>NC_080099.1:49262153-49862153 GCF_950005125.1 Chionomys nivalis
GGTCCGGTGATGATGAGAGCAACGAGAGGCTTCAAGTGGCTTTCTTGGACTTTTCTTATTCCAGCGCCATGTGCACATTTTAAAAAACCCTTTTCTTTTGTATCAAATTTCTTAACCTGAAAATAGATAAATGTGGGTCCAGAAACACAACTCATTGGTTACAAGGACTGTTTGCTTGTGGTGGAATGAATGAGAATGGCCCCTAAAAGTAAGGTGCATAGGTTACAAGTTGGTAGAATTGTTTGAAAAGGATTAGGATATATGACCTTGTTGGAGGAAGGGTGTCACTTGGGGAAAACTTGGGGGTTTCAAAAGTACCTCTCTCTCTCTCTCTCTCTCTCTCTCTCTCTCTCTCTCTCTCTCTGTCTCCTCTCTTGTTGATCAAGGTATAAGTTCTTTACTGCTGTTCCAGTGCCATGCCCTCTGGTCTTGGACTCCTCCTTGAAACTGCAGTGCGCCAAGAAACTCTATCTCTAAGTTACCTTGGTCATAGTATGCTGCAGGAAGGTGTATAGCTAACAACTACCCGCCTGCTGGGGTGTGGCCTAATAGACTATTTACCTGGATTTGGGAGCACATCCGACCCTCTTCCTCTCTGCCTTTCCCCCAGACCCAGGTTTTGCTGGTTCGGTTTGTTTGGATCTCATCTTTATCCATTATTCAGGCAGAGAATCCTGATTTGTAAGTTGTATCTATTAATAAATACCTGTATATTTCTTAGTTCTGAGCTAGTGTGGGATTCTTTTTATTAAGCACCAGATCTATCTGCATTCAATAGTATCTTAACACAGCAATAGAAAAGTGATCAAGACACTGCTCTTCCAGAAGATTGGAGTTTGATTCCCAGCACCTGTAATTCCAGTTCCAGGGGATATGATGTCTTTTGCTAGTCTCTGCAGGCAGCAAGCACACATGTGGCATACAGATACATGTAGGCAAAACACTCACATATATAAAAGAAAATAAAAAATATAACAGAATTTTCAAAACACATTTGACATTTGAGTTGTTTTTATAGTTTTTTTTTTCCTTACCACTGTGAAGATGAAACGGAGAAAGGGAGCAACATTAAAATATATTGTGCAGGCAGTGGTGGTGCACAACTCTAATCCAGGCACTCAGGAGACAGAGGCAGGCAGATCTCTGTGAGCTGGAGGCCAGCCTCGTCTACAGAATGAGTTCCAGGACAGCCAGGGCAACACAGACAAAATCCTGTCTCAAAAATAGAAAAAGAAAGAAAGAAAAATAAGGAAAAAAGCATTGTCTTGTTTTTATCATTAACCAGTTGTTTCACCTATGAATATTAAGTGATTTATTGAAATTAACCAATTACCCACATGTTATTTAGGCAAAGGTGATTAGATAGAGATAGAGCATTGTGGACCTGCCTATTATCTACCATATGTTTATTTCATCTTCCTGATCATCTATCTTTTTATATAACATTTTCTATGTCCTAAGTTCTGTAAGTACCTTAGAATATTAGCTTAATATTAAAATAATGATATGAAGTAGAAACTCCTACATTCATATATTATAGGCATGAAATGGAATCACAGGGAGGAAAAGCAGCTCTGCAAAAGTCACTGACGGAAGAACTAGGAGAAGAGCAAGTAGGTCCACAGATGGTAATAGACAAGCAATATCCATTGCTTCCCATCCTGGTTCTTATCAGATTAAGCCCAAAGCATTGGCCATAATAAGCAAGCACTCTACTACTGAGCCACATACCAAGCCCATCAGCCTCATTCCTCAAAACGTATATGTAACATATGTGCACACAAACGTGTCTTAGAATAAAATAACATAAGAATGTATCTTGTTGTTATGTGGTGTCAGACACTGTGTTATAATTATGATACACACATTGTACATTTTATAATTCAGAACCACTCTACGAGGTCAAACTATGAGTTTGGCCACAGCTGGCCATTTCCTGGCTACAAACATGTCAGAATAATCATAAAGTTGAATTTATTAATATTATTTTTCAGGGTTAAAAGAATGAATGTTTAGTCTGATTAGGTTACTTTCTAAGGTCATAAGAGACCACAGACGACGGTGCTGTGACTTGCAATAAAGTTTATCTGACTCCAGACTGCATACTTTGAACCAAAAGGCTATTCTGTTTCCATTCCATGAACTTTCTTTGTGTGGCTGTATATTCTGATTCTGTGTTTCCTGTGTCCAGTGTGTTTGCCCGTGCTTGTAAATGACACTGCTGGCTGTCACTCTCTGCCGTTAAGACCACTCCAACGCCTTTCTGATTAGTGCCCCTTGTGCACTGGCACCATTATGTACTGGTTAGAAGCACATAACCTAACCCATCCCTATTCTCAGTACTATAGAGTCAGAGCCCGCATTTTAGTAGATTGTCCGTCAAAGACCAGGTGATTCATCATCATCAGCATCATCATCATCAGAAGCAGCAGCAGCAGCAGCAGCAGCAGCAGCACCAGCAGCAGCAGCAGCAGCAGCAGCAGCTCTGTAATTTAGACAGAATTTCCAGTGCTGCTGATGTGGAGAGCCGGTTAACATCCCTTAAGTGGAAGGATAGAGTGTGCGAGGGGGATCTGTTCTCCCTAATAGGTTAATTATTATACATTCAGATCTGTAGGACACATAGGAAAAATTTTGTAGCATGTTTGGAAAATTCTGTACTAGGACGCTGACTGAAAGAGAGAAATGAGTATAAGGTTTTGTTTTAGTGGACAATCCTATGACTTCTTAGTTTTTCTCTATATCAAATTAATCTATTTGCTCTGACCCAATCAAAATGCACCCCTCCTGAAAATGCTAGCTAAACTCTTACTGTATATTTTAAAGAATAACATACTTAAAAATATGTAAATAAAAAGCTTACTCTAATTTAGGGGAATTTACTTGGTTCTGATTCACATCCTATTAACTGAAGGAAAAGGCCGTTACCCGTGCTGATAAAGTACTCACAGGAAGAAGTGTTTTGAATTAGGTAGAATATGAATCAGTCCTAGGAAAATCCCAGGAGCCAGAAACCAGAGCTCTGGGACCCAGTTATTATTTCAGAACAAGTTCCAAAGCTAATAAAAAAGACCAGAGTTCAAAGAAATCTGCTGAAGTGATGGATGAGACCCTACAGCCTGTGATATTACATAGACCACACACACACACACACACACACACACACACACACACACACACACACACACTCCTGCAAATTCCTAATTCAGAAGAAGGAGAGGACAATAAGTAAACTGGTTATCTAGCTAGATTAGGCAAGGGAAATTTATGAGATAGAAAAGATTAAGCCGGTTCATATGTAACTGACATCATCCTAATCATGTTTATATTTTTCACATCAAGAAAATAATTACTTTGGTTTCAAGTGGGAATTATTAGTTAAAAATTCAAGTGGTAAAAAATGATAGTCAGAGACACTTTCTCATCAAATTCTTGATTTTTCCCTTCCTATTTTTTGTCAATTCACTGTTTTATTTCTCTTTTTAAGATTTATTTATTTTCATTTTATGAATATGAGTGTTTTTCTTGCTTGTAAGTTTATGTACCATATGTATGTCTAGTGTCTGAGGAAGCCGTCAGAGAAGGCCATCAGATCTCGTGAAACTAGAGTTACAGCTGGTTCTCTTCCTCATGTGGGTGCTAGGAAATGAACTCAGGTCCTCTGTAAGATTAACTAGTGCTCCTGGGTGGTGGCGCAGGCCTTTAATCCCAGCACTCAGGAGGCAAAGGCAGGCGGATCTCTGTGAGTTTGAGGCCAGCCTGGTCTACAAGAGTTAACTCCAAAACAGGCTCCAAAGCTACAGAGAAACCCTGTCTCAAAAAACAAAAAACAAACAAACAAAAAAGATTAACTAGTGCTCTTACACACTGAAGCATCTCTCCCGGCTCTTAGTTTCCTTCTTAAGAGGGAAATTCATAACCAACATTATATTTTCTTTGTACATATCTCTAGAGACTTATTTCAAAATTATTTACACAGAGATAGCACGCTATACACAACCACTTGCACTCTGGTTCTTTTCATAAACACTACAATTTTGAGATTATTATCAATGCTTATAAAATCGCTTCCTTATTTTAGTAGGTTTTTAGTGGAATGCTGGATGTTTAGATATTATCATTAATACTTAGGCAATGCTCCATGAATACTAACTGAGGGTTTTTTTCATTTCTTTGAGTCCATGTGTCTGTACGCATGAGAGACCACACATCATTGCAGTTAAGGGAATAAATTACTTGGTCTCAAAGTCCAGTCCCGTAAATCACAAGTTTGTGCAGAAACAAGCACCCCCTCTGTACATTGCGATACATTCAATCTACATATAGGAGTGGAACTACTTGTACTTGAGGGGTGTATCTCTCAGATAAAGCTCTTGAAGTGCACTTGTTTGGTAAAAGAATGTGTGCACTTGGTGTGGGAAGTCCTTCTGTATATGTGTTGCTTTTTATTGGTTAATGAATAAAGAAACTTCCTTGGTCTGTGATAGGGCAGAGTAAAGCTAGGCAGGAAAACCAAAACTGAATGCTGGGGAAAGAAAGTGGAGTCAAAGAGACGTCATAAAGCTACCAGCTGAAACCTTGCTGGCAGGCCACAATCCTCGTGGTAAAATAAAATAATAGAAATAGGTTAACCAAAGATATAAGAGTTAGCTGGCAGTACACTTAAGCGATTGTCCAAGCAGTGATTTAAATAATATAGTTTCTGTGTGATTATTCTGGGCTGCTGGGAAATGAACAAGCAGCCTAACCCAACATGCACTCTTCATTTTAATACATACTGTCACATTGTCTATCATAGTTGTTTGCAACTTGTACAAAGTATAATTTTTCCTTTTCTTCCATAGACTATATTGAGATGTATTATTTTTATTTTTAAAAATTTTCAGACACTGAGAATTAGGCCCAATTTTATCATGTATTAAGGATTTCTACCCCGAGTATATTTTATCAGCTCTTGCCACAAATAAACGGGCAACAACACAAGATGATGAATATGTTCTTTCATTTCTCCCTCATAATGATTTTGCTGTCTATGGATCCTACAGTACCATGCTACATAGTTTAAATAGAAGTGGTCATTTTTAAAAAAAGGCATAAGGGATGGAATAAAACTTATCACTGGTCCTGCAGATTTCACGTTAGGGAGGGAACTCAGAACAGAAGCATAACTTCCTAGGTAATGACAAGAAATGAAGGCCGGGAGACTGCCCCTGCTAAGAGGTGGGTGTTGGAGGGTGGAAGAGAAGCACATTTGATGCTTAAGTACCACTTTTGTTTGTTTATTTATTTCTAAGAAGGCTTCTATTTGTAAGTGACACCCAGGGGAAGATATTAAGGAATATTCAGCGAAGTGTTCCTTCCTGTCACTCTCCTTGTTCCTCATGCAGACATGCAGAAGTCACTTGCTAGCTAGCCATCTTATTCCCCAGACACACTCTACATTTTAGTAACTAAAACATGACAGACAAATTGATAGAATATTCTGATTTGTTCCATTCCAAGAAGTGTCTTATCACAATATAACGATTAAAAATGTACCTCTGAAAATAGTTTGGATAGCAATGTTACTTCCTTTTTCTTTTTATTTAATCTTTTCTAATACAATAAATCCCAACCTCATATTCCTCTCCCTCCATTTCTCCCAGCAAGCCCCCCCACCCATCTCCCTTCTCTCCCAGATCCACTCCTCTTCTGTTTCCCTTCAGAAAAGAGCAGGCCTCCTAGGGATATCAACCTAAAGAGGCATAACAAAATGAAATAAGACTCTAGGCACAAACCCTCATATCAAGGCTGGAAGAGACAATCCAGAAGGAAGACAAAGGTCCTAAAAGCAGGCAAAAGAATCACAGACACCCGCACTCTGACTGTTAGAAGTCCCGCAAGAAGATCAAGCTGCACAACCATAATGTATCTGCAGAGGACCTAGCATAGCCCTATGCAGGCTCCATGGTTGTTGCCTCGGTCTCTCTGAGCCCCAATGAGCACTGCTTAGTTGATTCTGTGGGCTGTGTTCTTGGGGTGTTGTGACCCCACTGGCTCCTACAATCCTTCCTCTACTTCTTTCCTGAGCTTCAACTAATGTCTAGCTGTGGGCTTCTAAAACTTTAATTTATTGACTTAAGTGTTGAACACAATGCCCAGAGGCAATTTACTTACAAAAGAATATATTGAGTGGTCCATTATTTTTATAGTTATGTGTATTCTACTGTCTACATTTATCATTAACACATTTAATTGGTATTCTACTGAGAGACATAATAATTTATTTCTAATTGTTGATTAAATCTGATTTTATCAAACACTGAAATGAATGCTTTTCATATGTATTATCAGAAATTCAAATCAATATTTATCTCTGGGAAGAATCTGAAAAGGCACAATTACTATGCAAAAAGTTTCTATGTTTAACAATTTTGATAGATATTAGGAATTTATCCTTCTTAGATGAGTGAAACCATTTATAAGGATATGAGCTACATATGAGCATGCACTTGCCCACACCACCACTAAAATTTCATGTTAGGTGACCTGATCAATATTTGATATAACACTATTTAGCTTTTTATTTGTGGCAAAAGTAAAATACATAGTAAATAAAATTTACTACTCTATCCATTTTAACAACACAGTGTTTATAACTTAATATAGTTTTAAGTATGTTTAAAGTATTTAGCCTGTCTTCAGAATTTTTCATCATTCAAAAATGAAACCTTATGCCAATAAAACAACTCTCCATTTCATGTTTGACTTGTCCCTTGACAATCACTCTTTTGCTATAAATTTGACCACTCTACATGTCAAATGTAGATTCTACCTATATATGATGTTCTTATATTAATTAATATAATCAAGACAATCCCTCACAGACATGCCTATAGTCCAACTTGATCTAG
The DNA here is from genome assembly GCF_950005125.1 of Chionomys nivalis. Classification (NCBI taxonomy): domain Eukaryota; kingdom Metazoa; phylum Chordata; class Mammalia; order Rodentia; family Cricetidae; genus Chionomys; species Chionomys nivalis. The sequence continues at coordinate 49,269,047 of NC_080099.1, forward strand.
AAAATTCTTCATTGAGACTTTCTTTGCAGGTGACTCTAGATTGTGTCAAACTGACAACTGAAATTAATCAACATAGCACATTTTCATTATTCATCCATATACCCAGGAACAACTAAGCTGTTTGTATATCTTGGCTGTTACAAATAATTCTTCTATAAACTTGAACATGAAGATACTTCTGTGAGATCCTCCTTTCAGTTTTCTTGGGTACGTGCCAACCAGGAATTGCTAGGTCACATGGAAATCTTGGCTATAATTTTCTGCACTACTAGCGACAGTTTCTCACAATGACTGTAACCATTTTGCATTTATACTAATGTCTTTTGCATATCCTAAAAACAGATATAGAATCTAGAAAAACCTGTTATTTTTACTTTACAAAACTATTTCTGAGAAAAATCTAGAAAATAACGTGAGACACATTATAACCAAGGTATCATTTCAAATTAGTGGGAGCAAGTGGGATAATTTAGTAAATGAGTATAAGGTTTTCTAAATAGAAAACTAAGGAAAAACAGGCAAAACACTTGGAAAAAACTAGAAAAAAAATGGGTGATTTCATATCTTTGCTAGGTAAGTCCTCTAGGTTTTCTAAACCACGAAGGAAAAGTCATTAAGTACAGATCTATAAAAGTTTTTAAAGTCTTTAAAATTTTTTAAATTATATTTCTTTATTTATATATGTTTGCTTCAGTCAGAATAACCACAAAAGAAAGAGAAATAGAATATAGTGTTAAAAAGAGATAAAAAGGACACTAGAATAGGAGGATTAAATGAGAATGTGGCTAGGATGCAGAGTTAAAGAGGGAGTCAGAGAGAGATAACTTGTACTAAAGGCCTTCTGGGAAGCCATATGGAAGCATAAGTCCACAGAAGTGTTTAAAATCATATACATATATGAATGGGGTTTAAATGGAGTCACCATATGATGGAGGAGACAAGGCCCTTACCTAAATATCCTATGCCACCAACTAACATTACCAGTTCCAGAAATTGGTTATTTCTCGTTGAATCATTGACCAAACCAAACACACACACACACACCCCACAGGCTATTGCCAAGGTTACTGGTTACCTCCCACAATCTGACAGTAAGGCGTTGTTGTTAGGAAAACATTTACTTATGTCAATGTACCTGGAGAAATTTAGCTGGTGCTCAACTAGGAGCTTCACCCTACTGATCAATGTTCATGGTGCTAGAAGGTACTTTGTCTGATACCAGAGGAGAAAAGTAATTGTCAGTATCATAGAGCTACAAACCCTATGACTGGAAGCAGTGGTCTGCTCACAAGATATGCTGGTGCAATAGCAGCAGAAATATTATGGAAGTAATCAACCGCTTTCTGATTGGATTTAAGGCCCACTCTATGAGACAGAACCCATACCTGACATTGCTAAAGTGATTAAGAACCTCAGAACAGATAAGTCATGGGTCTAAGGCCGAGATGCTATGGGAGAATGTTTTTGTACACTGTAAAGATTGTCACTCATATTGATTTAATAAAATGCTGACTGGCCAGAAGCAGGCAGAAAGTATAGGTGGGGCAACCAGAATAAGATAATTCTGGGAAAAGGAAAGGCAGAGACACAGTCACCAGCCAGATACAGAGGAAGCAAGATGAGAATGCTTCACTGAGAAAAGGTACCAAGCCACATGACTAAACATAGACAAGAATTATGGATTAATTTAAGTTGTAAGAGGTAGTTAATAATAATCCTGAGCTAATAGACCAAACTATTTATAATTAATATAAGCCTCCAGCAGCTCAGGCTCCTTCCCATTAGTCCTCACAAAGTGTGCTTCTCTGGGTGGAGCAGGCTGGCACTTCAGCTGAACCAGATGCCCTTCTCTTTGGTTTCCTTTCTCTTCTGGTCATTCTCCTTCACCCACTTCAGGAAGCTGTCTCTGTTCTTCGAGTGCTTGATGTGTTCAATCTACACATTAATTTTCTTGGCAAGAATCTTGCTCTTAACTTGCTTGTTTACAATGATACCCACAGCATGCTGGGTGACACTGTAGACTCTCCTGGTTTTGCCATGGTAACATTTATGGGGCATTCCTTTTTGAACAGTGCTCATTCCCTTGATGTCCACAATATCACCCTTCTTGTAGATTTGCATGTGCGTGGCCAAAGGAACAACTCCATGTTTCCTAAAGGGCCTAGAGAACACATAGCAAGTGCCCCTCCTCTTTCCCTTTGTGTTTGTTATGTTGGTGAGTTACTGAAAGATGGCTATCGTGGCCAAAAGCCTCTGTGTGTTTCTTTGAGACTGAATGGCTGCAGGACTGGGCAGGACAGAAATTTCTGTCTTCAGGAAGAACCTACTACTTTTATTCTGCTAAAAGAACAGAGGAATATGATGATTCCTACTGACATATTGCTATACCCATAGATCTGTGCATCACTCAACCCTCGTTGTTGAAGCTTCTTTTTGTACTAAATAACAATTAGCACAGAGAACCATGACTGGACAACGCATGGATGGTATGTCTTTATCAAACTCCTCCCCTCAAGTCTCGGGGCTCTATGTGGAAGAGGAGGCAGAAAGATTGTAAAGAAAGATACGAAGGTGACTCCTTTGCGTACTGAGGATTTTAGCAGCCCTAAACAGCCTTAATGAGATGTAATTGTTATACCAATGTGCTAGTTACTATTCCAATACTGTGCTAAGATACTCCTTACCAAAACAACTTATACACAGAAGAGTTTATTGGGGCATTACGGTTTCAGAGGGTAAGTCCAAGACAGTTACAATGGAGAGCATTGCAGCAGGCAGACAGGTAGGTGGGTATGGTAGCTGAGAACATACATCCTGATCCACAGCAGGAGGCTGAGGAAGAGCTAAATGGAAACTGTTGAGCTCTTGAAACTCCAAAGCTTTCCCCAATGACACACTTCCTCCAATATGGTTACCCCTCTTAATCCTTCCAAAACAGTTCCACCATTGGGGACCAAGTATTCAAACCTATGAGCCTCTGAGGGGTCATTCTGATTTAAACCACAACAACAAAGAACTAAAAATCTTAATAGATTATTGTTGCTGATTTTCCAAAAATTTTTAAATATTTTTGATATTACCCTGTAATCAGATATAAAGTGATGAATTTAACACATGCAAATAAATTTTCCACAGAATAATTAGCATTATCCAACACATTATGATGTTTTCTTGTATCTCTTTTCTATTTGTAGTAAAAAAAATTATCAATATATCTAATTGCTTAATACATTTTGAAGTGCACAATATCTTATTTTTAATAAACAGGCTTATGTTGTACAGATTTCTAGGACTTACTCATCTATAAACTAAAAATTTATAATCATTGCCAATTTTCATTTTCACAAACCTTTGACAACCACTCTTTTATCTCTGTTTCTATGAATTTGGACATTTTAGGTAGTTTTATGAATTCATGCCTATTAAACTGAACAAATTACATGTATATTCATCAGTGATTATGCTCATATAGGCCATTTTTCAGAATAAATAAATTCTAATAATTACTCTAATAATACTCATTAGGCATTCCTTGGAATTCACCTGAACTAACAAAAAGGGTCTTTACCAATCTATTTATCATCTATCTATGTATCTAATCTCATACTACTATAGAGTAATATACAGCAAATCAACATCAATAGGAAATTCTTGAAGGATGAGTAAGAAATAAGGAAAGAGGAAGAAGTAGGAGAGATTTACTTTTTACAATATACTCATTTGTATATTTTAAAACTTCTGGTTTCAAGTATAAACCTGTTCAGACATAAATAAATATATGTAAGTACTACGTAAACAAACACAATCCCTCTCCTTTTTAAAGCCCACTTTCTTTCTTTTTTTTTACTTTTTCTTGTCTTTTTTAAAAATTTTATTGCTTTATAAATAATACCATTCAAAAATTCCCTTTCTCCCCTCCTCCCATTTCCCTTCCTTCCCCCTCCAGACTAGGATCCCAAAATGCCAGTCTACCCACTGAGACAGTGTCCTGATCTAATGAGAGCTCACAAAAGCCAGCTGGACTGGGACTGAACGAGCATGAGATCAAACTGGACTGGCTCTGAATGTGGCTGACAATGAGGGCGGACTGAGAAGCCAATAATAATGGCACTGGGATTTGTCTCTACTGCATGTACTGGCTTTTTGGGATCCTAGTCTATTTGGATGCATACCTTTCTAAGCCTGGATGGAGGGGGGAGGGCCTTGGACTTCCCACAGGCAGGGTACCCTGCCCTCTCTTAGGACTGGAGTGGGAGGTGTAGAGGGTGAGTGGGGGAGTGCATGTGTGTGTGTGCTCTTAGCGTCTTAGCTTCCCATTCCTGTCATAATGCTGCTGCCTGCTGCCATGCTGTGTCCACCATTATGAATTTTAGTCTTTGGGGACCAAAATTCAAAATAGATTCTTCCTTCTGTAAATTGTTGTGGTCATGGTATTTTATCACATCAGTAGAAAAGTAACTAATACAGTGTGTTAACTTTAGGAATTATGTATGAAATGCCATAATAAAACTCATCACTTTCGGTGCTGACTTAAGAAATTACTTTAAAAAAATAATGTATCTAGATCAGTTAAACTAGATTACCCGACATTGAGTTCTAGATATAAATATTTCTTCCGAGAACCCTTGATAATTTTATGATTCTGACAAAGCTGATTCACTGCTGTGAAGATGCAAATGGTGTCCACTGAGATTCACTAGCTCTTCACCAAAGGGATGAAGGACTCAGGCAGACTTGAGACACTCTATCCAGTGATGCTGAGATCACACTGGATGACATGTTATTTAGTCTTCGGTTCTGAAAGATCTCTGAGACTCATGAGTTAGAAGTTGCAGCATGGAATAGCAGGCCATCACTCTGAGATAAGGGCAGACTCAAGCAGTTGAGTTCTGACCCTGTTGTTTATTGTGTAAAATTGAGAATATTGCTTTAATTGTGCAATCTTATTCCTTTGTGAATGGCAATATTGACATCATATAGTGTTGTGAGAGATGAAAGAGAAAATAATAAGCCTCCATGAGGGTTATCTATCACAGGGTAGCTAACATCTCTTTTATGGTAGCTGGAGAACCTGGCTCACTCCATACAGCTATAGTAAAATGAGCCACATGCTCTAGAATTCGATGCTTAAAATTCTCATGGGGTAGCAATGGCTCAGTGGGGGAGGGTAAAGGCACTGATGATCAGACTTATTTACTGAAATTGACTTGGCAGGAGAGAACCAACTTCGTAAGTTGTCCTCTGACCTCTGAATACACCCCGGGGCTCACCCCCCTTTCTCTTCCTTCAAAATAAGTAAATGTTGATAAAATACAATACAATAAAATTCAAGCCAGGTGTGGTGGCATATGCCTTTAGTCTCAGGGCTCAGGAGGTAGAGGCAGGAGGATCATTGAGTTCAATGCCAGCCTGGCCTAGGAAAAGCAAAACAACAACAAAATATGTAAGACAAAACTTTCCCTCATTTTTTTTTGTGGCGGATGAAGCTTATTTTAGGGAGTCCTGTTGGGGTGGAAGATGCTCTGTTAAAGTTTCTAAGTTTTGAGTGAAAATAAGAATTTTTTTTTTCCACGAATGGGTATTTAAAGCTCTCACAGACTGCGTGGGAACCGGGGTGCTAGCAGAGTGACATGTGAGTTTGGAGCACTTTGTGGGACCCTCACGCAGGCACTCTTGCGTATTAATAGCATGGAACTGCGGTGAAGGGGAGAAGGGACTGGAGCAGAAGGAAAATGATGATGGCATTTTCTGAAGAGTGGTGTGGCTTCTCCCGAGTTCTTCTGATGCTAGAAATATCCCTTAAAAAGTGAGTCACAAACACTGTCCTAGTTTGAATTCAAGATGAGAAAGAAGTTGTTGCTATGAGCAAAGAGGAAAATGATGCAACCCCCGCAGTGAAGCCGACACCCACCCTGTGATCCAGGAGTTCTCTGGCGTTTGCTCTTTCTTTTTTCTCTCTTTCTTTAGAGAGGAAAAGGAACTTTTAAAGAAAACACACATTTGTGATTGGGGCTAACATACTTCTGAAGAATAGCAAATTCAACACTAGGAATAACACAATCTATCATATCGGCCGTTGTCTTTTTAAAGGTGGAAAACATTTTAATGTAGTATATTTAAAACACTGAAATTGAGAGTTTAATATTTATACACAAAGAGAAAAAAAGGTAGGAAGTTGTAGCTGATTGCAGGTCCAGGAAATGCATGATTCTCTCAGACTGACTAATTAATCACTCCTTCTTGAGCTGTCTTAGATGGAACTGTTTTCCCCCTTTTTCTTCCCTTTTTTTTCCCTCCTATAAATGACCCAAAAATATCCGCCAAGTGTGACTTCTTTCCATACTATGCAAGCCTCGTTCTTTTTCTTTTTTTTTTTTTTTTTTTTTTTTTTTTTTTTTTTTTTTTTTTGGTTTTTTGAGACAGGGTTTCTCTGTGGTTTTGGAGCCTGTCCTGGAACTAGCTCTTGTAGACCAGGCTGGTCTCGAACTCACAGAGATCCGCCTGCCTCTGCCTCCCGAGTGCTGGGATTAAAGGCGTGCGCCACCACCGCCGGCTCATGGCACTGAGGAAGGGAAGCATTCTTCCTGGGTCATTGCAAGTATACACACAAGGTGACACTGGGTGGAAGGACGTTTCTAGAGCCCTTCACTCTCTGGGTATTTGCTGCTAGTTAAATACATTTCAAGCAAAGAGCAAAGCATAAATTAAAACAAATTGTTGCTAGGCGGTGGTGGCACACGCCTTTAATCCCGGCACTCAGGAGGCAGAGGCAGGCGGGTCTTTGGGAATTTGAGGACAGCCTGATCTGCAAATTGATTTCCAGGAAGCCAGGGCTGCCCAGAGAAACCCAGTTAGTTAATTAACTGAAGAATGACAGGGAAATATGACAATGCACTGTGAATGGGTCTGCGAGAAGAGGAAGGACATTTCTTTCAGGTTAGAACATCCTCCTAAGGAGTGATAGTCTGGGCTAGAGAGAGAGCGTAGCAGCTCAAGTGTGCACCTAGCACACCCAGCACCTAGGTGTAACAGTTCACAACACCCTGTAACTCCCAGTGTCTCTGGCTTCCTCAAGCCAATGCACTCACACAAGGGATCTGTTTGGGAATGAGGGGGGAGAAGACACAAGAGTGGAGAGTGGATATTAGCCACACACATGATCTGCATGTACGAAAATGTCATAATGAAGCTCATAATTTTGTACAATTAATACATTCTAATAATATTTTATTTTTTATTTTTTTTTTGAGGTTCTGATTCTTTATTACAATGTTTTTTTTTACTTATTTATTTATTTTTATTCTTTTTTAATTAAAATTTCCACCTGCTCCCCATTTCCCATTTCCCTCCCCTCCTCCCAAATATTGCCCTCCCCCCACTTCCCTCCCCCTATCCCCACTCCTCTTCTCCTCCCCCCACTCCGTTCCCCCTCCCTCTCGATACTGAAGAGCAGTCCAAATTCCCTGCCCTGCGGGAAGACCAAGGTCCTTCTATCTACGTCCAGAAAGGTGAGCGTCCAAACAGGCTAAGCTCCCACAAAGCCAGTTCATGTATTAGGATCGAAACCTAGTGCCATTGTCCTTGGCTTCTCATCAGTCTTCATTGACCGCCATGCTCAGAGAGTCCGGAATCAACCCATGCTTATTCAGTCCCAGACCAGCTGGCCTTGGTGGGCTCCCAATAAATCAGTTCCACTGTCACAGTGGGTGGGTGCATCCCTCGTGGTCCTGATTTTTTGCTCATGTTCTCCCTCCTTCTGCTCCTCATTTGGACCTTAAGAGCTCAGACCGTTGCTCCAAATTGAGACTCTACCTCGATCCATCGCCAGATGAAGGTTCTAAGGTGATATGCAAGATATTCATCAGTATAGGATAGGGTCATTTCAGGTTCCCTCTCCTTAGTTGCCCAAGGTATCAGCTGGGGACATATTCCTGGACACCTGCGAACCCCTCAAGAGTCAAGTCTCTTGCCAACCCTAAGATGGCTCCCTTAGATAGGATATATACTTCGCTGCTCCCGTATCCATCCTTCCTATATCCCAACCATCCCAATCCTCCGAGCTCCTCCCATCCTCCCCTTCTCATATTTCTCATCCCATTTCCCCTTTGCCCCATGCCACCTCACCCGCAAGTTCCCAGTTTTTGCCCTGGAATCTTGTCTACTTCCCCCTCTCCATGCGGATGACTATATGATTTTCTTTGGGTTCACTTTCTTATTTAGCTTCTATAGGATCACACATTATATGCTTAATGTCTTTTATTTTATGGCTAGAAACCGATTATGAGTGAGTACATCCCATGTTCCTCTTTTTGAGTCTGGGATACCTCACTCAGGATAGTGTTTTCTATTTCCATCCATTTGCACGCAAAATTCGAGAAGTCATTGTTTTTTACTGCTGAGTAGTACTCTAATATGTATATATTCCACACTTTCTTCATCCATTCCTCCATTGAAGGGCATCTAGGTTGTTTCCAGGTTTTGGCTATTACAAACAATGCTGCTATGAACATAGTTGAACAGATACTTTTGTCATTTGATGTGGCATCTCTTGGGTATATTCCCAATAGTGGTATTACTGGATCTTGGGGTAGGTTGATCCCAAATTTCCTGAGAAATCGCCACACTGATTTCCAAAGTGGTTGCACAAGTTTGCATTCCCACCAGCAATGAATGAGTGTGCCTCTTTCTCCACAACCTCTCCAGCAAAGGCTATCATTGGTGTTCTTGATTTTAGCCATTCTGACAGGTGTAAGATGGTATCTCAAAGTTGTTTTAATTTGCATTTCCCTTATCGCTAAGGAGGTTGAGCATGACCTTAGGTGTCTTTTGGCCATTTGAATTTCTTCTGTTGAGAATTCTCTGTTCAGATCAGTGCCCCATTTTTTTATTGGGTTCATTAGCATTTTAAAGTTTAGTTTCTTGAGTTCTTTATATATTTTGGTGATCAGACCTTTGTCTGTTGCAGGGTTGGTGAAGATCTTCTCCCAGTCAGTGGGTTGCCTTTTTGTCTTAGTGACAGTGTCCTTTGCTTTACAGAAGCTACTCAGTTTCAGGAGGTCCCATTTATTCACTGTTGCCCTTAATGTCTGTGCTGCTGGGGATAAACGTAGGAAGTGATCTCCTGTACCCATATGTTGTAGAGTACTTCCAACTTTTTCTTCTATCAGGTTCAGTGTGTTCAGACTAATATTGAGGTCTTTAATCCATTTGGACTTGAGTTTTGTGCATGGTGATAGATATGGATCTATTTTCATTCTTCTACAGGTTGACAACCAGTTCTGCCAGCACCATTTGTTGAAGATGCTCTCTTTTTTCCATTGAATACTTTTAGCTCCTTTATCAAAAATTAGGTGTTCATAAGTTTGTGGGTTAAAATCAGGGTCTTCTACTCGGTTCCATTGGTCGACTTCTCTGTTTTTATGCCAATACCAAACTGTTTTCAATACTGAGGCTCTGTAATAGAGTTTGAGGTCAGGGATGGTAATGCCTCCAGACGATCCTTTATTATATAAGATTGTTTTGGCTATCCTGGGTTTTTTGTTTCTCCATATAAAGTTGATTATTGTCCTCTCAAGATCTGTGAAGAATTTTGATGGGATTTTAATGGGGATTGCATTGAATCTATAAATTGCCCTTGGTAGAATTGCCATTTTTACTATGTTGATCCTCCCTATCCAAGAGCAAGGGAGATCCTTCCATTTTCTGGTATCCTCCTCAATTTCTTTCTTCATTGACTTAAAGTTCTTGTCAAATAGATCCTTTACTTCCTTGGTTAGGGTTACCCCAAGATATTTTATGCTATTTGTGGCTATCGTGAAGGGTGATGCTTCTCTGATTTCCATCTCTGCTTCCTTATCCTTTGTGTATAGGAGGGCAACTGATTTTTTGGAATTGATCTTGTATCCTGCAACGCTACTAAAGGTGTTTATCAGCTGAAGGAGTTCTTTGCTGGAGTTTTTGGGGTCGCTTATGTACACTATCATATCGTCTGCAAATAATGAAAGTTTAACTTCTTCCTTTCCGATTTGAATCCCTTTGATCCCCTTATGTTGTCTTATTGCTATTGCTAGAATTTCAAGCACTATATTAAAGAGGTATGGAGAGAGTGGACAACCTTGTCGTGTTCCTGATTTTAGTGGAATAGCTTTGAGTTTCTCTCCATTTAATTTGATGTTAGCTGACGGCTTGCTATAAATAGCTTTTATTATAGTTAGGAACGACCCTTGTATTCCTAATCTCTCTAAGACCTTTATCATAAAGGGATGTTGAATTTTGTCAAATGCTTTTTCAGCATCTAATGAAATGATCATATGGTTTTTTTCTTTCAGTTTATTTATATGATGGATTACATTGATAGATTTTCGTATGTTGAACCAGCCCTGCATCTCTGGGATGAAGCCTACTTGATCATAATGGATAATTTTTCTGATGTGTTCTTGGATTCGGTTTGCCAGTATTTTATTGAGTATTTTTGCGTCGATGTTCATGAGTGAGATTGGCCTGTAGTTCTCTTTCTTGGTTGTGTCTTTGTGTGGTTTTGGTATCAGAGTAACTTCAGCTTCATAAAAGGAATTTGGCAATGACTTCTCTGTTTCAATATTGTGAAATACATTAAGGAGTATAGGTATTAGGTCTTCTTGGAAGTTCTGGTAGAATTCTGCATTGAAGCCATCTGGACCTGGGCTTTTTTTGGTGGGGAGGTTTTTTATAACAACTTCTAATTCTTCACGACTAACAGGTCTATTTAGATTGTTCACCTGGTCCTGGTTTAACTTTGGTATATGGTACTTATCTAAAAAAGTGTCCATTTCTATAACATTTTCCAATTTTGTGGCATACAGATTTTTGTAGTAAGATCTAATGATTCTCTGAATTTCCTCTGAGTCTGTGGTTATGTCTCCCTTTTCGTTTCTGATTTTGTTAATTTGCGTATTCTCTCTCCGCCGTTTGATTAGTTTGGATAGGGGTTTATCAATCTTATTGATTTTCTCCATGAACCAGCTTTTTGTTTCATTGATTCTTTGGATTGTTTTCTGTGTTTCTATTTTGTTGATTTCAGCCCTCAATTTGATTATTTCCAGTCTTCTACTTCTCCTAGGTGAGTCTGCTTCTTTTTTTTCTAAAGCTTTCAGGTGGGCTATTAAGTCTCCAATGTGTGCTTTCTCCGTTTTCTTTAAGTGGGCACTTAATGCTATGAATTTTCCTCTTAGCACTGCTTTCATAGTGTCCCATAGGTTTGAGTATGTTGAGTCTTCGTTTTCATTGAATTCAAGAAAGACTTTAATTTCTTTCTTTATTTCTTCCTTGATCCAGGTGAGGTTCAGTAGTTGACTGTCCAGTTTCCACGAGTTCATAGGCTTTCTGGGGATAGCATTGTTGTTGAATTCTAACTTTAATCCATGGTGATCTGATAAGACACAGGTGGTTACCGATATTTTTTTGTAACTGTGTAAGTTTGCTTTGTTACCGAGTATGTGGTCTATTTTCGAGAAGGTTCCATGAGCTGCAGAGAAGAAGGTATATTCTTTCCTATTTGGGTGGAATGTTCTATAGATGTCTGTTAAGTCCATTTGATTCATTACCTCCCTTAATCCTCTTATTTCTCTGTTAGGTTTCTGTTTGATTGACCTGTCCATTGGTGAGAGAGGAGTGTTGAAATCTCCTACTATTAGTGTGTGTGGTTTGATGACTGCCTTGAGTTTTAGTAACGTTTCTTTTACATAAGTGGGTGCTTTTATATTAGGGGCATATATATTCAGGATTGAGATTTCATCCTGGTGAATTGTTCCTGTTATGAGTAAAAAATGTCCATCTCCATCTCTTTTGATTGATTTTAGTTTGAAGTCAACTTTCTTAGAAATTAGTATGGCCACACCTGCTTGTTTCTTAGGTCCGTTTGCTTGATAAACCTTTTCCCAGCCCTTTACTCTGAGTAGATGTCTGTCTTTGTGGTTGAGGTGTGTTTCTTGTAAGCAGCAGAATGTTGGATCCTGTTTTCGTATCCAATCTCTTAGCCTGTGCCTCTTTATAGGTGAGTTGAGTCCATTGATATTAAGTGATATTAATGACCAGTGGTTGTTAACTCCGGTCATTTTTCCTTTCTTTCTTTCTTTCCTTTGGTAGTAGAGTTTGTGTGTTTCCCTTCTTCAAGTTGTGCTGGTGAAGGGTCTTTAGATGTCTGAGTTATTGTGGGCATTGTTGGACTCCTTGGCTTGTGATTTTCCTTCAATTACTTTCTGAAGGGCTGGATTTGTGGCTACGTATTGTTTAAATTTGTTTTTATCCTGGAAAACTTTATTTTCTCCATTTATAGTGAACGAAAGCTTGGCTGGGTATAGTAGTCTGGGCTTGCATCCATGGTCTCGTAGTTTCTGCAGTATATCTATCCAGGACCTTCTGGCTTTCATGGTTTCCATAGAGAAATCAGGTGTAAGTCTGATAGGTTTACCTTTATAGGTAACTTGACCTTTTTCCTTTGCAGCTCTTAATATTCTTTCTTTATTCTGTATGTTTTGTGTTTTGATTATTATATGACGAGGAGATGTTTTTTTTTGATCCAGTCGATTTGGTGTTCTGTATGCTTCTTGGACCTTCAAAGGAATATCTTTCTTAAGGTTGGGAAAGTTTTCTTCTATAATTTTATTAAATATATTTTCTGGACCATTGAGCTGTACTTCTTCTCCTTCTTCTATCCCTATTATTCTTAGGTTTGGTCTTTTTATTGTGTCCCAGATTTCCTGAATGTTTTGTGATGAGAATTTGTTGGTTATGCTGTTTTCTTTGATGAGAGTGTTTATTTTCTCTATGGTATCTTCAGTGTCTGAGATTCTTTCTTCTATCTCTTGTAATCTGTTGGTGGTACTTGTCTCTGTAGTTCCTGTTCGTTTATTCAAATTTTCCATCTCCATCCTTCCCTCGGTTTGTGTTTTCTTTATTACTTCCACTTCGTTCTTCAAGTCTTGAACCGTTTCCCTTACCTGTTTGATTACTTTTTCTTGTTTCTCTTGGTTTTCTTGGGTATCTTTGAGATATTTATTCATTTCCTCTACCTTTTTGTTTGTAATCTCTAATTGGTTGTGGCAGTTTTTCACCTCCTGTTTAAGGTCCTCTATTATTTTCATAAAATTCACTTTTGAGTCGAATTCTTCTAATTCTTCTGTATTAGGGTTTAGACTTCTCATTTCGGGATTCCTGGATCCTGGTGATGTCACGTTGCCTTTCAAGTTGTTGGGGGAATTCTTGTATTGGCGCCTGCCCATCTTTTCCCGTCCCGATGAAACTTCTTGGCACCTACACAGGAACTCCTGGATGCCCCAATGAGCCAGGGACTAATGGAAGTAGGGCGCAGGCCGAGCAGGTCCAGCAGATCACAGCAGAGACTGCAGCCCCAGCAGCAGGGGCCCGCTTTCCCTGGCGGGGACCTTGAGGCCTGCCCTCTGGTCAGGGACTCACTGCTCTGGGTTGGTAGCCTTAGTGAAATGGCAGGAAACTGTTCCACAGCTAAGGACCTTGCAGACAAGGCAGGTTTGGGGGCGGGTGTGTAGGAGAGCAAGCCCTGCAGCAGGAGCTGGGGGAGGGGTGTTTGTGCTCTCTACCGGGACAGTCCGCCCCAGGATAGCACACACTCACCCGTCCCGATGAAACTTCTCGGCACCTACACAGGAACTCCTGGATGCCCCAATGAGCCAGGGACTAAGGGAAGTAGGGCGCAGGCAGAGCAGGTCCAGCAGATCACAGCAGAGACTGCAGCCCCAGCAGCAGGGGCCCCGCTTTCCCTGGCGGGGACCTTGAGGCCTGCCCTCTGGTCAGGGACTCACTGCTCTGGGTTGGTAGCCTTAGTGAAAATCTCTAATAATATTTTAAAAGAAGAAAATAGCTAATGCTTCTTGTAACTTAGTTCTGGGACTACCTCATCATTTTTTAAGAGAGAGAGAGAGAATATATGTGTTTGTGACCTATGGAAACTTGATATTTGATAAAGAAGTCAGAATTACACAATTGAAGAAAGTCAGCTTCTTCATCAAATGGTGCTAGTCTAACTGGGTGTTTGTGTGTAGAAGAGTTCAAATTGATCCTTATCCTGCACAAAACTCAAGTACATGAGGATCAAATACCTCAACACAAAACCATATACACTGAAGCTAATAGAAGAAAAATCAAGGAATAGCCTTGAACACATTGGCACAGGAGACAACTTCCTAAACAGAAAACTGATAGTGCAGGCACATAGGTCAACAATTAATAAATGGGACCTCATGAAACTGAAAAGCTCTGTAAGACAAGGGACACAATCAATAAGACAAAATTTACAGGATGGGAAAAGATTTTCATCAACTCCACAGCTGAGTGAGGGTTAACATCCAAAATATATGAAGAACTCAAGAAACTGAACCTTAACAAACCAAATAATCCAATTGAAAAATGGTGTAAAAATCTAAACAGAGAATTTTCAATAGTGAAAATTCAATAACTGAGAAACACTTGAGATGTTCAATGGCTTAACCACCAAGGGAAATGTTTCTTTAGCCATTAGGGAAATGCAAGTCAAAGCTACATTGAGATTCCATTTTATACCAGTCAGTAGTCAGTAGAATCAAAAACACAAGGTACCGTTTATACTGGTGAGGATGTGGAGCAAGGAGATGGCTCCCATTGCTAGTGGAAGAGCAAACTTGTACAGTCACCATGGAAATCAGTATGGAGGTTTCTCAAAAAATTGGAAGTCAATCTACCTCAACACCCAACTATATGACCCTTGGGCATCAATCTACCTCAACACCCAGCTATACGACCCTTGGGCATACATCCAAAGGACTGATTCTCCATTCTACCACAAGGACCTTTGCTCAGCTATGTTCACAGAAGCTTTATTCATAATAGCCAGAGACTGGAAATAACCTAAATGCCCCTCAACCGAAGAATGGAGAAAGAAAATGTGTTGCATTTGCATAGTGGAATATTACTCAGTGTTTTCAAAAAGTAACATCATGAGATTTGCAGGCAAATGGATGGAACTAGAAAGAGTCATCCTGAGTAAGGTAACCCAGGCCTAGAAAGACAAGCATGGTATATACTCACTTATAAGTGAATATTAGCTATTAAGTAAAAGATAATCATGCTACAATCCACAGACTCAGAGAGGCTAAATAACAAGGAGGGCTTAAGGGGGACACATGGATCTCCCCGAGAAGGGGAAATAGATGTTATGGCCAGATTGGGGATGGCTGGAGATGGGAACAGGAGAGTACAGGTAGGGGGATGAAGAGAAAGAGCACTGGGGGAGATAATTAAGGGGCATTTCAGGGTCAAGGTAGAACCCTAGTGCAATGGAAACTCCCAGGAATGTTTGAGGGAGGCTAGCAAAGACTCCTAGTAACAGGGGATATGGAGCCAAACAGGCCATCTTCTGTAACCAGGCAAGTGAAGGGATTGGGACACCAACCCAACCACAAAACCTTTGACCTACAATTTGTCCTGTCTGCAAGATGTGCTGGGGTAAAAGTGGTACAGAAGTTGTGGGAGTGGCCGACCACTAACTGGTCCAACTAGAGAGCATGCATGAGAAGGAGCCCACCCCTGACACTGCCAGAAGGCCAGGAACCTGTATAGACCCGAGACCTCGGATGGAACCAAACATGACTGGCAAAAAAAAAAAAAAAAAAAAAAAGTCAGTGAGATGATTCTTAATGATACTCTGTTATTCATGTAGACCAGAACTTAGCATAAGCATCAGAGAGGCTTCATTCAGCAACCGATGGGAGCAAGCACAGATACCCACAGCCAAACATAAGGCAGAGTTCAGGGAATTCTGTGGAAGATGGGAAAGAAGGATTGTAGAAGCCAGAGGGGTCAAGGACACCACAAGAAAACCCATAGAATCAACTAGCCAAGGCTCATAGGGGCTCACAGGGACAGAACTGACAGTCAGGAACCCTGTATGGCTCTGACCTAGATCTTCTGTGTATATGTTATGTTTGTGTAGCTTCATGTTCTTGTGGGACTCCTAACAGTGGGAGTTGGGGGCTGCCTCTGACTCTTATGCCTGTTTTTGGAACCCTTTTCTGCCCACTGGGCTGTCTCATCCAGCCTTAGTATGAGGGGATGTGCTTAGTCTTATTGCATCATGATACGTCATGCTTGGTTGATATCTCTGGGAGTCCTGCTCTTTTTTATAAGTAAATGGAGGAGGAGTGGATCTGAGGGAAAGGGCAGGTAGGGGGCGGTGCCTGTAAGAAGAGGAAGGAGGAGAAACTGTAGTCAGGATATAATATATGAAAGAATAATAAATTTTTTAAAAAGGAAAAAGAACAAAAGATGTGTGTGTGGTGTGTTTTGTGTGTGTGTCTGTGTAGTGTTCTGATCTTTCACCTTTCTAAGGAGCTACTTCTTGATAATTTAATAGAATGTCTTATAAAATAAAATAGCATAACTGTTTACAAAGTTTTTTATTCTCAGTCTGGTACAAGTGTTTTAGTTAGTTTGTTCTTTAAAAACCACTGTACATTTTATTTTTGTCATACAGCTTTTAAATGTATGACATTTTCTTAGATGCTGGGGCTTATAAAGAAGGACTTCATAAATGCTACTCAACATTTCACCACTGAATAGTCTCTCCAGGCCTAGTATGTGACTTTTTTCTTTAGCATTGTGCTTGGGAAATAATTATATCAATATATATTTTTTCTAATGATTTTGTGACTCTTAAGTATTCTAAAATGTTTGATTTTTCTGAAATATATTTTGATTTGAGATATTTTTATTATTTCAAATCATTATCATTTTTATAAAAATGAATTATTTTGTAAAAATGAATGTATCATCAAATATATACTAATCTACATTATATATGTTGAGTAACACAACATGTTTTTATTGACTTAAAAGGTATGGTAATATACTCTGTTTATACTAGATGACCATTTATATTCTATTTCATTTTCCAATGTCATTTCTTGTAACAAATTTTAATGTGGAATAATTCCATGTGAGCACTCTTGTATTGATAACTATACCAGAAATATGAACTATATTAATGAAAATAAATCAGTTAGATTCTCAGACATTTATGGAAAATACAATCCATTAAACTTTGTTTCCAGTCAAGGCTAGATGTCATTTTTATATTTATATTACATTTATTTGTGTGTCTGCCTCCTACATGCAGGCACATGCTTATAAGGCATATGTCATTCGTGTTGCTGTCCAATAAAAGGGCGTTCAAAAAGGGGAATTTCTATTCAAGTCTGAGCGTCTAGACTACAAAACTAGAAGCAAAAAAAAGCTTTTTTAATTTTTTTTCTTTTTGCTGATTTTTTTGATATTTATTTGAGCTCTACATTTTTCTCTTCTCCCCTTCCTGCCTCTCCCCTCCCCCTTCAGCCCTCCCCCAAGGTCCCCATGCTCCCAATTTACTCAGGAGATTTTTGTCTTTTTCTACTTCCCATGTAGATTAGATCTATGTAAGTCTCTCTTAAAGTTCTCATTGTTGTCTAAATTCTCTGGGATTGTGATTTGTAGGCTGGCTTTCTTTGCTTTATGTTTAATGACCACCTATGAGTGAGTACATGTGATAATTGTCTTTCTGGGTCTGGGTTATCTCACTCAAAATGTTTTCTAGCTCCATCCATATTCCTGCAAAATTCAAGCTGTTGTTATTTTTTTCTGCTGTGTAGTACCCATTGTGTAAATGTACCACATTTTCCTTATCCATTCTTCGGTCTAGGGGCATTTAGGTTGTTTTCAGGTTCTGGCTATGACAAACAAAGCTGCTATGAACATAGTTGAGCACATGTCCTTCTGACACGATTGAGCATCCTTTGGATATATACCCAAAAGTGGTATTACTGGGTCTTGAGGAAGGTTGTTTCCTAATATTCTGAGAAATCGCCACACTGATATCCAAAGGGACTGTACCAGCTTGCACTCCCACCAGCAATGCAGAAGTGTTCCCTTTTCCCCACAACCTCTCCAGCATAAGTTTTCATCAGTGTTTTTAATTTTGGCCATTCTTTCAGGTGTGAGATGGAATCTCAGAGTTGTTTTGATTTGCATTTCTCTGATGACTAAGGATGTTGAACATTTCCTTAAGTGTCTTTCAGCCATTTTAGATACCTCTGTTGAGAGTTTTCTGTTTAGGTCTGTACTCCATATATTTTTTTTTTAATTGAATTATGTGTTCTTTTGGTGTCCATTTTCTTGAGTTCTTTGTATTTTGGAGATCAGCCCTCTGTCTGATGTGGGGTTAGTGAAGATCTTTTCCCATTCTGTAGGTTGTCGTTTTGTCTTGTTGGTGGTGTCCTTTGTAAAGCTTATTTTTAATTAATAGTTTGTTGTAAAATGTTTACAACAGCTAATAAAATAAACTGCTACAGATATTTGATGAATTTTACCTTCCATTGTTTGAGTCATGAGTCAAAACCTATAAGACTTTATTCTTTTAGGATGGTCTAGAGACACAATTTATCATGAAAACATGAAAGATAACAGACCCTAGGGTGTTATATTTCGGTATTCATACTATTATTACTAGGGTGTTATTAAAAAAAAAGTCTAATTAAAAAACTATATGTGCTAATTCTGAAAAATTTGAAAAAAAAAACCAAGAAGCATAAATAAACCACTTAATCTACACTGCTCCTAATACCTTTTTTTCCCCAAGGTTAAGAATGAGTAGATATCTTGGAGTCATTCTAGCAAAACTATTTGATCTTAATAACATATCAGTGAATATTTCAAATGTTATATTGTATTTTCTTGTGAGATAATTTTAGAAGTTCTGTAACAGTCCTCATGTAGCCTGGAGGCATTACAGTTTTCAGAATATTGAAGCTGCTTTGGTGAAGCTATGTGGTGGGCACCAGACCATCTATATGTGGAGATTATGCCCCAAGTCAGTGTGTAAGGTGAAAACCTCATTGAGTGCACCACAGAAAGTATTACACATGGATCCTCTGAAGAAAGTTTCGCCTGAGCCATTGATGTTCTACCTCTCAGTAGGCTCACCATGGCTGGCATTTTCGACCAGGGACTAGGAAGTATTCTTTTGGTTACTTATGCTAGGAGGTAGAAACAGAAAGTATCCAATTTTCTAGTTCATTGGTGTGACACTCCATGAAAAGGAAGAGGTAGGAATTCTTTTCTCAGGAAAAGTTACTTATGGGAAATTCCACCAAATGAGCTCAGGATACCAACGACAAGTGGAAAAAGAGTTGGGTGTCAGGAGCCAAGAAACAGATATTGTCAGTTTAAGGGACAAAAATAAAATCAGTTTTTCCCCCTAGGTAAACACCAGACAAAGAAATTGGTTGGAATTTAAGAGCCATGTGTTGTGAGTTAAAAGTGAAAGCTATCTGCTTCCCAGATGCACTCTGGAGTCACCTGGGAGAAACCTGTTTATAGCTCTCGTCTTATGCCCATATTTCTCCATAGAATAGTGTTTTGATTTGAAGAGCTCAACTTCAGAGGCATCCTGATACATTTTCTCTCCTCACTCTTTCAATTTATAGGATTCATTTTTCTAGTAATTTTTTACTGAAATTTCTTGAGGTAGTAGAGATTTTCATTACGCTGTAAAAGACGTGTAATTTTCTACCCTTTTATCCCTCTCCATGAACTCATCACCTTCCCCTCATCTGGTCTTCCTTCTCTCCTGATGAAGCCACGCCTGTAGGTTCAGGTTTAACCGCAAGTGCCACTCTCAAGCCTACCCTATCCTTTTCCCTCCTAGCATGCAGTCCTTATCACCAGGTCCATGGAAGGTCTTGCTTCCTGACATGAACCATCATGTCTTTCACTGCATGGAAATCTTAGGCTGACACTCACCCTAGTTTTACTACTATGACTCCTCCTCCTCCTCTTCCTCCTCCCCTCCTTTCCTTCCTCCTCTTCTTCCTCCTTCTCCTTCTTTGTCCTCTTTTACTGGTTCTTTTCTTGAACCTCCAAGACATTGCAGCACCCATTTGTTCTTTATGAGGTATTTTCTGTTACTTTAATTTGCCAAACTTCTGAATAAAAGCTCATGCCTTTGTGGTTTACCCCACTCACTCTCTTTAAGCCGTCATGACCATAGTTTTCCTCAAGATGTTTTAGTGATAGTCAAAAATGAATTAGCAAGTAAGTTTAGGAACTTTTTCTGGATAGAAATTCTTGGAGTCTTGAGTACTGGACATCTTTGGAACTAAAGGTCTTAATTTCTCACAAATCCTAGATAAATAATTTTTTTCTTTATATATAATAGTAAGTTTTGGAGAGCTGTTGGTCTTTAGAACATGCTAGAAGACAAAAGAAGATGGGTTTAGACAGTAAAGGATGGCAACAGTAACGGCAAGAACAGGGTACATGTACTTACCAACAAGGGACAGAGGCTAGCAGGCAAAAGCAGTTCCGTGAACATCTTTGTATCTGCACTGGAAGAGGTTCTGCCCTCTCTGGGAAAGGGTCTTCCCTACTCAATTAATCTTTTCCAGAAAATACTGTCACAGACTCACCCAGAGTTATGTCACAGTTGATTCCAGGTCCAACCAACATTAACTGTTGACTTGGTAACCAGTCGCAAACCTTATGTTAAGTTTTGTTTTCAAATGAAGACAAAATGTCCTAATTCTGATATAATTATCCTACATACAAGTGAAAATGCACTATTCTTCTCCCAAGAACAGATGGCAAAGTCCCTTGAGGAATGCATATTCCCTTTAATATCCTATGACATAAATGTAATAATAAAGATTTATAACACTTAACTAATAGTATCTTGATTTGTCTTTTATGGTCAAGAAATAGAGGAAAGAAAACACAAATAGCTATTTAATAAATAAATATAAATATAATATATTTAATATGTATACATATAAACAAAAACATCCTTTAATTTTATTTTATACTTATGTAGGGTTTCTGTCTGTGTGGTGGTGGTGATACACATTACAGCCTGTGTGTGGTCAGAGGACAACTTGCAGGAGTCAATTTTCTCCTTTTATCACGTAGGTTTCAGGGGCTGAACTCAGGTTGTCAGACTTGTAGGCCAGGGTCTTTACCTACTGAACCATCCTGCTGGTCCAGCAAATACATTCTTAGAATAGAAGAATAGAACTGTTGACGACAATTACATTCCTCATTTCTTTAACTGGTCACACGGTCTTCGCTGGCATTTTTAACTACTTTCTTCCACTACCCATCCAAACTCCCCCCATCCTAGCCTAGCAATCACTTTGACAGTCTTGGTTCTTTACTTGGAGGGATAAAGGATAGTCTTAAATAAATTGATTTATTTACAATTGTTCCTATCTGTCCTTGACCACAGGACATGATAACACCAAGAGACACCCAAAGAAACCCCTTCACTTTACATTCCTTACTTTCTACACACAACATTCCTTACTTTTATTAAGGAGATGCATTTCAATTTCCCCTCTAGATCAATCACACATCCCAACACTGTAATTCATTTCTTAGCCTGTTGACTCAGAGGCATCAGGAGCCCAAAGTGGCAAAGGGGAACTCTCAACTTCTGGTTCAATGGAATGTTTGTCATGTCTCCTGGCAGCAACATTCCACTCTTTGGAACTAAAAGTTCTGGACCATCAGAAAAAAAAAAAGTTTTGATAGTGAGTCAACCAGGGATGACTGAGTGGTACTATTCCAATTTCCAACCCTCAATTTCTGAACCTATGAATCCTAGTTAGATTAAAAACCATACCATGTATTGGACACTTACTTAAAACATTTACAGTCTTCTGGAGAACTCTTCCACAGACGTCTAGGCTGTTGCCACATAGTTGATGCTGTGTTTCTAAAGGCCCAACTACTATTCTCTCAAGTCAGCTGATTCAGGATGGTTGGGAACAGAAAGACCAGTGGCTTCTAGTAACATGATAAGCTGTGTTGCTTAGGCATGAAGCAAGTATCTTCATCAGAAGCAGTGCTGTGTGGAATATCCACAATAGTGGATAAAGCATTCGGTAAGTCATGGGTTGTAATTTTTCCAGAAACACTATTACATGAAAAGCAAATACATACCTAGAATATCGACCTATACCTATAAGGCCAAAGTTGCGCCCTTTTCCTGACGAAAGTACTCCAAAAGAGGTTGCTTATCTCTAGGTTGCTGATCACCCTGAGGAATGGCGCTGTATTAGAGGATCAATTGGTCTCTGCTCGTGTTCAGTTTGGCACTTAGGTTCAGATATAGCCACGTCAGCAGAAGTTCATGTATGTGCACAACCTCCATCACTGCCACCATGACTACTTCAGTAAGAAGCTCCTTAGACAATGACAGGGACTGCCTAGGAAAAGGATAGACTACTGCCTCAGAAAGGATCGTCCTATCTATTTGATTATTGAATTTTTACACCACTGAGGTCACCTCCTGATGGACATTTACATGGGACACAAGTATCTTCTTGTCAGTGGCCCATTTGGAGAGATCTATCCATACATCGCTTTCCCAAATACCTTTCCCATTGATTTTTCAATCATGTTTTTTTCTAATTCCCTGACTATTCAGTCAAACCATTGTCGACAAGCCTATGAATCAGTATACGATAAAAAATTAACCCTTCTTCTTTCCAAGCAAAATGTGTAATAATATGCTTCACCTAAGATTCTAATCCCTGTGAATACTTCTCTTCACTGGTGTCTTTCATCGTTGTCCTACAAAGAAGATGTAATGCTGTAACTATGTAACCTCTTCATCTGTAGACTAGCCCTGGGATTCTTTACCTGTGTCAAGGGGTCATAGAGCATAGTCCGTGAGACTGTAGGTTCATGCTTGGGGGCAGAAGACATCTTAGCCAAAGTGGAAATTGGACAATTAGGCAATTTCCTCACATGTCTTGTCTACCTTCAGGAACTGCTAAGCTCTGATTGTGTACATACCACCGCCATTTGGTTATGGAGTGCTATTGCACGCTATGTTCTCCCAACGTTATGGCTTGTGATCTGATAACATGGAGCTCATGTTGGGCAACTGGGTCACATGGTAACCTGGCGGCCCACTTTCTAATGTTCACTTTCTAATACAGCCTAGTAGAAAGCCAAGAACTGATTCTCAAAAAGAGGATAATTGTCTACAGACGATGGCAGTGACTTGGTCCAAAATTCCAAGCCCCTTGCTGTGATTCAGCCTTAGACGCCTGCCAAAGGCTTCAAACAAAAACCCTTTATACCCCTAAAACCTGAATCACTCCACTACTTTTATCACAGTCTCTGTTAATCAGAGTTCTTGAGAAGAGAGAAACTAACATAACGACTATATTACAAAGGATATTATGTTTGGTGACAAAATATGAATCCAGTAGTCTAACAGCATCTATACACATGCTGGGAACTGGGTAGCTGCTTCATCAATGATGCTAGCTGGGGGCATGAGCAATTTCAACCTTGCCCTGAAGGCCTGTAGCAATTGCGCAAAACTGCTGGTCTTTAGTCCATGCTGGAAGGCAGGGGCAACCTTCAAAGTCATCAAGTCCTCGTGTGGGCATTTAGAGTCCATAGTTACTCAAATAAATAGCTGTTTTTGAGTTCTAGATTCTAGAAGAGTTGCTAAGTGGTAAGTCAGGACATCGAAATGACACCTCTACCTGCATCAGGAATTCATGGCGAAGAGGAATCCTACTGATGTAGCTTGAAGGTCAGCATGGTAAACTGAAAAGGGTTTTAAGCTACGCTTACATTGATGCTTTTTATTTTTATATAGAACTTTGACTATCTGATTTCTCATAGATAAAAGGAAGAATTCAAGTAGACAAAATTTAAGACTTCCCCAGTGAATATTCTACCTTTCCAAAAAAAACCCCCAAAAAACAAAAAAAAACCAAAAAAAACAAAAAACCACCTGATGTGGCTTGAAGTTGGCCCATGAAAAACTCTCATAAAGAGGTAGGATGTCTAGTCATCTAAATTAAGGAGAGGACCTTTACCAATATCAGTGGAAGCAAGCTAGAGGCACACTCCAAATTACTCATTTCTTGGTGGAAGAATGATACCTAAAGTTTTCCTTAAATTCTATTTGTTGACCACTTCTCAAAATTATTCTAAAGTTATTTCAAATATACATATTTATGATCTATCCCTTTAAGTAAAAAGGCAAAGACTTTCCAACTACTTTAATTCTATTTAGTCTTCTCTCTACCATCCAGTAGAACAGTTGCTCAAATAAACAGTTGTTTTGAGTTCTTACTAACCCCCAAAGTCCTACCAGCAGACATATGTTGGGTTATACTTATTTTATAGACAATCTTGGTTTGGTGTTAAGTGGTATAATCTAGGTTTTTCGATAAAATCACGGCTGCTAGACTCTGAAGTCTGACATACCTGAGTTAAACGCAAATGCAAATCATGAAGGTTTTTCTTGGAAGGGGCAATGAATTTTTTTTGAATGGATATATTGTTCTTAAGAAGTGCTAAGGAGTAAGTCCAAGCCCCTGAGAATGTTTTTATAAATAATAGAAGCTAAGAACAAGCAGAATTGGCCCTTTTCCTTATAGAAATAGTAAGTAAAAAGAAGGTAATACAGTCTAAAGTGTATTAAAGGCAAGAAATGTCTTCAGGGAACTTTTATTGGAGAAATTGGGTTTTGTTTATGTATCCACATAAATAACATGATCTAATGACTTAGGGTAGTGGGTGGGCCACGTGATGCATGCTGGTTGTTCGCTTATGTGATGTGTTTTTGTTCATTTTAGACTACTCATTTTCTTGGAAAGAACAAAATTTGCTTTTAGATGAACATAACATAGGGTAAATACTAGTAAAGTCAGACCTAGCTAAGAGATTGAGATGTGCTAGGGCACAGTAACTATAAAAAGTTCACACTAAGTGTGTCACACACTTGACAAGGTCATGCAAAAAATAATCCATGTTTGTCTTCAGCAAAACAAAAATAAGCCCAGCAGCAAAATATGCAATTTTTATGTGTTAAGCAGAAATAATGAATTGAAGACAATTTTTATTAGATCATTTATTATACTTTTAGACAATGCTAAATCTGAGAGACTCTCCCCAAAACATCGAGTGAGGTAATGAGAAAATCATTCACAATGTTTAGAATAAATGAAGTGCTCTAATATGTCTCAAGATGATTAAATATCTCAACATCAACTTGTATAGAAAACATGGTCAAAGTGCTATGCTGAAATTATATTTCTCATACATTATGGCTTGATGAAAGACAAAAGCAGAAATATTTGGGTGTCTAAATACATTATTTTGGTCAACCATTCAAGAAGATTATGTTCTCAAACCAAGCAAAGCATCTGTCAGTGGATTAATTCTGTCTTTCAGATAGTTAATATTGCTCATTAAGCATGTTTTATATTGTATTATCGATCAAAAATACCACTTGAGGTGCTTTTGTCAAAATCGTGGATGTATTTTTGATTTAAGACCTATATCTGAGTAGATAATTATCTGACTATCTCATGGAGATTGGCCAAGACTTAAGCAAATTCTGGGCCTGGTAGACAGGGCAGTAGCTATTGGTGGACCCAAATTTATTATAGAAATAAGTGCAATTATTTCATTAGTCTGTCTGTCTCTCTGTGTCTGTCTCTCTCCCTTTCTCTTTCTTTCTTTCTTTCTTTCTTTCTTTCTTTCTTTCTTTCTTTCTTTCTTTTTTTTTTTTTGAAATAGGGTTTCTCTGTGTAGCCCTAACTGTCCTGGAAATGCTACAGAGACCAGAAGACAGATTAGTCTCAAACAGATTCACCTGCCCCTGCCTCCTGAGTGCTGGGATTAAAGCTGTGCACCACTACGTCATGACTTTTTTTTGTTAGATTTTCAAAACAGGGCTTAGAACTTTATATAACTAAAAACGGAAAAAACTGGCAAATTTTAATTATTACAATATTTTGTAATCCCTTCAAATTGATTAGGATTCAAAATGTGTACTTTTAATCTATAAAAAACATTGTTTTTCAGGCTTGTAGATTCCAATTATTGGTTTAAAGGTATCCAGGAAAAGCGCTGGTACTGAATTTTCCTTAGCTGATTGTAAGGTTATTTTTATTGCAGAAATTAGAGTCTTGAGTTTGAATTGAGATAATCTCCCTAGTCACATAGTAAATCCGTGTTAGGAGCATGTAGAATACTGTTTATATGCTCCACAATAGGTGGCAGACAAGGGATATGTACACAGAATCAACAAGCAGTTTCGGGCCAATAAGTTGTCTATTAAAACCAAAGACAATTCAAGAATAAAATTCTTGTGAGCACAGCCATGTGTGTCCCTAATGTGCCAAGAACTTCCAAATATTTACAAAAGAAAAACATAACAATCTTTCTAGGAAAATTTGGAGTTTTGACCAAACTTCTGACCAAGCCTTTGCTGGAGACACATTAAGGCATGAATACTAATCCTTTTAAATTCATGAGAATTTTGAATTTCTAATTCAGAATTTCACTAAAAGCTCGGGTGACAGAGATGCATAGAAGTTACCTAAAAACTAAATTATATAGAAAGGCAATTGCCGCCAAGACTGATGACAGGTTCTGAGGAGAACCTACACAGTGGAAAAGAGAGAAATAGCTTCCTCAAGTTGTCTTCTAATCTGCACACATATGGCAGAGCATGTTTATGATCACACACACGAATGCTCATTTTTAAAGTCCAGTTTTGTCATCTAATCAGGTAGCTTCCCTCCCTTTATTTATTCAACCAAAGAAGGTAGTTTAACATTGTAATGGTGTGAGATGTGTAAACTACTGGGCAGTGAAACCTGCCCTTAGTTGTTGCTAAAGCAAAGGCATGCAGGGTCTCTGAGAGAGGGCGTGGCTTAATCTCATGGCTACTGTCCCCAAAAGTTTTCAGCAATGAAGTCATTGCTTACAACACTGGGCTATAGTCTGTTGTAATAAACTCTATAGTGATACATATGAATATATGTATCTCTATATATAACTAAAACCAATAACCTGAAAGAGAATGCTTAGAGACACGTTGATGGGCAAAGCAAAGCACAGAGGTTCCTCATGCAAAATACCTTCCAGAAATTGTACTTGAGAGACAGGAGCTTGTTATAGGAGTGTAATTAGCATATTAACACATGGGTCACACGGGAAGTCAAGCAAATCCTAAGGATGATAGAACTGAAACCAGCAGAATTAATCCCAAGCATCTCTGTGAATCAGGAAAGCCCTACTAATGACACAGAATAGTACTGGGATTCTTCATTTTCCCTGACTGCTCTTGGGACTGGAGAGGGAGGAGAAGAGGAGTGGGGGGAGGGGGAGAGGGGCGGGAGGAGGGGGAGGGAAATGGGAGGCGGGGAGGAAGCGGAAATTTTTTTTTTCAATAAAAAAAATAAAATAAAATTTTTTAGCTGTGGTAAAATACACATCCACTTAAATCATTAAGGGTACAGTTCACTGGTGTTAGACATATTCATGCTGCTCTGTAATCATCACCACTGTCTATTTCTAGAACTCTCCGTGCAGAGCTAAAGTCTTGTGCCCATTAAACAGTAGCTCCCATTAACCACTCCCCACCAAATCCCTAGAAATCATAGAATATTTTCCAAATCTAAGAATTTAAGTATGCTAGGCACTCCTCAAATAGAACTGAGTTGTGTCTATATTTTTATGTTTTTATTTCACTTATAATAACATTGTAAAGGTCCATTAATGCAGTAGCATTGCCTCCTTCCTTTGAAAGACAAACAATATTCTATTTGTGTGGACATATCATGTTTTCTTTACTCATTCATCCATCAGCAAACATTTGGGTTTCCTCCACCCTTTGCCATTGTGGAAAAAGATATCTCGAAACTGGAATGAACATATTTGTTTGAGAACCTTCATTTAGTTCTTTTGAACATACACCAAGAATTGAAATTGCTAAATAATATGGTAATTTTATTTTTAATTTTCTGAGGAATTTACAAACTGTTTTTCTTTTTACCTTTCTTTAGTCTCTGCTCATACATTAGATCCCAACTTCAGTTTCCCTCCCCTCCTCTCCGTTCCTCCACCTGCTTCTCTCCCAAATCCACCCCATTCCGTTTCCGTTCAGAAGAACAGTTCCCTCCCCGGGGATATCAACTGAACAAGGCATAGCAAGATGAAGTAAGAGTAGGCACAAAGCTGGATGAGGCAACCCTTTAGGAGGAAAAGGGCCACAAGTACAGCCAAAAAAGTCAAAGATATCCCTCCCTCACTTCCGCAGATCAGAGTCCCACAAGAACACCAAGCTACACAGCCATAATGAACCGCAGAGACCCAGCTCAGACCCATGCAGGGTCACGTTTGGCATATCACAGCTGATGCAGCAAACTGCACTTCCACCGGAGGGTACAAGCTTCCAATTTCTTCAATCCTTGCCAACATTTGCTTTTTTTGCCCCGCTTAGAATTACAAAAATTGATCTGAAATGTCACAAAGAGACCCAGTACTGCGGATGCTAATTGATTGTTTTAATTTGAAAAACGTTTCCAGTATCTCGTCCTCCAAGTCATGGTATTTTCAACTCACTAAGAGTCTATTAGAACACAACCCAATAATCTGAAAATAACCTCTATGTAAATACTATAGATAGTATATATTACTTGCATTATTAGTTTAATATATACTTAATACACACATGTGAAAGTCATTGAATTGTTGATAATGGTCTTTAGGAAGAAGGGCTTGGGATGGTAGTGTAGGATGGTTATTTGAAGATCTAGCTTTTGTGGCATGGTACAGAATTTAAAGTAAGGAATCAACAAATTAGTAAATTGAAGGAGGTTTTTTTTGTGGTGAACAAACAGCATGATGGTCTATAGTTATTAATTGTCTATTTTTGTGCACGTGGGTCAAAGAAAGGAGGAGACACCATTGGCTGTGATGTAAAGGAGAAAGCCAGAACTGGGACCTGGAAAACAAAATATTGGAAATATTTTTCAAATTAAAACTATAAATTAGTGCCCACAGTGTTGGGTATCTTTGTGACACTCCAGGTGAATTTTTGTTGTTGACTCCCCCGCCCCCCATATTCTCTTCCATCTTCCTGGCAGATTTCCCCCAATGCACGCTCATCCTCCCTCCCCACTTTTGTGCCACGTGTTTCCCCATGTCGCCTATCCCCTGTCCCCCGTCACTGTCTTGTTTCATATGCTTTACCACTGCTTAAACACACACATATAGACACTCTGAGCTATGAGGCACAGGAAAGAGAGAACATGTGTTATTTATCTGTCTGAGGCTGGGTTATTTCATGTAGTACTTTCCAATCTTACCCACTTTCCTGAAAATTCCATTACTTCATTTTTCTTTACAATAAATAAAATTGTATCATGTATGTTTGCTACGTTTTATCTATCTGTTCATCTGCTTGTGGATATCTAGGCCAGTTCCTGCCTTGTGAAGAATACAATAATTGATAATTGTGTGTGCGTGTGCAAGCATGTCTCTGACAGGACATAGAGTCCTTTGGGTGTATGTCCAAGAGTGCTGTAGCCACATCAGACTGTTTACTGAGAAGTTTCCTTGGCTATGTAGAAAGTTTTATACTTTATGTAGTTTTCCTTGTTAATTCTTGTTGATATTTCCTGTGTTATTTGAATTCTTTCCAGAGAGTTCTTGCCTATACCACTTTTTTTTTTTTTTTTTTTTTTTACAAAGGTGTCAAATGCAGACACCGGAAAAGAGCCTATGCAACATTCTGACAAAACTGGATATCCACCCATAGAAGAATGAAATCATATCCACATATCTGATCCGGCACAAAAAACCAAAACGAATCAAAGACTTTAATTTGAAACTCTAAACCCTGAACCTAGTGGAGGAAAACACTTCAAGTCACAGGAAACACAGTTTTTCTCTTCATTGGTTACATTTGTGAGACTTGTGAGGGATTTTATAGTGTCAGGAAAAGTTAGGACTGAGAGCAGCGAAAGAAATAACCAGAAGATCTGGTCATACCTGAGGAGGGCTGCGCCCAGGGCACTGAGGAAGTGAGTCCCCGAGGGGGCTGCTCCTCTTCATTCTATTCAAAGAGAGAGGAAGGCAGAGGTGTGGATGTGGAAAGCTCTGCAGGTGTGGTGTCCAGAATTTTTAGGCGTTTCTACCTCATGACTCACGGTTTCTCTTTAAAGTGGAGGCTAAGGTCATCTTCAGAGTGGATGGGTCACAGTGGGGAGGAAGTGCAGCGAGAGCTGTGAATGTTGACGTGGACTGGCTGGGAACCCCGTTCGTCATCAGCAGTCAGAGATGTTTAGCTGTGGCTTCTGGCCTCAGAGCGCATCGTGGGCATTCATGTTTATACACCTCTGAAGCAACTGCAGTTGGCTTTTTTTTTTTTTTTTTTTTTCCCGTTTTCCCTTTTCCTTTTTTCTTCCTTTCTTGAGTGGTCTTCTCAAGTTTCAGCTAAAATGTTTCTCTAGAAGGACTTTGTTTAAGTTGGCTTTGAAAATATTTCTGTTCCCTCTCAGAATGAATAGGCAATGAATGAGCAGTTCTTAAGCTTGGCCCAGGTCCCCACCTGGGACCATGCACTGCACACGTGCTGACGTCCGTAAACAGATGCCATCTCCCGGTCAAAAGAAGAATGGAGAAAATTACCTCAAGTAGACGAACTGTTGAAAACATTACTGTTGTCTTTGATGCTGTAAAGTTTGAGAAACAAAATCTCAAGATTTCAAGTTTAGATCAAAAGCAGATTATCTCCTGCCGTTTAGCAATCTGTAACGCGAGATAAATCTGCCCGATTTTTGCTCCCAATACCCTGTACCGTTGATGCTGACAGAACTTTGCACTGGTCAAGATTTGGATTTTTGAGAGAAGTGGACGGAGGAAAGCAGGGGATAGGAGACGTGAACGTGCTGGTCAACCGAGGATGCAGAGAATCCAAGCTGTGTATGGCAAACAGGAAAAGGCTGAAGAGAAGAGAGGGACGGCGGGAAAACTTGGAGCTAGGACATCAAAACAAGATGCCCTCCCTGGAAGTGTGCTTGACAGCACTGGAATGCTCTGAAGTCATCAGGAGAAAATCGGAAGATTTTAGTACCTGACTATCAAAATAATCAGCTGATATGGAGTAAAGGTAACAAGAATAAGCAAAAACAGATATGAAGATACTTGACTGGGTCACTCATGTGTACACTAGAATGAGCACGGTTTCTGAAGAGAATCCAGGCGACAGAGGGACCTAGAGTCACATGCTGGACTTCCATGAATGAGGAGGCAAATCCAGGATTAATCTTGCTGAGTTAACTGTGGTGATGTTGGCTGGCAATCACTTCACCCCTAGAATCTTCAGAAGAAGACTGCATTTCTTTTGCCATTAGTTCATTTCAGTTCTATACCAGACACTTCAGATATGCACTTTATTAATAAAATGTGAGAATAGGTTAATTAATCAATATGCAATAAAATATTTATTGTGTAGTTAGTATCACATACTGAGAGAATTGTGAAAGTTTTAGCTCCCGACTTTGCCATCTGTGGAGTTAAAATGTCTAATACAGAGTGTTGGTTGAAAGGATTAATAAGTGAGTATCACATACGTTACGAGAGCAGATAAGCCAATCTTACAAACACGTTTGTATTAACTTTGATTTAAAGGACTTTGCATTGCTTTAGGAGTTCCTGTGTAAGATGAAATTGCCAGAGTCTTGTTTTCCCCTAAGACTGAAATCAACTTCCCAAGCACGCTGTCTCTTTAACTGTCTTCTACTGAGCCATTTTGTTGCTTGTAATGTTTTAAGTTTACTGACTCAGAGGAAATTCCTAATATCATTTTCTTCATTCTTTCCTTTCTGTATAATATTTGACCTTTGGCTTAGGAATTTTAAAATGTCATCACTCACTTTAAAAATAACTCAGAAAATAAAGGATGGTTTCTCAATTGGTTTCATTAAAAAGTTTTCATAATTTTATGTATCAATAGTTAAAGGAAGAAATTTCTCCATCCAGGTTTGAGTAGAAAGCTCTAGTCCATTAAGTATGGAGAAAATAAAGTTGTTTTGAACAGACATTAGTACAAAATGAAAGTATGTAGGTTATTAAAGTTACGCCCGAAGGCTCATTGGGAGTGTCCACGCCGTGCTTCAATCAAAAACGTGTTTTCGCACTACATGGCACCGCACTGTTATCCAAGTTTCATTGCTAGGAAACATGGACCCTTGCCTCGACCTACTCAACTATGCCAACATCCTTTGCCAAAGAGAAAATTCTTCTGTCTTCAGACAAAAAAAAAAAAAAAAGATATTTGCTAATATAACACTCTCATTTTACAGGTCCCTTAGGGAAGAAAACAGCCAAAGAAACTTGAAAACTAACTTTCCTTAAGTGTTCCCACTAAGAAATGAGAGAGAAAGAGAGAGAGAGAGAGAGAGAGAGAGAGAGAGAGAGAGAGAGAGAGAGAGAGAGAAAATGAAAGACTATTACACACAATTTTGAAAACAACACCATGAGTGTAATGATCATTAAAAATTAAATTCTTTTTTGTTTTTTTTTTTTTTTTTGAGACAGGGTTTCTCTGTAGCTTTGGAGCCTGTCCTGGAACTAGCTCCTGTAGACCAGGCTGGCTTCAAACTCACAGAGATCTGCCTGCCTCTATCTCTCAAGTGCTGGGATTAAAGGCGTGTACCACCACCGCCTGGCCTTAAAAAATTAAATTCTTGAAAAATAACAATATCTTTGCCGAGTGGTTTTAACTTTAAGCATAAGTTTGTCTCTAGATATGATTCTTGAGAAAAATCCCTGAAATTTAATAAATGGCAAAAGGTTGATACGGTCTGGAGAGAAACCAGAGAATCCTTAAAGGCTGGAATCCATTCCAGTTCCTGTTTCCTGGGCCTACATCATCCTCAGGTGAAAATCATTACAGGCAGCTGAAAAAGGAGCCCCTATGGGGTCTAGCAAGGCCACAGACAAAATCACTTCACTGATGTCAGAGGGAGCATGAGGCAGGTGAGGAGACTCTTCGCTGGAGGCGTGTTCAGGTAAACAGATGAGTCCACCAGGTCCTCTCCTACATTCAAAAGAGGAGAGCAGGTGCTTTTATGAGGTTTGCAAAGAGCTGGAGTCGGGGGGGGGCAGCCACTCTTCCCAGGATGGGTCCCAGTGGGAGGCCAGGACATATATGCCCATGCCAGTTTCCTCCCTGGACTCTGTTCAGGGCTCGTTTTCAAGGAAAGTGCTGTGCTTTCAAGGAAGTCACTCTGTGTGCCAATTATGCATTTTTCAGGATGGACAAGGCCCAGTGAGGACTGCTGTCACTGATGGAGGCTGAGCTTTGGTACCAATGGCTTCCCAGGGAGATTAATTCCTTGACATCCCCTCAATCCTACAATGTTAAGCTATTTTTTCCCAATATTTACTCACAGGGAATGCTGACTATGGAAAAGGAAGTAGGGAGATAATAAATGGTGGCCTGTAGTTTCTTTCTTAATTTATCTCTTGTAGACTGTCCAAAACTCAAACCTTATCTAGTAAACTGAAGTCTACTAAAATTAGCAGAATTGCCATTTTGCGGAGCAAATTCTCAATGAGATAATATTTCTCAGTTATTGCTGAGTAGTACTCTAATATGTATATATTCCATACTTTCTTCATCCATTCTTCCATTGAAGGGCATCTAGGTTGTTTCCAGGTTCTGGCTATTACAAACAATGCTGCTATGAACATAGTTGAGCATATACTTTTGTTGTATGATAGGGCATTTCTTGGGTATATTCCCAAGAGTGGTATTGCTGGGTCCAGGGGTAGGTGGATCCCGAAATTCTATCAGGAACTCACCAAGGCCAGCTGGCCTGGGTCTGAAAAAGCATGGGACAAAACCGGACTTGCTGAACATAATGGACAATGAGGACTACTGAGAACTCAAGAACAATGGCAATGGGTTTTTGATCCTACTGCACATACTGGCTTTGTGGGAGCCTAGGCAGTTTGGATGCTCACCTTACTAGACCTGGATGGAGGTGGGTGGTCCTTGGACTTCCCACAGGGCAGGGAACCCGGATTACTCTTAGGGATGATGAGGGAGGGGGACTTGATGGGGGAGGGGAGGGAAATGGGAGGTGGTGGCAGGGAGAAGGCAGAAATCTTTAATAAATAAATAAACAATAAAAAGGAAAAAAATAAAAATAAAAATGTCTGC
This sequence comes from Chionomys nivalis, assembly GCF_950005125.1. Lineage (NCBI taxonomy): Eukaryota > Metazoa > Chordata > Mammalia > Rodentia > Cricetidae > Chionomys > Chionomys nivalis. The sequence goes on from NC_080099.1 coordinate 49,303,119, forward strand.
ATACTTAAAAAAAATATTTCTCAGTTATACCCTTCACTGAGGTTTGTGGCAAGGGCCTTTTCTACCAATCTTCACGTATGTCACACATAAGTAACCGCTGGCCAATTCAGTCAGCTCACCAGAATAGCCCTTGGAAATCCTGTTTTAGATCTGAAAATATCTTTATTCACGTCATTCACTTGGTTTCGGTTTGAGCTTTGTGAGACTGGGTCTCTCTATGTTGCTATGGCAATATTCCTGTCTCAGCTTACTGGTTGTAATTATAGGCAGGCACCAGCGTGTCTGGCTTGGCTCCTGCTTTTAAGGTGAGTTGAGAGGCAAACCTGTATCATGGGCCCGGCACCAAACTGGAATGCAATGTCGGCTTTCCCACGTACATGCTAATATTAAGGTGGACAAATTATTTTATTTCTTTGTGCTTTAGTTTCCTAATTGAGAATACTAGGTCAATAATCATAGTGCTATAGAGTCATTGTGTTAGGAACATTAGTGAGCTCATTTTGTGTAAAAACATTTTGTCTGACTTGGAAAAATGTCATGTTTGCAAATGTGTAAAGGAGTCGGCCACAAACAGCTCCAATCGAAGCCAAGCTTCTAAGGCAAGCTCTGACACATCAAAGGACCAACCCCGAGGTGGCTCTAATATGTTGAAGAATCAACCCTGGCTATGAATCCCAGATCGTGCAAAGACAACACCTGCTGGGATAACAGAAGAAACTGGAACTTTGGAGACAGTCTCAGGACTGCACTGTCGTGCACCCAAGAACACGGTGCCTCACGCCTCTGCCCTGACCCTGTGACAAGTTGGCAGGTGGATTTGAGACTGGTCAAAGACTCTGGCTCTAGGGACTCTGGAGTTTGTAGAACTGGTATGGTTGCTGAGTTCACATATGCTCATCTGTCAAGGACTTTTTGGAACACAACAGAAGGAAGCTTCTAGCATTTCCTACCTATATTTTCCTACCTATATATTCCACACTATAGTGATATTTTATGTTTTAATAAATAAAGTTTGTCTGAAGATCAGAAAGTAAAATTAAGACACTATAGGACAGGGAGTGGTGTCACACACCTTTAATCCCAGGATTTGGGAAAGAGAGGCACATGGATCTCTGTGAGTTCAAAGCCACCCTGGACTACACAGATCCAGGTGGTTGTGACTCACACCTTTAATCTTAGCAGTAGGGAGTCACACACTTTAATCCCAGCACTAAAGGGGAATATAAAATGGGAGGAAACAGAGTCTCAGCTCTGTCAGCAGTCACCCAGCCTTGATAGAACTAAGACTTTTCTAGTGACTTCCCTGTTTTGCTTTTCTGATCTTCAGCTTGAACCCCAATATCTGTCTCTGGGTTTTTATTATTTGTGCTACCCCACACTTAGTGAGATGTCTGTCTACATAAGACTTCCATAATCTTAATAAGAGCATGGTATTATAAAGACATGAGATTACCATGCTTTTTATAACAGCATGATAATGTAAAGAATGTTTGTGTGAATAAATTTTAAGCGAAAACTTAAATTAAATTAATTTAATTAAACCTTTTACTTTGATTGATAATGTAATACATTAATAGGAGTGGATTTTCAGTACAACTAAACTTTTAATACCATACTTCAAAATAATGGTGTGACTTTTATTTGGAGAACATGCATGTTATGTAAGAATATCCCTTATTACTAGCCTGAAGATTTCTATAAGGAATATGAATTACAGACAGCCTATCGCCTATAGACATGCCCAGGATCATATGATTTCTTTCTGTGAATATGGGCCTTGTCCTTATTGTCTGATTACTGAAGATGTCCAGTGGTTGTGTTTCTTTGGTAATTCCCAGCAAGTTATGGCAAAAGAGCAAGCACTGGGCACAGCTGGTTGCTCATTTCATAGGCTGTTTCTGGTCCTTGGCTAGTGAAAATCGTGCTATAATTAATATGCTAGTGTTGTCTGATGAACTCCTTTTGCTTCCTTTGGCTATAGATCCAGTACTGAGACTACTGGATCAGATGCTCATGAGCATGGTGGATAATCCTTTTGAAGGACCATCATCCTGTATTAACTTATTCCTACCAACAGTGTTCTTTTCCTCCTTTGTGAAAAGGTGTTTGGAATTTAGGTCAGTGTAGAGTCTTTGCCTAGCAAGTACCAGGTCTTGGGTTTGGTCTCCAACACAAAAATGGAAAACAAAACAGAACAACCCTGTGTGCTTAGTATTTTCAATCTCTTTATTGCAATGCCCATTTAATTTGTAGACTACATTGTTCTCATTACCTTCCTATGTACTTGTATGATATTTTTGAGTATCTATCAAGTAAATTATTTATCTCCATTTCTTCTTTTTTATTTCCCCAGGCCCTACTTCATTTCTCTCTCTCTCTCTCTCTCTCTCTCTCTCTCTCTCTCTCTCTCTCCCTTGTTCAGGAAAGGGCAGATCTCCTATGGATATCAACAAAACTTGGTATAATGAGTTGCAGTAAAACAAAATACCTCCCAATGTATTAAGGCTGGGCTAAGTGACCCAGTATGAAGAGTAGGATCCCAAAACCTAGTAAAAGAGTCAGAGACAACCCCTGCTCTCTCTGTTAGGAGTCTCACAGGAAGATCAATACAGCTCAATTTTATTGTCTGTTTTTAGAGATTAATTCCCTGTTTTCCCTTTTCTCTTTAATGTCCGTTCCTGCACTTTTGATAAAAACAAACATTTCTCTCCTCTGGCTTCCTTTCCTCAGCCCTCCACCCACATCCACTCCTCCTCTGTCTTCACTCAGATGGAGTAAGGCCTCCAATGGGAATCAACAAAGCATGCACATCATGCTGAGGCTAAAGCAAGCTCCTCCCTGCTACATCAAGGCTGAATAAAATATCCCACCCTAGGGAATGGGTTCCAGAGAGCTGGCTCATGCATCAGAAACAGGTCCTGGTCCACTGCTAGGGGTCCCACAACAGATCAAGCTACACAATTGTCACCCAAATGCAGAGGGCCTAGGTCAGTTCATTGCTGGCTCCCTAGTTCTCTGTCCAGAGTCTGTGATCTTCACAAGCTCAGGTCAGCTGTCTCTACCAGTTTTCCCATTATGATTGTGACCCTACCCCTTGCTCATACAATCTCTCCACCCTCCCCTCAGCTGGACTCCTGCTTCCATCAGGTACTGGATGAAGGCTCTCTGATGACAAGTAGGGAAGTTACCAATCTGATTACAGGGAAAGGCCAGTTCAGGCATGGAGGGGAAACTGGCTGGTGTGTAAAATGAATTTTAAAAAATGATGAAGAAAACAAAACAAATCAAAACTCTGGACTAAGACAAAAAAAGAATAATTAACAGAGAGCTCTGTAGAAAAGTAGAACATTGAATTGTGATAATCACTCAGGAAATTGCCTCATTGCTCAGTTTTCTTTGTGGTTGAGAGAGAGGAAACTTTGTCTATTAACCTAGACAGCTGATAGCTGGTGTAAGCAAAACAAAAGAAATAGTGTGATTCCATTTAAGATTTTGGGTCATCACTATAGCCTTTTTTCCTTTTAATATGATCCAGATTTGTTGTTCTTTACAAATGACTCAAGGATTTCTCAAGCTTCTTTGGTAGTAATTTGTACTTGGGTTCTTTCTACTTGTCAAATTTGGTTTATCAAGATGAAATCATAAGAAACTATCTAAAACTTGACAAAAATGTGTTCTCAATTTGTACTTTATTAAATCATAATTGTGTTCATGTTCTAATCACTACTTTTGATAAAAGGGTAAATAATTCTAAAAAACAAACAAACAAAAAACCCTAACCACTTCTCCATTCTCTATGGGCCTATCTAAGTTCTGCCTTGCTATAGGTCCAAAGTAGTTTCTATATTAATCAATGGTATTCACAGCATACACAGGGGAGTCCCACAGCACATTTGGACTGATAATACTCTAAGAGTCAAAGACCAACTATTAAAACCCAAAGCATGAAAAGCCATCTTTTAAATTGTTGGTCAAGGTTGTCCAAGAGACTCCCTCAAATATTTCAAGCCCTTAATTGCTCCCCAAAGATGGAAGGTAAGTCCTGATTGATGAAGACATCATGCACTTCAGATGCAGGGCCCAGAGGCCCCTGAGCTGGAAGCGACCTAAATGCTTCCTCCCTGAAGATGGTCTTTCATGGTACCAGAAGCCACCATGCTTCTGGTATGAGGGAAGCAACCAATACTCCTACCCAGGTATGATACCTATGAGCCACAACAGTGACCATCATGGCATGATAACTAGTAGTAGTGCCCACACTCTGGTGGTAACCAACAGCTCTCCAATTGGGCTCAAGACTCACTCAACAAGAGGGAAATCATGCATGGTACTAGAAACCTAGGCCCACTACATGGGACTAGTGAAGCCATGCATCTTGGAGAAGGGCATACTCTCACCATTTTACTAACCCAGAACAATTCTAATTATAGTCTAAATATCTGTCTTTAAACCCATAGATAAATGCACTCCCCATCCCTCATCATCAAGGAAATTTTTCTTTGCAACAGATGGAGACCATTACAGAAAACCACAACCAATAAAAATGTAGCATTGTGGAGCCAAGTGCCAGTAGACACATCTTTATAAAACAACTCCAGTACCTAAGGCTCAGAATAGGGGACCAAAGGATTGTGAGAGCCAGAGGTTTGCTGTGAGACTGTGACTACTAGGGATGCTGGAAACTACACCCATAGTCTCAATAACATGACTTCTTAAACATGGGCTGAACAGAGACAACAATAACAGACCTGCCAATTTGGACATGGGGGAAAGTCTATTAGGTCTCAGCCTTACACAAAGAACTACAGACGACTATGGAATGCTGAGAGCAGTATTAGGGGGAAGAGCTCACCTGCCTGTCTGAACTGCCCTTATTCACATTGTGGGAATTATACGATGGACAGCTGCACACAAAGCAACTCAACGTTATAAAATAAACACCTTTGCAACAATGCAGACACTTACAACCCCAATGCCTTATGCTGCAGGTAGTTGGGTTGTTGCTATCAATTTACTAACTTTGCAGCAAAAAGCCCATTTCATTTCTACCCTGGTCGAAAGGGTGAATTCATTCACTGTCTGCCAACCAGGCCTGATTAAAGATCTTGAATCACGCAGGACATGATGAAGCTGCTTGATAAGCTTCGTTTTACTTACAGTGAGTCATTAGATCAGTCAAGCTTCAAATCTCACTTTCCAAAGTCCTTAACAAGATTCTTACCACAGCTATTTGTAAATTTTATGAGAATGTATTCGGTTCCATTAGTTCAGAAGTCATTTGAAGGTTCCATTTAGGTCCAAAGAATTGTGTCAAGTTCTACAGATTAAAAAATGAGTAGGATATATGCCTAACTTTCTCATTGTAAAACCCCTTGGCACCATTTAGATATATAGAGTTACGCTGCACAGGCATGTGTTTCTTTCCGGGCACTAGACCTGAAAATTGATTGCACTGCCAAAAGAATGACGCTCTCTGAGTCAGGTTCCTTTTGATAGTAACTAAGCAGGAATGATTGATTAGTTTAAGCTAGTGTATTTGGTAAGTTTTTAGGACAAAGACAAAACAAGGACCTCAAAGCAGGATGTACGGCCACTGCACCCAAGAAATGAAATGCTCCAAGCCACCTAGGCCCTGCTTCTCCTTCTCTCTGGGTTCCACTTCCATTTTTCCTCCCCTCTCTGCATAGTTGTTGGTGGCTTTTCACATCAACAGGATGCCACAGCTTGCAAGTTTATGTCACCTGTGCTTGAGAGTTAACCCTTAAAGGACTCAGTGCTTCTAAATTTCACTCTTAAGTTCCTGAGACAAAGAAGCTGATTAATCCAGCTTCTGATGGGCACTTTTCTGGTTCCATCAATAGTGGCTAGGATCTTCAAGTTGCATGGCACACACCCTAGGAGAGGAAAAAGAAGGCAGATACTTTATTTAGTCTGTGACTTAATTGTTGCATACGCAGTCTTGTCCCGAAGTCTCTATTATAGCTTGAGAATTATTGTTTTTATTTTTAATTAATTAATTTATTTTTTAAAAACCCAGTCATTTGTCATTTTACATACCAATCCCAGTTCCCACTCCCTCCCTTCCTCCTGCTCCCTCCACCTTCCCTCCCCACCCCCATTCACTCTTCAGAGGATAAGGCTTCCCATAGGGTGTCAACAAAGTCTTGCACGCCACTTTGAGGCAGGACGAAGGCCCTCCCCACTATATATAGGCTGAGCAAGTTATCCCTCCATAGGGATGGGCTCAAAAAAGCCTATTCAAGCAAGAGGGATAAATCTTTGTGCCACTGCCAGTGGCCCCACAGACTGCCCCAGCCATACAACTGTCACCCACATTCAGGTAGCCTAGTTTGGTTCTATGTTGGTTTTCTTGCTGTCAGTCCAGAGTCAGTGAACACCCATTAGCTTAGGAAAGCTGTTTCAGTGGGTGTCCTCATCATGGACTTGACCCCTTTCTTCATATTCTCACTCCTCCTTCTCTTCGCCTGGACTCTGGGAATTCAGCCCAGTGTTTAGTTATGAATCTCTGTATCTGCTTCCATCAGTTGCTGGATGGAGGTTCTATAACGACAGTGAAGGTAGTCATCAATCTGATTGTAAGGGAAGGCCAGTTCAGGTACCCTCTCCACTTTTGCTTAGGGTTTTAGTTGGGGTCATCCTGTGGATTCCTGGGAATTTTCTTAGTGCCGGATTTCTTGCTAGCCCCATGATGGTTCCCTAGATCAAGATATCTCTTTCCTTTCTCTCCCTCTCTTTCCTTCTCCCATCTTGACCATCCCATTCCCTCATGTTCTCCTGACCCCTCCTCTTCTTCCTTCTTCTTTCCCTTCTGCCCTCCCTTCCTCCTCTACCCCCACATTCCCAATTTTCTCAGGAGATCTTATCTATTTCCTCTTCCCAGGGGAAACCATGTATATTTCTCTTAGAGTTCTCCTTATTGTTTTATAATGGCTAATTCTTCTGAGGTAACTCTGTAGGTATGACTATATCACAGGTCAAAATCATACATGGTTGAATGTGTATGGTAATGTTTGAGTTCTTCCTTAAAACCCTGCTTTGTAGTGGCTGTATGCTATTGAATGAGTTTTTCCCATTTTGCTTTAACTTACTTGGCACAAGCCTCTAAATTTTTCTTCCAAGTAAACTGTGATACTTGTTGAAGATAAGTCACTAGAGCTGAATCACTCAGTTCTGTGATTCAGAACTTATTTTTTTAATTACTTACTTATTTTTCTTAATTACAAAGGAAAATATCCTGTCTTTCTCCCTGAACAGCTTCCTCCCTCACAACCTCTCTCTAGGAGGAAAGGTCATGCTACAAAAACCAGGTTGAGTTTGAACTTGTGATCTATCTGTCCCCAGTGCTGGTAGTACAACTGTGACTTGATATCTGGCTTCTTTTTCCTATTAAAAAAATTTAAATAGGTTTTGAAATTAAATATTTTCTTATTGTTGACCTACATGTAATTTAGTTGCCCTCGTCTCAGGCATCTATCATCTTTCGTTAATGATAGAACTCTAATTTAATTCTTTTAAAGTTACTCTATTTTCTTTCTGAACGTTGCATTCTCAAAATATTAAATTCTGTAGCAGGTTCTTTCTGCCTGAATTACATCTCATGCAAATTATTATCAAACAAATAATTTTCATTGAAAATTTATTGAGTTATTTTAGTCATTAATACATATATCTTTGAGCATTAGAACTAAAAGCAGAGGCTAAAAAACCAAAAAGTTTCTTTTTTGACATTTAAAATATGTGTAATTGAGTCTTTGGAAACAGTTCTGTCATACTCCATGGCTACTTTTGCATCTCCTTCCTGTTGACTGCACATGTATATTATTTTATTTTTTAATTCATTTTAGTGAGAGAGATAAATATTAGGATTAACACGATAAAAAGCCTAATTTGAAGTATATATATATATATATATATATATATATATATATATATATATTCATGGGCAGTGACTTGAATAAAAATATAAAACCAAGATGTATACAAACTTTATATATTTATTTAATTCTAAAGGGAAAGTATTTATTAATCCTTCTGCCAAAAGGAGTAGTGGGTATGTTTCTGCATAACCCATGACTATTTGTCATGTATGTATATGCATTTTTATGTGGATAAGAGAAGAAAGACTTGAAAAATATCGTTATCTTTACTATTGGAAAAAATTCGTTGAGCATAAAAATTATACTATGGGAAAATATTCTGAAAATATTTTGAATGGAAGCTGAGTTTCTCAAAGGATTTAAATGCTAACAGATTTTGAGGGTGGTAAAAAAAGTGTTCTGCATTCAAAGGGAGCCTGAATTTGGGGGAAAAAAAAAAGGAAATAGGAGTTGAAACAGGAAGATAGAAAGAGGCTGCTAGGGACAGGGGCAGCAAGCAACAAGGAATGGGATGCTGCGCAGGTGAAGTCAGGGCCAGAAGCAGTGAGCAGCAAGGGATGAAATGCTACAGAGGAGAAGTCAGGACCAGAGGCAGTGAGCAGCAAGGGATGAAATGCTACAGAGGAGAAGTCAGGACCAGAGGCAGTGAGCAGCAAGGGATGAAATGCTGCAGAGGAGAAGTTGAAAGGGGGAGCAATGTGAAGAAGTGGACTGCTTGTGGATTTTAAAGATTTTTATTTTCTACACAGGACACAGTTCTGTTCCGCTGGCCTCATTTTTTCCAGCAAATATGCAGCTCCAAAAAAATTGACTAAAGGGCTCTCTTTCTTCTGTTTCTTCAGCGTGGCCACGCGCTCTCTCTTCTCTTCCCCTCTTTCTCTCTCTCTCTCTCTCTCTCTCTCTCTCTCTCTCTCTCTCTCTCTCTCTCCCCCTCCTTCCCTTTCTCCCCTTTTAATAAATGCTTTTATGGCAAAAAAAAAATTGACTAAAGTGGGCATACACTGTGGAAAATCAAGTTTATTGCCATATTAGGTCCAAGATTATGGACACCAGAGAACATATGAGCACACGGGAGTCAGGAGATGTTTGTTAAGCATGGAAGAGCCTCAGACAATCAAAATTAATAATTTTTTTTAAAAAATCATAATATAGGGATTTTCAACCACTCTGGACCCAGATTCTTGGAGTCTGTGTCCTTTATCCTGGGATCACATTAAGGAATTATTAGAGCAGAAGAGATATTTAGTTCTAGTTGTCCTTCTCGTTTGATTTAAACCAGCACTGTGGACATAGCAAAGTGCCAGCAAACCAAAGGCAAAAGATTCACTCAGTTTAGAAGATGTTAGGTTATCTGTGTTTGTCCTCATTAGGAGCAGAAAAGGTTTCTGCCAGCACACAGACTCATGTTTGTTGATGTTTTCTGAAATCCGCAGGCTTGTGCATCACAGACTGCAGATACTGGTTTGCCAAATGTGTTATCACTGAAAAGTCATCAATAATGGTGTGAGTCTGACAAATTTCCTGTCTCTAGCTATTGATCTCATTATTCCTTTCTATTCTGCATCACAGGATGTTTGGAAACATCTGCCTATCAATTCTATCTAAGCGAAAGCCTGATGATGTAACCTGTACTGCCTGAAGCTAAGTTTATGTATGCACAGAAACTGTATTGCGCAGAATAATCATAGAAACCTATTACAGGAAATGAGCACAGCTATCTAATAGCTTTTTAAATTTATCTCTCTAATGTTTTATCAAGTTCATATATTCACAGAAACTATACTGTGCAAAAATAATCATAGGAATTTATTACAGGAAGTGTAGTATAAACGGTCTTATAAATATTTTTGTTCTGTCCCTTTAATGTTGTACTTGTGAGATTTTTTTTCCTGTGAACTTACTAAAAACTGAGGTTAAAAGAAGCAATACTATAGAAAGAAAATTTAAAGTATACTCAGGTACTTCAACATCACCTTCATTAAGACATTGTAAATCTATTTTGAAATAAACTTGTTGGACATTAACGGGTCATTATATCTGATTGAACTTGTATATCAATTATAGATTAGTACAAAATATATTTTTGAAGATAATAAAATACAAAAATATATTTTGGCATGTATAATTTATGTGCACAAGTAGATTTCTCCTTGGGGATTCTAAACTGAATAGAAGGTTCATCTTAGGATCTCATGCATGCTAGCTAACCTCTCTATTGCTGCCTGCAGCCCAAGCCATGAGGAGACTTTCCGCTGGAAAGAGTTCCTTGCTTTGTCACACACATGAATGTATTATGGAAAACTACCTTCTTAAAACAATGAGTGGGGGGTGTGAAGTCTCATGATTAAAAAGAGCCAAAATTAAAAAGAGAATTTGGTGTTGAACTAGAAAGACAAGAAAGAGTCTGATAGGACCTTCCTCTTCTCAGGAGTGAGCAGAGGAAAAGGCATACCAATCAAGAAGAAAAAGAAACAGAGAGCCAATGACTATGTTTCCCCTGTCAGATTCATCAAAGGTGCCATTTTAAACTTTCAATGACACTTTTAAGTGCTTATGGTTAACAGAAATATACAATTGTCTACTGTTACATCACTGACCACATAACAATCATTCATTGACAGAAGGCTTGGGCTCACACATCCTGTGTGAGTAACAGTATTTCAAGGCAGAAGGAAGTATTGTTTGAGTTTTTTCTTTGAGGATCAGGAAGGGAGGTAACTTGTTCATGTTGCTTCATAGCTTTGGTAATAGCTATGCTGGAGATCATTTTCTTAGAGAATTAGTTGGAGTAGGATTGAGTAAAGTGAAACTAACACAAATTCACTGTGTAAAATGAATCTCAAATTCTCTTAGGAGAAATCTGTGAATAACACTGAGACAATATCTGATATATCAAATAACAGATCTCTTTAGTCAATAAAGGGAACATAGAAGTTTTCCATGAACAAATAAATATTCTATTACAGCAGTATAATTTACAAGAGCAAAGGATTTATAAAATAATTTACTTGAAACCTTTAATAAACTTGACCCAGTACAGAAAGTGTCTATGACGGCTATGGAGAAATGCTCCTAGTTTAGAAATATTCAAAAGTAAACAATAGCTACCACATAAACATAAAGCATACTTTATGTGTTAAAAGAAGAAGCAAATAAACACAGACCACCACAAAACATTTTGTTTAGCACGGATTTGTTCAAGTGAGTGCACACACTGTAGATGAAACCACACACAATCAGCCTCTAACACCCTTTCGTTGATGAACCACACCCCATCTCCCATCACAGCTTAGGTTTGAAGAGAGAAATCCACAGGGCTGTACAGCGATGTGTAGCATTAACTACACCTCAAGGGAATCTCTGATTAATCAAGATTCTGTGATCCTCTGCTGGATAGAAAGTCATGAAAGAAGTAGAGGGAATGACTGGGTGCACGTTATTGGTACTCTATTTTCTTACCCTTACTTCTAGCACTCTGTTCCTATTTTACTAGGGCCATCTAGACGAAGTGTCCTGCTTGTTCCTTCTATAATCAAACTCCTTCACCTGCAGGAAGTGACCCTAAAGGTATGCAAAGAAATAAAATTTGGCAAGTGTATTGTTTAATTTTGCAGAATTTAAAAAGTTAAAATACATACACCATACAATAGACACATTTTTCAGGATTTCAATGGCAACTGCTTTGAATTCTGAAAAGGCTGACTCTGTAATCACATACCTATTAGAAGTTATGACTGCCATGGGTATACCTGCACAAATTAAAAGTGGCAATGCTCCAGCAATGCCTCTAGTAAGATAAAAGAGGTTTTTTTGAATATTATAACATAAAGCATATTACAGGTATACCACACAAACGTGCAGGACAAGCAGTCATTGAGAGACCTAATTACATCTTAGAAGAAATGTGTACAAACAGGTAGGGGGAACCAAGATCTCCAGAGATAGATTGCATAAGGCATTACTAACCTTGAATTTTCTTAATGCTAATGAGAAAGGAACAACAGCTGCAGAGAGACATTGGACAATAGAAAAAACTTCTGAGTTAAATCAGTCTGTGTACTTCAAAGATGTGTTGACCTCAGAATGGAAACCATGATATGTATTACATTAGGGAAGGAGTTTCACTTTTGTTTCCACGGAAGAAGAAAAGCTATGGATACTGTCAAAGTTAATTAAGGTTCAATTCGAACAGGAGAAACTTTTTGATAAGGGGAAATGATAGTTCATCCACCAATGTGACCATCCTGCAGGTTGTAAGAAAAACCCACAGGGTCGGGACAGGTTTCTTTGTCTTCACAGGAAAACAGAGACACCCATCTTTTTTGGCTTTATTTTTTTGATACATATTTATTATATGGCTATTTTCTTTTTCTTTATTAGATTTTTAAAAATACCAATCAAAATTCCCACTCCCTTTCCTCCTCACATTCTTTCCACACACCCTCCTACCCCAACCCCTCCAATCCTAAGAGAGGGCAAGACACCTTGCCCTGTGGAAGGTCCAAGGCCCTCCCCACTATATCTAGGCTGAGCAAGGTATACATCCAAAGAGATTAGGATCCCCAAAAGCCAGTACATGCAGCAGAGACAAATTCTAGTGCCACTGCCAGTGGCCCCTCAGTTTGCCCCAGCCATACAACTGTCACCCACATTCAGAGGGACTAGCTTGGTCCTATGCTTGTTCCTTCCCAGTCTGGCTGGAGTTGGTGAGCTCCCATTAGATCAGGTAAACTGCTTCAGTGGATGCATCCCTCATGGTCTTGACCTCTTTGCTCATATTCTCAATCCTTCTACTCTTCAACTGGCCTTGGGAGCTCAATCCAGTGCTCTGATGTGGGACTCTGCCTCTGTTTCCATCTGTTGCTGGACAAAGGTTCTATGGTAATATTTAAGATAATCATCAATCTGAATACAGGGCAATGCCAGTTCAGGCATCCTCTCCACTATTGCCTAGGGTCTTAGCTGGAGCCATCCTTGTGGATTCCTGGGAATTTCTCTAGAGCCAGGTTTCTTTCCAACCCCATAATGGCTTCCACAATCAATATATCTCTTTCCTTGATCTCATATCTGTGACCCCTCCATCATGACCATCCCATTCCCTCAAGTTCTCCTCAACTCTCCTTTTCTCCCCTCTTCTTCCCCCTCCTCCTCCCTATACCCGGCTCTCATGTCCCAATCCTGTCAGGCGACCCTGTCTGTCTCCAGCCCCCAGGTGGGTCCATATATGTTTTTCTTTGGGTTTACCTTATTGCTTAGCTTCTCTAGGATTATGAATAATAGGCTCAATGTCCTTTGTTTATAGCTAGTATCCACTTATGAGTGAGTACATACCATATTCATCTTTGTGGGTCTAGGTTACCTCAGTTAGGATAGTGTTTTCGAATTCCATCCATTTGCATGCAAAATTTAAGATATCATTTTTGTTTTTTTTAACCACTGAGTAGTACTCTAATGTATAAATGTTCCACACTTTCTTTATCCATTCTTCAGTTGACGGGCATCTAGGTTGTTTCCAGGTTCTGGCTATTATAAATAATGTTGCTATGAACATATTGGAACAAATGCTTTTGTAGCATGATTGAGCATATTTTGGGTATGTTTCCAAGAGTGGTATTGCTGGATCCTGAGGTAGGTTGATTTCCAATTTTCTGAGAAACTGCCATACTGACTTCCAAAGTGGTTGCACAAGTTTGCATTCCCACCAGCAATGGTTGAGTGTTCATTCTCCTTACTCCACATCCTCTCCAGGATAAGCTATCATTGGTGATTTTGATCTTAGCTATTCCAACCCGTTTAAGATGGTATCTCAGAGTTGTTTTGATTTCCATTTCCCTGATAGCTAAGGAGATTGAATATTTTCTTAAGTATCTTTTGGCCATTTAAAATTTTTCTGTTGAGAATTCTCTGTTTAGTTCAGGACCCCATTTTTTAAATTGGGTTATTTAGAATTTTACTGTCTAATTTCTTGAGTTCTTTATATATTTTAGAGATCAGTCCTTTGTCTGATTTGGGGTTGGTGAAGACCTTCTCCAGTTCAATAGTCTGCCTTTTTGTCTTAATGACTGTGTCCTTTGCTTCACAGAAGCTTCTCAGTTTTAGGATGTCCAATTTATTTATTGATGTTTTAGTGTCTGTGCTACTGAGGTTATATTTAGGAAGTGATCTCCTGTGCCTATGTATTGCAGGCTACTTCCCACTTCTATCAGGTTCAGTGTGGTTGGATTTATATTGAGGTCTTAAATCCATTTGGACTTGAGTTTCATTTATGGCAATATATATGGATCTATTTTCATTCTTCAACATGTTGACATCCAGTTATGCCATTTGTTGAAGATGCTTTCTTTTTTCATTATATAATTTTAGCTTCTTTGTCAAAAATCAGTTGTTCATAGGTTTGTGGATTAATATCCGGGTCTTCAATTCAATTTCACTGGTCAACGTTTCTGTTTTTATGCCAATACCAAGCTGTTTTCATTACTGTAGCTCTGCAATAGAGCTTGATGTCAGGGATGATAGTACCTCTGGAATTTCCTTTATTGTATAGGATTGTTTGGGCTATCCTGGGTTTTTTGCTTTTCCATATGAAGTTGATTATTCTTCTTTCAAAGTCTGTGAAGAATTGTGTTGGGAATTGCATTGAATCTATAGATTGCTTTTGGTATGATTGATATTTTTATAATGTTGATTCTACCAATCCAAGAGCATGGAAGATCTTTCCATTTTCTGGTATCCTCTTCAATTTCTCTCTTCAAAGACTTAAAGTTCTTGTCAAATAGATCTTTCACTTCCTTGGTTAGTGTTACCCCAAAATACTTTATGTTATTTGTGGCTATTTTGAAAGGTGATGTTTCTCTAATTACCCTCTCTGTTTCTTTATCTTTTGTGCATAGGAGGCTACTTATTTTTTAGTTGATCTTGTATCCTGCCATATCACTGAAGGTATTTATCAGCTGTAGGAGTTCTTTGGTAGAGTTTTAGGGTCACTTATGTACACTATCATAACATCTGCAAATAACGAAAGTTTGACTTCTTCCTTTCCAATTCGAATCCCCTTGATCTTCTTATGTTGTCTTATTGCTATTGCTAAAACTTCAAGCACTATATTGAAAAGATATGTAGAGAGTGGACAGCCTTGTCTTGTTCCTGATTTTAGTGGAATCGCTTTGGGTTTCTTTCCACTTAATTTGATGTTGGC
Organism: Chionomys nivalis; assembly: GCF_950005125.1. Classification (NCBI taxonomy): domain Eukaryota; kingdom Metazoa; phylum Chordata; class Mammalia; order Rodentia; family Cricetidae; genus Chionomys; species Chionomys nivalis. The sequence goes on from NC_080099.1 coordinate 49,318,212, forward strand.
TGTCAGCTTGCTGTATATTGCTTTTATTATATTTAGATATGATCCTTGTATCCCTAATCTCTCCAAGACCTTTATCATAAAGTGGTGTTGAATTTTGTCAAATGCTTTTTCAGCATCTAATGAAATGATCATATGGTTTTATTCTTTCAGTTTATTTATATGATGGATTACATTGATAGATTTTCATATCTTAAACCAGTCCTGCATCTCTGGGTAAAGCCTACTTGATCATGATGGATGATTTTTTTTTATGTGTTCTTGGATTTAGTTTTCTAGTATTTTATTGAGACTTTTTTACAATCATGCTTATGAGTGAGATTGGTCTATAATTCTCTTTCTTGGTTGAATCTTTGTGTGGTTTTGGTATCAGGGTAACTGTAGCCTCATAAAAAGAGTTTGGCAATGTCCCTTCTGTTTCTATTATGTGGAAAACTTGAGAAATATAGATATTAGCTCTTCTTGGAAGTCTGGTAGAATTCTGCACTAAAACCAACTGGCCCTGTCCTTTTTTTGGTTGGGAGGTTTTTGATGACAACTTCTATTTCCTCACAGCTTATAGGTTTATTTAAATTGCTCACCTAGTCTTGATTTAATCTTGATATATGGTACCTATCTAAAAAAATGTCCATTTTTTTTTACATTTTCCAATTTTGTGGAGTGCAGGTTTTTGTAGTAAGACCTAATGATTCTCTGAATTTCCTCAGTGTCTGTTGTTAAGTTCCCCTTTTCATTTCTGAGTTTGTTCATTTGGATGTTCTCTCTCTGCCTTTTGATTGGTTTGGAGAAGGGTTTGTCAATCTTACTGATTTTCTCAAAGAACCAGCTCTTTGTTTCACTGATTCTTTGGATTGTTTTCTGTGTTCCTATTTTGATGATTTCAGCCCTCAGTTTGATTATTTCCTGTCTTCTACTCCTCCTGGGTGCATCTGCTTCTTTTTTTTTCTAGAGCTTTCAGGTGTGCTGTTAAGTCACTAATGTGAACTTTCCCCGTTTTCTCTATGTGAGCACTTAGTGCTATGAACTTTCCTGTTAGCACTGCTTTCATAGTGTTCCATAGGTTTGGATATGTTGTGCCTTTTTTTTTCCTCATTGAATTCAAGAAAGATTATAATGTCTTTCTTCCTTCCTTCCTTCCTTCCTTCCTTCCTTCCTTCCTTCCTTCCTTCCTTCCTTTCTTTCTTTCTTTCTTTCTTTCTTTCTTTCTTTCTTTCTTTCTTTCTTTCTTCTGTGACCCAGGGGTGGTTCAGTAGTTGACTGTTCAATTTCCCTAAGTTTGTAGGCTTTATGAGAGTTGTATTGTTGTTAAATTCTAACTTTAATCCCTGGTAATCTGATCTTTTTCCTTTGCAGCTCTTAAAATTCTTTCTTTATTCTGTATGTTTTGTGTTTTGATTATCATATGGTGAGAGGATTTTTTTTTTTGATCCTGTCTATTTGGTGTTCTGTAAGCTTCGTGTACCTTCATAGGGATATCCTTCTTTAGGTTGGGAAAGTTTTCCTCTATAATTTTGTTGAATATATTTTCTGGGCCTTTGAGCTGGAGTTCTTCTCATTCTTCTACATCTATGTTTCTTAGGTTTGATCTTTTCATTGTGTCCCAGATTTCCTGAATGTTTTGTGTTAAGAATTTGTTGGATTTAATGTTTTCTTTGACCAATGAGTCTATTTCCTCTAACGTATCTTCAGCGCCTGAGATTCTTCTATCTCTTGTTTTTGTTGGTTATGCTTGACTCTGTAGTTCCTATTCATTTACCCAGATTTTTCATATTCAGAATTCATTTGATTTGTATTTTATTACCTCTATTTCAGTCTTCAAGTCTTGAACTGTTTCCCTCACCTGTTTGATTGATTTTTCTTGGTTTTCTTTGAGGGATTTATTAATTTCTTCCAACTTTTTGTTTGTCTTCTCTTCCATTTCTTTAAGGGAGTTTTTCACTTTCTCTTTAAAGGTCCCCATCATTTTCATAAAGTTACATTTAAAGTTGTTTTCTTCTACTTCTTGTGGTTTAGGATGATTAAGTCTTCCTGATGTGTGACTGCTTGATTTTGGTGTTACCATGTTGGTTTTTAGGTTGTTGGAGGAATTCTTGCATTGGTGCCTACCCATTTCTTCCTTCAGATGAGGCTGGCAGTGTTTTTGTGTCATGGTCCAATCCTTGCTGTGGCTGTCTGAGTGTTTGAGAGTTTTTCTTGATCTGCTCTGTACTGTCAATGTCTGTCTCAAAAAGCCTCTGTGGTCTCTATACCTGCTCTCTGGCCTTCTCTCCTGGTTTGTTGTCTTGGTGCTCTCTCTTGATCCCCTCAGTTTTGTAGCATGCTTTTGATCCCCTCAGTATTATAGCCAGCTCTTAGGTGGGGTGTGCTTAGTAACTTAGGGGGTCCAGTGGATGGGTTTGGGATTTGGGGGAGCCTAGCTACAGGAAACTCCCCTCTGCCTGGATAGAAAAGCCAAGAGAGTTGGGGAAGTGGCCCAGGGTTTTGTCCTGCTGGAGAGGTCCCAGAGAGTGGGGTGTCCCACCATGTGACTGTTCAGTCACCTCTTGGGTCTCCTCAGTATTGGAGCAAGCTGTATTTCCCAGAGACACCCATCTTAAAAAAATAAAAGACCGTGGACATCTAAACCTCTAAGAAGGAAGGAAAGCTATCCAGAAAAAAAATTACCAAGCAAATAAAAATCTAATCTATGCTATCAATATTCTCTGCAGGGTAAACTCTCACTACCTAAACATCTACAACTCTTTACTTCTCAGAAAAGTTGCAGTTCCAACTCAACTAAAAATCAAATCTGGCTTTGGACTTGGAGCATGGCTCTCTCCTTCTCTAAATCCAAGCACATTGTTAAAAGAAAAATTCACAGTTTCTGTCTCATGTCAGAAGAGCCACCTGGTATGGAATAGAAAAGCAAAACTCTAGGGACTATTGTCAAACTCTATTATCTTCCCCAAATTCTACTTCTCCCCGTACTTATTTTTCTCATTTCTTTGGTAACTTTCTTTGCATGAATAAATATCAAAACTTAAAACTTTCTTTTTTGATGTTAATAATGTTTAATTTTCCACAGTGAACAAACAATTTTCCTAACAACAGTCTCTAAAGTCTCCAGAAAGAAGATGGGGCCTGACGACAACTATTCTACCTGGTTCATATGATGTCATTGAGCCAATAAACACCACTGAAAGATTGGCTTTGAGCTATAAACTGCTCAAGATGATTCCAGTTTGCCTAGCTGAGATGCTCCATCTTCTTACAACACTTTCGTCAGAATTTCAGAGATTCCCTACCCACTACACAGAGACTGTCTACAATTGTTACAGACAGTACTCTTGAGACTTAATCATTGTTTTAGGTTTTTTTACAGACTCCCATAGAGATACCATCACCTCCAAGACAGGTGGAAGCAATTCTAGAAAAATAGCTCCCCATCTCCCAACAGATTTGTTTTCTCAAGGTTATGGATAATTGTCATATGTTAGGGGTTGGTTATAAGTTGTAATAAGGTTGGGGATGAAATAATAAAGGTTAGGAAAAGAAAAAGAGGAAATAGATGGAATGGGATAATAGGTAGATTAGTGTATTTTAGCAGTATTTGTGAACTATTTTAGCAAACTATTAGTTATGGGCAATTTACATTGGTATATATTCTTCTATAGATAAAATTATTTTTGTATTCCCAACTAAGATAATTTGTATATTGAAACAAATTCAGAATTGTGTCTACCCTAGCCAAAGTTGTTTGTCCCAATGTTACACTGAGACTCTGGGTGACTGTCCAGGTAGCCAACTATTTCTGTCTTTTCTTGCATCTTTTGGAAGTCACTTGCTTGCACTTCCTGCTTACTCAGGTAACATTTTTTTCCCTCTCAGGTCTTTGATGGAGTTGGAAACTAGATAGTCACAGTTACCATCCTCTCATATTTTAGCTAAGACATTTTAGATACAAGACTTAGACTCCTCAGGATAGGACAGCTATTGGAATATCTCTGTTACTTACTAATTATCATAGCCTGGACACTTAGTATGTGTTTGTGTTTCTTGATTGATGTTGTTCTTATTGGTTGTAGTTCTATTTTTGTGTATGTTATTAGCCTTTCTTTCTCTTGGACAATAATTGATATTTGCTCTCATTGTATATAGTTTTGTATTAGGTTTAGAACCTTCTTATTTAGACAAAATGGGGAAATGTGGGGATTTATTCCACCAATAGTTTTAGGGTACCTACCTTAGGGTGTGGCCTCAGTCTTTGGATGTGGTCTCTAATAAGAAAGAGGAGGGTCTCTCTTGCTATCTTGCTCTAGTTTTTGCTTGGCATGAGGGGAAACCCAAAAGGCAGAGAGGCAGCGTGGGATCAGTGGTAGCTCCAGCCCTTTTTTATATTGTATGAGTTTATCCTTTCTCCCTGCAATTCTTAATAAATAAGTTTTTATTTCCTCTGTGAGGTCATGCATCAACAAAATTTAAGCAGTGTACTTCACCTTTCTATACACAAGATGAAATCTCCATTCCACTGGCCAAGAGGAGATCCTACCCATGAAATGCATCTGATCACTCCCTCCACTCCCTTCCTTATTTTATCTCTAGTTAATGGTTTCCACATTGGTGAAAGATCCAAATTACATCATTCGATTCAATTTTGCAAAGCAAGAAGGTGACAGTAGAAGTCTAATTTATACTAGTCTAATTTTTCATATTTTATAGTAGAAGGACACCTAGAATTTGAGTCTGCAGAAACTCAAGACACATAACTCACCACACCAAATCAAGGGTGTTTTCTTAGCCATCTATAATAATTAGTCACACTATAATTCCTCCTGAAATTCTGAGCACATGAGTTTAGTAAACTGATGAGAAGTTAAAGTCTGAATTGGGATACTTTATTTCTATCATAATTTTGTGAGTCTTGGCATATATTTATGCTTTGTCATGAAGTTTTTACATTCATGTTGTTCTATCACATCTGTTAGATAAAGATGAAACAGACACCTTGGTGCCAAATGATAGGCACTATCATGAGAGTCAATCACTATCTGTGAGCCTGGACATGAATAAGATAAGCAAATTTCCTTTAACAGAAGTAGCAACTTGGTTGTATCCATACAAATGTGTCTCTTACTTCTGGACCAATAATTTGCTGTACTTACAGGATCATGGAATAAATCTACTCGACAGCTAAATACCCATAAAGTTTATTCCTACCACACTTTGTACTCTTGGTAACAAAGCTCCCCAGTATGTCATGCAAGAGGAAGACACACTGGAAGAAACTAGTACTTTATATATAAAGAAAGTAAGCAGATGGGGATTAAGATTATCAATGTCTGGGAAAATAGGAAACCCTAGCCAAGAGTGCCTATAAAACAAAAGCATGATGTCAGGGAGGCGAGTCAAAAGAAATTTACATTTATATCTTCAGTCTCAATCAGCAAGTACAGGTTTCTTCAACCACCTACATAATTTGATTCTTATTGACATGCAAAGAATCTGTCTCATTTATTCTTACCAGAAAATGTAATTATCTTCTTCATATAACTTGTGCTTAATAAAGCAGGGTTAGAGTAGAGAATGATATTGATAAACACTTCAAGTAGTCAGTATTTTTCTCTGTCATTTAATCTGAATGGAAACCACGTGACTGGTTTTGGTCAATAGATTCTATAATGCTGGAATGTAAATCTTTAGTGTCATTCAGGATCTCCTGAGTAAATTGGAAGTGTGGAGATCATGGGAGAGGGTGGAAGGAAAGTGTGAAGAAGGGAGGGAAGCAGAGAAAAATATATAGCTCAATAAAAACAATAAAAAAGTCTCTAGTGTCATTTTTGTTTTATCTTGTAACAAAATACCCACAGGTTGGTAATACATAAAAAAAAAAATAGAGACCCATTCTGATGAGTGACTCCTGGCTGTATTCCACCGTGGTGGGTGACATCCTGGTACTTGCAAGTGGGCAGTCATATGGCAAGATAGAAAGCCAGAAGGATTCAGCAATAAGGTTTTACACTTATGTGTGTGTGTGTGTGTGTAAAATAACACAATTTCACAAGAACTAATGTGTACCAAGAGCACTACATTAAACCCTTCCAAAGATTTTGTCCTTACTGATGTGATCACTAAGCCCTACCTCGAAAAGGTTCTTTTATGGAAACAGCACTACATTGTGACCAAATTACCAACATGCAAAATTCTAGGTGACCAAGACTAATGATACCCCCAAAGCATCGGTAGTACTGGGTTAAGCTGGTTTTGAATTCATTTGATTACAAAACTGACTGGCACAACATTGGAATAATAATCTTCTTGGAACAAACCGCTGAAGTACTGTGACCAGGAGTGAGTTACTGTAGACTGTCACCTGAACAGTTCTGACAGTCCAAAATCTAGACAGATAAAGAAGAGGATCACAATAAATATACCAAAAAATTTAATGCTAGGGGCTGGCCGGATGGCTGTCCAAAGTTGGTGACCCAAGTTCAATCTCTGGGAACCCATGATGGAAGGGGAGTACTGACACCCTAAAATAGTCTCCATGTGTGCTGGAGTGTGTATGGATCTGCACACAGATGCACCAATCTCTCTCTCACACATACCCATAAAATAATAAAATGGAAAAAAATGAGAAAATCTTAAAGTTGGTATAGTTTCTGACATATAAAAGCGATTTAGCAGTGCTGTTTAAATTTTTATTTTCTATAAAACAATGCTTCAAATTCATTTTAAAATTAAAAAACATATATTGATTTTTACTTTGTGTGTATGAGTGTTTTACTTGTATATATGTGGGTACCATGAGCATATGATGTTCACAGAGGCCAGAAGAGAGTGTCGGAGCCTCTGGAACTAGAGTTACAAAAGTTATCACCTTCTGTATAGGTACTGGGAATCAAACCTCAGGTCCTCTGGGAAAAGTCAATGCTCTTGACTGCTGAGCCATCTCCCCAGCCCTTTGTTGTAATTTTTAAATTGTATACTTCTGACTTTGAACAGCTTTTTAAAAGAACCTCACTATACTTCTTCTTCAATGTCTTTAAGGGCACATGACCTGGGTGAGCTCCAAGATGTGTCTGTTGGAGGACAAACAACAATATTCAAGAATGTCATGACTGGTTATGATTTTGGTAATTGAATCAGAAGAGGATTGTTTGCTCACTGAAGGGGATGAAGAAAGTCCTTCGATTGTAGGGTATGCTAGCCTGACAGGTTTGATAAAAGATCAAAAGATTTCTTTACCTCTGTGGCAAAAAGAAAGCCATGTTGGAGGGGATAGATTCGCAGGGCGAAGGCCGGTGGAACAGCTCTGTGACAGTCTGCAGTAAGGAGCCAAAATGAAAACACAGAGAAGCGCCAGATGGCCGAGGAAGTGGGGTTCTGCACTGGAATGTGGAGAAGCAGATCAGGCGATGGACTGGCCTACTTCCCAGAATCTCTCAATGATTGCACAACTTGGCCCTCCAAATTGACATGTAGGGAGATAGCCATGGAATACAGGAAATGACAGAAATATTATCAAACATGGCATGCACTGTGCTTGTTTTTTTTTTTTTTAAATTTGGGAAGATTTCTAAATCATCTTTAATGAATATGTGACAATGTTCTTTCCAAGAACAAGACATTTTAGTTACCAGCAGCAGTTTGTTTTTATCTGACAGCAATAAAAGGTTGTTTGCTTTTTGTTCTTCAGCAAGATTTACATTCTCCTCTCTCTGAACTGTATTCTGATCAACACAATCTAAACTGTGTCTGAGCCTAACTAAAATATTGAATTACATTATCACCAGTAGATCAACTCATCACCGATGACATTTTGGTTGGGGTGATTCAGATAAATAAGACCGCCCTTATTTATTTTAAGGCTATAAAAGAGCAGATTATTGAATAAGAAACAAATAGAGGTGTCCACCCAAACAAAATCTTTCTGGGAAAACTATACTTTTAGGGAAACCCAAGAGACACTGTAGACCTTTTGCTGATAACTCCATTTCAGCTTAGTTCCCTCATCCTTTAATACTCTAATTCCAAATATCTGATTTTCCCAAGTATTTGCATAAATGGGGCCAGAGATATGGAAAGAATTAGAGGGATGAGTATAATATACAGTAGCTCTTATCTCTTGCTATTTGTGGACTCCTGATGAAAATGGCCATAACTCTAATGATCAATATCCAATATCTGCCCATACCCTTGTAAACATTAGTGAGGGATGGCAAGGTAGTGGGTATTATAATTAACTTAAGAATAAGTTGAAAACAAATCAGTAATTGGAAACTAAATTACTAATATAAACTAGCTTGAAGTCTAAGTATAGTAAACTATCTGAGGTCAACAATTTCACTTACAGACTCGCTTTGGCCTCTCCCACCCTTGTCTGTCTCTCTCCCTCTTCTCTAAGTTTTTTTTTTATATTTATTTTATGGATATGGATATTTGTTCTGCATGTGTGTGTCTGTGCACCACTGCATGCTTGGTGCCAGCAAAGGCCCTAACAGTCACCAAACCCCCTGGAACTTGAGCCAAGGACAGTTGTGAGTCACCATGTGGATGCTGGGAATTGAATCCAGGTCCTTTGAAAGAGCAGCCAGTGTTCTCAACTACTGAGCCATTCACCTTTCCAGCCCCTTGCTTTGGTTTCTCCTAGAAAACTCAGGGGACTGAATGAAAGAACACCTTTTGCTTATAAAAAACACACCTGCTCCTGTTTGGTAATGCTGAAAGCTCTGTAGCATTTAAGGTTAGATAGCTGCATGTAGCAGAAACTTCTTCTTTTTTTTTTTAATCAATAATTTATCCTTTGAAAGTCTGGATTAAGATGTACAGAACTGAGAGCTAAGCGCTGGTCATTAGAAACACGCTATTCAGTCTTTCTGCCCTGTTTGTTGTCTGCAGTTTGGGTTTGAACCAAAAAGATGGCTGTCGTTATATGTAGTCTGTTTTCCCTTTACTCCTAAGACTTTGCTGATGTCAGCGAATGAATTTCTTCTCTCTCTCTCTCTCTCTCTCTCTCTCTCTCTCTCTCTCTCTCTCTCTCTTCCTTTCTCTTTGTACTGAGCTTCATTTATTTTAAAACTTTTATTCATTTTACATTCAAACCACAGTTTCCCCTCCTACCCCTCCTCTGCCCCATCCACTCCTCTCAAAGAGGAGTCAACAAAGTCGGGCACATTAAGTTGAGGTAGGGCCAAGTCACATCCCTCTGCATCAAGGCTAAGCAAGGACTCCCACCACAGGGACTGGGCTTCAAAAAACCAGCTCCTTCACCAGGTATAGATGCTGGTACCACTGCCAGGGCCTCTTAAACAGACCAAGCTGTACAACTGTCGCCCACATGCAGAGGGCCGATTTGGGTCCCATGACGGCTACGCAGCTTTTGGTCTAGAGTTCGTGAGTTCCCACGAGCCTGATTAAGCTGTCTCTGTGGATTTCCCGTTCGTGATCTTGACCCCGCCTTGCTCATGTAATCCCTCCTTCCTCTCTTCGACTGGATTTCCAGAGACTGGCCTGGCACTTGGCTGTGGATCCCGGCGTCTGCTTCTATCAGTTCCTGGATGAAGGCTCTATTTTGATAGTTGAGAACTAAGAGAAAATGGTTATGTAGAAACAATTAGTGGTGACGATCATGAAAGACATAAAACTATTTGTAATATTCTAGAGCTTGAGAACTTTGTACTGTTTTCTTGTTGCACAATGTAAATTTCTTCAGGGCTCCCTCAATAGATCTTAGAATCATTCGGGTATGAAAACTAATAACTTGCTTTCTGAGCTCTTGCTCTTATCTATGTTGGTATGAATCTTTCAAGGTGTTCTTAGTATTTGGGGCAGTCTCTTGTACTTCAAATAAATTCAGCCCTCGTACATAGAGATTGTTTAGGATACTGTTACTGCCTACCAAATATCTCATCCTCCAGATGTGCAAATCCTGCTGCTTGTTTTAGCTGCTGCTGTGCCTGCTTTGAAACACACTAATTACCAATCATCTGGCTGTGATCATAGAAATTATAAGTAGGTGAGAAGTAGATTTTCTAGTGATGGCAGTCCCTGACTCTTGGGCACTTGAGGGCTGGCAGATGTGGAAGCTCACAGCTCTGTGGGGACTTTTTGCCCCTTGCTGTCAGCTTCCAGGGTTCCTCGAGGTCCTAAGTCTGTAGTGACTTCAAATGGTTTTCTCAACATGTTAGCAGTTAAGATGAAAATTACCTGGTGAGTATGATACTGGCAGCCAAAGTTCTCAGGATTTGTGTTTCAATGTGCAAAAATAATATTTTCCTCTAAAACACACACACACACACACACACACACACCTCCTCAAACCTACAAATCTGAGCATAACACTCAGGGATTATATTTAAGTGGCAAAGGTGGCTGAAATGTAATTATCTTTAATCATACCAAAGCTCCATTTCACACAGAGTGACAGAGAAATCGCATATGGAGCACTGTTTTTTGAGGTGCTTAGAATGTTAAGAGTATCTTCTATGTACACTAAGAAATTTGATTCTTCGTTATTCTTCTACCTTCGTAGCTGTATGAAATAAGGCTTTGATGTGTAGCCACAGGATATTTGAATATTTGGAGGGAACTGCATGTCCTCTATAATGTCTCACCTCTGATTTTGTTAGGTGAATTCTTGTTTTCCTTTTTAGCTACATTAAACCAGGTTTACGACTAGGTTTCATTGACCAGATACGTATTTGATTTTCAACATTTTGTTCCCTCAACAGTTTTCAATAAGGCTTCACTCATTCCCCGTAGAAAGACCTTTAATGCTCAAGCTGAACGAAAGTTACTTATGAACCAGCACAAAAAGCCTAGTATATAATGCTGCAAATGTATTATTGCATAGTCTTTCTTTCAATGTCCCTTAAATGCCATGTATGTTTGTTCCGTATGTCCCAGTAAGCTCACACACAGGGATCAAAAGGCATCGGCAATGCCTGTAACACTCCTAATTTAAGAGTGCTTACACTTGGGCAAAATCATCCACCACAGCCAGTTTTAAAATGAAGAGTCCATTATTCATATGATTTATGAAATGCTTCTCTCTCAGACTCTCACACAACACAGTTCAGTTGTCTGCCTTCATGACTGAGTGGGGATTACTTGCTGAGTTTCACCACTGTTACTCAAAAACACAATAGAACATTGTTACTATATATTGCTAGTCTGGAAAAAGATGAAAAAATTAAAATGGAACAAAGCAATGGTGGTGTACACCTTTTATCCCAGCATTCAGGAGGCAGGAAAAGGTGGATCTCTGAGTTCAAGCCCAGCCTTGTCTATAGGGTGAGTTCCAGGGCAGCCAGAGTTACACAGAGAAATTCTGTCTTGACAAAACTAAAATAAATAAATAAATAAAATTAAAAGTATAGTCTCTCATGAATGTCTATTATTTTTATCTTTAGAATGTTGAAAAGTAAGTCAAGCCATTAGAATTCAATGATTGATTTATATAAATTTAAAATAGGTGAAGATATAAATATTTATGTATCAATATATACATATAATGTCTCTGACTTTATCCATTCTTTTGATATAAAGTCTTGTTATATATTCCAGGGTAACCACAAACTCATAGTACTCCTGCCTCAGCTTCTCTGCTGGGGTTACAATCAGGTACCATCATGCCCAGAATATCTATCCTTTATCTGTCTGTCTGTCTGTCTGTCTGTCTGTCTGTCTGTCTGTCTGTCTTCTCTCTATCAATAATTAACCTACCTGCCATTTATTTATCTATCAAGTATCTATCATTTAATCAATCTGTCTCTCTATCTCTCATCTTTTATTTTCTTCTTCATCATCATCATCATCACCATCTTTGGTGGTTTGAATAAGAATAACTTTCATAGGCTCAATATCTGAACACCTGGTCCTCAGTTGATGGAACTGTTTGGCAAGTATAAGGAGATGTGGTCTTGTTGGAAGAGTTGTATCAGTGGAGGTGGCATTTGAGGTTCCAAAATATCATGTCATTCCCAGTGTGCTCCCTGCCTCCTGTTTGCAGATTAAGATGAGAGCTTTCAGGTATTCTTGATGCCATGCCTTTCTTTGAAGCATCATGGACTCTGATTCTCTGAAACTGTACGCTCAATTAAACAGTTGTATAAGTTGCATGGTATTTTTTCACAGCAATAGAAACCCCAGGTTCCTATTATCATTTAATCTACCAATTGTCTACTATGTTCCTGAATATAAAGGAAATGTTCAAACAAAGATTCTGTTGAATGTTGAAGATGTGGTTGAGTGGGGGGGGGGTAATATGAATTTTCAGTTGACATAAAGACATAAAGACAGAGTCACTTGAACTACAGAAGCAGCTATGTCTTCCTTCTGCTGGCCACACACATCTGAAGCATGTTCAGCATGGGTATGGGAATCTTCTATAGGAAAGAAGCATCTACAGGAGACAGAGTGACTGTATGAGGGACCTCTCATCACCACCTGAGGAAGACAGCCCTCAGGAAAAGCATCACAGAGATCTGGTGATTCAGGGGGCTGTAACCCTCCTCCAAGCTGTTTGCTCCAGGCTTGTTCTCTGTGCTTTCTGTCCACTTTTGTTTGCCACAGGAGATTTTGCATTATCTAATCCCATCCACTAGAAAGTCTTAACATAGCAACTGTGTGTAGTGCAGAATGCGTGCACCTTCCAAAGACAAAAATCTTCCAGATGTGACTCACAGAAATTTTGATATGTGGTTCAGCAGAATCACCATAGGAGTGGTACCACTGCTGTTGGCAGAAACACAGATGAGGTCCCACCTAGGGGTTGGTGTTCCATTTTAGTTAGGTAAGGAGAGGAGTAGAGGACGGATGTTGGGGTGCATCTCTGTTTAGACCACTCTGGCCACACTCTGTCTGTGGGTAGCTCTGAAGGTAGTTCTAAATTGTCTCTGCCCAAGTCCTGATTTACACAGGGGAGCAACCTCTGCATGCCTGACTGTCCCAAGAGTGTGACTTTCAGAGTAGTAAAGATTTATATCTCTATGGAGAGAAGAGTATGGCTGTTAGAATAGAGGCATGCAAAAACAAGTTGGTAAGATTTCTAAACTGATAAGTTTAAGGTAAGTGTATTTTACATATACTTATGGGTCAGAGGCCTTTCTGGAAAAGAGAAGATGATAAAAGTCATCACATACATGAATATTAACTTTGGCATGATATCTATCTATGCCAGACATCTTTTAATGATATTCAACTGAACCCTCTATATTTCTAAATATAGACTGTTGAAAAATCCTAATTTTTTTAAACAAATGGCTTGTTTTGTGTTAGGACCCAACATATTCGTAAATTAATTGATCATATCTTCATAAATGTTATTTGATGTCTTATTTATTATTTTATTTTTTATTTATTTTTGAAACTGTATTTTAATTGCATTTCTCCCATCCATTTCCTTTCCCCAAACCCTTCTATAAACCCATCCCTACTCTCCTTTTAGTTCATGTCCTTTTTTCATGAATTGTTATTGCATGCATATATGTGTTTATATATACCTTTATATTCCCAATTATGACCTGTTGAGTCTACGTAACGTTAATTCTATGTCTGTTTCCAGGACTGATGATTTGGCACTGGACAGCCCATTGGTGTGCTCCTCCTTGGGGAGGACCCCCTCTCCTGCTCCCAGCTTTCCCCATTGGTGTGCTCCTCCTTGGGGAGGAGCACCTCTCCTGCTCCCAGCTTTCCCCATTGGTGTGCTCCTCCTTGGGGAGGACCCCCTCTCCTGCTCCCAGCTTTCCCCATTGGTGTGCTCCTCCTTGGGGAGGACCCCCTCTCCTGCTCCCAGCTTTCCCCATTGGTGTGCTCCTCCTTGGGGAAGACCATCTCTCCTGCTCCCAGCTTTCCTCAGTTGCCTGCAGTTCTTTGTGCAGGGTTGAGGCCTCCTGGGATTTCCCCTGTGCATCCTGGATATTCATTGGGGTCCTCCTTGTTCAGCTCACATTTGGGCAGACATGGTGGTGAGACTTTATGGGTGTGGCTTCTGATGTTACTTAGACACTGGTTTTAGACATTATAGATCTGTGTTTTAAACCATGCTTGAAATGGGCCTACCTGCACAAAAGGGCCTTAAAAGTAGGGACTGATCAAACAAAGGACTAGGAGGGAGTTTTGTTTCTTTTTTCTCATATTAATTTGTTTCCTTCCAATTGGAATAAGCACTATTAATGACATTCCTCAGGTTAGTACATGAAGTCACACAAAGGGACAAATCCTACATTTATCTTCATTAGAGGAAGACGGACTGCATTCTACAGTTTCCTAGAAGATTTTTAAGAGGCCAAAATTAATGGTGTATAGTACCATCGGATTCAAACTATTTTTTCAACCACCAATTCTATTTTGAAATCCTGAACTATTTGCTACAACTAGAAACTTCTATCTTTGTGAAAATCCCTTTCTATCTCTTATTGGAAAAGCAAGGTCTTTGTACAGAAAGGAGAGTCATGAAGGTGAACAAGAATGATGTCCTTATTGTTGGCCAAAGGCTATATATGTCCTGAGTTTACTGTCTTCATGTACAAAATTTCTTCAAAGAGGTTATATGGCGAAAACAGGAAAGACATTAAGAACATCCAACCTAAGAGGATAGCACCTACAATTTAATAAATTCATGCAAGTATCCTTTGTTCTTCTTTTTTTTTCTTTTTTTTATTTTTATTCCTTTTTAATTAAAATTTCCACCTGCTCCCATTTTCCCATTTCCCTCCCCTCCTCCCAAATATTGCCCCCTCCCCCCAGACCTCTCCCCCTATCCCCACTCCTCTTCTCCTCCCCCCACACCATTCCCCCTCCCTCTCGATTGTTCTTCTTTTACATTTGCTGTAAAACAAGGTTCAAATTCCCTTGGAAACATACCCGTGTGGAACTTATTTTGCCCCAGGCTCTGCTTCTTCAGCACAGCTACCCTGAGTCTTTCCTTCCTATGCCTCTGCCTTAGTCAGTGTTCTATTGATGTGAAGAGACACTGTGATCAAGGCAACTATTATAAAAGAAAGCACTTAATTGGGGGCTTGTTTGCAGTTTCAGAGGGTTAGGGCATTTCATCATGGTGAGAAACATGCCAGCAACCATGGCAGGTGCAGTGCTGGAGAAGTAGTTAAGAGCCACATCCTGATCTGCCAGAGGAGGGTAGACAGAGGAAGACTGGGTCTGCAATGGGCTTTGAGAACCTTGCAGCTTACTCCAAAGATGTACTTCCTCCAGCAAGGCCATCTTAGTTAAAGTTTCTAGTGCTGTGACAAAACAATTGACAGAAGAGCAAGCTGGGCGGGAAAATGTTTACTTGGCTTCCACAACAACATTGTAGTCCATCATTGAAGGAAATCAGGTCGGGATCCTGGAGGCAGGAGCAGATGCAGAAGCTATGAAGCAGAGCTGCTTACTGCCTTGCTTTCTCTGGCTTGCTCAGCCTGCTTTCTTTCTTCCTTCCCTTCCTTCCTTCCTCTCTCCCTCCGTCCCTCCCTCCTTCCCTCCCTCCCTCCGTTCCTTTCTTCTCTCTTTTTTTTTTAGTATTTTCCTTTTTATTGTTTTTATTGAGCTATATATTTTTCTCTGCTCCCCTCCCTTCCTTCTCCTCCCCTTCTACCCTCTCTCATGTTCCCCATGATCCCAATTTACCCAGGAGATCTTGTCTTTTTCTACTTCCCATGTTGATTAGATCCATGTAAGTCTCTCTTAGGGTCCTCTTTGTTGTCTAGGTTCTCTGGGATTGTGATTTGTAGGCTGGTTTTCTTTGCTTTATATCTAAAAGCCACTTATGAGTGAGTACATATGATCCGGGTTATCTCATTCAATATGATGTTTTCTTGATCCAGCCATTTGCCCACAAATTTCAAGATATCATTATATTTTTCTGCTATGTAGTACTCCATTGTGTAAATGTACCACATTTTCTTTGTTCATTTTTTGGTCAAGGGGCATTTAGGTTGTTTCCAGGTTCTGGCTATGACAAACAGTGCTGCTATGAACATAGTTGAGCACATGTCCTTGTGGTATGATTGAGCATCCTTTGAGTATATACCCAAAAGTGGTATTGCTGGGTCTTGAGATAGGTTGTTTCCTAATTTTCTGAGAAATCATCATACTGACATCCAAACTCAGCCTGCTTTCTTATAGAACCCAGTACTACCAACCCAGGGATGGCACCACTCACAATGCCCTGGGACCTTCCACACTAATCACTGGGTTAGAAAATGCCTTAAAGCTGGATCTCATGGAGGCATTTCCACAACAGAGGCTCCTTCTTTTCTAATGACTCTAGCTTGTGTCAAGTTGACACAAAACCAATCAGTATAATACCACACTTCCTAATCCTTGTAATTTTCTCAAACGTTTCCACTCCCTAGTGACCAAGCTTCAAAACCATGAGCCTGTGGGGCTATTCTCACTCAGTCCACCACACTCTTGAAGGACTGGGCTCCGTGTGCTCGCACTTGAGCTCCTTCAGCTACTGTCTTCCGTTCAGACGTGAAGGACAGGCTACTCAATCAAAACGCTAGCCTGTTCTGCTTTCTTGCTGTCTCCCTGCCCTGCTGCTATCGTGACTACATCTCTCTATTCCGCTACCACCAAAGATCCTACCTAACATTTTGATTCTTAAGCTTTGGCAATATCTTTCCCTCACGTCTAGAAGTGGAAGCAATGTGTGTCCATGTATCTTCTAAAGAGTCCTCTTAGGTTTCAGCAACTCCTCTCGCCACTCTGTTCAAGACTTTTCTGTTGATAAATGGGAGTGTCTCCTCAAAAGCAAGATATAAAATACCATACACGGAGTCAATTCCATACTTAAAACAGCCCTCAAATCAGCTTCCATTTGGGGGGATAAGAAGTTCGGGAAATATGCAGTTGATGATTGCAAAATATTGTGGCTGTATAATTCCAAGGAATTCGTAAGTGTTGATTTTATAGCAAGTATATAAAATGGTACATTATATAGCTATGAGGGTTTGAATGAAAACGTCCCCCATAGCCTCATAGGAAGTGGCTCTACTTGAAAGGATTAGGAGGTATGGCCTTGTTAGAGGAAATATATCATTGGAAGTGGATTTAAGGTTGCAAAAGCCCACTTCAAGCCCAGCGCTTCTCTTGTTCTGCTGCCTGAAAATCTAAATGAAGAACTCTCTACTTCCCCAGCCCCATATCTGCCTGTAAACCACCATGAGCCCTACCATGATGATAATGAACTAAAGCCGCTGAAGCTTTAAGCCAGCTTTAGTCAAATATTTTCCTCCATAAGAGTTGTCATGGTCATGGCGTCTTTGAACAGCTCAAATGGGATTTTACCATCAAAAAATTGCCCATACAAAAAGAGTTCCCAGCAATCAGTTAAATGCTTGACATATGCCTCCTATTTCTTTGGGGAAATATGATGTGGGAGTCCCCTCTGAGTGCTGTGATTAAAAACTGCCTTGACCTGTTGATAGGACAGAACTTAAGTAGGTTTAAATAACATAGTTTCGGTGTGATTATTTTGGTTCCGGGTAGCTGGGACGAACAAGCAGCCTCTTTACTACAACAAAGGAGGAAATAAAGATTTCTCTACACTTCTCCAGGCCTTATGTTGAGTTAGATTTCTGTTGCATGGAGTCAGCGCTTTTTTGTCCTCAGCTGCCCAGAACTGAAATAATCACACAGAAATGTATTAATTAAATCACTGCTTGGTCCATTAGCTCTAGCTTCTTCTTCTTTTTTTTTTTTTTTTTTTTTTTTTTTTTTTTTTTTTTTTTTTTGGTTTTTCGAGACAGGGTTTCTCTGTGGTTTTGGAGCCTGTCCTGGAACTAGCTCTGTAGACCCAGGCTGGTCTCAAACTCACAGAGATCCGCCTGCCTCTGCCTCCCGAGTGCAGGGATTAAAGGCGTGCGCCACCACTGCCCGGCTTAGCTCTAGCTTCTTATTGGCTAACTTTTACATATACATGTAACCCATCTCCACTAATCTGTGTATCACCACAAGATCATGGCCTACCAGCAAAGTTTCAACCCGTCTATCTCTGGCGGGGGCTCCATGGCTTCTCTCTGACTCTGCCTTCTTTCTCCCATCATTCAGTTTAGTTTTTCCCGCCTACTTCTATTCTTTGTACAGGCCTAAGATAGTTTCTTTATTAACCAATGGTATTAACAGCATACAGAGGGGAATCCCACATCACCCCTTTAATTCTCTACCTATCTGTTAACACTTGTTATTTGGATTGTCTTTGGCTCTATCAAGATGGACACCTAGGCTGACCATGTGTAAAGGATGGCAATCTTCTGCTAACTCTAGTGCCATCTTGTGCTGGAGCTAGACTTTTGACCTTGAAGGACCAGTTAACTGAGTCCAGGAGCCACCCATTGTGGTCATAGCTCTGTAACTGCTGCTGGATAAACTATGCTCGCTCTTGGGGTCTTCCTTGACAGAAGTTTGTCTTGACATATGAAATGAAATGAATCTGTACTTGTACATGTTTGTGAAAGCAGGTGGTGAGATGAAGATTAAACCTCAGCTTATTTTCCTTTAACTAATTCTTTCTATGTTGGGGAGAAGTTGTATAGACAGAGTGGAAGATAGGATTACCCATTCTGGAAACTACTAAATTCCAAAACAATTTTGTCTTTGAATTAGACATTTCTGAAGCTGGGCATGAACACAAAGAGATAGAGTAAAAGGTAAGGAAGATGCATATAGCTTGCTCCCAGGTCAAGGAATAAAATTAAACAACTGACCAAAAGTTGACGTAAGTCTACATTTAGTTATAGCTTGGTCTTACACTTAGTAATTCCATAATATTTTGGTAAATCACGTAACTTGATTAAGTTTGAAGTTCCCTTCTCTCTATTCAATGATGACAAACCTATCCATGTTGCAAAACTTTTGAGAGCATTTGCCTGGCAATAATTACTCAAAACCCAATAAATGGCATCATTGTGAAGTATAGTCTTCCACTTTAGTCATGTTTTCTTTCCCATCAATACTACTGTGCTTTATTTTCTGTTAGCTCACTTACCTCTTGTTTGATCAGAAGTGTGCTGAGGCTGGATTGTTTACATATGAGTTCTGACTAACTCGTAGCTCTCTGAATTCTGCAGAGTCCATGTGTTTGGCTAGGCTATTAATATTTACCTTTTAGAAAAGTTATCACGGTTTTTAGGATGAGACAAGAAGTCAAGTGCTGAGCACAGACATTTAATGGGAAGGAATAAAGGTCAAATGCTAAGACTGATGACTTGGAATTAATCTTGTTCATAAATGGCCACTGTAAAGATATTTTGTCTAGTAGTTACTGGCCACTTAGAATTTGATCTTGTGAGACTATTACTGAGCCATTAGTTCACCACACTGTGTATTCTTAGGCAAAGAAATCATGCAGTGATTATATTATTTACAATGTCTTCTAAGTCTTTTAATAAAACCTGAGTAACTCTACTCATTTATATAGATGTCCTGCTATCAACCAATTTATTCAGAGAGGAAAACATTATCATAAATATGATCAAATTTTGGGTACTTTTAATGTTAAGAACTGTGCTCTGAAACTTTAGATTGTATGTGTTAAAGTGTAAGACTCAACTACATCCAAGACTGTGCCTAAGTGTGTTTCTTCTGAGTGAATTGAAGAATGTGTCATTTTAATCCTGATCAAAGTATGTCATGTTCTCCAAGTGTGTACTGGACAACCTACAGCCTCAAATGGTTATTGTTATTTCAGTGAACAACAGGATTCTTCAAAACAATAGTATATGCTTAGTGTTGTTTTGCATGGGTATAATAATGGCATATACAAAAGATTCCAAAATCATTCCTTCAAAGAAGTTTCAGTTGTGACTTAAGGTGTTCAGGGTGGTGATGGTGATAGTTCAGACTATTTTGGTCTCAACTAAGGCCAGAAGGAACTGGCTTAGACAGAAAAGAGTATTGGGCAATTGGTTGGCTATTTATATAAACAGTGCAGGCAGCAGTTGCTCTGGAGCTGGAATGTGCCTCTTCTCTGATTCTGTTTTCCTTTCTGAGCTGAAGTCACTCCTGAGAAGTTGCTTCCTTGTGTTTGGAACCAGAGCCATCAGCCACAACTGCTTTGTTGCCAAAAAGGATATGAAGCTATTTTTAGTTCTAAGTTTTGGAATATTTTTATACAAATGTTACAGCAGCTGTGCTTGTAATAACAAAAAAAGAAATGATTTAATAGTTTCTATTAATACCACAGTAGTTGAATCAATAAAAAAATTTTGCAGACCCTTTGCAGTGACATAGCAAGCAGCAAGAAAATGAATAAGCAATTTTGAGGAGTGGAATAAAAAAAAAAGGAGTAAATTAGGACTGAGTAGCTTCTCTCAGAGAAAATTTTAGACAATGAAAGGAATTCTATAGGAGGATGTCAAGGATGGTGGAGAGCTTGGGAGCCCAGAAAGTGAAACTTGGGAAGTAATGGGTTGTGGTGATGTTTGCACAGGGATAAACATGTGTAGAAACCAATCACATGATGCTTTTTAAATGCATGACATTTATTATGAGGCAACAATACAATAACAAGCTGACAGTTTTTAATTAGATGTGAAATAAAAGCTATAGTACTACTGTTGGGTAGTGGCCACACATGCCTTTCATTCCAGCACTGGGGAGGCAGAGGCAGGTAGATCTTTATGAGTTCGAGGCCAGCCTGGTCTACAGAATGAGTTCCAGAACAGCCAGGGATGCATAAAGAAACCCTGCCTCAAAGATAAAAGGCAAAAAAAAAAAAAAAAAAACCAAGCTGTAGTACTATGGAAATACATTTACAACTTCATAAACATTAATCAATAATATTATAAACATTTTGATTAATAACACATCATATAAGTATAAATTGAAGTGTTTATATTGACAGAGTTTCATGCATTTACCATGCTCCTGTTGTTCTGAAGTGTGTTGTGGATGGCTAAATTTAGCCAACTGTCTCAAGCATTGCACCATATAGTGATTATTTTGGTGGTGAGAACCCTAACTCACTGTCTTAACGTTCTTCAAGGCTATGGCATCATCAACTGCATTTATCATGACGTATAATAGATATCTTGAACTTGCCCTTTCTATCTAACTGATTTTTTGTATTCTGTCCATCATTTTCTCAGATTCCACATCCTATAGTCACTGCATCCTCTGCTAACCACTATTATACTCTCTCTGAGATGGACTTTTTGAAAAACATGGCACACATGAATGAAATCATACAGTATTTGCCTTTCTCTCCTTATTGTATTTCACAAAATCTGTCCTCCGGTCAATATATGCTTCTGAAAATGTTATAATTTATTATTTTTAAAGGCTTAACATTCCACTCTATACTTCTGGGCTGGCTGTTTTTATGTCAACTTGACAGTAACTAGAGTCATCAGAGAAGAGGGAGCCCCAATGAAGAAAATGCCTCTATAAAAGTGAGCTGGGTGGTGGTGGCACACGCCTTTAATCCCAGCACTCGGGAAGCAGTGAGTTCGAGACCAGCCTGGTCTATAAGAGCTAGTTCCAGGACAGGCTCCAAAGCCACAGAGAAACCATATCTCGGAAAAAAAAAAAAAAAAAAAAGAAAAAGAAAAAAAAGAGTGAGCTGTAGGAAACCAGTGTGGGCATTTTCTCAATTAGTGATTGGTGAGGGAGAGCTCAGTTCATTGTGTGTCGAGTCACTCCTGGGCTGCTGGTCCTGGGTTCTATAGGAAAGCAGGCTGAGCAAGCATGAGGAGCAAACCAGTAAGCAGCTCCCCTCCACAAGCTCTGCATCAGCCCTGTCTTCCAGGTTCATGCCCTGCTTGATCCTGTCCTGATTTCCTTCAATAATGACCACTGATATGGAAGTATAAGTCAAATAAACCCTTTCCTCCCCAAGTTGCTTTGGTCATGGTGTTTTATCACAGCAATAGTGACCCTACCTAAGACAATGTCTTTATATAGATATACATGCTTCCTTTGTCCATTCATTCTTCAATGGGCACATGCATAGATCCTATGCCTTGCATGTTGTGAATAATACTATAATGAATATTGGGGACAAGATATTGCTAACACACTGATTTCATTTGATATATATATATATATATATATATATGCAGTTTCAATTTTAATCTTTTGTGAAGTTTCCATCATAATTATACTTATTTGCATTCCTGTCAAGCACACACATGTGCTCCCTTTTCTTTGAATCTTGATCGACATCAACTATCTTTTAACTCCTTATTAATAGTTGCCCTTGCTGGAGTAACCATATATTATTGTGGTTTTGATTTTTGTTTAGCTCATTCTTATTGATAGTGAAGCATCTCTCCCTTCGTCCCCCCATATCTAGCGGCAATGCCTTCTCTGGAGAAGTGTGTATTTAGATACATAACACATTTTATAAAACCAATAGGGATATTTATCTTCTTGCCCTCCACGTTGTCAGCCTGAGCTGCTATAATTTTGACTATTATTCCATGTACAGTTTAATGTCTTTTTCCATTCTGAAGGCTTCATCTCCACTCTGCTGATTATCTCCTCTACTGGGCTGAAGTGTTTTGGGTTAAGCACTCTTATTCGTTTTTGATCTTTTGCTGTCTGTGAATTGGGGTGTCAGTTAAATAGTCAAAGTCCAGATCAATGCCACCAAGCCTCCCCCAATCGTCTTAAAGTAATATCATAGTTTTGGTTTATAATTATCGGATTAAAATTAAGCTATAAATAATGCTTTCATTTATTTGACTTTTGCATATGTTATACGATCAAGGCTTTATTTTATTGTTATAATCTGTTAGGAGATATGTCGGCCTTTATGGCAACACTGTGTTGTTTGGACTCCTGCTCTGGTTTGCAGAGGTTTGCACTCGACCCTTTTGGGTTCCTGTGTTGGAAGGTTGGTACTCAATGCACAAATGCCGAAAGCGATGGAACTGAGCAGTTAGGGCTCAGAGGAAAGTCCTTAGGTCGCTGTGGGCACCACCGATCAACACTTCTTGGGATCCTGAGCTCCTTTAGGGCTACCTGCATAAGAATAAGTTTGTCTGCTTGGTTTTTCTGCTTGCAATAAGGCTCCTTTCTTTGTAAGTGTCTCCACCATTGTGATGTCATCTTATGTGATATCTGTCCAGAACTGAGAAAATTCTGCTTTATGTCTAGAATGAGATGAATTTTTTCTACTATTTTGTGTCTTTTTCAATTTCTTTCACCAGTGTTTATAGATTATAGTATAGAGATCTTTAACCTCCTTGACAATTAGACTCCCAAATATGTGATTATTTTTATGGCAACTGTAAATGGGATTTTTCAATTTAGTTTTTTTGTATCTCAGTGTATAAACATGCTACTTATTTTTTCATATTGATTTTGTGTTCTATAACCTTCTGGAATTATCTCTATCAGGTTCCCCTCCCAAAGGAATTGTTGGAGCTTCCTATTTATGTAAGATCATGCTTACAAACAGAGACCATTGAACTCATTGTGAAATCTGAAGGTCTTCTTTCTTGCCTAACCGCTCAGCCTAGGACTTCAAGGACTTTAATAGAATTGGCAAGAGTGAACTCTCTTGTCTTTCTCAGGAAATAGTTTCTGTTTCCTCGCAGAGTGTAACTCCATCTTCGAGTATGTCACCTTTGCCGAGCAGAAGTACTTTCTCTCTACACCCAACTCATTGAGAGATTTTATCATGAGGGGATGCTAAGTTTTACCAGATACTTTTTCCTGCACTTTTTGAACTGCCGGTGTGGTTCTTCTCTTCTGCTGATGTGCTGATCGTGCCTACTGATTTGTGTGGATGGACCCCACCCACTTGTAACTCTGGGATGATACATCTCTTGTGTGGTCTCTGTGGTCTGTGGTGAATAAGCCTTTTCCAGTGCGGTTGAATTTTCTTACATTTATGTATTTGTGGTGTGTGTGTGTGTGACAGGGAGGGAGGAGTGATAAGTCTTCTACTACGGCATAAATATGAAGTCATTAGACAACTTGGGAGAACTGGCTCTCTCCTTCCACCATGTGGGTTCTGTGTGTCAGCAGGCTTGGTGGCAAACACCTTTACCTGCTGAGTCATCTTGTGGGACCAGTGTTGGGTTGAACTTGTATTCTTTCAGAACTATCTATGTTCAGAGATACTGGCTTGTTTTCGTTCTCTCTCTCTCTCTCTCTCTCTCTCTCTCTCTCTCTCTCTCTCTCTCTCTCTCTCTCCTGTTCTCCCTTTGTCTCTCACAGCTTTCCCATCATTACCTCATCTAGTTTTGGCATCAGGCTAATGTTTGCCTCATGAATGATTTTGAAGTATGCCATTCTTTAGAATTTTCTTAGACATTTCACAAGAATTGCTGTATCTGGTTTTGGTTTGGTTTGGTTTGGTTTGGTTTGGTAAGAAGTTGGGAATGAAGTAATCAGATCCCTGGGTTGTTTCATTTTGTTTTGTTTCAACAGAAGACCCTCAGCTACTGACTCATTGCCCAATTCATTATTCTGTTCAAATTTTTCATCTTGTCATAATTTAACTTCAGTAAGTTTTATATGTTAAAGAATTTTTATCTTTTTTCCCTGCTAAGGGTTTATTGATTTTATCTTTTTAATTCATCAATTTATCATTTCTTTGTTCCACTTTATTTATTCTGCTCTTCTGATCTTTATTTCCTTCTTTCTCCCAACTTTGGACTTACTTTATTCTTGCTCTGATACCTTAAACTGTAATGTAGTAATATTTGATGTTTACTTTTTAATGTAGGCATTTATTTCCATAAGTTTGACTATTAGAATTTCTTTGGCTGAATCCCAAAGATTTTTGACATATCATGATTCCATTTTTTTTTGTTTGTCTCAAGAAATCAAAAATTTTTCTTTTACTTTCTTCATTGTCCCACTTCTAATCTTATATGATTTTGGTTAGAAAATATAACTGATATGAGTTCAATCTTGCCATATTTGTTAAAACCTGTTCTAAGACCTGATGTGACCTTTCCTAGAGAATGTTCAAAGTGTATTTGAGAAGAATGTATATTTTGAGTGGCTAGATGGGATGTTCTGTGAACATCTGTCAGCTCTAGTTGGCTGGAATTATTTCTTTCTCGTTATATTACTGAAATTCCCTACGATTATTGGTTTGCAAGCTACCTGTTCCCTTATAGACTGGCTTATGTGGGAGAGCTTTTCAAGAATAAGCCTATCCAGACAGTCAAGGTAAATTATCTGATATTTCTTTATACCTAGACTGTGATGGCCACTGTGGTAGCGGAGTTGTCTTAAGTCTCAGTTTCTTGTAGTTGGTAAAGTACTGAGACAGAATCTTGTGACTGCTGATGTTGGCATAGTCTTGGGGTGTGGTTGTTGAAGGTTTAATATAAGGTTTAAGACAGCCCAAGGCTGTAGTGATGTCGACAGGTTGACTTCATTTTGTTGGAGCCAGGACAGGTCTGAGATCACAGTCCATTGGTGCAATGTAAGGATTCAGGGCCAATGGAATATACCCAGTGATTACCTTTTCAGTATCAGGCCCAGGGTTATGAGGCAAGGTTAGAGTACATTCCTTTTCCTTGTGTATGAACACGGTAGCTGGTACTGTACTGACCTGAACAGGGGAGGTGAGATGTGGGTGATGTGGACCTCTGTTCCTGCCCTCGTCTCTTTACTTAGCATCATGCTACCACCATGACTATACTCTGGTCTCTTTCCCACTTTCTTAATTCTTTTAAACGTAGGTTTAAATGTGGAAAAATGCTCAAATTGATGTTTATAATGCAAGGAAACTGGGGAGTTTTATTTTGCCCTGTTGCTCTGTCCTTCACATTCCCATTTCTAGAAGACTTCGATGGACTTAGCTTAGCTAATACAGTTGTTTGATTCATCAGTACAAAGACTCTCCTGCAAGGGGGGTGGAATCCCATTCTAAAACAAGATGAGTGACATTCTCATTTGGGAATGCTTGACACAGCCCTGCTCACTAGTCTTCGAAATCTCTGTGAAGTGTTTTGTCTTGAGAGGTATTTGAAGAACGATCAAGAAAGTGAAGCCAACAGAGAAAATTTGCAGAACAATGTAGATCAGACCTTAGTTAATAATAATAATAATAATAATAATAAATCTTACAACACTAGCAAAATCCAATTTATCTGAAAAGAAAGTTACTTCTCATAGGAATTTCCTTTCATGGTTAAATTTTATACTGATGAAGAACAACCTTACAGGTCAGTTTGAGCCTTGAAATAAAGCACACATGAACAAACCAAAACTAAAAAGAAGCTGAACTTGCTAACAGTTCACACAGTATCTCAGCATAATTGATAGCCTGTCATTCTTTTAAACAGTTCATAAATGCGTGCCTGAGTTAATGTTCAGTAAGTACACTCACGGAAAGTAGAGCAATCCGAATACTACTATGTAAACTGCAGGCCTCTGTGGCTTCAGGTAACACCATGAGCCATCCGGGTTTCGATTATCTTTTAGCACCGTTGCTTCATCCTTTTCCTTGTCGTTGAAGTGACACTGACGGGCACGGGAGGGGCACTTGTGGGCAGTGCCATCTAGTTCTGCCTCTTCCTTATTGATCGATATTTTTAAAGATTGCCACCGCTCTTAGTTTCAAGACTCCTCAGTTATGAGCCACCCATTCCTGGTTTTCTGAGACAGCGTCTTATGGTGTAACTTCAGCTAGCTTTGAATGCCTGAAACTCATAGCAATCCTCTTGCCTCTGCCTCCCAAGGACTGGAACTACAGATGTGAGCCATCCTCTCGTAGGATGTAATTTTTAAATGTGAGGTTATAGCAATGGTCTGAGAAGAGGAAAATTTCCTTTAAGCATATTTTGTGTTTTGTGGCTTGCTAAATATCTTGGCTCTTTTCTTCCCCTCGCCTTCCAAAAGATTGAAAATGAAGATAAAAAAAAATTCGTGACTATTCTCACTTCTACCAATTTGCTTAAGGCAGGACCAAACTTCACTTTAGGTAGAGCCTGAGACCTGCCAGTTCTTGCAAGAATCTCCATGACAAAGCCCTCGCTCTGGGCTCAAGCAACAGGAGCTGGCTGCAGCCAAGCAACAGGAGTTGACTACAGTCAAGTACCTAAATTATATTCATTCAGCGTTCCTGGCACGACCTTTCCACAGCAGAAAACTAGCAGACAGAGGCTAGACAAAGAGGACTGCCCTTCCTAGCATATCCGTTTGCAATACTTGTAGTTTAAAATGCTGGCAGAGGTGTGTAGAAATTTAAGAAAAAGAATCCAAATGTGCTGTATGATTTCTGTATAGTTGAAAAAAATGAGACAAATTCGTGGAACCAAATTTGTGAAAAGAGCAAATTAAGAGTATGAGATACATTCTGAGACAGCATGTGACTGAAAGGGGCTCGAATGGTTCAGATACTTCATGCAAGCGAGGAGCAGATCACCATCAATCGGTCACATCGTCGCTCCTATCTAGACGGGAATTTGAGTAATGAGAAAATAATTGTCCTCATCACTTCTATGTTAGATACCGCATTGGTGACAATGGCTAATTATAGCACCTGAGTAACAAATGCTGAGTGTAAGCTGCCTAAGGATGCGAAGAACCTTTACCCACCCACTAGTAATTCTGTGAATATTTTCACGTCACACTGGCACTGCAGGTAGCATAATAACTAATATTTCAAGATTAAGATTCTTTATCAGTGCAAACTCTTGTGCGTGTGTGTTTGTGTGTGCATACGTGTGTGTGTGCATATGTGTGCATGTGTGTGTGCATGTGTGTATGCATATGTGTGCGTGTGTGTGTGTGTGTGTATGTGTGCCCATGTGGGTGTGCCTGTGCCTGGAGGTGCTGCCTGCGTGGTGTCCCATGAGCCCCTGGGATCCACCTGCGTCTGTCTCCCCAGTGCTGGGTTAAAGGTACATGCCACCACACTCATCGTTTTACTTTTTTTCATGGGTCCTGGGAGTGGGACATAGGGCCTCACTCTTGCCCAGTAAATGATCTACCAATGAAACTGTCTCCCCATCTCCCCAAATAATGCTTTTAAGTGTAGCCATACTCACTATTGTTAGTTAACATAATCACTACCCTCCTATCGAATATAGAATATTATTTCAAAAAGAGAAGACATGAGGATTTTATGATAGATATCGTTTGTGTCAACATACATATGTAATTAAACAGTGAAAAATCACTACCGACTTGAGAGGTTACTGAAGCTGCTAGGAAGGATGTAATATGATATTTGGTGGCTTTTTACCAAGTGACCTCAAGAGAAAAGTCTTTTCAGGAAAGGGAGAAATAGAAAGAAAGCCGTGAAACATGAACACCTATATACATGTGGGAAGCTTCGGTTGTAGCCAGCAGAGTTAGATGAGGACCCGTGGTACTCTATGATGTGGCCTGCATCACCTTTTTCAGGTTCCATCTCAGGCATACACTAGTCATTTCTTGCTAGTTCTCAAACCAGCCAGACATTTATTAGTCTCGGAGTCCTGGTATTGCTGGTACTTCTCTGTCTATTACAGATGCTTTGTGTCACATGATTATGCCTTTGAAATCCTTCTTCTGATGTTATCTCTGCCTTAATAAGGCCTGCTCTGATCACTTTCATAATTACAGACTTCCTTGGCACACCCCATTCTTGCATAGCATTTACCACCTTCTAATGCACTCTCCTACTTGACTTATTTTATTTTGTTTATTCCTGAATTATTCTTCTTCTCCTTCTCCTCCTCCTTTTCCTCCTCCTCCTCCTCCTCCTCCTCCTCCTCCTCCTCCTCCTCCTCCTCCTCCTCCTCCTCCTCCTCCTCCTCCTCCTCTTCTTCTTCTTCTTCTTCTTCTTCTTCTTCTTCTTCTTCTTCTTCTTCTTCTTCTTTTTTGGTTTTTCAGCACAGGGTTTTTCTGTAAAACAGAGGCTGTTCTGGATCTCGCTTTGTAGACTAGACTGGCCTCAAACTCACAGAGATCCACTTGCTTCTTGAATTCCTAATTCTTAAAACAGTGTCTGGGATATAGAGATTATTAATCAGATGTACTTTTGCTCAAGTGGGTTATTAGTAGGGTTTAAGATAGGAAATCACATTGAGGTGAGATTTTAGATTCCAGTAAAGACCATGTAGAGAAAAACAAAACGGTGAGACATAGAGGGACAAGCATGAAGGTAATGAAGGACATTAATGTGAAAGTGATGTGTACTCAGGCTTTTCCATGTAAGAAATTACATCAGCGACTTAAAGTGAAGCAATTTGACATCTAAATGCAAAGCAGAGAATTGATATATTCTTAAAGAGAATATTTAAACTTTTAATCATATTTATGAATGGTGGAGTGTGAAAGAGGGACAGAGACACAGGAGCTTCTGCCTGTTCCCTTCTCCATTACCCTCCTCTGTCTACACTGCCCTGTGCCATGGGAGGCTACCTGTGCAAGATGTCCCATGGTAGCTCCCTTGACGTCTCTCATCATCCCTTCTGTCAGAGGAACAATAGACTGGATGGTGACAGCTGAGGAAGATGAGGGTTCTTTACCTTTTAACCTGGGTGTGTGTTTTCATGATAACTACATTTCCCTACAACCAGGGTGGCTGTGGCAAGGGCTCTGGGACAGTTCAGCCTCTAATCTCGATTCTATTCTCTCATTCTTCGTCCTTGGAGTTATCAACAGCTTACTGTTGTTGTGTGTCTCGGGATTTATGGCTATCTTTTGTTCCTTTGGTCTCTCTACACCTTTAGCCCTAGTCCCTTCATTTAAAAACAAACAAAAACCCGTAATCTGAATCATGGAAGGACAAACTATTTCCTCCCAGGGATGTGACTAATGAAGACATGTTAAAATTATAAACATCTAGATGAAAGAACTGGAGAATATTAATGTCACCCTCAAGAGAAGTAGAAAAATTCGGAAAGGATATAACAGTTTTGGGGAGTATGGAAGAGGGTACTTGGATATATTTTTTAAGCCAAAAATCTAATCATTCTGAATGTAAACAACAGTAGATTATTTAGAAGATCATACAGTACTTACTGACCTAGTAAATAGAGGGATTTCAGTCTTTAGGATAAAGAAGAAATCACTGCAGCTTTCAAGTGTTTGTTCTACGTGATATACAGGGAATACTCATTAGGAGGTCGCTACAGGAGTCTAGGGCAGGAAGGATTGTTATTTGTATTGAGATGGTATTACCTGAGATGGAGAGAAGCATAAAGAGAAGTTGTAGTTTACAGTTGGAACATTGAGGGTTTGGTGAATAACTAAGAGATTGAAATAAGGAAAAGGATGACCCAAAGTATATTAATAAGTTTTGGCTTTAACCAGTGTGTAAGTTTGCCGTTACTGATCTGAGAAAAATGGGAGAAAACTAAATTTTACGGGTGAAGGTAGGAAAGTTATTAGGTTGGGCTTATTTTTATTCAGAAAAATCATGAATTCCATTGTACCAATGATTACTGCTTATTGGTATAAAAGGCTAGTGATCTATGGACAGTAAAAGATAAAGAAGGTTATGTCTAAAAAGAAGTAAATACACGCTTCCTTTTGTTCTCTTCCAGTGGGTTCACATGGCCAGTGTTTATCTCTCTCAGCCACCTTGTGTGATCATTTGTGATTCCATTACCAAGGAAGCTCCTCCTATGCTTTGCAGTCAGTTACATAAGCAAGGGTATCCAGATGGCTGACCGTGGATGTGTTGTGTCTAGCCTGTTCTGTGCAACCTTCAACATTCAACCTGACACTCACTTCCGGGTTTTACAATGACACAGCTCAGATCTCAGGCCCTCAGATTAAGCAAAGGCACAGTCCTGAAGATCTTTGGAATTCCTGGGGCTGCTGCTCAGATCTGCTGAGTTAACCATTTATTTATTAAACAAGGGAAAAATCAGGAGTTCTGACTTACTGGTTTTAAGATTGAGATTCTTTTTGAATATACAGAGGGAAATGTCAGGGGATGTGATCATCGAGCTTTCATTGTATATAAAGTATTTAAAACTCACAAGATGGGGCTGGAGAGATGGCTCAGTGACTAAGAGCACTAGGGGCTCCTCCAGAGGTCCTGAGTTCGATTACCATGTGTGGCTCACAACCATCTATAATAGGATCTAATGCCTTCTTCTGACATTAAGGCATACACGCAGACAGAACACTCATGCATAAAATACATAACAAACTAAAACAAAACAAATCCCATAAGACCAGATGTGATGAGTCAAGGGGAGATTTCATGCTGAAAAAAAGTTCTAGAAGGTTTTTTAATAATTAGAATTGAGGAGAGAAAAATGTGACAGTAAAAATGATGATAGAAGGAAACAGGAGATTGCGTCATCGCAGAAGCCAAGAGGGGGAAAACAAGGATGTCACCTGCAACAAATATTACAGAGATGCTTAAACACAACACAATATGTTTTGATTCAGCCTTAAAGAAGAATAAAATCAGATGGAACTAGAGATCACTATGTTAAATGAAATAAGTCAAACCCAGTAAGATAAATATTTCATTGTCCCTCTTGTCTGTATTTAAATAGGACATGAAGCAGAAGGTGGGCTATGGATAGGGAAGAATTTGCCTTTTGCTATGATAAACGCTATCATAGTACACCAAAAGTAGTTTGGGGATGAAAAAGCTTTATTTAATCTTATACTTTATAGTTTATCACTGAGGGAAGGCAAGGCAGGAACTCAAGGCAGAAACCTGGAGGCAAAACCTGAAGCAGACACCACAAGGAATGCTGCTTACTGGCTTACTCTCTCTTGCTTGCTCAGCTCTCTTTCTTACACAACCCGGGACCACCTGCCCAAGGATAGCACTGCTCATAGTGGGCTGAACTCTTCTACATAAATTAGCAATTAAGAAAATTCTCCACAAGACGGTGGAGAGGAGTCTCAATGGTTGAGAGCCTTAGTGGCTCTTCCAGACACTCCGGGTTCAGCTTTCCATGTGAGCTCACATGGTGGCTCACAAACACATGTAACTGCAGTATCGGAGATCCCACACTCCCTCCTGGCCTCTGCCGGCACTATATAGTGGTGTGCAGGCATACATGAAGGCAAAACACCCACGAGCATCGTCATCACCATCATCATGTTTTGAAGAGGACAGTTTCCCCGCAGACACGTCTACAGACCAGTCTAATGGAGGTAATTCCGCAACTGGGGGATCCCTCTGCCCAGATGTGTAAAGTTAACAATTGACGTTAACTATGATAAGGTCTAAAATGGACGAAGAGATGAGAGAGTGAAGGAATGTATGTGGCATGAAAGAAGAAAGTAGCGCTATTTTTAGGAAGACCATTGAGAAATCAAGCAAGAACAAATTAGAATCCTATACTTGGGCTGTAGAAAGAAGGTCATTGAGCAAGCCAGAGCAAGCCTGTAAAGTGGCATTCCTCTGTGGTTTCTGTTTCAGTTTCTGTCCTCCAGGTTTCTGCCTCGAGTTCCTGCCTTGGTTTCCTTAAGGGATAGACTATGAGGTGAAAGACCAAATAAAGTTCAAAGGTCAAAAAGGTTTGTTTTAAAGATAGGAGATCTTTTGAGCTAACAGTTATGAGTCTTCTAGCGAAGAGGCAAGAATTGCTAGTGAAAAGGGTAATTGTGGCATTGAGATGGAACTCTCATAGGATTGCTTCTCTTTGGATATCAACAATGAATCAAAGAAGCCATCAAGTTAAAGAAAACAGGATTTTCTTGTTTTCTAACCATCCCGCCTAGTCTTGCTGTCAATACAGGGCCGAGCCACAGGCTTTTGAATCAGACAGAGTAGTGCCCCACTATGTATTAAACTTGACTTCTAACAAGTCAGTCTACTCCTCTGAACTATACCTTTCTCCTTTAGTTAGAGTAGTTCATGGGAAGTTTCCCTGGGTTTTTTGAATATTCTATGGAAACTGTCATGAAGTAAAGACCACAAGAACCAGCATGTGTTAAATGCTGAATTGTTCTAGATTCTGCCTTTCTCCTTGCTTTTCCGAGCTTCCACTGTTTCTTCTCTTAGCTCTGTGGCCACTATGATGTGTTTTCTCCCAGTCTTTCCTCTGCCTATGAAAGGTCAGTGTCCCCTTATGCCCTGCTTTCTCCGTCTTACATGTGATGATTCATCTGCCCACCTATACTATGACTATTATGGTTTCGGCACCGGTAGTTCAATTTTCCAGTGGGCACTTAGAATTTTCCCGTGGCTTTTAGGAAATCCTACTTGAATGTTAATCTAATTAAGTGCAAGCACATCAGAGAATTAGCTTCCCCGTGTCTGTTACAGCACGTAGTAACTCATTCCTACCAGTGAGACACCTGGGGAAGTTGACCTCACACTCATCTAACGCCAGGCTTTTGACTGTTTCCACAGGGACCATGCAATTATTTTTGAAATAATTCACACCATATCTCATCTCCAACTCTTCATTTTTTTCTTGATGCAGTGACTGATATTCAAGAAAATCATTTTAGTCTGGCGAGTGTCAATTAACAAATGAGAGATTCATAGTTATTGTAGCTCAATTGTGATTCTCTGAAGTCAAAGTGTTTCATCTTTAGCTAAAGGGCACATAACTTCTCAATTAAGGTAGAGTGGTGATACCTCTCAACTCAGAGATCTCTGTGTTCTCCCCAAGTCCCTCAAAAAAAAAAAAAACAGAATAATGCATCACACTGCAACCCTTCCTGTTCTTTTATTATTATTACTATTTTAGTGATTTATTTTTGTTTTATGTATATTGGTGTTTGGCCTGACTGCATCTGTGTGAAAGTGCTAGACCCCTTGGAACTGGAGCTACAGACAGTTGTGAGTCGCCATGTGGGTGCTGGGAATTGTACTGGGGTCTTCTGGAAGAGCAGCCAGTGCTCTTAAATTACCGAGTCATCTTTCCTGCCCTTCCTGTTCTTTTTTTAAACCTCTAGGCCAATTATTCTTTGCACTCCTCTGACCATCACATCAACTACCCAGAAACTGAGAGGGAGCATGGTCCCAAGTTGCTGATGGAGATTAATCAGTGATGGACATTCAGAGGAAGGGTGGGAGGCAAAACAGATGACCAAAAGTAGTAAACAAAGGGGCTCTCATGGCTCCTTTGAACAGCAAGGGGGTTAATCCAGTGAAAAACCTGGAGCTCTAAGGAACTCACCACAAATGTAAAAAGATTATGAAACCCAGACTGTCCAGTCATGCCAGCAAACTGACCTTTCCTATAATATTTGTTATTTACTCTGCTCATGTGTCACATAGGTCACAGAGAAGTGCTAGTTTGTATTTATTACATGGGGACATTCCTTGTGGTTTCACGGCTGTTGGGGTGTCAACATGAAGCCAGGGTTGAAATGTTCTCACCAAGTAATGTTTGTGTTAACCGTTTTTAACATGACAAATGAAAGAGAGCCCTTGGGAAAACCCAGGAAGATAGGCTGAGAGAAGGAAGGAAGTAGTAGGTGACTATTAACTATTGGAAAACTGAGAATGTGGTTGACTCCTAGCCGGGAGTGGGTGGTGATGACAAACAGGAAGGCAGCAGGGTAAGAAACAGAAACCAGCTACCGTTTACAACTGTCTGTTTGGAATTCAGATTGGGCCTGCTTCTTTTTGCTTCTGTAATGTAGCTTTTCAAACAGCAAATCTCTTTTAGGCAGCAAAGCTCTTTCTTGCAAAGGTCTTAGTGGTTGAAATCTTGGGCTCTTCTCTCTGGACTGGAGAGAGCTTTCCTCTATAAACAGAATCACGCGTCTACCAAGGTCCCAGTCACACAGCATTCTCAACAGATCCTGTTATGCTCTCTACTCCTGACAAGGAAGGTCAAAACACAAATATAGGGAAGAACTTTCTGAATTAGACTCCAAAATTAGAAGAGAAAAACCTTAACAACTGACACATAGGATTGCACAAATCAAAAAGCTTCTGTCCAGCGAAGGGAATGATAAGCAGAGTGAAAGCAAATTCCTGTTGCTCATTGCTCCATACTGACATGTCCACATCCCCATTACTGTCTAATGGGCCCTGTTTCTAAGAATGCTGAGTCACGGGTTGTCCTTGGAGGACATGACGGAGTGCCAGCTCTGGAGTGCTCATGGTCATGGCCTCTCTTTTCTGATTATGGGTGTTTGAGCCAAATGGCTTCCTTACCCTGCACCTCATCAAAGCCTGATGACTTCTCTGCAGTCTTTCTGCATGTCTTAGAGCCCCTTTCTGACTTGTCCTATCCCCCTCAAAGACTCCAGTCTATGAGACAGAAAATCTAGTTCTACCAGCCCCAACCCAGGATCTAACTCCTGGGGCTGACATTGGTGTGCACTGAGGACTAGCTCACTAGGCTAGTTCTTCTTCTTAAACATTAAGGCTACAAAGCTACAATTGCTTAGGGCTAAGTCAACTTTTCGGCACATTCCTCCTGTTCATAATCCATACAGATTATAGAAGTCATGAATATAGAGGAGCTGATTTGTTAAATGATGCTGTCACTGTGTATCATGCATTTTGGTGAAATTAGACTTAGAGCATTCAAATCTGTAACATGAAAAAAAAAAACCACAAGACTCCAGGAAAATCAGGAAGAACAGAAAGTTGAAACATACCCTTTTGAAATTTCACTAAAATTAAAATAAAATTTATGACTTAAGAAAATAGAAAAATATAACTCAGGAATATAGAAAGAAATTCTTTGAAAACAAGCAACAACAAAAAAACTTTAAAGGTTTTTAAAAACTAATTAATGGTTACTGTTTGGGTTTAGCCAGCATGTGAACACCCTCTGTAAGTATGATGAAATGAAGGACAGTGACTTGCTCTTCACTTTGCTGACAGCTTCACTGAATCTTTAAAATTTCATCTAACCCAATATGTCAATGTAAGAGGTCATTCCCTGGCTACTGGAGTCCTATTTGCATTTCTGTAAGACAGACCCTATGAGGGGCTAATGTTAATCTTGAAATTTGCCGGGGGGGCGGGGGGACCAGTTCCACCATTTTAAAACAATTCACATTTAAAACAAGCTTTTATTAAGTCCCACCCTGCAAGACATGTGTTGTTGGGGTTTACAAAGACAAAACTCATAGGCCACTGTACTTTCTCATGAGGCTTTGGAGTTTTGTTGTTGTTGTTTGTTTGTTTGTTTCTCAAGAACTACAACTCACACAATCCTAGGAAGTTGCCTGGTCCTTGGGCAGATAAAACTTCCGGGTTAAGTTAGGGTCTAAGGCTAGGTTTTACCTCTAGGACACCTTTCCTACTGTGCAAGTGCGCCACATAAGATTTCCCTTCAGTGATATGGATCTTTCTAACAGTTACAGCCACGTTTTTTACACCAGCCCATGCTCTCCTGCCTTGAAACTTTCTCTGCCAAACAATGAGTTCATATTTTTAAATTCAACCTCATTCAAGTTCTCCAGATACAGGTAAAATGAAACTAGATTCTTGGCCAAGATTATTACACAAACGACTCTTCTATCACTTCCTAATACAGTCCTCTTATGGCTCTGAAACCTTATGAGCTGGGTCTCTGCTGTCTACATGCCCCTCAGCATTCTTGTCTCCCAAATTCCCACCGGAAAGGTAGGTGAACCCATGAGTTCTGTGTGCCAGAGCTTTTCTAGCTCAAAGTGCCTAATTCTTCCACATTTCAGCCACAAGTGGTTCCAAAGATATTGGACATCCAAGAATCAAATTAGCTCAAGGACCACAAAGTCAGGTTAATACAGAAATGGTTCCAATTCCTTGGAGCCAATTTCTGCCTGAATATTTATCCCATTGTTGTGATAAAAATAACTTGACAAAAACAACTGAATGGTGAAAGAGTTTGTTTTAGTTCACAACTTAAAGTCTATTATGCGGGGAGGGGAATTCAAGGCATCAGAAGCTTGAAGTAGCTGGCCACACCGTGTCCACAGCTAGCAAGACCTGGGTGGTGAATGCCAGTGCTCAGCTAGCTTTTTCCTTTCTTGCAGTCCAGGACCCAAGCCTGAATGGTGCTAACTACTGCTAGGTTAGGTCTTTTCAGCTTCATTAACCTAACGTAATCCCTCACAGACATGCTTTGAGGCTAACCTTAATTTAGATAATCTCCCACGAGATGGAATG
This sequence comes from Chionomys nivalis, assembly GCF_950005125.1. Taxonomy (NCBI): domain Eukaryota; kingdom Metazoa; phylum Chordata; class Mammalia; order Rodentia; family Cricetidae; genus Chionomys; species Chionomys nivalis. Next base: position 49,355,140 of record NC_080099.1, read on the forward strand.
GAGACCACCGCAGGTCTGCCTGGGTCTCTGCCTTCTCATGCTGTACCAGGCACCATGGTACCTGCACCACAGGTCTGCTGGGCCGTCTCTGCCTTCTCATGCTGTACCAGGCACTATGGTACCTGGGGGGAAGAGGTGAGGAGGGAAGGTGCTTCTGTTTTTCTTCCCTTCTTCCCTCCCCAATGATCAGGGTAAACCAGTACTCCCAGGTGGGCACTAACCTATTCCAAATCATCCTTCACTGTGTGCTTGGAGATTTATCTCATGGGATTCCAGATCCTATCAAGCTCACAATAAACACCAATCAGCACACAAAGATATCTCCATTTTGGAGAATATGCCCTTTTTGTAATAAAATAGTCTCTCTTTGGAAAATCATGATGTGATGGTGTATTAGTTCCTTTTTTCATTGCTGTGATCAAATACCAAACACAAAACAATTACTTTGGTTCACAGTAAAGGCACACAGTCCAGCATGGCAGGCAAGGCTCGGCGGCAGGAGCAAGAGGCCAGCTGTCCACACTACACATCCCACACTGCTGGGTTAGTGGAAGCACAAGAACTTCTGGGTGTCTATAGTCCATCTATTAAGTACTCTTTAGTTTTTAAAAATTGTATCTTTTTGTTAATTCTTCAAGAATTTCTCACAATATATAATGATAATATTCACTCTAACTCTTCCCAGATCTAGCCCCTGCCTCTAGCCCCTCCCCATTAAGTATGCTTTTTTTTTATTTTATTAATAACCTATGAAGTTCAAACTGTGCTGCTCATAACACTTATGAGTGTGGACCCATCCACTAGGATATAGTCAACTAACCTAGCTCACACAGCCTTAAAGGAAACTGACTCTCCCTACTCAAGAAACCATCACTGTCCATAGCTCCTCAGTAAGGTGTGGGGGCTCGTGAGTCACGCCGTCTTCTACGCTCAAATGGTGACTAACTTGATCTTATACAGATATATCCTTGATTTTTTATTCATAAATAACTAAATATCACAAACATGTGTATCTGATGTGCTATTTGACAGAACTCTAATCATTCTAGATATTATGATTCAAAAACATTTTTCTTCCATACAGCCTAATTAAATTTAAAAGCAATAATGGTGATAATTAATCTCCCTCAAGGAAAGGTATCTTATCATATTACATTGATGGCTGTTTTAAAGCATGGGGTTGTTCTTTCTCTCTGGTCAAGGAGTCAATTTATATCGTTTTCCATGGAACTTTCCATTCTATTTAGTCTATGTATGGTGTATGTGGAGGAAACAGAAATAAAAAAGAAGAGAACATTATATTTTCTAGTCAAAATTTTAAGACTCATAAACTTCAGCAGATGTCATCTCTTTATCCTCATGTTTACCAACTCATGCACAGACTGAGTGTATATATCTTGAAAGATAGGAAATCAATGACTAAATAAAACCACTAGGCCTTATTAAATAATGAAGGGGCCGATTTAAAAGAAGCAATCAAGGAACTACATATTATGTTGTTTTGACAGTGCCATTTTAGTTATTGCGGCTGCTGTAAAGTAAATATACTATGTGATTACCAATTCAGATTTTGCAATTCAGTTTTGCCTGGAGACAAGATTAGCATGCATAAATTTTAAAATATTAAGCAAGCAATAATGTAAGAGATAACAAAAACCAATGATGTTGATGATTTTTTTTTCATTAAGTAATAGAACATTAAATGGGCAATAAGTACCGGGAACACCTTGAGCAGCACTTTACTGTGTTTTTGAATATAGCATTGTTTAAAAAAATATATATATATATAAGCTAGTTAACAGTTGTGTAAATACTTAAGGAGACCTAACTTAACATCAGTGCAGCCATGATAGACTGCAGGTTACCAATACCGAAGACTAGACCTCATCCTTACAACAACCAGGAAAAAACAAACTGCACCCTGTGGGGGACCAATCAGAATTGAGACAAGCAAGTACTACATGCTCCAGAACATTGAGAATAGCTTACATAATTTGTAGATAGGTTGCCAATTTCCTTGCTGCAGCAGCACCAGTACTGATCCCTGTCTGACAAGACTTCTGTTGCCCCACTCCTGCAACCCCCATCTGAGTTCAACCCCCATCTAAATCTGGAATTCCCCTACCCCATCCTTTATTCCCTAAAAACCCCTTCTATAACTGAGCTCAGGGCTCTCTGATGCAACCACTGAGTCAGAACAGATGGGGGATTCAAGCTCGAGTTTGTAATAAAGGCTCTTATCTTTTGCATACAAATTTAGACTCCTGGTGGTCTCTGCGGGGCTCATGGCACAGCCATAATAGTATGTTCACAGTAACAAAACATTTTAGGCTATAATTGTGATCCTAAAGTTGTATGAGTGAATTCTAAGCAGTAAATTTGTGTATTTACATAGTATAAATAATTAAAGGTTTACTCTTTCCTGAACAACTATATGAACTGGATGGCCCTATAGACTTTGTAGGTGATGACTACATGTTAGAAATTAAATATTGCAATTATTCTGAGGTTTTTGAGACTCTTTCTTGCCCTGTCTGCTTACTGAGAGCCATACATGTATTCACAGTAAAGATCTGGACTATAGCCATTTCTTTATTTTTCAATGATTACTGGTTATGTAGGCAGACTAGGCGAACGTGAGATTACTATTAATTGAGAGGCATACTTAAATAAATATGTTCCACAAAACTTTGTTCTTTGGTCTGTGACATTCAGTTTTCAAATAAGTCTAGAAGATACAGATCTGAGATATTTGAAATGAATTATGTAGGTGATACAAAGACCCTATGGCATACGCAGGAGTATTTAAATCTAAAAGACCTACATAGGCTGTAATCTTAAGTTAAATAAATGGAGTCCAATTTAGTAGAGATAATTTAAATCTTTTTTTTGTTTTGTTTTGTTTTGTGAGACAGGGTTTCTCTGTGGCTTTGGAGCCTGTCCTGGAACTAGCTCTGTAGACCAGGCTGGTCACGAACTCACAGAGATCCGCCTGCCTCTGCCTCCCGAGTGCTGGGATTAAAGGTGTGCGCCACCATCGCCCGGTGATAATTTAAATCTTTAATGTTGATTAAGTTCCAAAGTAAATAAATAAGTGTTCATGGACCTTGAAGTAAAGCAGGGATTGTGGGTCTTCAGATCTAATCAGGTGTATTTATGTGGTCAAGTAACAAAGCAAATGAAAGGATTTCTGCTTAATTAGCCTACCTCAAACAGAATATGAATTCTTCCCTAGAGTAACACTTTATAAGAAGATAGATGAAGTGTTTTCCTTCCTTAATCTTAGATTTAAAAAGCATTAAAAGAGCTGGGCATGGTGGTATACACCTTTAGTCTCAGCACTCAGGAGACAGAATCTGGTGGGTGCCTATGAGTTTTAGGCCATTCTGGTTCACATAGTGAGTTCCAGGACAACCAAGGCTGCATATTAAGACCCTGTCTCAAAAGAAAGCATTAAATACCTCCTCCCTGAGTACTAGTTTTCATGAAGCCTGAAGGTACCACGCAAACATGCAAACTTCAAAATGAGGGGAGCAACCAACAGCCTTACCACCTATGACCCGTGACAATGACCAGCATGTCATGAAAACCCTAAAGTTTCTGTAGTGGCACACACCACCTGAGTGTAACCAAAAGCTCTCTAGCTGGACCTAAGACCCTGGTAACAAGAGGGAAACAGCGTCTGGTACTGAAAGGAGATACAGTGAGCTAGTCAGGGCTAGTGAAGCCATGGGTCTGGGAGAGAGCCTGCAGCTACCACTTCACTAACCATCAGAATCCCTAACTACAGCTTACACATTTGTCTTTGTGCTCGCAGAGAAGTGTAGTCCTCACCTCAAGCAAGCTCCCCTCTGCAACAGAGAGAGGTCATTACAGAAAACACAACCCATCGAAATGCAGAGTTGTGGATCCCAGTCCCAAATGACACACCCACAAAACACGTCTCCTACCCAAAGATCAAGAAAGAGGCAGAAAGAGGTAGAAAGAAGGTTAGAGTCAGAAGATCAGGGAGTTTGCTAGGAGATTGCATCTCCTAGGAACATCAGAAGCTATGCCCATGAAGTGTCGTCAACATGATGATCAAAACATGAGCTGACAAGGACAACAATAATAGACATGCCAAAGCAGACAAGGGAAAGTCCATGAGGCCTCAACCCTACACAAAGAAGTGCATGCAGCTGGGGAATGCTGACAATGGAGGAATTAGTTTTCTCCAAGGAAGAACATACCAACTGGTTCCCCAACACCAAATGGATAACCCCGAAAATGCTTCCATCAGAGTAACATCATACAGACTGAGCAGATTATGTTTAGAAATATATATGCATATACACAACAATGAATGTATGCGTGTAACAACAATGAATGAAAACGGACATGAATTTGAAAGAGGAAAAGGAGGGGTAGAAGGGAAGATTTGGAGAGAGATAAAGGAAAGGAGAAATGGTGTGATTATATAAAAACCTGAAAAAATAAGTACCAAAGGATCAAAAATAATAACTATAAACAGTTTATGAATCAAGAAAATATGACAGAAAGAGATGCAACCTTTCTTTATCTGATGTCAGACACATTTTAGCAACTTTTATTTTCATGTCTGGATGTTTTATCCTAAAACCATACTGTTCTTTTTTTTTTTTTTTTTTTTTTTTTTTTTTTTTTTGGTTTTTCGAGACAGGGTTTCTCTGTGGTTTTGGAGCCTGTCCTGGAACTAGCTCCGTAGACCAGGCTGGTCTCGAACTCACAGAGATCCGCCTGCCTCTGCCTCCCAAGTGCTGGGATTAAAAGCGTGTGCCACCACCACCTGGCCAACCATATTGTTCTTAATTTCCTGATTTACAAAACAAGCAGAAGAGAGACAATGAAATTCTCCCAGACATCCTTCCTGCCTCTTGCTTTTGCTTATGATTGTCTAAATTCACAATTTAATCTGTCATTTACCGGCACTTCAAATTCCTACCAAGTGCCAGATAATAAGTCAGGCATAATTTTTAGGTTTTAGGACCACAACCAAGAATTAAAGGCATTGTTTGCATTTGAAAGAGTTCCAACCTGTGACAGCTACAAGTATAAACGCATGTAGCACACCACGACTGCTGTGAACCCACGTGTGAGGGAGGAGAAGGAAAAAATGAGTTCCAATGGAAAAGGCCCTGAAAGTTTCCAGAAGCAAAGTTAGATGAATTCCAGTGGTTGTGCTGGTGTTTCCAGGAAGACATGGAGCTGCTTAGAGGAGAACCGCCTGCTACTGTGTTTGGGGAATGAGGGAGGCGGGGAGTCATGGCAGAAGGAGGGTGTGAGTTGCACAACTTTTGTCTAGAAGGGTCCCTTGGGATCACTCACAAGTCATAAAAAAGAGCTTGGGGAGTTTTCTAACGGCTCCCCATTAGATGCATGATCATGTTAAGATATTCATCATGGGAGACACAAAATCAGATTCGGATTTTCAAAATCTAGAGAGCATGTGCAAAGGAGTTTACACATCCATGACACTTGCCTGAGGCTGAGCAGAAGGGAAGCTGTTTGAGTTGTTTAGGTTGGAGTTGGCAGGAGCTGAGTCAGGGTGGTGAGAATGGAGATACAAATGAGGATTAAGGACTTAGGTTTTGTGACTCATGTTTATCTGTGGGCACATCTGTAAGTACGTGTGTGTTTGGGTGCATATAAATGCATATTTATGTGTGTAGATGTGTATATTTATGTTTACATGAGCATATTTATGTTTGTGTATATATCTGTATTTGTGTGTGTACATGTGTGTACTTGTGTTTTTATGTATAAATGAGTATATTTATATGTGTGTACATGTGAATATTGATGTTTGTGAGTATCTGGCGCATAATGTGTATGTGCATGTGTTCTTTATGTGTGCTCCTGTGTATGCTTTAGTTTGTGTGTAAACAAGTGTATGTTTATATATATATATGTAATAGTGTATTCTCTTACTGTGTACCTATATCTGTTTATGTGTTTGCAATTTTGTATATTATTGTGGGTATATATATATATGTGTGTGTGTATATTTATGTGTGAGTATATTATTTTCTTTATGTTTGAGTATATATGTAAGCATATGTGTGCATATACATGTTGTATGTACATGTTTATATTTGTGCACGTATATGTTCATGGGTGTTCATGCATTTGTGTATTTGTGTATATACTTGTGTATATTTATGTGTGTACAGAAATCAATATTTACGCCCACATATTTTTGTGTTTGTACATAAATCTCTATGTGTATTATTATGTGTATAAATGTGTATATTTATGTGTAAATACATATATATTTACATGTGTACAGTACATATTTGTCTATGTGTAAATATCTGTACATTTATGCTTGCATATATACATATGTATATTTAATGTGTACATTTCTATATTTTTGTGTTTGTACATGTGTGCATTCATGTTTGTGTGTGTAAATGTGCATTTCTTGTGTTTGTGTAAAAATATAAGTTTATGTGTACATATGTATATTTGTATGTCATGTCTACTGATGTGTTTATATGTGTTTGTTTGTGTGTGTATTTGTACATTTATGGTTTTGTGCATGTGTATATTTAGGTATGTTCATGTGTAAAATTGTGTGTACATATCTATTTGCATGTGTACATGTGCATGTTATATGTAAATACATATCATATTTATGTGTCCATTTGTATGTGTGTGTTATATACATTTGTATATTTATGTTTGCACATATACTTGTGTATGTCTATGTGCAGACATATGTATTTTTATGTGTGTTTTCATGTGTATATTCATTTGTATACATGTGTATATTTATGTTTGTACACGTGTTTATTTATACTTGTGTGTGCATGTGCACTTCTATGTTTTTGTATGTACATTTATATATTAACATTTGTGAATGTACATGTGTATATTTCTATTTGTGAACATGTGTATGTTTATGTACAGACAGATGTATATGTTATGTATAAGTACATGCATATATTTATGTGTGGACATGATAGACTGTGCCCTGGAACTGTGACCCAGCATGAACTCTTCCTTCCTTACATGGCTTCTTTTGGATATATTGTAACAGCAATGAGAATAGTAAATAAAGCAGAGGTCTTGAGAGAGTAGAATATGGGAATCAATGGGAATCACAGTTGTAGTGGGTGGCCCGGAGCCAGCACAGAGAGCAGGGCGTCTAGTGTTTCTGGAGGTGAGTTGGTGCTGTATTTCAAGGCTTTATACAAAGACACTAAAGCTGAGCAAGACAACTTCATGTGATGTAGATATTTTCTTCTGTACTGTCCAATACAGTACAATAGGTAGTAACTAAGGAACTAATATTTTCATTTAGTTTATTATAATTAATAACAGTTTATAATTAGCAGTTCTTATGCCAGATAACATAATCCCAGAGTTGTATTGCTCAGGGCTCAAATTCTGTCCATTCTTCCTAGTATCTTGTGACTTTAGGAAACTGAGTTAAGCTTGATGAACTTTGGTTTTTCTCCCGTGTAATCTGTAAAATTAGAAAATATTTTCATTAAGAGAGACATACATAGATCTAATCTACATGGTAAGTAGAAAAAGACAAGATCTCCTGAGTAAATTGGGAGCATGGGGACCTTGGGGGAGGGTTGAAGGGCTCAATAAAAATCAATAAAAAACAGAAAAATATTTTTAGTTGTCAGGAGATACATCAGTCAGTAAAGTGCTACCCATGGAAATTCTAGGGCCTGTGTTTAGTCTCTAGAACCCACATAAGAAAAGAAAAGGGAAGGAAAGAAAGAATGAAAAGAAAAACAAAAAAAAAAGGGAGTGTGGTCAAACATGCCCAGGAGGCCCTCAGTGCTGAGGAGGTAGAGATGGTAGATCCCTGGAGCTCAGTGGCCAGGCAACCTAACCTATTTGATGAGTTCCAGGCTAGTGAGAGCTTGCATCTCATCCAAGGTGGGCAGTGCCTGAGGAATAAAGTCCAGGGTTAACCTCCAGTCTCCACACACGAACACATATGTGCACTGGCATGCAAAACTTGCAAGAGGAGAGAGAGGGGAGGAGCTGAGAGACTCAGCTACAATGACATGTATGACAGAGTAGCCACATATATATAATGACTTCACGAAGTGAAAGTCATTTTTAGTTTGTTATGTAATTCGCAAATCTGTTGACGAAGTCATTGTCTCTCAAGAGAAAACAATGAAACCAGTGAGCTAAGTTTCAGTATGTCAGGGTTGTCACAGACTAGGCATGGCAGGTGCAAATGTCCCTTTGTGACACTCTGCTAAGTACAATAAGGGTTTTAAGAGACATGTGCAACACAGACCAACTTCAACGTATACCAGTCCTCCTAGGAATGAAGACATTTTAAAGGTAGCGTGTGTCCCTCCCACACACACCTTGTCTTTCAGACTATTAACATAATGAACTCTGAGAATCTAGAATCTTTCTAGGAGTCTTATACTGGGAGAATAAGGCTGAAGCTGGGTACTAGACCATGGGAGAGCTTGTGTCTCAGAGCTTGCGACACATTCTGACAGTGTCTCAGATGACCTTGTAGGAGAGTTTGAGCTAAGAGAGTGCTGGATCAGTGTTGGGTGGGACCATTAAGCACACCTCTTGCCTTCTCTTTAAACCAAAACGTCATGCGAAGGCCCATAGAGAGGCTTGGGAGGTCACTAGATATCTCTGTCCCCCTTCTCTATGAGGTCACATCAAGAAAGTCTCCTTCCCTCCCTTTTCTGTTCCTTGTCTGTTTAAGTGCTTGTCAGCAGGCAGCCAGAACCAGCTCATTTGAGATCCTGGGGCTCAGGCTCTGACAATTCCAGTACAAAGCTCTTCGTGTGTAAGAGCCAGAGAAAGCTGACACATGGGACAAAAAAGAAGTCAAGGCTGTTGAGCAGTGCCATTCTTTCCAGGCTGCTGCAATGGTTCAATGACATCTGCTCAGCAGGGACCTCAGAAAGATGCCGTTCTCAGCAGGACCTGGGCCAGACCCTCAACACTTATCACAGTAGGTCTTCAGCGGCAGTGCTAACACCTGTGGCCAGCTGACAAGGAGACAAGTGTTTGGTGAACTAAATAATTTGAAGATGCTCACCTTACATGAGTCTCATATGAGACTGATTCTCAGAACCCACTAAAAATGAAAAGATGAGGTGTGGTGGTGCACACTTGTAATCCTAGGATTACGGGAAGAGGGGACAGGAGAATCCATGGTCTGGCCAGCCAGTCAAGTGAACTTGGCTAGTTGCAGGCCAGTGGAAACAAAAAATGGACAGTGCTTGAGGGACAACACACACACACACACAGGAGTGTGTACCTATACATAAACATGAACCTTCTCTCTCTCTCTCTCTCTCTCTCTCTCTCTCTCTCTCTCTCTCTCTCTCTCTCACACACACACACACACACACACACACACATACACACACACACACACAAAGGGATCGTACACTCAATGGATCACAAAGACGGGACTGTGGGAACAGAATTCTAACTGGACTCTGATCCAAACTTGACCTTGTCACAGAGCAGTACTGGGAGAAGGGCTGTGAGCTGCTGGATGCCAGCCATTCAGTGAGTGAGGGTTGTGACATGCGGAGGAGGGCTGGAAGCAGCTGTTGCGTCTGTGAAGGGAAATGACCACAACAGTAAGCTGTACAAGAGCTTGGGCAGCTGACACGGAGGCCAAGGCCACCACCCTCTCCAAAGTCAGAAAGCTCTCAAGAAAATCGGACATTGGAAGTTTCTCTTTGACAATTTCCATGCATGGCAGCTGGATGAGCCAGAGGGCAGGATTAGAAGCTGTGTATCTTACATGGCTCACACTCTCCTTTCAAGTGAAATTTGTGAGCACAGATGAGTAGTTTCTATTGTAATTACAAAATCAAGTGCTTATGAGAATCGAGGGCAATGGTCACAGTGCACTTTTCTGTTACTGTAACTGAATACTACCAGCCGAGGAGTTTATAGTGAATATGAGTTATTGAGCTCATTTTCCCAGAGGCTAGAGAGGCCCAAAACATGGCACTGACATCAGATGAAGAGCTTGTTACGTCACGACACAATGACAGGGACCACATGGAGAGATGGATCAAATGCACTCTCGTCACACCAATTCCATCATGGGAGCCCCATCTCTTGACCTCATCTAACTCAAATTGCCTCCTCCAAATACCATGTTTAAATACAAACAACTCATAGTTAGGGGTTAAGTTTCCAATATATGAACATTTGGGGAGACCACAATCAACTTATCCATACCAAAAACTGACACAGGGCTAGGGAGATAGGCATAGAAGATTAAAATACCACTGATAACACCACTTGCAGGAGCTTCACGGGAGACATACCATATACCCCCCCCCCCACACACACACACATACCTTCAGTGTTCTTTCTTTAAGATCTTGAAGTGTAGAGCTTTGTCAGGAAGCATGAGCATAATAGATGCATTATGATAGTTATCCATACAGATCTGTCATTCATTCTACATTCATCATAGGTATAAGCATTCTGCAAACTGCTGAAGAAATATGAGACGTGGGGCCTGACTCCTGCCTGAGGGATTACCTTCTAGACTGGATGGCAGGAAAACTCAGAATTAAGTTCTGAATGGTTCCTCCAGAACGCCCTCTCCACAGAGACAGCCTAGAAAGGGGAGTTACCAACACCAGTGTATCAGTGAGGGCACATTCAGAAAGAAACCTTCCTTTCCAGTGTGAGATACGACAGGGAATAGCACCTGCTAGGCAAGGGCTGTGTTCCTAGCCATAATTGTCGGGTATCCATCCAAATTTCAAACTTCCTGACAACACTGTTTCCCTGATCCTCTCAATCATACATGAGAAAGGAACTTTCCTTTGCTCTCTCCACTCAGTAGACAAAGAGGGTCTGACTTTCCATGTCTTTCTCATACCAACTCTCTCCTCACCATTGTCCTGGGCTCTTTAAGTTCCTCCCATTCTCCATACGGAAGAATACACTAGAATTTTTAACAAGGTTTTTATTCCCTTCTTTCTTTTACAATTTTCCTCAGCACTAGAACAAAAGTAGGAGTGAAACATTGTGACAGTGTTGTTGGTGGTGGTGGTGGTAGTGTTTGTGGTGTTGCTGTTGGTGGTGGTGATAGTTGTGGTGTTGCTGTTGGTGGTAGTGGTGGTGGTAATGGTGTTGTTGTTGCTGTTGTTGTTGGTAGTGGTGTGGTAGTGTTTCTGTTGCTGTTGGTGTTGTTTTTGGTGGGAGTGGTGGTTGTGTTGTTGTTGTTGTTGTTGGTGGTGGTGGTGGTGCTGCTGGTAATGGTGGTGGTGCTGCTGTTGCTATCGGTGGTGGTGGTGGTAGTGGTGGTGTGGTGGAGCTTGTGATGGTGGTGGTGTTGCTGTTGTTGTTGGTGGTGATGGTGGTGGCAGTGGTGGTGGTGATGGTGGTGGTATTGCTGTTGTTGTTGGTAGTGGTGTGGTAGTGTTTCTGTTGCTGTTGGTGTTGTTTTTGGTGGGAGTGGTGGTTGTGTTGTTGTTGTTGTTGGTGGTGGTGGTGGTGGTGGTGGTGGTGGTGCTGCTGGTAATGGTGGTGGTGCTGCTGTTGCTATCGGTGGTGGTGGTGGTAGTGGTGGTGTGGTGGAGCTTGTGATGGTGGTGGTGTTGCTGTTGTTGTTGGTGGTGATGGTGGTGGCAGTGGTGGTGGTGATGGTGGTGGTATTGCTGTTGTTGGTAATGGTAGTGGTGGTGGTGGTATTTCTGTTGCTGTTGTTGTTGTTGGTAGTGGTGGTTGTGCTGTTGGTGGTGGTGGTGCTGCTAATGGTGGTGGTGGTGCTGTTGTTGTTGTTGGTTGTGGTGGTGGTGGTGGTGCTTGTGATGGTGTTGGTGATGGTGGTGGTGGAGGTGGTGATGGTGGTTCTCATGGTAGTGATAATGATGTTAACTGCAGTTTCTATCATTGTATCTTTTAATTGTACAAGGTGAAGAATCAAATGGACTTAATCTCAGCTCTAAACTTATGTTTTTAGAGCCTAAGAAACTTCAAAACACAGAGCTATGAATCTACAGTCTCAGGATCCCAACCATGTGGACTTATACTTCCAAGCTCTGCCATCCCTGAATCTGTTGTCTGGCCTTACACATTATCTGATTTCCTAGCAGACAAAATGTTTTTAACAAGATTTACAAAGCCCTTCATCACTCAAGCAGGAAGTCTGCCCAGCTTTTTAATCTTAATCATAGCTGAATTATCCACCCCCTGCATTTTATTCTTCAACAAGAATGTATGGCTTCTGATTTCCAAACACTTTACAGTATTTTATAACTTGTGTTTGCAAAAGTTCTTTCCTGTTGTTTTTAATTTTATTAACTCTTTGAGAACCTCATTAAACATACTTTGATCATACTCACCCATTCCCTGAACTCTTCCCAGATCTTCCCCCACCGCTTTACCTAACCTTGTGTCCTTAAAAAAAAAAGTCCACCAAGATCAATTTGCTCTTCTCAAGTTCTCTTGGATGTGTGGTCAACTCAGCAGGGACTACACTCTTGGAGAAATCAGATTCTCCTTCTTCCAGCAGCTAACAGTGGTCTTCAGCCCCATGGCTCTGGGTGGGATCTCCGGCCCAGCTGTCCCCTCCATGCTGAGATTTTGTCTGCCTTGCTCTTACACAGGTCTTCCTCATCCTGTTCCAGTCACTGTGTGTTCATGTGCAGCTGCCCTGCTGGGTCCAGAAGATATTGTTTCCTTGCATCCACTACCTCTAGCTCTTACTTCTCCTCCATTCTCTGCAAAGATCTCTGAGCCTGGGACCGAGGGAGTGTGGGAGATCTACTCCACTTAGGGCCAAGCACTAAGCTGTCTCTATTTCTGCACCTTGGCCAGTTGTGGGTGTGGGGGCTGAATAGCACTAAAGACCTTTCTGAAAGGTCATGTGGAAATTTACTACCACAAAAGCTTCCATAGACGAGGTAGAAAAGAAAATGGAATTGCCCCATTATAAAACAATAATACCCTGACTAGACACCAGAGGCTAATAAATAAAAAGCCCAGTGCCAGGAATGGACAACTTCTCAGGAGAGGTGTTGGTCAGTGAGGTACTAAAGACCCCAGACACTACAGGCTATCACCAATATTCTTAGACTACAATCCAGAACTTGACAATAAGACCCAATTGCTGAAGACACCATATACTTGAGTAATATAGAACATGGAAAAAAAACAAACTTGGTACTGGCCTGGAAGCTTTATCCCTACTCATTTGCTATCATAGTGCTGGAAGGTGCTGTGGAAGCTATGAGAGGAGAAAAGGAACCTTTAGTCCAACCCAGCTGTGAACCCTGAGGTACAGTAATTACTGTCCCAACAAGACACACCCACTGGTGCGACAGTGGCAAGAACACCACGGGAATAAGCAACCACTTTCTTCATGGATTTAAGTCCTTCTCCACAAGATAAAACCTGTACCTGGCACCATTATTGGGCCAAGAGCCTATTGCTAGATGGAGCAAAAGCCCTAAGGGACCTACTACTGTTCTTCTGCTAAATGGACGTAGTATTAGACCGACTCCTAATGACTTATTGTTATACCAATAGATAATGCAACTCTCAAGCCTTTCAGAGAAGCCTCCATTTCCAATAGATAGAGATTAGCATAGAAATCTTATTGCTGTATTATAGCGGATAGTATAAGAAATAATAAAATTCTATTGTAAGGATAAAATCAACCTCTAGGTGGAGACATCTCCTCCCTTAAGGATTATTCCACTGGGGCCAGTAGGGGGCCAGGCTAGGAAATGCCCAGGAAGGCAGGTTCACTTTAGGATGATGAATTCCGGATCCCTAGGGCAGTTCCTATGAGCCACCACGAAGTCGGGCTGGGTCAGCCCTTTCAGACCCTCACTCAGAAAAGCAAGCTTATTTCTTTTTCTCCTCTTCTGTCCTCTTTCAGATGCTAGCCAGAGCAGAAGTGGGCCTTAAAACTCCCTAACTTATACTCTGCTTCCTTACTGTTTTACTAAAGTCTTCCTCCCCACACGGCTGCCTGCAGCTGAGCGGCCGACCTCAGAGCTGTCTTAGCTCCACAGCTTTCACTCTCTCTCATCTCTGTTGTAGTGAGGCGACTTGTTTGTTCTTGACTGCTCAGTCCCGAAATAATCACACAGAAACTATATTATTTACATCACTGCTTGGCCCATTAGCTCTAGCTTCTTATTGACTAACTCTTACATCTTAATTTAATCCATCTTCATTAATCTGTGAATCGCCACAAATTTGTGGCCTACCAGCAAAATTTCAGCAGGTCTGTCTCCGGTGGAGGCTCCATGACTTCTCCCTCACTCTGCCTTCTTTCTCCCAGCATTCAGTTTAGTTTTCCCTGCCTAGCCCTGCTCTACCTATCAACAGGCCAAGGCAGTTTCTTTATTAACCAATGGTATTCATAGCATACAGAAGGGAATCCCACATTACCTCTCCTTTTCTTTTTAAATAAAAAAGGATGGTTTTAACTTTAACATAGTAAAATTACATACAACAAAACAGGTGTCTAGTAGTAATTATAGTTACAATATTTATATCTACTTTATCTTTTATCATAACTAAAGAAAACTATAACTACAAATTCTTCAACTCCATCAAAGACGGCAGAAGAATATAATATTACCTAAGTAAACATGAAGTACATTGTAAGCAACTTCCAAAACTCTGGAATTGACAGAGATATCTTGCTGCCACAGATCCCATGAGAGCAAATTGCTTGCTGGTCTTGAGGTTAGATAAGAATGGTAGGGCTAATAAAACTTGACAGTCTGAAGGCTCTTGTTCCAAGCTGTGTAGACTAGCCCTATTCAGAACCTTGTCCTCATCAATAGAGAGGATGAATTAGTCCTTCTTTCTCAGATGACAGGGGATGGATTGTTTGTCCTGTGGCAGATCTTGAAGCCTGTGTTTACACACTGAGTGTTTCAAGCAGCAGAGAATAAGTAGCAATTACTCTACAGAGTAGAGAAAAATGTAGAACTAAACAAAAATCAATTATATATAAAGAATGTAAGAAGAAAGAAAGAAAGAAAGAAAGAAAGAAAGAAAGAAAGAAAAAAGAAAAGAAAAGAAAAGAAAAGAAAAGAAAAGAAAAGAAAAGAAAAGAAAAGAAAAGAAAAGAAAGCCCGGCCATTGTGTGAAGCTGTGAAGGTGAAGCCTGGATTGCCTTGAAAACCCCAAGGTGTTGGAGATCCCAGAGCCATGGGATACCTGCCAAGGAGAGCTGTTAGCAGGGAGTGGAACCAGCCCAAGAGAGAGCAGTGTGTTGCAGTCAACAAAGCTGAAAGGAATTGAAGATCTGAAGAGTGTTTTGACATCAAACATGAAGATGCAGAGTTCGGAGTCTGCCTCGCTCCTTTGCTCAAGCTACGCTCAGCGTGATACACAGTACACTTCCTGTTGCCTGAAGAACAAGATGTAGAACTCTCAGCTCCTTCTCCAGCACATCTGCACACTGCCATGTCCCACCATGATGATAACTGTAGGCCCATATTTCTACATGGTATGGCGACCAGGATCCCAGGCCACAGTTTGTAGCTGCTGCACAGGAGGTGGTCACCTAGCCTGCCACCACCTAACAAAGGGTCAAGGATGTTGTTCTGCTCCTTATTTGCAATTTGGAGGATGCCTGAAAAGAGATGTTAGTTCAGCCTACGTGACAGGGCTGGCATACAGAGCAGGAAAACGTAGGTAGATGTGGATGTGACCACAAGCTGGTTACCTAGGAAACCTCCGTTTATGTTTTGGTATACAAGACTGGAGAATAAACTGTGGAATTTTTAGGATGTGAACTCAGAATTTTATGAGGGATCAATGAGAATCTCCCTCCCAATAAAGCCTTATGAGTTGTGTCTTTATTCCCACACCTCCCTTCTGGTCTGGAGAAATAATTTAGGGTCTGGACTGGCACCAGACCCCAACAGATAATGAACTAAACCTCTGAAACTGTAAGCCACCCTAATTAAATGCTTTCCTTTATAAGAGTTGCAGTGGTCATGGTCCTCTTCACAGCAATAGAAACCCTCACAGGACAATATGTAGAGAGTGGTCCTTTCCTTTGTCTTCCTTATTCTATAACGCCTTCTTATCCTTTCATTGATTTTATGATATTGTTACTTTTGAATCTCTCCTTCTTGTTTATGATTGTTTCCATTCTGTAGGTGTCTGGTATTCCTTTGTGGGTGTGTTAAAATCTTTTGTGCTGAGAATTTTGCACAAATGAAGTCTGTTTCTCTCCGGTACTAAACATATATGACCAACTGACTCTCATAGGTGATAACAATTTCAAGCACCTTTTCAGAAAGTTTCCCTTTCTCCACTGCTAATAAGCAGTCCATGGGGGCACATTTTCAGAACATGGGTCTATTTCTTTGGTAAGTTCATCTATCCCTTTGCTGCTTCTGCACACTGTATTCTTTCACTAATATCAGAACTCACCTTCTGGCTTCCATTGTGGACTGCAGGCTGGTCACTCTCCAGGAATCCTCCGTGTCTTCGGTGCCTGATTGGGCCTGCTGAGGCATCCAGTCTGAGGGACTGAACAACTCCTGGGTGTTCAGCCTTGGTGTGGCAAGTCACTGTTGAATGACCTAGCCTCTTCATGTAATCCAATGACACAAACCCCTTTTAATATATATTCATTGTATCAGCTCTATTCCTTTTGGGAGCCCCAATGCACCCATCTGCACTGCACATGGGTGGCCTGGGCCTCAGAGAGACGTTGAGGATCTTGAGGTCTGAAAGTCTTGAGGATTGAAGCAGAAAGCCATACCTACTAGTCTGTGTTGACTCCAGAGACTTCCTGCTCTGCATGGCAGCCCCAGGAGACAGCCTACGGAGACTGCACAGCCAAGGGGAAGCCGTAGCATAAACTCAGCCTTTGCCATGGAAGAGGTGCTCCTCACTCTCCTACTAAAGTTTGCTTTCCTTCCTCCACCCAATACTTTGAGGAGTAAAATATGACATTTGGTTAATTAATTTTTCAAATCTACGAGGCTAGTCAGGGTGGTTAAATTAAGTAAATTAAGTATTTCTCATTTCCATAACATCACAGCCCAAAGGGGATGGGTTTATGATACATCCCTGAAGCTGTGATGCCTGGCTTTTATTCAACAAAGGACAGGATCCAAACACCTTGTTTTGTTTTGTTTTTTTAAAGGTTTATTTATTGTGTATATGTTCCTACTGTCTGTGTATTTCCATGCCAGAGAGGGCACCAGATCTCATTACAGGTGGTTGAGAGCCACCATGTAGTTGCTGGGAATTGAACTCAGGACCTCAGGAAAAGCAGTCAGTGCTCTTAACCTCTGAACCATCTCTCTAGCCCCTCTTGCCTTGTTTTGTGAAGAAGTTAGGCATGTACAATAGAAAAGTAAGTCGATGTGTTTATATCCTGATGGTAAATCTGAATCCACTGCACAATAGCTGCAGAGACTTCCCTGAGACGAGTCACCTGCATGTAGAAAGAGATGAAGCAGCAAAGTGTGTTTCCTGTGTTGCTCTTTCTTATTCTAAGGTAGCAAGAAAAGCAGGAAAGACTGGGAGAGCTCCTTGCCCCACAGTCTGGTTGAAGCCTTTGCCCAGCTGAGAAGCAAGAATTCCAGCCCAGTTGACATTGGTTGTAAAGGTTGCTGACATAAAAACAATATTTACTTTATATCCACATATTTTATGCTACAACACCGGGGCCTGTATATATATGAATCTAGATAGGGCCTCAAGATCCCAGACATTTTTGGGGGACTCTCATGATGTCCTGATTTCCTGGAGTTCAGCTTTGTCAGCTGTAACCGTGAGGAGCCTTCAGGAACCATTCCGAGGTCCTATCCAAGTCCCTTCGCTTGGCAGACAGTAGCTTCCAAGCCAGTATAATTCTGCTGTACATGACTATCATATATGTGCAGTTCTCCTTTGAGAAGCCACAACCATTCTCTCAGATGTGTCTTTCTTCCCAAGAGCCTCTCTCTCCCCCTCTTAACCATCATGCTTAAAAATCTGCATTTAAAATGCCTTTCGGGGAAGGCAAGAAAGCCTGGTGGCTAAAAAGGGCTTCGCCACCATGCATCATGATCTGAGTTTGATCTTCAGGATCCATGTAGAAAGAGAGAATTAACTTCTACAAGTTGTCCTCTGAGCTTCACTGGTGCTCCATGACATGCATGTGCACACACACGTGAGCATACACTCATGTACACACACACAACATGCATGTACACACACTGAACTTCACAGGTGCTCTATGACATACATGTACACACATGTGGGCATACACTCATGTACATACACTTGGCATGCACGCACACATGCTGAGCTTCACAGGTGTTCCATGACATGCATGTGCACACATGAGCATACATTCATGTACGCACACAACATGCATGTACACACACTGAGCTTCACAGGTGCTCTGTGACATGTATGTACATACACATGGGCATACACATATACATACACATGACATGCATGTACACACACGTGGGCATACACTTATGTACACACACAACATGTATGTACACACACTTACTTCACAGGTGCTCCATGACATGCATGTATACACACACGCACTCACGCACACATGCGCACGCACACAAGCACTTACGCACACCATACAATTTTAAATTCCTTTCCATAAATCCCTTTTCCCATCTAGCCCCGGGTCTGCACACCCAGACACCGTTCCTCACCAGGCCCTGCTTTTGAGAAATGAGCGACCACCTGAGGACTGCATGGGGCAGGGAGCCCGAACTCAGGTTGGTGCTGCAGGACAGGGGAGGCAGCAGAAAGCTGTGGGCCAGCTGCTGAGGAGGCAGCTTCCTTTCAGTAAATCCAGACTCTGCTTATCCTGAAATTCCTTCCAGCAATAAAGCCAAGGATCTGGTTTTACCTGAGTCAAAAGACTAAAAGATTAAGAGAATTCCTTAGATGGCGGGAGATAGTATGAACCTGCGCCTCTTCCCACATCTCCACTATCATTCATTGTAAAACTCTGTGTCACGGAAGAGTGTATTTCATGACAAAAGTTTATTTTCTCACCCAATAAAAACTAACGTTTTACTGTATGACCTAACGTGGTGGCCTTGTGTGACAAGACTTTTTCTGGCGGATACACAACAAACACACAACTACTCGCCGCAGACAGGGAGTCAATGACAAACTAAAGTACGACTATTAGCCAAGTTGAACCTGGTGAACCACTGAGTTTTCTTGGAGTTACTTACAGGGTTGGGGGGGGGGGAATATTACTTACAGGAGCAGAAATGACTCAAAGACGGCTGCATCTCCAGAGCCCACCCCAGCATGGGTGACAGCTCACATACGCTAGGAACCCAAGCACACTGCACTGTCTGTAGGCAGCTTAACAGGTTAGAGAGCATCCTTCCAAGTGACTCAGTTGGTCTGAACCTCTTCCCGGTGGCTCTTGGTTTCTGCTTCTTTTAGACTGGCTGGTCTAAGAATCTTCTTTATAGCTGGGATTATCTCAAAGTGATTGTCAGCAGACTTTCCTATTTACTCTGGAGATCACTGAGTTCCTGAGCCCTCGGCACTACGGGACTGAACTACTTGTCTACAATTTTCCCTGCATTGACATCACCCACCCAACACAGCACTGAGGTTATCAAGGACCGAGGATGTGGACTCGTGCACGCTTGTCAAAGATCAGACAAGCACAACTGTGTGACTCTATTCGTCAATTTTCTATTCTGCTCCACTGCTCTCTAAGTCTGTTTGGGGCCAGCTCATAGTGTAGGCTTTACGCACAGTGTCTGCGACGGTTTGAATAAGAAATGTCTCCGGAGGCTCAGGGAGCCCCAGTTTTGACACGATTTGGGGGATGCTATGGAACTTCTAGTGGGTGAAGCTTCCTGGAGAATGTGTGTCACTGAGGTCAGGTTAGAGAGTTCCCGGCTTCGCTGTCTCTACCTTGTGTTTGCAATCGAAGGGATGCACTCTCGTCTTCCTGCCTCAGTCTCCGGCTGCCATACCTTCTCCTGCCATTGTGAACTCTCCCTCTGGAACTGACCCCAGATAAATTCTTCTTCCTTTAAGATGCTTTGGGTCATGGTGTCTTATCACAGCAAGAGAGAAGTAACAAATTACTGGACCTCTGTGGGGTGTTTGAAAATCTTAAGTCTCTGATTTTGTTCTCCTTTGTTTATCTGTCTTCTGGGATTCTTATCAATGTGGGACTGGTTTTTCTATCTGGAGAAGAACAGCGCCATTAACGTTTTGACAGGAATTTTATTCGACCGGAAAATCACTATATGTGGCACAGCATTTAGGCAACCTGAGTTTTTGCAGTTCACAAATATGACTGCCACCCCATGTATGTCATCTTTCATGTTTTAATCAGTGTTTTGTAGCTTTTGGTTTATAAATATTCTACTTTCCTGGTTACACTGATTACCCAAGTTTTATTCTTTTGTGGTGAAATTACAAATCATATTATTCTCTTAGTTTTGGTTTTAGATTCTTATTGTTAGACTGTATAGACAAATTTTTGTATATTCTTTTTATATTCTGCAACATTATTAAATTTGTTAGTTTTTACTTTTGGGGGAACATCACAGTTTTTCAGGTATAATAAAAAACAATATTAAAACAGGACGCATATAGGCAGGATGTCAAAAAACATGACAAGATACTCAACTCAAAGAAAATAATTTTTATAATAATAAAGAAACCAACCGAACAACAGTCTACAACCATCAATTTACATGTATACAACACCAGCACACCTATGCAGAGAAAACAATCAAGAGAACTGGAGAGACATACACAACACGGTAGCAGAGGAATCCAGGACTATAAGAACCCACTTTTAACAATGAAAAGACAAATGGATCATCAAACTGAAAATCAGAACAGAAACAGCAGGCTTGAGTAAAGCTGAGCAGCTGAGACCTTGCGGACAGAGATTATCCCACTCAACGAGAGCAGAGCAAGCGTTCTTCTCAGCTCATATGGGATATTCTATAGAGAGGACACTGCAATTGATTCTTTGTTTATTTGTTCTTACTCTTTGGGGCCCGTCACCAAGCTCCCAGATAAATACACAGAGATTTATTCTTACTTATAAATGCCCGGCCTTAGCTTGGCTTGTTTCTAGCCAGCTTTTCTAGCTTAAATTATCCTGTTTCTCTGTTTCTAGATTTTGTCTACTGTAGGCCTTTTGTCTTTATTCTATCTTCCTTCCTCCCTTCCTCCCTTCCTTTCTTACTCTGTGACTGGCTGTGTGGCTGGGTGGCTGATCCGTGGCGTCTCCTCTCCTCCTTTTCTCACTCCTTTCTCCTCTTTTACTTTTCTTTCTTCTCTCTGCCTGCTAGCCCTCTCTATTGTTATTCTTTCTAAAATGATGTGGGGGAGTCCCCCCAGGGCTCACGGAGCAGCAGCAAGCTCCAGCGGGTGCCAGTGGGGTGGGCGTGTGTCGGAGCCGGCTCCAGAGTCTGGCGGGGAGCCACGCGGTGGAATTCCCAATGCAGCAGGCGCATGTGAGCAGACCTGTGGACACAGAAAGTAGCCATAAAAGCATTTATTAAAGGGGAGAAAGGGAGAGAGAGAGAGAGAGAGAGAGAGAGAGAGAGAGAGAGAGAGAGAGAGAGAGAATAGAGAAAAAGAGGGAAAGAGCCAGAGAAAACATGTGCGCACGCCAAAGAAACAGAAGAGGGAAGAGCAAGATGGCACGGGCAGGTCAGAGGTAATGGGAGTGGGCGTGGCTTGTCCCTTAAAGGGACAGGAAAGCACAATATTCCCAGGTCTTCCTTATAATAAAAAGCAGGAGACGAGACACCACAGCCCAAAGGAACTGGGGCAACCAGCTGCTTAGAGCAGGAAGGGGAGAACAACAGGCTCAGGGATGCCTCCTTGCTGTGGCAGGACTGAAAGGTAAGCAGAAGTTTTGGGTTTCTCTGGGTTATCTGATTGAGCCAAAATGATTTGGGTACCCCAAGAAAGGAGGAGGTCTTAAGCCACGGGAGGGGGGTCCTTGCAACAGAGCAAGCCATTGGTTATTGCTGGGAAACTGGTGGCTATAATCTCAGTTTGGGAGCCGGCAGCATTGCCATAACAGCAGCAGCAGTAGCCAGCTGCCTGGAGACAGCCACCACTGAGTGGGTGGGCATGCAGGCTCAGCCCATGGGTCTACAGGAAATTGTTTTCTGCCCCATGGGCAGCTGTAGCTGTGGTCTGAGGATGGCTGAACCGCCCCCCTTCCATTTAGATCTAGTTCTCCTAGCAACAGAACTGACAGAAACACGTGTAGTAAAGTCAAACACATGTGGCTACCATGCATTCATCCACCTGAACAGACCAGGGGAGTCTGGTGATGTCTCACAGGGGTCCTAGACACAGGATCTATGGTCACTTCTGACGGCCCCTCTTGCGTCTTAACCAGATGACACCTCTTACAGGCCCACTTGGAGAAGACTACCTCTGTTGTTTGGCTGAGTGGGCAGGTGATCAAACTGCCTTCTCATTATTTGTTTAGATTATCGCTGTTTTCAAACATTTGCCAGTGGTCTGTTTTCTGGCAAATATGCTGAGAACAAGTGAGTTGGATACTCAGTCCTATATGGGACACCAACATCAACCCCAAACCACAAGGCTCGGGGCCATCACAGGAAAGGATGAGAAGCATCTAAGAGACAGAGGATACGGAGAGAGCTGTGAAACGCAGCCTTCTGGACAAAACAGGGCCAGTGCGTTCACGAACTCACAGCAGCCTTGGTTATCTGCATAGAAGGCCCACAAGATCAAGTCAGCCAACATTCTAGAATAAATTAGGGAGGGCCTCATGAGACTCTAATCCTAGCCAAGGAGCTATTGGCAATTGATAGCGGCTGGAAGGAGAGGTTGCCATTTTTCTTTGGGAAGTGTGGCCCCTGGTGTGTTGCTCACACTCCTGTGGCCAGCCCCACACCCATGTGTATGCAGCCAGCACTAACTGGACTCAATGGATTGTTAATAAAAATAGATGAGGACACAGGCGAAGGAGAGCATCGTGGGGAGTCCCGGGGGAGAAGAAGAATTAGAGCTGAATACTATCATGATACACTGTGTGTATACATATTGGTTACATGTACAAATTGCCAAATAATAAATAAAAAGTATTCTAAAATGACACCCCCTTCAAGTGTATGTATTTTCAAGTCAAGTGAAGGTAACAGGGGCTGCACAAATATTTCGATAAGTATGTGAAAGCCAACATGAAACCATTTGAGGAAAGAGCCAAAAACCCACAGGGGAAATGCACAGGAGTGCATGGACATCACTGCAGGACGCAGTAGTGCAGCAGCTAGGACCTCCACGCAGGAAGCACCAAGTGTGGAAGAGATCCCTGTGGAATACAGTGGTTTCCTAGAGAACGACCTGAAAGACAGGAATTGTAGAAATGAACGACCATACCCATTCAACGTTTGTTTAATGAATATCTATAACGAGCCAGGTCCCATGCTTAGAGTGAAGAAATCAATAATTATAAAATCATTATGCCTTGTCCTTGTGTTTCCCTTTTCTGTGCACAGCCCATCCGGGGAAGACGGTGCCATTATCTATCAGGGAAGGGATAGAAGCGGATGAGACTGGAGTTGCTGAAAACCCGTGTACTAGCTCTGCGCTGTAGGTCAGAGTGTTATAGGTCAGTTTCCTCCAGCTGAAATTCTCTAGGAAGGAAGACTCATCAGACTGTAGAAGTAAACAAGATGGGAAAAAGCTAGATGTTAGGGACTCACTGGGGCCTGCTCCAGCTTTTACCAAGGCATAAACAACTGTGTGGGGAAGACTGACCAGCAGAGCTGGGGGAAAGAGGCTAGGCTGTGGCGTTGCCTGCAGGGCATGGAGCATTCCTGGCATACAGCCTTCGTGAGTCATCACTCAAGCTGGGGCAGGTTTTTTTGATGAGTCACCCTTGCTCCTGTAAGCAGCTCCTCATCCATACCTCTGTGAATAACCTCAATGAACGCATCTGCTCATCTGGTTAAACTGATGCAGTTGTTTGGTCTGCAGTGGGTTCTATATGGGGTGTTATGTCTTCCCAGGAAAGGTCTCAGGCTGAAGAGACTTTTTTAGAGAGCTGGGAAAGGTCAAACGTCTTGGTAGGAGAGTCAGGAACCAGTTCAGGTCAGTAACATAACTCATGCTCCGTCTCCATTTGCACATCCTGGACTTTTCTCCAGCCAGCTCTATCCCTTACAGCTGTGGTAGGAAGAACTTTTAGTCTTTCTACCAAGTGGCTTCTTTCCTATGTAAATCTTAAAAAAAAAAAAAATTATATCTGTGTATTCGTGTGTCTGCCAAGTGAGCACAGAAGCCTGTGGAGGCCAGAACAGGGCATCGGATCCCTTGGAGCTGCCGCCTCTAGACAATTATGAGCTGCCCAGTGGGTGCTGAGAACTGAGCTCCAGTCTTCCACAAGAGGAATGAACACTTGTAACAGCTAAGTCACTCTCCAGCCTGGCCGATGCTAATCCGGATGCCACTCTCTCTCTCTCTCTCTCTCTGAGTCCTGTTCTCCTACCACCATTTCACAGACAGCACTCTCTGAGTTGAGTTTAAATACCACTTGAATCTGAGGTTGAAGAAAAGAGAAACAGAGAGCACTAAGACAAGTGACCTGGGCCATTCGCAGGAACACACATCACCACCCCAGCGCTTCCTTCCTACAGGAGCATGGTTATTAAGATGAGAGAGTCCTCCTGGCCAGAGGGATTCTTTCTTATAATCACCAGTTAGCTCCCATCAAAGGTGTTATTTTCCTGAACAGCTGATGAAGAGGATCAAGATTCCAATAGGCCAAAGGTTACACTGAAGCCTTGCAGTTAATAGCTGTAATATTCAGAGCAGAATGAACAGGGCTTGCTTGGAACTGATTCCCTTCTTCTATATGATCCAATTCTTCTAGCACATGTACTGTTTGATTTTCTTTTTATTTTGCACCCCAGTATTTTAACAAGCTATTGTTAGCCAACCATAAGTTTTGGAGCCCTTGTGGCCCAAGAACAGAGCAGTTCATCAGCAAACCATCTGGGTGATTTACTTTATTATTAGGGGAACATATAAAAGGGTGATTAACTTAGTCCCTGGATCTTGGGTGATTCACAGTCTTCCATCCTTCTCTCCATGTCCACTCCTGCTGCTATAGAGAAGTGACATCAGGCCCAGATCTGAGATAGGAGCCAAAGTGTGGGATTTTAGGGGCGTAGCACTGTCCTTGACCTTCTGTCCACAGTTTCGAGTCTGGCTGTGCAGGTCACGCTGGCCTCTCTCTTTTTGTATTAATGCATCACTGTACTGTAAGGTCAGATTGAGGCAGGACAGGAAGAAGGAAGGTTATGGGACACAGGGAGGAGAAGGAGCCCTTGTTGTCGAATAGAATGTTTAACTATGTAGACATGTGTTGCATCTCTTTATGCTGCATTTGTTTAACTATGTAAAGATGTGCTGCTATTTCACCTTGCCTGCCTAAGGCACCTAATTGATCTAATAAAGAACTGAATAGCCAATAGCTAAGCAAAGGAGGATGAATAGGCAGGGCTGGCAGGCAGCAAGAAGGGGGAGAAGTCAGCCGGGGGGGCGGGCAGACAGACAGACAGACACAGAGGAAGTAGGAAAGCAGGAGGGACAGTATGTAGATGAGACAAATGAGCCTCAGGGTAGCACACAGATTAACGGAAATGGGTTAATTTAAGCTAAAAAAAAAAAAAAAAAAACAGTTAGAAAGAAGCCTAAGCTAAATCTTCTTTCCATAACTCCATAATGATGAATTCATAATAAGTCTCCATGTTCTGATTTGGGAGCTGGTGGTCCAAGAAAGCCTGCTACAAACACTTGCCCTTGTGAAGGACTTACACCAACTGAAAAGCAGGAATTCCAACATAGTTTATATCTGCTGTGATGTCTTCAGACATACAGTTATCTTATTCACACACACACACACACACACACACACACACACACACACGTATTTTACTAAAAGAACCAGCTTAGGATCTAAGTATACATGACCTTGGTTAGGCTGGACCTTCTTCATTTTCCCAGATAATTGTCCATGAACCTTAAGCAAGGCTCTCAACTTCGTTTATAGTAAAGATATCCTGCTTGCCTGCATCACCATTGTCTAGAGTTTACCTCGTCCACTGTAATTCTGTCCAGTGCCTCTAGAATTCACCTTCTCTACTGTAACCCTGGAGTCTCCCTGGAGTTCACCTTGTCTACTTTAACTCTGTCCACTGTAACCCTATTATGTACCATCCGTGATCTCATTTAGGCTCCAAAGCCACCATTTAAAGATACTAGTTTCTGAATGTGCCATATCCTATATCTGAACACTGTAAAGATGCTGAAGAGTAACTCCCTCAGAAAAGCCCACACCCATTCTCATTGTCTTCCCAAGGACCTCATTCTTTCTTTTAACATGCTTTTAAAAAAAAATCTATATTCACATCTTTTGCACTGTCAAGATGGCTGAGCAGATAAAAGCATTTGTCACAAGGCTTAATGACCTGAGTTTGATCCCTGAGACAGGATTCACAATAGAACAACTCCTGAATGTTGTCCTTTAACCTTCACAGATGCCCATACTTACACCTTCATGCACACCACACGTGCACACTGCACATATACAATAATAATATGTAAAATGCATACTCTTAAAATGTATTTTAAGGACCTCGGTTTTGCCTCACACTGCCTGACCATGAACTTCCTTCCTGTAGGAAGGATTTAGTTTTACCTGAGAAGAGGATCTTACAAGGTTAATATAACACCTCAGGTGTCTGCAGGTGACAGCGTGAAGCTGGTTCTCGGTCCATCCCTTTGAATGAGATCACACTGCTCCTCTTTTGTGAGTCTCCTCCACATGTCTGTGGATGATTTAATGACAACTGCTGGCATGAGTGGAAACGCATGAGTAAAACTGACTGGAGGGCTCGGGAGATGACTTCATCTACACAGTACAAGCATGAGGACCCAAGTACAGAAGGCTATGCTGTAGAGAAGCCAGGTGTGTGGTACGTGCTTGTGGAGTGTGGTATGTGCTTGTGGTGTGTGGTACGTGCTTGTACGCATAGCACTGAGAACGAGAAAGAGGTGATCTCCTGAGATAATGGCCAAACAGCTTGGGCAATTGGTGGCCTTCAGGTTCAATGATAGATAAAATAGACCCTGTTTCAAAAAAACAATGTGGAGACAGGGTGAGGAAGACACCTGACATCAAATATATGTATACATATACATATATACACAGTGACAGTGTCTGTGTGTGTGTCTCTGTGTGTGTATGGGGACACACACACATATATATATAAGCAAGTTAGAAAACCAACATGGCTGGAGTCAGTGTGATCCACTTGTTGGCCAGCATCTGCTTCTGCTTCCTGACGACAGCCCCGAAGAGATTCAGAAGGAAGCAGCCCTTTCCTGTTATTCACTCCAGCTAAGCTTTCTCTAAGCCAAAGAGTGGAAATGAAAAGCAGCAGCGTCTCACCACTCTTGGAAGTTACTCAGCCCTGGCCACAGCCCCTGCTTGCTGCCAAGGGCAGCAAAGGCTGGGACTTGCCTTCACTTCCCGGGAATAAGAGGTCCTCTTTCCACAGAGGCTACTAACTTGGCAAACTACCGTGAACATTCCTATTACTGTTTTATTTATTTATTTATGTTTCACACAAAAGGTCTATAGTGACGAGGAAGGTAGGGGACATTCTCAGAATGGATACAAAAACCTAAGCCACGCCGGGCGATGGTGGCGCACGCCTTTAATCCCAGCACTCGGGAGGCAGAGGCAGGTGGATCTCTGTGAGTTCGAGACCAGCCTGGTCTACAAGAGCTAGTTCCAGGACAGGCTCCAAAACCACAGAGAAACCCTGTCTCAAAAAAAACCAAAAAAAAAAAAAAAAAAAAAAAAACCTAAGCCACTGCTTCTCCCCTAGATCCCACTCCTGGAGCGGCTAAATTCCCTGAGATCTTTAAAGTACTGTGCATGCAACACCGCAACACATTGCTGCATAACCAGTGGCATTAGAAGAATCATCCTGCGGGAGCTATTGACAGTGGCTGTTGGGAGAGAGAGTCGGTTTCTTTAAGGCTACAGGCCCTGAGGGGTCAACTGTGCTCCAGAGGATGAATATGGTCAGTACAAATTGGACCTGCTGGGTTACAAAACAAAAATAAATAATAGGACACAAATTTGGGAGGGGCAGGGATGTTGTGGGTCTGGGAGAAGTTAGAGGGAAAGTATATGTGGGGGTAAGTAGGATCAAAGTATTTTTTGTATTTATGTATGAGATTCTCAAAGAATTTATATGTGTGTGTGTGTGTGTATACGTGTGTGTGTTTTAAATCATCTTGGTGACTTGAGAGATGGCTCAGCAGTTAAGTGTACTGCTCTCATAGAGGACTGGAGTTCAGTTCCAGCACCCGCATCAGATGGTTCATAACTGCCTGTAATCCCAACTCTAGGAGATCTAATGTTCTCTTTTGACCACTGCAGGCACTCAAGTACATGTGGTGTGTGTGTGTGTATGTGTGTGTGTGTGTGTGTGTGTGTGTGTGAGAGAGAGAGAGAGAGAGAGAGAGAGAGAGAGAGAGAGAGAGCTATTTTGGTTGTGAGCCTAGCCTTTAACGGCTGAGCCATCCCTTCAGGCCGAGAGAGAGCTATTAAAGTGGAAAAAAAGGCCAATTTAACCAGGTATCATTCAAATAGGTACGAGAGATTTAAGCAAGTTACACCTTACTCAAAACAGTCAGAAGCTCAGTCAGTGGTCCATCAATGTGCCAATTGTGTTATTGGCTTACACTGATGGGGGTACTGGCATTTGAACCCAGAATCTCAAACAAGTTAGGCAAGCACTCTACCACTGAGCTAAACCCTCAGAATGTTCCCAGTGTGTTATCTGAAGAAGAGCAGCTGTCTTCACACACACCTGTCTTCTGAGTGCAAGGGACCCTGTGCACTGCCCCTCCCTCCCTGGTCCTTTAACAGACAAAGGGACCCTATGCACTGCCCCTCCCTCCATGGTCCTTTAACAGACAAAGGGACCCTGTGCACTGCCCCTCCCTCCCTGGTCCTTTAACAGACAAAGGGACCCTGTACACTGCCCCTCCCTCCCTGGTTTGTGGTCCGTCCACTCCACATTGAATTCTGTTCCTAGAAAGCACAGGCTGTGAATCGCTGATGGAGGAAGGTCATTTGTCAATAAACAAACTGCCTTGGCCCATTTGATAGGCCATCCCTTAGGTGGGTGGAGTAGACAGAATAGAATGCTGGGAGGAAGAGGAAGTGAGCTCAGATGCAGGGCAGCTCCTCTGAGAGACAGATGCCATGCTCTCCTCTCCAGAGCAGGCGCGATGAAGCTCCGACCCAGGATGGACGTAGGCTAGAATCTTCCCGGTAAGCGCACCTTGGGGTGCTACACACATGAATAGAAATGGGCCAAGCAGTGTTTGAAAGAATGCAGTTTGTGTGTTGCTATTTTGGGGCATAAGCTAGCCAGGCAGCCATGAGCCGGGCTGTGGGAAGAGGCCCGCAGCTCCCACTACAAGTCGCCCTTCCTCCCCAGTGCCTGACTCGAGGAAAAAGCACACACACCCCCACACTCAGGCCCCCTAACTCCTGTGTTCTAGAGATCAGAGTCTCCTAAAAAGCAATCCTCACCTCAATCACATTTTCAGACCAGCTCCAGGGTCCACTCACAGTGTGGTGGTAGCACAGGTCAGAGAGTCACCGAGATTAACCTGTGAAAGGTCATAGCCAGAAATAGTGGTGCTGTCTGTGTTGCAGAACGGCCTGTGATGGCTGCATCTTCATGAGAACGAGTGAGCTTAGCAAGTGTATAGCAAGTATAGGGAGAGAACAAAATCGCAATAGAAGCAAAAAGTTAGATACCAAAGCATCATCAAATCAGGACCTTACCACCTTCTTAGAGACTGGGGAGTAGTGTGGTTGACAAGCGAGGGGAACATCCAGCAGAACGGACTGAGGAAATTCTGCCAGCTAGAGTTCCCCATGAACTTTCTCTCCACTGAGCTCGGGATTCCCGTTTCTGTTCCAGGAATTTATAGACCATGGGATAAATAAGAGCAACTCTGCTAGAAACAGTTTATCTTCCAGCTGTTCTCAAAGACGCAATAGCTTGGGAATATTCTTAGCTGCTTGTTTTGTGTTTCTGTCCACGTCACACAGGCAGAGGATGAGCCTGGCTGGGAACAGGGCTTTTTGGAGGAAACCAAGGAAGGCCCCATCATTTCCACAGTCTGTTTTCATCAAGCTTAAACAGTACATGGAGATTTCCAACATAGTGACCAACCATAAACCCAACTAGGGCCGCATGTCAGGGACAGAACATATGCAAAACAACAACAACAATAAACGCTGAGGTGCAAACCCAGGAGCAGGCTGGCCTTATGTAAACAACCCACAGAGTCTCTCCACACTCAGAGTTGGCGCCCTAAGCTTTTGCCATTCTCTGGCCTGGTTCCATTTCCAATAACGTCTTTCTCATTGCTAAATCATCATTGTCGCTGTCCACGCGGCCATAGGGCCCAGTTCGAGTCCTTGTCCCAAGACACAAGACTCTGGAAAGCTCGGCAGGTGTTCTGTGGACTGATATGCTCACCCTACGGATGCTGCCGCCGCCTGAGGCTTTCCATTATCTCCTTGGTCAGCACAAATTGGACTTGGCAGGATACAACTAACAACTGCTGGCATGAGTAAAAATGCATGAGTAAAACTGACTGGAGGGCTCAGGAGATGACTTCATCAGCACAGTACAAGCACGAGGACCCTATGATGCAGAGAAGCCAGGCATGTGTGGTACGTGCTTGTACACATAGCATGGAAAACCAAAAACAGCTGACCAAGGCAACCATAATAGGGCCCGAAGAAGCAAAAATCATGAGGAATAGTTTCTGCATGACTGGAGCAGTAATGCATTCTATACTTTCTATGAACACGCAAACCCACAGAGCGGCATCATGGGGAGAGCACGTTCTCATGGCATCCAGTCGAGATGAGCAGAAGCCAAGTCATAACTGGAGAAGCTGAGGTCAAAGCAGAAACATCACACTTACGTGAGAGCAGGCTTGGGGATGGACAAAGAAAGTACTTCTGGAAATCTGCAAGAACAGCCATTAGGAGCCAGAGATGCAAGCAGTAGCCTGAATTATCAGAGAGGCTCCACAATCTGCTCTGTGGTCTTGGTGGAGTAAATCAGGCTCTCTGTGTCTTATTTTCTATGACATTAAAGCTCAAATTTCATAACACTGTTGAGAGACAGATTTGGGAACAGCTAAAACTTGGTGTTGATCGTCAAAGGGAATTGCTGAGGTGATCCTGTCTTGCATGCCAAAGAGACGAAAGGTGCACACTAACCGCTGCGCTGAGACCATAAGGTACACTCAAAACCTTAATCCCCTTGTGGATTCTGTGAACCTGCTGGAGGCAGGATACCCACTGAAGTCTATGTGCTATCTAGGGACAGTGGTTAGAACTGTAGTTCCAAAGTAGCTTCTTGGACTACAGTGGTATAGCGTCTGGATCCTTCAGTGAACACTGGAACCTCAGAAGGCAAAACTCAATGCCCACACTGACCTCACACTGAACCAAAGCTCCAGTCTCTCAGGGGACCTTGGGCACACTGAAGCCAAAGCTTGAGCCTGGAACTGACCCATAAGACCACTGGGTTGGAGTCCTGGTGACAAGGAGCTCTCTTACCCACAGAGACTGAGTACCCGATGGTCTGGTGCTCTCCGGTCCTTCATCCTGTGCTGGAGCCTGCAATGGCCTACGAGTCCACTTACATTTAGGAATGGACCTCCATTTTGTCAGGAGCCATCCGAGAGAGCTAGTGCTGGGCAGGGACCCATGAGCTGGATTGGATTCTAGACTGACTCAAGTTGTTTCGTGGAGGAAAACCCAACTCATCTGGCAGGGGCAGTATAGAGAAATGAGGTTTTTATTTGTTTAAGATGATGCATTAATTAATGCATAATCATTGATTTCATTATGGCATTTCCATTCATGTATATCATGTATGCTCATAATCCCCACAGTTACCACAATTGCCATTGCTTGCCCCATCCCACTCCTACAGATCCCTTTCTTATTCCTATTATGGAGTTCGGGACCGCTGAGAAAGGACCACAGACTCAATTCCCTTATAATTAAAAATATTTATTGATTAGCTGCTAGCAGGATGAGCAATCTCTGAGCCAAATTTGAGATTGCCATGAGAAGGGAGTAGAGGGAAGAATTTTTTTAAAGGGGCAAAGCACAGTTAGTCATACCATAACAAGTAGGTAGTCACAGCTCTACATCTTTGGGTGGGGGTGGTCACTGAGTCAGGATTCCTGGAAACTTAGCTTCCAGGGACTGGACTCAGAGACAAATGGCTGGTAGGTCCCAAGATGGATGCCTAGCATAACATGGAGCTCTTTTAGCCATACAACAGAATAGTTGACTAAAGATAACTGTAGAGCTTTACGTTACAATCCCAAGGGACTTCTCTGTGATTTGCCCACTTTTAGGGGCCTGTCAATGGTTTCAAACAGCACCCCATCTACCACTGCCACCTCAAGTACTATCAGGTCTGGTGTATCATACGATCCAAGTGATAGAGCAGCCTGCGCAGCAACCTAGACCTGCTGAAGAGCCTTCTCCTGTTCTAGGCCACACTAAAAGCTAGCAACATCTGAGTTGCTTCATATATGGGCCTGAGTAACACACCTAAATTAGGAGTCTGTGGTCTCTAGAATCCAAATAGGCCCACTATGATCTGGATTTCTTTCTTGGCGCTGGGAGGCCCATGTGTCCCTCTAACAGCAAAACTCTTAGGTATTTTATCAAGAACCTTCCTCAGGGTAATAAAACAATTTCCAGACTTGAACCAGTCTGTAACCCAGAACCTCTTGAAAGAATCAACAGCTGGGCTCCCCTGAGAAAGGAATATCTCAGACGGGCTCATACCACTAGACAACTAAGAAAATTCACTGAGATAGAAGGCCCTTGCATTTTGCTTAGATGTATTTCCCATCCTCTGATGAACATATGCTTATCAGTAAATCCAAAGTGGTTGCTTCCAAAAGTATTAATCACGTGACCCCCGTAATCTCTACTTTAACTCGAAGGCCCCAGGGTTTATCAGCATCCATTCAGAACCATCCCCAACAGACCGTGGAATGTCTGGTTGTTTCCTTTCCCACACTGTAGAGTTAGCATTGTAAAGGGCCATGGGCTCCTCTGGGGAAGACCTAGAGAAAGGCTAACAGCAATACTCTTCGGTAATTTATCAAGGTGCTCCCTCAGGGGAACCTGGCTCTCCCTTCATTCAAGGGGTTCTGGGTCTGCAAACTGGCTTCAAGTCTGGAAATTGTTTCATTTGCTGAGATTCCCTCCTGCCATGACCCAATGTAGCCTTTCTTTCATGTGTTTAAATTTTCTACATAATCAGATCAAACAAAAAATATGCTAGGCATATTATCTATTTCATTTGGGACTGATTCAGCAGTGCCAAATGCCCACACAAGTCATGCCACCTTAAAAATCTCTTGGCCTATGCTGCCTATTATGGATCAGACCATTAAGGACATTGCTTTGTCTGTGCGGCCCATTGAGGTAATTGCAATCACCTTGCCTTTTGGAGATTCCAGTTCTACCACCTGGCCCCTGCTACTCCAGAGCCCAGTTAAACCCAATGGATTTAATTACCCATTTGAACAACAGCATCTCTAACCCTAAGGTCTGTACGGAAAAGTACAATGACAAAGCTCTTCGTATGTGCTGGTGCCCCTCTCACAATAGTGTGTCTTATAGAACTAGTGTAGGGCACATCTTCTGGGCCTTCCCACAGTGGAAGATTAGGCTTTGCATAGGTTACCCTCCCTAGCATTGTAATTTCCCTGAGCCTTAAAATCTCTTCATCAACCCTAAGCCGAGGGATAAACGGGTTCATTTTCAGGAGGCCATTTTTTGACAAATGCTCCAGCCACTATTCAAACTTTTGACACCCTTTTAAACCACATGAGCTTCCATACTAAACCTGGAATCTCCACTCAGTGGGCCATATCAACTCAGCCTGATCCATTTTTATGTTCTACGATTATCCCTTAAAGTCCTCTCCCACACAGCTTCCCCAAATTTCTGAATTAGCAAACTCATTCATCTCTTTAGTAGTTTAGTGCACCTCCGCATGGGCTGCACTTTTTACTTCCTCTCTAGGGGCCTGCTTAGCCCTTTGTCTGGTTATAGGTCTAGAGGCAACTACTGGAGGGCCCTGAAGGACATCAGTATTGTCTTGCCGGTCAGAGACAGTCACTGCTGGTTTTGCAGATAATGAAGGATTAACTTCCATAGAAGGTGGCGGTTGGGGTACATCCTCTAAATGGAGGAGACCCTACTTTCTTAGGTGAGACAGCCTCAGTTGAGTCCTCCGACATGACACATCTCCATCCCAAGTTACAGGATCCCATTCCTTACCAATCAGCATGCTAACTTAATCACAATACACTCTGCAGCTGAGACTTGATTTTCACTGTAATTCAGCCAGCCTTATAATGAGGGCTTCAATTTGATTTTAAGCAACCCAAGCTCTGTGACTGCTGGAGAGAAGATTCTCTTCCAGGGCACACTTACAAACCTTTAGACTGCTTAAGGCATTAGAGCCAGACAGTTGCTTCGCTGAGATCCCTATTTCCTTTTGCCGCTGCTCTACAAGCTACCAGAATTTGACTGATTTTATTTCTAAACTCATTTTCTCCTATTGTCAGTTTATCCAGAGATGTTAGAAGCAAATAGCCAGCCTCACTATTTTCCTTATTTCTCCACGTTATCAAAAAGTTTTATATACAGAGTCGCTAAATTTCTTGCTGCATACAGAATGAAAACAAGTGAAATTTATGCCCAGACAATGCTGAAGCATGCACGGGCAGCCCGTATATGGCGGTTCTGTTGAACTTGTCCATATTGGGTTTCATGTTCTAAATTGATAAGGATGACTGAGCAGGTATCTTCCTCAAGAGGGCATCAGATCTCATTACAGATGGCTGTGAGCTACCATGTGGTTGCTGGGAATTGAACTCAGGACCTTTGGAAGAGCAACCAGTGCTCTTAACCTCTGAGCCATTTTTAGTTGCATACAGCAAGACTTTCTAATATTCCAAACCAGTGCTCTCCATACTACCAGAGGAATCTTCGGTAATGTAGGTATTGGCAAATGACAAGCCTGCTCCATATACTTGAGAGATTTATCTTTATAATTCTGTTACTTCCAGAGCCAGAGGGTATATCAGTCAGGAGTGGCAGACACTAAGAAAAGATAGTATAAATTACCATTAAGTGGTTGAGCACAGGAACACAGGAGTAGAAAAAACTCCTGGTCAAGAGATTAGAATTTCTGGTCTGGATGGCCAGAACATTTGAGTTGGGAAGGTGTTAGGAGGGACCATGCCCCAGGAAGAAGGGCTTACCTTAAGCCATGCTAAAGTGACAGATAGAATAATTCATCCTTTAATGAGATAATGTTCTTTCCACCCCAGAATCCCTGCCCCTAGCGCAGTAGTTTACCAGCTCCTAGCCACGGAAGTTTGTCAATCTGCCCACTGTCTAAATTCTTCCAAAAAGTACAACTTCTTCTTTCCCTCTATCTCTTTCCAAGCACGCTTTCCTAACACTTTAGGACTCCCTGGTGTTTGGGGCTTCCTAAGTCTTTCTCTAAACTCTCTTCTCCATCCTGTGACTGTCTGCCACATGTCTGACTCCAGATTAAGTAACACAGCCTTTGCCTTCTCCCCTCCATCCTTGTCTAGGCAGCAGCTGAGATTTTCAGATTGCCTGCTCTTATTTTTTTTCTAATAAAATTGTTCTTAACCTTCCACTTGAGTCCGTTCTCAAGTTCTCCTATTAAAGAATTTAAGAACCTCAAGGGAGAACCCTGATTTTTCTGTGTCAGGAGGATTTTCAAAAATATGATAGATATCATGACACTCTAATCAAACCATTTCGGAAGTAAAAATGTAATGGAAAAAAGATGACAAACATAAAACACCATGACTTGTGGTTAAGTTACTTAAATGAAAATAATGAATGGTAAGCAAAAACTGTACAAGAGCAGACTGCTGATATGGAAAAGGTGCTAACAAAATCCAATATATGATGATTCAATGTTTCAAAAATGAGCAACAAATGAAAAAAGTACTAAAAATATAATTCAAGAAACCTTTTCTGAGTCAAAACATGACTCATATGTAGACTCCTAGCATGCTACATGCCCCTATGCTATCACAAGACTGGTTAGAGTCACAGATTACTCCCTGGTAGCCCTAGACAGCTAGGTTTAGCTACCTATCCCCAAACAGGCCAATCAAACAGATATGTGACAGCAGAGATTTAGTCAGGGTGACCACTCTGGGAAGTTGCATAAAGAGGTACAGTAGCCCTTTGTCCCCAACTCCATCTCTGTCCTAACATGAGGCGTGGGTTTAAATAAGAGCCAGAGGTATGCATAGCTGAGAAGTCCTGGTCAAGGTGTGACCGGATCATCATTGTCTCAGCTCCAGTTTCCTCTGAAAGTGGTGCCAGCTCCAGTTTCCTCTGAGAAGTGGTGCGACAAGTTATAAGAACTATGTGGAATCTCTTCTTGGGACAGCGGCTCCTCTTTCGGCTCCCACCAGCCTTCAGTGTTTTTCTTCTCCAAGCATGAGATTCCTGGAGCTTGCTAGTGATCTAAGTGACA
Source organism: Chionomys nivalis (assembly GCF_950005125.1). Taxonomy (NCBI): domain Eukaryota; kingdom Metazoa; phylum Chordata; class Mammalia; order Rodentia; family Cricetidae; genus Chionomys; species Chionomys nivalis. The sequence continues at coordinate 49,391,838 of NC_080099.1, forward strand.
GACCCTGTCTCAAAAGATTAAAGTTGAGAGTCATAGAAAAAAGTGCTGAAGCCCTCCTCTATCCTCCACAAATGCACAGGCATGTGTTTTACCTCTAAACACATGAGCATATACAATATACACACACACACGGGTGCACACACGCGCACACACATGTGTGATTGATCTATGGGTAGTGTGATGACTCAGTATACTACTGTCCACAAAAGTAGCAAAATTACGGGCAAGAGCAAATTACTCATTTGCTATTTCAGAACACAGGAACATGTGTTAGTCAGCTCTGTGTCATCAGGAAAAAATCTTGAGATAAATCAACTTAAAAAAGGAAAAGTTTATTTTGGTATAAAGCTGAAAATAATTCAGAATGATTGCATCATAAGAGAGATAAATAAACGTATCTTGATAAAACATATCTAGAAAGGACATTAATTAGTTGTAAAAGAGAACCCAGTAAAACAGGTGAGTCGCAGGATAAGGGTATAAAATCCCATAGATTTCAACTATAAAATAATCTGCTACTTCCAGAGCATAATGGGGACTGCAAGTATGACAGCAATGAGAGCTCAAAATGTGTGTGTCTATGTGGAGATTAAGGTTGATTTTGAGAACCTTCTGTTCTTATTTATTGCTAGGTTTCCTGAGCCTCCTTATTCCCTAGGGAAAAGTGAGTGCGCTATCCGCCCATCCCACAGCCCCACAAAGCAGGACAATCAAACGCGATAGGGAGTCAAGTCAAAGCAGGAACTCAGTTTATTACTGTGAGCGTCAGCTTATATATGTTAAGTGATATCCTGTGATATGGAGGTGTCTGCCTAGCTTTTGCTGTCTTCATCCTTACTCAAGCTCGAGCTAGGCTTTTCTTTGTCCTACAGGCCTCGAAGTATAGGTTCTGAACTTGAGCCAGGTTTTTTTTTTTTTTTTTTTTTCTGTCCTATTGGCCTCGAGGTACAGGCCCTGTGATAATCTTGGCCCAACAATTTATTTTTTTTTAAGACAAGATCTGTCATTAAACATAGAGCTTGTAGTTTTAGTTACACTAGTGTCTTAACAGTTTACATTGCTATGATGGAACACCATGACCAAGGGAAACTGGGAGGTAGGGGGTGGGAGGACTATTTTACCTTACACCTCCAGGTAATATTGTCACAGATAAAAGTCAGGACAGGAACTCAAGCACGGTAGGAACCTGGAGGCAGGAGCTGATGCAGAGGCCATGGAGGAGTGCTGCTCACTGGTTTGCTTCTAAAGATTCGCTCCGTTTGCTTTCTTAAACATTCTCAGGACCTACCTATCCCTGGAAAACCCCCCAATGGCCTGACCTCTCCCACATCAATCACTCAGTAAATGTTGCACACACCAATCATACAGAGACATTTTGCAGCTGAGAGCCCTTGTCCCAAATAACTCTACCTTGTGTCAAGTTGACATAAAACTATCCAGTCACAGCTATCTAACCCAGTGGTTCTTAACTTGTGGGTCATGACCCAATTGGGGCTCCAATGACTCTTTCACAAGAGTTGCCTAAGACAATGGGAAACGTATTTATATTATGATTTATAACAGTAAAATAATTACAGTTATGAAATAGCAACAAAAATAATTTTATGGTTGGGAGGTCACAACATGAGGAACTGTGTTAAAGGGTCACAGCATTAGGAAGGTTGAGAACCACTGATCTAGATAGTAAGTCCCAAGATTTGACGATTTCTGCTCCCCCTCCTGGGGTTATAGGCTCTCATCATCACATTTGACATTTACATTGGTGCAGTGGATCTGAACTCTAACCCTTGTGCTTGCCCAGCAAGTGCTTTGCCCACTGAGCATCTACCTGCTCACCAATGTTACTTACCTGGATACTAAAGCCCTACTGCAGATACTACCACATCCCTGCTCGGAGAGTGCAGATTCACATAGTTTCTTTCCTTGGCACAAGCTCACAGTACTAGAAGAGAACAACACCATAGGCAGAGGCAAGCCTCCTTGCTTGTATGCTTGTAGTCCGAAGGCTGCCTTTGGATGATCAGCGCTTTATAATGTAATCAGCTGTTGGGGAATGGAAGTCAGGGTCATGGATCCTTGGTGGTTTACAATCTAGAAAGCTGAATTAAAGCTAAGGCAAGAAATGAAAAACAGACTATATTGTTTGAAATCTAGATAGCAAAACAGTGACAACAAAGTCAAAGGTCATATTCTAATGGAAGGCATATGAGAGAATCCCCTACGTCCCAGGTATTTGGCTACCCATTGAGTGCAGAATGTTGTTCAGAGTGAAGGTCAAGTTACTGGGTGTGTTACTAGATGTGAGGATATGCATATGTCATTTTATCAGAGTCAAACTCCTAAATGGAACCCAGGCAATGTGCCACAGTCCTGGGTTTTTTTGTTTTTGTTTTTGTTTTGAAGACACATGTTATTTCTATATGTCCTCCATTCTGGTCTCCATCACTGTATAAGCACTATTTTCAAGACTGTCTAAAATCAGCCTTGCTTCAAGGATCTGGGCGGGTTAGGCCCATGACATGCTTGTACATGTCACCTGGGTTCCATGTCCACCTGGGACTCACACTGGCAGGTTAAAGATCCTGATACAGTTAGTTCCATGGGATGATGCCCAAGAGGGCATTTTCAGGCATACACAGAGGCCTGGGAAAACAGAGGTGTCTCTAGAACCTGTGACAAGAGTTTCCATTGCATTTTGTTATGAGGATAAAAACCCATGAAGAGAGTTCCTATTACATGTTCTTGTCCTGAGAATAAAAACTCATGAAGAGAGTTCTTATTGTATGTCCTTGTCATGAGAATGACATGAAGAGAGTTCTTATTGTATGTCCTTGTCATGAGAACAAGAATCCGTGAAGAGAGTTCCCATTGTACGTCCTTGTCATGAGAATAAAAACCCATGAAGAGAGTTCCCACTGTTTGTCCTTGTCATAAGAATAAGAATGCATGAAGAGAGTTCCCATTGTATGTCCTTGTCATGAGAATAAGCATTAAATATCTCTTTGTCCATCATAGGTATTACAAAATATGTTGGCGAGAGTCATAGGATTATTATGTGGCTATTCTTTCCCAATGGAAACATTCTACTCTGGAGGTAGAAGGAGGGCTCAAAAGAATAGAAAAGCTAATACAACTCATCAACTTCAGGAGACTCAGTTACAATACTCAAAAGGCCTCTCTCCAAGGCACAAAAACAGAAATTACCGCTGCAGAAGAGGAGATTGTCTAGTGAAACCTCTCCCAACTTGTGCAGGGAGCTTCAGGATTCACTTTGTGAACGCCCCCGTCTGGAGTGGGCTTTGATGTTACAGTTACCTTTGAGTCATAAATACTTCTGGAAATGACCCAACAAACTCACTGGGTCACCCAGCTAGACTTGTGTGAATAGTTTCTCCAGTCTTTCACTGGTGACCTATCTGGGGCAAGCAGACATTTGTTTATGTCTCCTCATAAAATGCCACACAACAAGGATATTGCTGTAGAAGAAGAATTTATTTACAGTATTGCATTTTAAAATTTTCACACACAAAAAAAAATCCTCAGAGTCCAGAGACCAAGTTTGGTATTTGTTCTGTGGGGTCTGTTTTGATCACAGAATTGAAGAAAATAAAGCCCAGATGCTCTTAGAACGCTTTAATCTATCAGTCATCTGTGTTTCAGGTCTAGGAGGTGATGCTACAGGATGAGCAGCCCTGGTGTAGGCATGGGAAAGGAATCTGGAATCACATGGACATTCCACCAGGAACAATGCTGGGGAAGACACCTGGCTCCTTCTCTCTTACTTTTTTCTGGAGCATCCATCCTTCCTACAGGATGTCAGGATTGAATCACTTTCTCTTCTTGTAATGACTTATATTGATTGCCAATGCTCCGCATCGTCTCACACTTCATTGTTACTGTAATCCTTCTGGCAATAAAGATGGCATTCTATTTTTGGTTGTGAGCCTAGCCTTTAACGACTGAGCCATCCCTCTAGGCCAAAGAAGGTATTCCAAAGAGATACATGTGCCCACCCACTTGCCCCTATAGCTGTCAGGATATCTAAACAGCAGACCTCAAGAAATTGGAATTTTTCCAGCAGTCTCCTAGTAGAGAAGCTGCTAAAGCCTGAAACCAGCCAGTGAAGGGTGTGGTGGTTTGAGCAGGAATGGCCCCCATAGGCTCCTATATTTGAGTGTTTGGTCATCAGGGACTGGTGGTACTTGACAGGGAATACAAAGTGTGACTTTGTTGGTAGGTGTGTTACTGGAGGTGGGCCTTAGGGTTTCAGATGCTCAAGCCAAGCCCAGGGTCACTCTCTTCCTGCTGCTTGTGAATCTGCCTGTAAAACTCTCAGCTCCTTCTCCAGAAGCATGTCTGCCTGTGTGCTAGCATGATTCTCTCTAAGCTGATAATGGATTAAACCTCTGAAATGTCAATCAGCTACAATTAAATGCTTTCCTTTATAAGAGTTGCCATGGTCATGGTGTCTTTTCACAGCCATAGAATACTGATGAAAACAGAGGAGATTGTCTCCTAAGAGGAGATTTCACACATCTCTAACAACTTATCAGACCCCTTGTGGGAGAGACAGGAACAGAGACAATGCTGGGTCAATGATGGGAAAGGCAATTCCTTGATCAGGCCCTCTGTTTAAACCTAAACTCTATATTGGTTTAGGGGTAGTGTATCAGTGAACTTTTTTATTTCTCTTACCAAATGTGATCACATTAGATACGTCTCTTTAATTGGCCACTTGAAGGCAAGTGTCCAGTCCAATCCTGATTTGTTAGGGCTTCCAGTCCAGGTCTGACGCTAACAATCCTGCAACATCTATATACCTTCTTTCCTTACACTTGCCTCGGTGAGATGCAGAGCATAGTTATAAGGTTCAAAGATTTCTCAAGCCCTGAATTCAGAGCAGGAAAGCACTTGTATGCCCTCCAGGTTTGAAGGGATGGCTCCCACAAATTTCTGAAACAATCTGTGGGAAAGTAACATCAGACAGGAAGCTGAATGATTCTCTCTCTCAATATAACCATAGACTTGACTCTCCGACGTACTGCATGAGATAGTGAGCCCCGCCAGGGGCCATTTAAATCATGCCACCACTCACTCGCTCCAGCATCGAATAGAAGCATACAGACTATAAAACTTAGAGGACTTGACTACCTGAGAGCCTATCGCTTGACTTGCTCCTCATTCCATAGTAATGTTCCCACCAGCTATAAACAAACAAACGACAATCGCCCAACTGTAGCGATCTATGAGAAGAACACAAAATCATGGGATGATATTTCATCTTTAAAAAGAAAAGAGGTTATTCCTAATTCAAGACAATTTGGACCCAAATACCGCACACATTGACAAAGGAAAAAAAATGTTTGTTTGTTTGTTTGGTTAAGTGGCTAGACAGATGCTGGTAGGCTTGGAGACTAGATTCCTTCCTCACAACCCGCTTAGGACACTGTATCCCATCTCCCCAGGGAGTACCACAATTGCTCTCTTAAGATTTAAAATACACAGGAAAATGTGGAGGTGTCTAGGCATTGTTGAGTCACATTATCAGAAATCTACTTTCTCCTGGTCAAAAGAATAGATTGGCAGTTCTGTCATTAGCCTTAGGCAGTAACAAGGTGTTCTGATCTGTCTCAGAGATTAGATTATACACTCTGTGTCTCCTTCTTAAGAGTTAATCTGTCTGTCAATCATCTGACCAAGAGGACACACCTCAGGAAGGCTGATTCATATGAAAATATACTGAGGAAGTGGGAGGAACAATTATTCCCCTAATGAGATAATAAACTTAGGTACCCTGGAGTGCCTTCCTCCAGGCAATTCCTGACAGATCTTCACTGATAAACAAGCCTCTTTTTCTGAGCTCTAACTCAAAAGTCTTAACTTTTCCTTTTTCCTTTTCATCTCTTCTTTGAACACCAGCCATAATCCTAAGCATGCTTGCCGTGGCACTGTGCTTTCTTGGTGTTTCTGTGAAGACTCCCTCCCCTTTTCTACACTAGCATGAGGACACTGGCTCAAAGGGCACAACATTCTTCTTTCCTTTTCTCTATCTCCCTTCTCTCAGGAGCCTTTGGTATTTACAGTTGCCTGGTCTGTTATTATTTTTATCAAGAGCTCTAATAAAGTGGCCCTGGAACTCTGTCTAAGTCAGTTTTCAAATTATTTTACCAATAAGACTAAGAGCCTGCAGAACAGAGCCCTGATTCTCAGTGACATGTTCACACGAGTAGGTGCGACGGTGGCGATACATTAACACCGGCTTCCACACAGCAAATGGCTTGCCTTACTTCATTTATACTCATTTATGACTAAACAGGCATGTTTGCAGAGAGACATCATAAATATATTTCCACAGCTCTCTGGAAGCTTTCGTCGCTTAGCTAGAAACACTCCTACAAGAGGTGCAGAGCCCAGGATGACTTGGAAGGCAGTATGAAATCAAAAGGGGGCAACGTGGGTAGGCGAAGAAAGGAAAAGTGAAAAAGAATTGTCTACAATGTAATAGCTATAAAAAATCATGAATCAGAGGCAACTTAGATTTACGTGTTGAGATCATTTCATTAAACTAGATGAAAGTTAATCTGTTTTAAATCTTACTGAGTTTTGATGGCTCTGTAGAAATTCATTTATAGTAATTGAGAACAAGAAGAAGCATAATAAACAGACCAACCCTGATGGTCCCCATGATGGGAGAGGTGGCTTGTGCATTTAGAAGAATAAACAGCAATCAAAGCACCTATGACCAGACCCACTGGGCCTGCCCTGCCACGTTCCTCAGTGTTACCACTGGAACAGGAATCTGGCTGCAGAAGTGCAGGGAAGAGGGAATGGTGCTGGCTCCATTATCCTTACTCTCCTCCTTTACTAGAGGCTCAGTCAGAGCTGTGCTGAGCTACCCCGAATCACTGCTGGGATTAGAAGTGCATCTCTGTCTGGTTCATTTTGCTCCGTGCTTTGGTGCTTTCTCGGGTCAAGACAGTGTAAACCACCTGCTAGGGGTCTCCAATTCTCTATCCCAGAGGTCAGGCTTCCCACAGCCCATTCATCTGAGACTTCCACTGTTTGGTGTAGACCACGAGTCGTGACCTCACCATCTAGGATCCATCACATGAAGCTAATGCTGCTAGGGCTCCTGCATAGCTCCTTAAACATCTCTTCCTAAGGCTGCTCACCTAAGTCTACATGCATGCATCAGTTCCATTTGTGTTTCAAAGACTGATTCCGTATTGGAATATCATGACTCGCTTTGCTCCGAAGCTCAGTCCTCCTTGGGCTGCTCCTCTGGAAAGGCTGGCAGCCCTCTTTGCCTACTCTGTCATTTCCTACCCCTGCCATTTTATTAGGTGTTGTGTTGTGCTGTGTGCCTAGTGTGTCCATCTTCCTGAATACAGTGCTTTTCTAGAGGTCGTCACTGTACATGTTTAATGCCCATGGGTGATGGTTAATATTCAAATAAAGAGGATAAAGACTCACATAGGAGACAATGCTACATGCATGTCAGGATAAGGCTTTCCTTCCTTACATTTTTTAAAATCAGGTATGTAGTCACAGCAATGAGAAAAGTGATTCATAGTCTATGCAAAAATCTAAATATACGCTAACGTACATGTGGTACACTCCAGTTGCTCACTGTCAACATGTTTAGCAAATGAATAAAGAGATCACTTATAGCTCAAAGGGATAAAGAAAGCTGCCTGGACGCAGGTGGATATGGTGGGAATGGTGTTGAGACAGGAAGAGTGGAGCATGCTGGTCGGTGTGAGTGAGAAAAAATGAGTGTGAGGGGTGAGCGGTGGAGACACAGATACCGAGAACTTTAGGCAGAGGCAGTGTCTGGCACTGTCTGATCATGGCATTGAGGAAATTTGGCACCAGAATTATTATGTCTGATTTCAAGACATTATGTATGTTTTAAGGACATAGATATATCACAATTTTTGCATGAAATATGACCTGTGTACACTGACTGTGTTACTGAGATGTAAGCATTTTGGAAGTGTACCTCTGCGCAGAGAAGCAAAATTCGTGTCTACACTAAAACCAATCTCATACAGGGAGATGAGAAGCCAACTGACTTCTCCATAAACATAATTTAAAGATTTCTAATAGGGACCTGACCTAGTTCCCATAAGCATCATGGCATCTAAAGCCATGACATCTAAAGACCTAGGCTGCAGAGTTGAGATCTACCAACAGCACTTCCTACTCATGAGGTTCTCTGTCTTTCTCATCATGCTTTCTTCCATTTCCCATTCAATTCTGGGTAAGTGTCACAGAGAACAGAGGGTTCTCATCATAGCCCAAAGGGCACTAAGTGTCGTCCCTTCTAAGGAATGCCTCCTTGAAGAGACTCTTATATGGATAAACAATCGTTGCCTTTCTTCCTGGCTGTGACTCACAGGACAAGAATAACAAGTAACCTGAAACACAAACAAATACTCTATTAGAAGAGGCTGCTATGAGGCAGGCACAATTTGTTCTTCAGTTTAGGATGAGTGACACAACCAACCCTTGGTCGTCCAGATAGCCAATCGTGATGGTGTGGTCCGTCCAAATAATTCGGCAGTGGTTCCTAGGGACGCTAGCGTCATTCTCTAGAGTTCCTAAGAGAACGTTATCCACACCGCTCTAGACATTTATGTGTTATCGCTTGAACACAGGATCTAATTTGCCAACGTTCATGTTGAAATTTACTCCTCACTATAAAACATCACAGCAGCACTAGACAGAGCCTTTGAGATGTGATTAGGGTTCTGCCATCATGAGCAGATTAATCTGTGATTTGATGGGTTAGCGGGCTATCTCAAGAGTGGGTCTGCTGTCAACCACACCCAGCTAGACTGCCTTCTCACAGGCTTCACTCTCTACCGTGGGGTTCTAGAAGTCACCTTGGACCTTGCTCTGCAAGAAGAATGTCACCAGGCATTCTTGACCCTGTACATAAGCTCAAAGAAGGCTCTTGTCTTTGTAACTTAGTCAATTTGTATTAGTGTGTTGCTAAGAATAGATTCAGACATCAGACTACCTCAGGATCTCACAGGCTTAGAGACACCATGGCTCAGAGGGACAGAACTCATAGAACTGTAGGATTTTCATTTTGTAGCAGTTTCATCCAAATTGAAGCATCTCTCCTAGAAGGTGCATAGAGGTTTATGAGATCCAGGAAGTAAATTAACCTCACAAGCACAGGAAAGCTGACACCACAAGAGTCTTTATGCCCTCCTCGTGTTGTAAAGCAGTACAATATTTCTGGGGATGGGAGACTCATCGCGGTCAAGTTGCCTGGAGGCGACTCTGACCTGATGGACTTCTTTGAAACTATGCAGTTACAGTCTGGTAAAATTGTAACTTTGGTACGTCATCCATTTCCTATTGGGGATTAGTAGACACTTTTTTATGTCATCCCAAGGAAAGGCTCACATACTACAGATTCCCCACAAATGAAGCTATCAGATAAGATCTTGACCACCTAGTTTACCTTTGAATTTCATACAATCAATAAATAGTACGTGTGTGTACCTGTGGTCCATTCATTAGTACTTAAGTTAAACTCTTTTGACTTAACTCCAGACTTTTTCTCTTCACCTTGCTATCATCCCAAAGTAATGTTGCCCTTGTGTAGGGGAGATCCATGACTGAGAAGTATGTAAGGTCCCCTGGCTTGGGTTTGTCCCCACATTCAGATTCTCTCATGAACATGAGGTAGGAAATACCAGAGGGACCATAAGGCTGAAGGTCTCAGGTGTGGCCCATCTGGACGGCTCATCCCTTTCCTGGTGTGTTAAATGTGAATACTGGCCTTTTACATCTCATACAAAGTTCAGTAGAGCAGGTGGAAAGCATTGCAAATTTCCTCAATGGGCCGGGCAAGGCTCACGACCTCTTGAACTAAGTTGAATTTTACACACAAAGCGATTTTGCCTCCACCTCTAAGATCTCATGCAGTGCCAAAAGCTCTCTCTAAAATTGTGCAATGAAAAGGTAGGCGGGAAGAGGAAAGGAAGTGAGTGAGAAGGTAAGGAAACTTATCATTTGCTTTGCTGGCATTAGAAAACTGAAGAAGAATCTACCACCACTGTTTCCAGCCCTGATTGCAAACCAATTCTGTTCTTTAGCTCTGTGGCTGGAGTTAGCAGACTGTCAACCTGGCCTACACTGCAGCCACAACCAAAGAGGCCAGACGTTGTTAATTTCTTGAGAAGCTGCTGACATCAGGATTGGTTTCAGATACCTGTTAAAGACAGCAAAGATCAATGTTATGGGAGGGAAGGAGGGCACAGAGAAAAATGGAGATGGAACAGAAAGAGGAGAGTTGAGGAATGCCATGGGAGAAATGGAACGTGCATCTTCACACATGTGCACACATACAGATTGTAGTACCTGCCACTACAAAAGGGGCAAGCACGTGAGGTGTAGTCACAGTCAATGCCGAGCTAATTTCTATACAGGATGTCCATATTCACTGAGTATTCTCTACAGTAAGCATAGAGAAATGCCAAGCCCATGCAGTTCAACTTCTGAACAGACTCTTAGTGCAGTGCCTGTGAAGGCCAGAAGAGGGTGTAAGATTCCTGGAACTGGAGTTACATACAGGTGGCTGTGAGTTCACCAGCATTAGTGCTGGTCCCCCGCCAGAGCAAGTGTTCTTAACTGTTGAGCCATCTTTCCAGTCCTAACTGCACAATAAGAGGTACAAACATTTATCACAACATTAAAAGGTTTCACAGCTTTGCTAGGCATCAAGATAACCTAGTGTAGCGTCAAGATAACCAGGACATTATCATGCTCTATTTCATACTGAAGTGATGATTGTACAAGAAATTAAAAGGCAGGGTACAAAATGATGAAGTGTGCAGGCAGATGTGGTTCCAGCTTCGTAGGACTGTACAATGGCTAATTAGGTAAACAGAGTTGTTTCATAATAGTTCAGAGAAACCACTACGACTCTCAAAACTGAAGGTAAACACTAAATAGACAGGGTCAAAAAAAAAGTCCTCTCGCCATATAATAATCAAAATGCAAAACATACAGAATAAAGAAAGAATATTAAAAGCTGCAAAGGAAAAAGTTCAAGTAACATATAAAGGTAGACCTATCAGAATTACACCTGACTTCTCAATGGAAACCATGAAAGCCAGGAGGTCCTGGACATATGTGCTGCAGACATTACAAGACCCCAGTTGCAAGCCCAGACTACTGTACCCAGCAAAGCTTACAATCACCATTGATGGAGAAAACAAGATATTCCATGACAAAAACCAATTTAAACAATATATATCTACAAACAAACCTTACAAAAAGTACTAGAAGGAAAACTCCAACCCAAGGAAGCTAACTAAACCCACAAAAGCACAAGCAACAGAAAACTTCCAACCAGCAAACACTGAAGAAGGGAAACACACAAACACAACTACTGAAAAATAACAAGAATTAACAACCACTGGTCATTAATATCTCTTAATATCAATGGTCTCAATTCACCTATAAAAAGACACAGTCTAAGAGAATGGATATGAAACACTATCCAGTCTTCTACTGTGTACAAGAAACACACTTCAACCTCAATGACAGACTTACCTCAGAGTAAAGGGTTGGGTAAAGGTTTTCCAATCAAATGGACCTAAGAAACAAGTGGATTTAGCTATCCTAATATTTGACAAAATAGATTTCAAATGAAAATCAATCAGAAAAGATGGAGAAGGACACTTTATACTAATAACAAGAACAATTTCATCAAGATGAAATCTCAGTCGTGAATATTTATGCCCCTAATACAAGAGCACACATATGTAAAAGAAACATTACTAAAGCTTAAATTTCACATCAAACCCTACACAGTAGTAGTAGGAAACTCTAACACTCCGCTCTCACCAATGGACAGGTCAACCAGACAGAAACTTAACAGAGAAATAAGAGAACTAACAGATATGATGAAACAGACATTCAAAAGGACTTACAAGACATCTGTAGAACATTCCACCCAAACAAAAAAGAATATACCTTCTTCTCAGCACCTCATGGAACCTTCTCTAAAATTGACCACATACAAAGCAAAGCTTCACAGATTAAATAAAAAATTGGAGTAACCCCTATATCTTATCAAATTACCATAGTTTAACTTATAATTTAACAACAATGCTACTCTCAGAAAGCCTACAAAGTCATAGAAATTCAACAGTGAACTATTGAACCATCCCTGGGTCAAGGAAGAAATAAAGAAAGAAATTAAAGACTTCCTAGAATTCAACAGAAATGAAAGCACAACATAACCCCAAACTATGAGACACTATGAAAGCAGGACTAAGAGGAAAGTGCATAGCACTAAGTGCCCTCATAAAGAAAGTGGAGAAAGCTCACATCAGTGACTTAACAATACACCCCAAACCTTTAGAAGACAAAACAGCAGATTCACCCAAGAGGAGTAGACAACAGGAAATAAACAAAATGAGGGCTGAAATCAATAAAATAGAAACAAAGAAAATGATACAAAGAATCAATGAGACAAAGAGCTGGTTGTTGGAAAAAAATCAACAAGATAGACAAACCCTTATACAAACTAATCAAAAGGCAGAGAGAGAACATCCAAATCAGAAATGAAAAGGGGGACATAACAACAGACACTGAGGAAATCCAAAGAATCATTAGGTTGTACTTCAAAAACCTGTACTCCACAAAACTGGAAAATGTAAAAGAAATGGACAATTTTTTAGATAGATACCATATACCAAAATTAAATCAAGAGCAGGTGAATAATTTAAATAGATATATAAACTGCAAGAAAATAGAAGCTGTCATCAAAAACCTCCCAACCAAAATGCCCAGGGCCTGATGGTTTAAGTGCAGAATTCTACCAGAACTTCCAAGAAGAGCTAATACTTATACTCCTCAAAGTGTTTCACATAATAGGAACAGAAAGGACATTGCCAAACTCTTTTTATGAGGCTACAATGACCCTGATACCAAAACCACACAAAGACTGAACCAGGAAAGAGAATTACAGACCAATCTCACTCATGAACATGGATGCAAAAATTCTCAATAAAATACTGGCAAGCCGAATCCAAGAACACATTAAAAAAAATCATCCATCATGATCAAGTAGGCTTCATCCCAGAGATGAACAGATGGTTCAACATATGAAAATCGATCAATGTAATCCATTATATAAATAAACTGAAAGAAAAAAAACATATGATCATCTCGTTAGATGCTGAAAAAGCATTCGACAAAATACAACACCCCTTCATGATAAAGGTCTTGGAGTCAGATGATTTTAGCACAGACCCCTACCAGACCTTCAAAAAAGAATTAATAACAATATTCCTCAAATTATGCCATAAAATAGAAACAGAAGAACCATTGTCTAATTCTCTTTATGAGATCACAATTTTTTGATACTTAAAACACACAAAGACTCAACAAAGAAAAAGAATTAAACACCAATTGGCATTATGAACATAGATGAAAAATTCGCAACAAAAAACTTGCAAACCAAATCCCATCACACATCAAAAAGATTATCTATCACGATCAAGTAAGTTTCATCCCAGAGATGCAAGGATGGTTTTACATACAAAACTTGATAATGTAACCGTATAAACAGATAATGTAACCATATAAGCAGACTGAAAGACAAAGCCACAGAGTTATCTAATTAGATGCGGGGAAAAAAGGTCTTTGATAAAATCCAATACCCCTTCATGGTAAAAGTCCTGCCGAGACTGGGGATACAAGCGATATATTTCAACATAATAAAGGTTAAGCACATCAAGTTGACAGCCAACATCAACCTAAGTGGTGACTGTAGATTGTGTCAGACTGACGAAACTGATCATGAAGGGCAGGAGAAATGGCTCTGTGGTTAAGAACACAGGTTGCTCTTCCAGAGGCCCAGGTTTGGTCTCCAGAACCCAGAGTGAACAGGTATCTGTAATTCCAGTTCCAAAGGATCTGATGCCCCATTCTGACCTCCATGGGCACTGCATGCACAGACATATATGAAGGCAAAATATCCATACATACAAAATAAAAGCAAATAAAACCTTAAAAATTAAAAAAATAAAAGCCTAGACGTTATTATCCAGAGTTTACTGCTGTTAAAGGATTGGTAAAGAATGACTTACAGAAGCAAGGAGGACACAAAGCTGGCTGGGTCACAGTAGGCATCCCATCCCAGCATGGCGGATGACTCACAGAGGCTGCATTCTTGGAGTCCCCTGCCTACAAGGGGGCATCCTATGCCCAGAAGCTGTTTACAATTTTATTACTCTGGGGAGGGGGACTTGTCAACCGCATAAGTTTCAGGAGCTTCCTGACCTTGTGAGTTTCCTTTACTTCTTGAGTCTTACAACTTCCTCCTCCTTTAAATAACAGCAATAATCTCAGTGGGTCATTGAGTTAGGTGTAAGTGGAATCTTCTCTTTGATTTGTCATCGTATCCTATGAATACATCTCTTCACAGCCAATCTAAACATGCTGATACTTAAGAAGTAATTTATTTTAAAAAGTATTTAGGAGCTTCGGTGAACTCTTCATCAGTAAAATGCTTACCCTGCAAACATGAGGACCCAAGTTCGATCCTCAGAACCCATGTTAAAAATAAAAACCCAAGAGTGGTGGTTTGCCCTTATAATCCCACTAATGTGAAGCTGAGCCCTGACATTCACTGGCCAGCCTAGACTACTTGGTGCATTGCAGGTTAGTGGGAGACCCTGTCTCACAGCGTAAGGCAGATGGCATGTGAGGAACAGCTATCTATGTATCCTTTGGCTTACACACACACGCACACACGCACACGCGCACGCACGCACACACGCACACACACGCACGCACGCACACACGCACATGCACACACACGCACACTGCACACATGCACAAATTTAGCCTTTATAAAAAACTGAATATGAAAGTGGTGTAAAGTTGGTAGTCAGATCAAGCAAAGCCTTTAATTCCCAGTGTCTATGGTTGTTAGAATGACTTAATTGTTCTTTTAAAAAAAATTCTAATCAGGGTGTTGTGGTTTGGATGAGAATGTCCCTGTAGGTTCTTGTATCTGAACACTTGGTTCCCAGTTGGAGGATGTATTGGTAGAATTTATTGAACTTTTAGAAGGTGGGACCTTGCTGGAGGAAGGAAGTACGTCTCTGGGTGAAAGATTTAGGAGTTTATGGTCTCTCCCCCCTTCCTGTTCTCTCTGCTCTTCTGTGTGTAAATGAAAAAGTAAAGTTTAGCCAGCTTCCTCTCCTGCTGTCATGTCTAGCTTTGTCTGTTGACATGCCTTTCCTTCCGTACCCTTCTGGCCATCAGTAAAAGTAAATCCTTTCTTCTTTAAGTGACTTTTAGTCTGGATATTTTATCCTAGCAACAGAAAAGGAATTTTGTAAAACTGGGTTGGAGAAATGGCTCAGCAGTTAAGGATGCTTGCTGCTCTTCCAGAGAACATACACCAGGCAGCTCACAACTGCCTGGACCTCCAGCTTCCAAGGCTCCAGTTCTCTTTTGTGACCTCCAAGGATACACACACTCACACAGACACACACATGCTCACACAGACTCTCTCTCTCTCTCTCTCTCTCTCTCTCTCACACACACACACACACTTTTTTTAAAAAAACACATTTTTAAAATTAAAAACAAAGTTTTAAATAAAATGAGCTGCTCAGACTGCTTCTTTTACCAATGTTTTGTGTGCTGCTATTAGCGGCAGGTGGCACAGCTTTGAAGACAAATCTTTCTATAGTTGGCATTCGTAACTATACTTCATTGGGTAAAGTCCAAGCTTTGTCACACACTAATAGGTGAAGCCTCCAAACTCTTTCCAGAATAAGCCCTACAACTAAAAATCACTCACAATATGGTCTGAAGAGACAACATTTGGTTAAGGCTTGCCTTGCAAGGATGAGGACCTGACTATGATCTCCAGGTGCCACATAAAAAGCCGGGGACAACAGCACATGCTTGGAATCCCAGCACTGCAGAGGCAGAGATGAGCAAATTATTGGGGTTTCTCCTGATGAGCTACTCTAACCTAAGTGGTGAGCTCCAGACCAATGAGAGCTCTTGTTTCAAAGAAGGTGGCCACTGTTTCTGAGGATGATACCCAGGGTAGTCCTCTAACTTCCACATGCACAGACACGCATGTATCTGTACCTCCTACACACGCGCACACACACACACACACACACACACTATGGGGGAAAATCTAACATATGGCTTCATTAGCATCAGTAAATGTCGTGGGAAGATGGAACTGTGCTTTCTTGAGGGTCGCTGTGAGAGGAAGGAGCCTGTCTTCTCCCTCAGACCAGGGTTCCAAAGGCAGGTATGTGAGTCTAGTCTAAATCCATTGCATTTTTCAGCTCCTTCATGGTTTCATAGGGTCCTCAGCTACCTCATTGCCTGAGGTTGTAGGGAGATATCACAGGCCACAAGGAATCCACTCCCAACTTCTAAAATGTGAGTTCTGGGAGAAATATAATATGTACTCACTCATAAGTGGCTTTTAGACATAAAGCAAAGAAAGCCAGCCTATGATTCTCAATCCCAGAGAACCTAGACAACAATGAGGACCCTAAGAGAGACATACATGGATCTAATCTTCATGGGAAGTAGAAAAAGATAAGATCTACTGAGTAAATTAGGAACATGAGGGCCTTGGGAGAGGGTTGAAGGGAAGGGGAGAGGTAGGGAGAAGAGCAGAGAAAAATGTAGATCTCAATAAAATCAATAAAAAAAAATGTGAGTTCTAAGAGATTGACTTGGGTCCTCATGCCTTCAAAGCAAGCTCTTTGCCAACTGAGCAAGCTATCCCTTAGCTCCCGGTGCCGTCCGCAGTGCCCTGCACCAAGGCACCTTGTTCTCCACTTTCCTTCAGCATGTTCCCATGAAAAGCTTCAGATCTCTTCTGTCCCTGCAATGTGAGTGCAAGCGGTCTGCGAAGGCCTGGGCAAACACATCTAAATTCCTTCTCCACGTACACATACGGCTTGTGTGGATGTGTGGTTTCAGTAGGCCTTATCCACCCAGCTCTCAACACCGCTTAAGCAAAGAAGCAAGTGACAAGACTTACTTCTCTCATGGATTACTGTTACTGCTATTCCCTGTCAAGCACTGATGAGTAATGGACCACAGATCAATCCCCCTGATCCCCAAACAAGACTCTTGTTAAGACCAGAAGAACAGCTTCTCATTTCTCAGGTGGAGGAATCTCCTCTGATCCTACTAAGAAATTACAGGCTACTCAAGATATATTTGACAACTACGAAACTTACAGTTCCATGTTCTAAAAATCAGATGAATACTGTATTTTCTGCCACACTTATGGTGGAAATATGCCGTCCGTTCATCAGTTAGGTATATCATTTCTCAACACCAGACCCTTTGGCACATGACATTCAAGTGCAGGTCAAAAGGGATGTACAAGCTTCTTTCAATCCAAAAAGTATAAAACTTTTACATGATTCCATTGGGTAAAAGGAGTCCCTTTGGCTGAATGGAGTTTCTTTTTTTTTTACTGACTTCTCTCAATAAACTTTTTAGAAATATGTATTAAGTTCCAAATATTCTTTAATTCCAGCCCACCTTGAAATAAAGATCCCCAAGGAATCTTCCCGTTTTCTAGTTCCTTGTCCCTAGTCACACCAGAATTACCTCAGAGGCTGGTGATAAGCTGGCTATCAAGCTGAAGTGTGGTAGTTATGATTGATTGGCAACTGGACAGGGTTTGGAATCTCCAAGGACAGAGGCCTCTGGGAATATCTGTGAGAGTCTATAGGTTGGGTTAACTGAGGTAACAGAATCACGTTAAATGTCCATGGCACCACTCTATGAACTGGGGTCCTGGACTGAACGAGAAGGACCAAGTGTGCTGGCCATCATCAGTCATCTCTCTCTGCTTCCCAAATGTTGATGTAATGTGGCCAGCTGCCTCTTGCTTCTGTCACCTTGCCCCTCCCCCATGATGAGCTGTACTCTCACACTGTGGGGCCAAACACACACTTCCTTCCTTAAGCTGTGATTTTCAGGGATAGCGTCATAATGGCAAGGAAAGTAACTAATATATTACCAAGGAGCCCTACTCGTCCTCAACGATGACACACACTGTGGGTGCCGACTGTGAGCCCGGAATAGGTGATTACCCACCCTGAGCATCCTATGATGCAAAGTTCCATGACCCAGCTGAGTAACTGCAAACGCCAACAGCCAAGTCAGTGACCAAAGGGACAAAGGGACAGTTAGCACATACATAGTAGTACAAGAGTCCCAAGGAATCCAGGTATGGTGGTCTAGATCTGTAATCCTAATTCTTGAGAAGCTAAACGAAGAAGAAATGCCATGAGTTAGGGTTAGTCTGGGCACACACTAAGCTCACTCCACACAGAACCCCCACCTCAGGGAAGGAAGGGATTTATCAAGTCTGATGGAATACAGTTGGAGACCAAAAACCTCAATCAAATAGACATCCATGTAGATTACTGCTTCTTTCACAGAAGCAAGAAAATATAATCAGCCAAGACTAATTTTCAATTCTCTCCACCAAACCAAGAATGCTCAAGAAAAAGAGGCAGGTTGTGGATAAGGAGACAGTTGCTCTGTTCATCTCAACGATGGCACGAATGACCAGCAACCCTGCTGAATACCTATGACACTTGCGTACATTTCTGTGCGACCAAGTAAGTAAACTGCTACCCACCCAGATATTTAATACACAGCAGATTAGATAATCTCACTCCTCCCTTTTTGAAACTACCACATGTACCAGAGACTCTCTGTTGGTCCCTTTCTTGTGCAGTGTCTTTATATCGCAAGCTTATTGAGACTACCCAGCAACACAGAGGTAAAACTGAGACCGGAATAGTCAGTGTACACACATGTCGCTCATCTATGCACTAGTGTTCACACATGTCGCTCATCTATGCACTAACAAAACCGCGGTTCCAAACTACATCCGTCAGGCTACCGACTTGCTGTTCGTGCTGCGTGGGCTCCCATGTGGGAAACCACACAGTGGTAAGAAAAGGGGGCAAAGACGGGTGAAAGCAGAAAGGGGGCTCTGCTGTGGGAAAGGGGAAGCGGGTAGCACAGCCGTGATGGGGTGACTTCAGAAAAGGAAAATGTCCAAAAGATAGGAGTCAGGCATTTCAGGGGATGAGACTGCCAAAAGAAGCCAGATCTTGCTACCTGCTCAGCAGGGGACATCAGGGGATTATGTAGGCAGAGGGAGACAGTGAAGTCCTTTTCCTCTAGGCAAGGGCAGCTTCCTGCATCTTCTAATGACTAAGGCTACGTCACTATCAGTTTCTCTACCCATCCCTCTGTCTCTGTCCACAGTCCACCTGTCTACTTGTCTAATCCCATAGAGATCATAAAAATTACAAAGGCACACATGGAACAGAAGATACTTTCTGTAGAAGGAACTGCTATGTGCTTCTCCACACTAGTTATACTGTGAGGGTGGGTTAAAAGGCACGCTTTTCCTTAGCCAGCGGCTCTCACAAAGATTAGACTTAAGCAAGGGAGTTATCAGAATGCATTTCCCTGGAATCTCATAAACACTAGCAGACACCCTAGCTGTTAGGTTTTTGCTAACTTGACATACCTAGAATTATCTGGAAAGAGGGAACATCCGTTGAGAAAATGCCTCCATAAGATTGGCCTGTAGGCAAGTCTGTGAAGGCATTTTTCTTGATGATTGATTGATATGGGAAAGCCCATCCCACTATGGGCGGTGCCAAACTTAGGCAGGTGGTCCTGAGTTGTATAAGAAAGCAGGCTGTTCATGCCATGAAGAGCAAGACAGTAAGTGACATTTCTCTGCGGTTTCTGCTTCAGTTCTTGCCTTGAGGTTCCTCTGTTTCCTTCACGATGGCCTGTGATTGTTACAGGTAAGTCAAAACAAACCCCTTCCTCAAGCTGCTTTTGATCGTGGTATTTTGTCACAGCAATAGAAATCCTAACTAAGACAAATATGCTTAAGTCTGTAATGGGCTCCCCGAGTATCAAAATAACCCATTAAGCTTTGTAGCACAGATAATATTTCTAGTGGCTTGACTGCTTTGCTTTTCTGGTTTTCAGGTTGAACCTCAATTTTTGTCTCAGGGTTTTTATGAATCATGCTGCAAAACTTTAAGCAATGTACAAAGCAGCCTTTGGTGTTTCTGTTGGCCCAGGCCTCACGGTTGATTCTGGGATTCCTCAGTTACTGTAGAACATAAACAGGTCTAAGTTTGTAAAGCAAACTTGCTAGGTGTCCATATTTGAGGAGAAGGTGCCAAGGAGCTAACAGGCCTCAGAAGGAGTCAAAGGACAACCCTTCAGTGCTGCTCCCTGAGCCCAGCTAACACGCAATCATGTGCTTTTCCTCCACAGCTCCCCACAGTCTCCACGTCATACACTAACTAGATCCCTTTCTCACTTTGCCTTGGAGAAGAAGCTCTCCCTTCTCTCAGCCCCAAAGGACTTAAAATAGACGGATTTTCTCTCTGGTGGTCAGAAATCCTTTCCTTTCCCATTATGTATGACTCACTCTTTCTACCATTAAATAAAGTTTTAGGCCCCAAGAAACATTCTGTTTAAGCGTTCTCTATTTTATCTAAGTTAATATATATAATGATATTTTATTTATGTTTTATAAATAAAGCTTGCCTGAAAATCAGGAGGCAAAACTAAGCTACTAGAGGTCAGCCAGTGGTGGCACACATCTTTAATCCCAGGATTTGGGAAGACAGAGGCAGATGGATCTCTGTGAGTTCAAGGCCACCCCGGGCCACACATGATCAATGCATAAACAGATCCAGGTGGTGATGGTTCACAACTTTAATCCCAATACCAGAGAGTCACATGCCTTTAATGTCAGCACTTGGGAAGAGACAAGAACTCACTCTCTTTCAGTCTGAGGATTTCTTCGAGATAAGAGTTCTCTAGTGACTTGGCTGCTTTGTTTTTCTAATCTTCAGGTTGGACTCCAATATCTGTCTCTGGGTTTTTATTATTCATGCCCATATAAGAACACAGTCACCCTGCTTTGTAGCCACAAAGCTCCTGCTAACCTGGGAAGGCCTTTGACTCTCAATTAACACTGGAGGATTTAACCAAACTGGTCTCTCATAACAGTGCCTTTGTTTTTGTGCCTCTCAAACCTGTACCATCAGCACACCTAGAAGATGCACAAGAGATAGGTCTCACTATCTCATGTACCAGGTTGGAAAAACAGAGGATGGATGGGATTGCACGAGTCTGTAAGATAAATTAAGGGAGCATATGACCAAACCACATCCCCAGCTCCATCTCCACCTGGCGTATGGCATGGCTTCTCTAATGCCCAGTTCCTGCCTCTAAAATGAGAGTAATAGAATTTACTTCATTTGCTATTCATGTTCCGAGAAATAGGTTTGTTCTGATGGCTATTGTTAATAAGTTGTTGCTTCCAATAAACGGCATTCATTGAGTTGGTAGCAATTCCTTTACAAATAGGCCCTGGACCCTGGTGGTTAATGTCAGAGTTTAATGAAAGATTTAGGCTTTTATGCCAATCTCACGGCCTTTCCACATATACCTTTCCTTATCTTGGGTACAATGTGGTCTTCAATAAGAAGCACAACTTCACCAATCCTTGATCCTTCCAAGGAGAAATTATGGATGGTATAGTAGCTTAGGATTCACGACCAGCTCCACCAATTAGAGATGTGACATATTAGTACCTATCTCAACTTAAGGGCAAAAGATTTTGAAGAAGCTTTTGTGCAGTTTACTGCATTCCTACTCATAGTTACAGTGAAGTGGAACTCTGATCAAGTGATGTCTTTCAACAATGAACAGGGACCACAGTCAATGAGTAGGGACCTCAGTCAATGAACAGGGACCGCAGTCAATGAATAGAGGCCACAGTCAATGAACAGGGACCACAGTCAATGAACAGAAACCACAGCCAATGAACAGTGACTACCGTGAGAAAAGGCTCCTGTTGTTTGGGTGTGTAATCTATGCAATAAACAATCCTCAGCTGCATTAAACTAAGAAAAGATAAGAGCTAGACATTGTTGGTGGATGCCTGTGATCTAAGACTCAAGAGTCTGAAGCAAGGGGGATTGAGGCTACTCAGGACACACAGTGATAGCCAGTCTCAAAACAAGAAGAAAAAGAGAAGGAAGAGAATCAAAAAGAGAAGGTGAAGGAATAAAAGGAAAGAATAGGAGGAAGAAATGGAGATGGCCGAAGAGGAGGAGAAGAGGAGGAAAAAGGAGAATGTAGAAATAAAAGGAGGGGCTCCATGATAACCTCTTGTCTTAGGGGGATGATTGCTGGGATGAAAAATCATGACCAAAAGCAACTTAGGGAGGAAAGGGTTTATGTGCCTTACACTTCCACATCACTATTCCAAATCACGATTCAGAGAAGGAATTCAAGTAGAGTTCCTGGCAGCAGGAGCTGATGCTGAGGCCATGGAAGGGTGTTGCTAATTTGCTTGATCTCATGGTTTTCTCAGCCTGCTTTCTTATAGAATCTAGGATCACCAGCCCAGGAATGGCTGTAATGATTCTGCATGAGAGGGACCTTGGCAGCGGGTAGGTCCAAACCACGGCAGGTGAGAGCCCATGGTGAGTGAGGAACAGACACCCATGCAGACAGAGCTCAAGTGGGGAATTTTATTGAGATAAAGGGAGTGGGGGGAGAGGAAGGGATAGAGAAAGAGAAATAGAGAGGCAGAAAGAGAGAGAAAGAGATGTAGAGAAAGAAGAGGGAGAAGTAGGTGGAGTTACACCTTTTAAAGGGACAGAGTACTGTCTGCCGTGTATGCAGGCATGATGCAGAGGTGACACACTCCGTCAGGTCTTCAAGGGGCGGGGACAGGTTCACCTGGATGCTGATGTTGCACTCTTCGTTATTTATTAAGAAAAAGATGAGTTAGGCGTGGCAGGTTTGGGAAATGAGGGCATTGAGTTCTCAAGACTGCTTCCTGCTGATCTGGGGGCATCATCCCCTTGGGGAACCTGAGAAAGCTGGGGTGCTGGTCACATCCTGGGGAAGCTGGTTGTTTCACTGATTTCCAAGCTCTGTGGAACTGTCCAGTGCCTCTTGGACCTGGCGAGATGCGGGCAGAGCAGAGGACAAGGTTAAGTTTAGGAAAAAAATATTTCTTGGGTTTTGGTAATTGAGGAAGGGGGGTGCCAAGACCAAGTAAATGTGGGGTGGCTTAGGCTGTTTAGGTTCTGGTAATTAGGGATGCATCTGACCCGAGGTGAATCCAAGTCGACTTTCTGGAACTTACAAGAATTCTTTGAGTTCGTGAAAACGTAAGTTTTAGACAGGCCAGAGGAGGGGAGCCCTTCTCGGGTGCAAATCCCTCTTCTTGAGAAGCCTGGGGCAGCGGAAATCCTACAGAGGGTAGGCGCAGGGCCGACATGCGCACAGGAGCCAGGCCCTCCTCCAGACGCCAAACTCCTGACACGGTGTTGTTGGGTGTCCTGAAGATGTACACATCCTCATTACCTGTCTCAGACCCTGTGAGGCTGCCCTTGGTGTGGCTGTGTGAAGCCAGACTGCGGGGGAGGTCATAAGTACTGTCTTTGAATTCAGTGTTATGTCGGCTTGGCTTGGGAAGGCTGTAGAAGCCACGGACTTGACCACTGGCTCTGTTGATAGTGTCTATTTCCATGGGCAATTTTTTGTATGGCTGTATCAGTCTTCTGTCAGGCGCCCTGAGAGAAGCCAGCACTCCTCACGTTTTCTGTCCTTGGGTTGATGCATTGGTGTGGGCACTGGTGAACAAGACAGGCTGAGGTGGAAAGGGGCGGAGGACTTCCTTTCTCTGAGCAGGTGCTGACTGGAGCTGCTGAACCAAGCCGGAGAAGAGCAGGGACCGTGACTGGCTAAAGAAAGGTTTCTCAGGGAGTCTGTGCTCATGAAGTCACAGATCTGGCAGATGCTGTGCACCCACTTATTCATGGAGGTCTCTGTCTCAGCCACCAGGTGGAAAGTGAGCTCACTGGTCTTGATGTCAAACACAAACTATCCTGCAGCTCTTTCATGGTGTAAAGTCAGGCCTGAAGCCATCTGCTCACAGAAGTTTAGACTGATGATCCACATGGGGTTTCTTGGAGTGTTCATTCTTGTAGTATTCCAGTAGGTTCGCGTGGTCACTCATCTGGTTGCTCTGCACTATAAACCGGCGTTTTTCCAAGCATAGCACCTCAACTTCTCGGGAGGAGATTTCCTCAGCTATCCGGTGACCACCACATCGTCGCCACCACCCATGTCGCCAGCTGAGTGGGGTCCGCCACCAGCCGGAAAAGCAGCACCTTATTTGGGCCCTCCCATCTGATGGGCCAGGATGGCTCTAGCATCTTCCGGGTTTTCTCTGGGGGAGAAGCAGAAAAGCAATCTTCAGGGGTGGGACATTCCCTGGAAACATTATTATCATAGATGGCGGGACATGCCCCCAATAACCACACACTCATTAGATTTTTGGCACCGGGAAGCTAGCAGTGGCCCTTAGGATTGGGGGGTAAACCTGGAAAAAAATCCTGTCTAAATTTCTCATCTCTGTAATTAGGATGGGCAGCTCGTCCCTGTTTAACTTGTAGCTCGTATTCTTTAGTGTAAAAGGCTTTATGGTCAGTAGTGATATAAAGCCTCGGCCTCCGGGAGGATGTCTTGACTAAGGAGGCTGTCAGTTAGGCCAGAGTCCACCAGGGGGCGCACCTCCCCTCGATTGCCATCAGAATCAGTCCAAGGCAGCCAGCTGGCCATCTATGATGTAGACTGTCCACCCACACCAAGTAGAGGTGGTCCCAGGACTAGCTGCCAAGAGTGTGTGTGTGGGGGTCTCCTCTTTTTTTATGACCGTGCGATAAGCCCCAATGTTTATCAGGAATTTAAAGGTTTTATTTTCAATTGTTAGGGTCATCTTTGGTCTCAGGCTGGGTATTAAAGGCGCGGTCCGGTGTGCTTTGACTGCTCGCTTTGCTGCAGCTCCTTTCTTGATGTGACTATTTCCTGTGAGCATCATGGATGATGGAGGTGGCGCTATCTCTTCTTGAAGCTCCTTCTACATCCTAATCAATATCCTTCTCAGCATTGCAGAACAAGAAACATAAATAATGAAAGAAAATTAATGAAGAAATAAAATTTCCTTTATTTATTATTTCTTATGAAAATGGAAAGTTTTCCCTGAAACAATTAAACAATGGGTGGATTTAGAGAGGCTTCTAGTTTAAAGGTTAAATACACAAAATTCATTTGCATTTCTGTGTATCATCAAAACATTTACTGTTATTTATAGCTCTTTCAAAATATGAAATAGGTAAAAATCTAACAACATTATTCAAGAACTTTATGTAAAAACTACAGAATGAGTCGGTTATAATTAAACAATCAAATATTTCTATTGGTAAGTTGGAATAAATATTCTTGATTACTCTCACATCAACTATATACACAACTCAATTCTGATAAGATTCCAACAGGTTGTTTAGAAATAAAACTGCATCATAAAACCTATGCAGAAAGAGAAAATGACTGTGGTAGCTGAAAACAGTTAATAAAAGTAAAACCAATGTGGAGGACTCTCGATATCTGGCTCATTAATATGACTTAATATAAAATCAAATTAAAGAAAATCATATTAAAGAAAACAATGAGATACTGAAAACAAGGTAAGACACACACACCAGTGAAATAAATGATCGGTAACTAGATCCATACAGTCTGTTGATTTTCTCCAGGGGCGTTTCCCAGAAAGGGATTCTTTTATTTTCACTCTTGTGAAAGATTTACTTATTTAATTACTTATGGTGCTGGAGATTGAACCCAGGACCTTACACACGATGGGGAAGCACTCTACCACTAAGCTACACTACAGCCCATAAAAACATTATTATTATTATCATCATCATCATCATTATCATCATCATCATCATTCTTACAAATGGTGCTAGAATAATTAAACCTGAAAAAATACAGACAAGAGATAAGATAGATCAGTGGGCAAAGGTTCTTGTTTCCAAGTCTGATGACCTTGTTCCATCCCCAGAAGCCACATGATGGAAGGAGAGAGAAGTGTGTATGACAGCTGACCCAAGCTGAGTCTGCAGGCAGGATAATTAGACCTTCAATGATGAGGAGAGATTGGGATGTTGCAGGTCCAGAGCCTAACTACAGTTAATCTCTGGTTGTCTTTAGCCGCCTCTATACCAATTCCTTACCTACTCTGGTATAGAATTTAACATCTGTAACTAACAGATATAAACAACTGGAATGTATTAAGTTAACAAAACCTTATTCTCCATCAATCAAAGGACTAAGAATGCTATCAGATAGCATCTAAAGCCTGTGGTGGAGGTTTCTCCACTTGACTGGAATCCTCTTCTCTGATGGTTGCCAGCAATACAGTTGAAAAAGTGTCTTGATTTATGTCTTTCTTTGTTCTGTTGCTGTAAAAGCTTCATGAAACCGCCTCCACATTGGAACATGGAATTTGAAGTAACCCAAATAAATTCATGTTCTCTGGCCATGTCACTCATATTTGGTTCTAGAATAATCTCTTCTGCCCTTATATTAAGGTCTTTAATCCATTTGGACTTGAGTTTGGTGCATGGCAATAGATATGGATCCATTTTCATTCTTCTACCTATTGACATTCAGTGATGCCAGCACCATTTGCTGATGATACTTTCTTTTTTCCATTGTATAATTTTAGCTTCTTTGTCAAAAATCAGGTGTTCATAGATGTGTGGATCAATATCTGGGTCTTTGATTCGATTCCATTGGTCAACCTCTGTGTTTTTAGGCCAATAACAAGCTGTTTTCATTACTGTAGCTCTGTAATAGAGTTTGATGTCAGGCATGGTGATGCCTCTAGAAGTTCCTTTATTGGCAGGATTGTTTTGGCTATCCTGGATTTCTTGTTTTTCCATATGAATTTGATTATTGTGTTTTCAAGGTCTGTGAATATTTGTGTTGGGATTTTGATGGAGATTGCCTTGAATCTATGGAATGCTTTTGGTAGGGTTGCCATTTTTACTATGTTGATCCTACCTGTCCAAGAGCATAGAAGATCTTTCCATTTTCTGGTATCTTCTTCAATTTCTTCCTTCAAAGACTTAGCAAGTCCTTGTCAAATATGTCTTTCCCTTCTTTGGTTAGTGTTACCCCATGATATTTTATGTTATTTGTGGCTATTGTGAAAGGTGATGTTTCTCTGATTTCCCTCTCAGTTTCTTTATCATTTGTGTATAGAAGGGCTACTGATTTTTTTGAGTTTATCTTGTATCCTTCCACATCACTGAAGATATTTATCAGCTGTAGGAGTTCTCTGGTAGAGTTTTGGGGTCACTTATATACACTGTCATATCATCTGCAAATAATGAAAGTTTGACTTCTTCCTTTTCAATTTGAATCCCCTTGATCTCCTTTTGTTGTCTTATTGCTATTGCTAAAACTTCAAGAACTATGTTGAAGAGATATGGAGAGAGTGGACAGCCTTGTTTTGTTCCTGATTTTAGTGGAATTGCTTTGAATTTCTCTCCATTTAATTTGATGTTGGCTGTCAGCTTTCTGTATATTGCTTTTATTATATATATATATATATATATATATATATATATATATATATATATATATATATTATATCCCTGATAGCTCCAAGACCTTTATCATGAAGGGATGTTGGATTTTGTCAAATGCTTTTTCAGAATCTAATGAAATGATCACATGGGTTTTTTTCTTTCAGTTTATTTATATGATGGATTTTTGTATGTTGAACCAGCCCTGCATCTCTGGAATATATGAGAATGACCCTAGCAAAGTGGAGTAATGGGGCATATGGAGCCAAATTTGGCCATCTCTATAACTAGGCAAGGCTCCTAGCAGTGTGACTGGGACATCAACCCAGCCACACATCCTTTGACTTACAATCTGTCCTGTCTGCAAGATGTGCTGGAGTAATGGTGGCAGAGAACTAGTGGGAGTGGCCAGCCAATGACTAGCCCAGCTTGAGGCCCATGCCACAGGAAGGAGCCCAGGCCTGACATTGCCTGATGGTCAGGAACCAGAAGAGGATGACCCAGAGACCCAGGATAGAACGAAACAAGGTTGGTTTCATCAATAAAATGATTCCTATATTCTGCTATAACTCATAGATTGTTTCTTAGCCCTTTTGTCATCAGAGGAGCAGTGTCCAGAAACCAGTGGGAGCAGATACAGAGACCCACAGCCAGACACTAGGTGGAGCCAGGGGAACCTTGCAGAAGAGGGAGAGGATGGATTGCAGGAGCCAGAGTGGTCAAGGACACCAAGAGAACACAGAACCAATTAAGCAGGACTCAAAGTGACTTAGAGACCGAAGCAACAATCGTGGGCCCTGTGTGGGTCTGAGCTGTGTCCTCTGCATATACCTTATGGTTATATAGCTTGGTGTTCTGGGACTTCTGACAGTGGGAGTGGGGTGTGTGTGTCTCTTTTGCTGCACTTGAGACCCTTTTCTTCCTACTACGTTTTCTCGATAGCCTTGATATAAGGGTTTGTGCCTAGTTTTATTGGAACTTGTTATGCCATGTTCAGTGAATATTCCTGGGAAGCCTACTTTCTGTTTTTTTTTGGGGGGGGGGCAAGGAATGCATCTGGAGGAGATGGGAAGTGGGGTAAGGGGGTGGAAGGTGTGGAGCGTGGGGAAACTGTGGGAGCGACGTAATGTATGAAAGAAAAATTTAAAATATTTATTTATTTATTATGTATACAATATTCTGTCTGTGTGTATGTCTGCAGGCCAGAAGAGGGCACCAGACCCCATTACAGATGGTTGTGAGCCACCATGTGGTTGCTGGGAATTGAACTCAGGACCTCTGGAAGAGCAGGCAATGCTCTTAACTGCTGAGCCATCTCTCCAGTCTCCCGAGAGAAAATTTTTACTAAAAAAAACTTTCAATTTTTAAAAAGAAAGTTTTACAAAAAGAAGCCTAAAAATTCACCAAAATTTAAATAAATCAATTTATAAAGTGGATACGATAAGAATCAGTGTAAAAATATAAGCCATATTCCTACCTTTCTGTCAACAACATGTATTGCCTTTATGTTGTGTGATATTTGATTAGCCTCCTACAAGTACAAAGCTCTCATTCCCAGCCCCAGAAGCCACAGACGTTTTGTTTTCTTGTTTGTATGTCTACATTAAAGGAAAAGTCATAGATGCAGTGGGCTTTCATAATCCTCGAAGAAATAACTGTGTCCCTGGGATTTATTAGCCAGACAGTCTAACCAAATAGGCAATTTCCAGGCAAGTGAGAGACCCTGTCTCAAAAACAGGTGAATGGCATCTGAGAAACAGCAGCCAAGTTTGCCCTCTGGCCTGCACATGCACATACACATATGTGAATCTGCACATTCTTGAACACGCATGTGCATACCACACACATATAAGCACACGCATGTGCACACGGGGGGGTAAGAGCATTTTTATATTTTAAAGAAGGCGAAAGTGTGCTGCTTACACACTCAGCACCTCCTGGGGTTGTTAGAGCTGGCCTTTGCTGTACAGCTGATGATGTCCACACTGGAGGGAGCAGCAGCCAGGTCTGGAGCTTATCCCGCCTTTTCCGTGTCTTCTCACCTGCTGTAAACCCTAGCCCATATGGGAATGCAGTCACATGGGGAGGGAAACGGGCTTGACCCGAAAGTCACAATGAAAATGTCGCTGTGCGTTCTAATCATGTCTGGCTGTCATACCAAAAGGTTGTCAAGTGGGTGGCTAAAGCGACAGAAATTGTTTCTCTGTTCTGGAAGCTGGGTATCGAGGGTCAGAGAGTTGGCATGTTCAGTTTCCAATGAAGCCTCTTCCCTTGGCTTACAGACAGCAGCTGCTTCCTTGCATTGTCCTTATATAACAGGAAAAGGTATAACTTCGTCTCTCTTCTTTATACACAACTGTCACCCACACACCTAGGACCATCCCTGATGAAGCGACCTCTCCCAACCTTATGCACTTCCTCTAAAGGCAATTACATCAGTTAGTGCTTTGAATCAACTACTTTTCTTGTGACCGTAGTAAAATACCTGAAAAGAAAAAATAACAGCTTAAGGAAGGCAGGGATTGTTTTGGTTCACAGTTTAACAATGCAGTCCATCCATTGTGGCAGGAAATGCCTGGCAGCGAGGAGCTGGTCACATGGCCATCACAATCAAGAATCAGAGAGATAAATGCTGATCCTCTGCTCCCTTTCCCCTTTTATTCAGCCCAGACCCCTGTCCCATTCCCTGCTGCTGACAGAAGCCACTTAAGGAAGAGCTGGTTTGTTTCAGCTCAGGACTCCAGGCCACAGTTCATCATTGTTGGGAAGTCATGGCAACAGGAACTTAAAGATGTAGTCACATCACAGACATGCCCAGAGGCTTGTCCCTTACGTGAGTCTGGATCCTGTCAAGCTGACAATCACTCTTCACCATCACAGGCTTCATGAGTGAATCTGCAGGGTGTTGTGGGGGAGAGGGGACAGTCTGGTCACTGTCACACGTCCAGGGAGGCAGACACAGTTCTGTTTTGTGAGTATGGGGTCTGGTTTTTCCTTCACTCATCACCCCTGTCCTGTAAATCTGAGGGTATGTACCAGATAAATCTTTCTTTCTTTCTTTCTTTCTTTCTTTCTTTCTTTCTTTCTTTCTTCCTCTTTCTTTCTTTCTTTTCTTTTCTCTTTTCTTTTTGTTTCCTTTTTTTTTTTTTTTTTTTGAGACAGGGTTTCTCTGTGTAGCCCTGGCTGTCCTGGAACTAGTTCTGTAGACCATGCTGGCCTCAAACTCTAACTCACAGAGATCCGTCTGCCTCTGCCTCCCTAGCACTGTGAGAAAAGGCATGCACCACCACTGCCTGGCCCAGACAGACTTCTTAATGACCCTACATTATATCTCATTGCTGTAATTAATTACATATTTGAGGTTATTCTCCAAGTTATAGATTACTTCTCTGATTTAGCTCTCTTCTGTGATAAAAATATCAAATTTCAAATTATATTATTTTTGACTATATAAAAACACATATTGCTTAAAGTGAATTTAGTGGAATAATGCTGAGAAGTCTAGACAAAGAAATACAACATTCATGATGGATATTAATGAAGAGCTAAATAAGGAGAGTGATATGACGTGGGCATTAATGACAAGGTCAGATCCTGAGATGTCAACACTCTAAATATTCTTGTAGATCTGCTGCAGTCTCAATGAGGACTTTGGTAGGCTGTGCTGAAGACATTGACAAGCTGACCCTAACTTTTACATAGAAACATAAAATACTTAGAATAGAAAAAAAAATCTTTAAAGAAAGGCAAAGTTGTGAACTCCGACTTTCAAGTCCATTATTGAATTTTAATACAATAATGTGTGCTGATGCAGAGACGGCTCTGGAGTGTGAAGGAGAAATGTCCCCACAGGCTCATGTGACGGCTGTCAGTCGGTGGCGCTGCTTGGGAAGGCAGTGGAACCTCTCGGAGGTCCAGCCTCACTGGAGGAAGTGAATCCCTGTGGGTGAGCACTGAGGCTTCACAGCCTGGCCCCACTTCCTGCTTCCTCTTGTTTCCTGAATGTCATTGCAATATGAACGGCCTGCCTCCTGTTTCTGCTGCCGTGTCTTCTACATCATGATGGAACAAACCCTTGTGCTGCTTCACGATCTGCACAACTATAAAAATAATTTCTAGGGCCCAGCGGGGAACCTACTACGACTTTTCTGCTAAGTGGACAGAGTGCCAAGCTGTCCTCTCGGGGAAGTTCCTCAGGCAGCAGGTGGTGGTTAGTGCAGAAACTCACCTCTGACCAAACGTAGAGACGAAGGGTCAATGGGGTGGTCAGCTGCAAATGCGACATCTATATCATCATCATCACCACTATCACGATCCTCCCCAGTCTGCAGAAGAGGGGGTGGAATGATTTACTCTAATATTTGCATCTTGATTTTTAATGGTTTTTAAATATATATTTTTAATTAAAATACAATTACATCATTTCCCCTTTCCCTCTCTTTCCATGACACCCCCACTCCCTGTAAAACTGATGGCCTCATTTTCTTTGATTATTGTTACATATGCTTGTGCACTAGTGTGTGTGTGTGTGTGTGTGTGTGTGTGTGTTGAATATCCACACATGCTAGGCAATCCTCTTACCACTGCACTATATTTTCAGTTCTATTTTCAATTTTTATTTTGAAGAGTCTCAACTAAGTTCCCCAGGGTAGCTATTTAATGGTTCTGTAGCCCAGGAAGGCTTTGAACCCACAATACAGCAATACTTCCTGTCTCAGCCAGCCAAATAGCTGGTTGTCAGCAGGACAACCTTGCTGTATCCATCTTAACATCAAATGGAGGCCGTCAAAGGACAAACCTGATAGACAGACAAGGCAGACTTTTCCAAGATTCCCAAGCCACTGCAGACACCGAGGACCTCCTCCTCTGTTAGTAGTGGATTCACTGCTGTCCACACATTTGCCTGAAGGGCACCATTCACAGGACGCCTCACCATAATGTTTCAGGAGCAGAGACCTGCAAGTAAACCAGATAACATGGAACAATTTCGGCAGGGGACAGAGGGGCTTTTGGATGGACGAACATCTTCGCTTGTTTTATTATGAAATGGTTTAGAAAACATTTGATTAAAATTAAAATACTCTATAGACATTTGCAAATATGATGACTTGCATAGAAAATCCTAATAAGGCTGGGGAGATGGCTCAAGCAGTAAATACTGGAATTAGAAGCACAAGGCCCCAAGTTTTAGACAAGTCAGGCATAATGGTACTGTAATCTTAGCAGTGGAAGGGGAGACCGGTGGGTTCTGGGGTTTTGCTAACCAGATGACCTATTTGACAAGCTCCAAACCAATGAAAGGCTGTCTCAAAAGAGATGGATAACATTTCTGAGAGTAACATCTAGGTTGCCCTCTGACCTCCACATGCGTGCATATACACTGCTTTATGGAAAACACACACACACTCACACATACTTATACATTCACACAGATGAACTTATTTAAAAAGTCAAAAAAATAAAGAAAATTGTATTAAAACCACAGAATCAAAATTATACTGAATTTTCATATCTAATAAATAATTGAGCAGGGTTATTTGCAAGCTACAAGGGCACACCAAGGAATAATTTGGCTTTCTGTGAAAAGCAATGAGCAATTAGAAAAGATGAAAATTTAGCCTTTGTCAAAACATAGTTAAATACTTAGGAATGAAATTAATGAAAAATACAGTGTAGTCCTCAAGGATAAAATATTCTTCAGAAAGGAATAGAGGGGCCATGTGAAATGATAATGCCTGAGAAATATTAGTAATTATGGACTGGCACCAAGCTGTCTGTCTAGCAAAGAGAACACCAAGGATAGATATATTACACACAGGTTGTAATAGTCAAAGATAAGCTACTGGCAATCTGAGATCTCAGACGTGCTAAGCAGGTAATCTGCATCCCCGAGCTACATCCCCAGTCCTCTTTACTTTTTATTTTGAGGTAGGTTTTGCTAAATGGCTTGAACTGCCCTTAAACTCCCCCACACACACTTGTAACCCAAAATGACCCAGACCTTGGAATCCTCCTGTCTCAGGCTCCAGACAGGAACTTCTCAAAAGAAATCACAGGAGAGACACCTTGTCTGTAGAGGAACAAAGATGAGGATGACATTAGGCTTCTCTCTAGGAGTGAAACCATCAAGAGGGTGTGAGGTCAAGATGCTGAACCAGCTGAAGAGAAGCACCCATCTGCTCAGACAACCGTACAAATGCAAAGGAGCAAAGGATATCTCTCCATAAACAAAGGCTGAAGGATGGCATCACAGAAAAACAAAATTCTTAAAAGTATTCAGAATAAGGAAAATCAGAGAGATCAGAAACATGATAGTGTTGGTGATAAAAAGATGTCTTGGAGGTTAAGAGCACTGACTGCTGTTGCAGAGAACTGGAGTTCAGTGCCCAGTGCCCAGTGCCCAGTGCCCACAGGACAGATAACAACCATCTACAACTCCAGCTCCAGGAGCTCTGATGCTTTCTTTTGAACCCCATGGGCCATGTACATACACATTGGTTCATAAATAAAATAAAAATACATTTTGGAAGAGTGTTAGAGAAGAGAGCTAAAAGGATGTTTTCTATATATTCACATTCAACACAGAAATACTGACCAGAAACATGGATTTAATCCCAACCCAGGTAACTCTCCAAGTTCCTGCACGCTACAGCTAGCTGTCCCCAATTCAGCTTGATTCTGCTACTTCCTGGGGAGTACAGATTCCACAGCAGTGTCTCACAGGACCTACTTCAGATGCTGGTCAGTCCTAGGTTGTTTCGAGACTGCCCACCATTCCTACCCAAATTACCTACGAATCAGTGGTTTTCATAATTCTCTCTTGGGTTCAATTATTTTCTAAAGTAGATCAGCCATTGTCCTAAGACTCAGCAATCAGCCAGCCAGGCAGGTTGGTATAATACAGCAACCCCAGCATGGTGTGGTTGACAGAAAGAGAATAGGGAGCTTGGAGACAGCTTGGGCTATGTGGAAAGCTCAGGTCATCCTTGGCCTTTCAGTAAGACTGTCTCAGTCACAGAAAGCCAAAGAATGGGAGAAAAATAAGAGGCATGGTTTAGTCAGTAAAGTGTTTGCTTTGCAAGCAGAGGGACCTCAGGTCGATGGCCAGAAAATACATCTTAAAAGGCCAGGTGTGGTGATACACTTATGGAATGCCAGCTCCGGGGAGGTGGGACAGACAGAGCCCTAGTGCTTGCTCCTTGCTCAGACTACCCTACTTGACGTGTTTCAGGTCAGTGAAAGGCCTTATCTCAAAACAGAGGTGGACACACTATAATGTCAGAGAGTACACACCTCACACTAATGCACACTAACATGTCAGAGTGCACACAGTGCACTGATGCATGCTAACATGTCAGAGTACATACCTCACACTAACGCACACTAACATGTCAGAGAGCACACAGTGTACTAATGCACACTAACGTGTCAGAGAGCACACAACACACTAATGTACACTAACATGTCAGAGCACACACAGCACACTAATGCACACTAACATGTCAGAGCTCACACAGTTCACTAATGCACACTAACATGTCAGAGCCCACAGCGCACTAATGCACACTAACATGTCAGAGCCCACAGCGCACTAATGCACACTAACATGTCAGAGCACACACACCACACACTAAGTCAGAGAGCCTACACAGCACACTAACGCACACTAACAGCTCTGAACACCCACACACAAGCTGGAGTCTTACCAGAGCTCCCTCCCCCATGAGTCCTGAATTCCTTTTTCTCTCCAGCCTTAAAAAGAATGCCATTAACTCTTTTCAGACTCCCCAGCTGTGACTGTCCACAAGCAAAAGCCTCAGCAGAAAAACCGATGCCAGTGTCAGCTCTTCCTGTCATCATCTCTTTCTACAGAACTGAGCCCCTCAAAATTGCCTGCCTTAATAATTCTCTATACTGTAAAGCCGATTTTCTTAATGTTGTGCCTGTCATAATTTTTTACACTTTATGTATGCACATGTGATGTATATATGCTGTGCATGCTTGCGTGTGCTCAGGCACATGCATCCCATTGCACATATAGAGAGGTCATAGGACAAGCTCAGACATGGTCTTCACTTTCTATTTCCTCTAAGTCCAGCACACCAGATTAACTGGCCCACACGCTCCTGAGGCATCTCACGAGGACTTCCTTCTTGCCACAGAAGCCCATGGGTTGACTTGCACTTGCTATTGCATCTGGCTTTATGTGGGCTCTGAGAATGTGAACACAAGTCTTCACACTCTGTGAACAAATGTTTTACCCACTGGACCATCTTCCTGGTCCCTCAAATTGGGAACTCCATATGCTAGAAAAGTCCAAAATGAAAATTACCAGTTGTCAGAGAGCTCTCAACTATTTCAAGTTTATCTAGCAATAAACTTCACCTAGCAATCCCATGTTCGATTGTCTTTCTGAAGTCCCCACAGAAGTACGTGAAGATGTGCTGTTATTGCAAACATGGTTGAGATGCCACTATTTGCCAGACATAATTCTTCGTATTTTGTATGAATTACCTCATCAATTCTTACAGTGACACAGAGATAGTAGACATATTCCGCTGTGGACTTCAGTTAAGAAAGGCAGCAAAAGCCAGAAGAGGACTAGGTTATGGGACAATGTGCTGTTGCCTCAGATGCTCATCAGTAGAGACTGTTTTCTGCTTTGTTTTTTAATGTAAAAACAATTTAATATAGACCAGACATAGTTCAGAGGATTGGTGTCTTAGTAAATCCTGTTGTTGCTGCAACAAAATTCTCAACAAAAACAACTTAAGGGGAAGGCTTATTTAGGCTTACACTTCAGGGGGTACAGCCCATCATGGCAAGGAAGGCATGGCCACAGGCGGGCACGGTGCATCCACATGCCAGAAGCAGAAAAGATGAAGGCTGGTGCTTAGCTACCTTTCTCCTTTTATGTATTCTGAGATCCCAAGCATGGAATTATACAGCCCACTCTAGGGTGGACAGTCCCTCTTCAATTAGCATCAGCAAGACAATCTCTCTTTTCTGAGAAGTCACTATCTCCAGTGCCGACTCTGTCTGTGTTCAAGGCAACTCTATATTATTCCTCCTTTGTCCTCATGAGTGCCCTGGGTTGCCCATGAATAGCTGCCGAATAAATGACTGCAGGGTAAGTGTGTGGACAGATGAGTGAATAGTGGGTGGGAGGGAAAAGAACGGAATTCTTCACAGCTCGTATAAACGGTTTCCTTATATGTACAAAGAATGCCATCTATAGTTTACTGTTTCGTAAATATTTCTATATTCACACCCAGCTTGTCTCCATCCTTCAAGACTCTAGTCTCGTCTTCACACTTCAGGTGTACCAGTAGCCAGAAAACTATGGCTTTTATCCAGTCTTTTTCCTTTCAGTGTCATTGTCTTCCTTCAGAGCAGAAATACCTTTTGTATTGATTGTCCCATGCTTCAGAGAAAACAAACACTGTTTTCTTCAAAGAAAAACTCATCATAGGGATGAGCGTCTAGGCATCTGTCCACAGTCAGATCCACTCTTTTTTTTTTTTTTTTTTTTTTTTGGTTTGTTTTTCGAGACAGGGTTTCTCTGTAGCTTTGGTGCCTGTCTTGGAACTAGCTCTTGTAGACCAGGCTGGCCTCGAACTCCTAGAGATCTGCCTGCCTCTGCCTCCTGAGTGCTGGGATTAAAGGCGTGCACCACCACCGCCTGGCTGAGATCCACTCTTACCAGAAAAGAAACTCCACTTCATAGTCAGCAGTTTCTACTATTGCTGTAGACAATAAAATTAAGATATGTCCCAGAATGTCATTTCCAGCAGGTTCTGATGAGCAACACACAAGTCAGAACGGTGTAGGCTAGGGAAAGCTGAAGCAAAGGGCCAAGATCCTCTCCACGCCATGAGAATATTCCAGGCTTCGGCTAGATGCAGTGGCAGGGAGAGCCTCTAATATTCCTCCAAACACAGCAGATCTCTGGCAGGACTGGCTGGCTGGCTACAGACTCATGCTGAGGACAGGAAGAGGACATATTTGTTAGATGATATAACAAACCACCATGGGGGTTCATCCAGCAGGGAACTCTCCATTAAGCCTGACACTCACTGTTCCCCAGAACTCTGCCAGATTACTCTGACTTGGTGGGTTTTTTTTTCCATCAATGAGTAACACCACAAAGCAAAAATCAAGATAATAATAAGCCCCCACTTATCGAGTACCTTCAGCTTCCAAGCCACATTCTATGTGACACATTCCAAAAAAAAAAAAAAAACTGTATACAGAAGAGAGAAAAACAACCCGAGTATCAGCACGTGAGTCCATTCCTGTCCTGACTTCATTTCTGACCCGTGATTAAAACAACCTGACAAAGGTCAGCTTACACTTGGATTACAGTTAGAGTTCATCACTGTAGGGAAGCCAAGGCAGGGACGCAGAGAAACTAGTCATATCACCTCCAGGAGCAGAGAGAGGGTGAATGTGCGCATGCCTGGAACTAAGCTAGACTTCTCTGCTCTTACTCAGTTCAGGTCCCCAAGCCAGGGAATGGTGCTCCCTGTGCCAGTTAGGTAAACAAGATAATTCCTTAAAGACATGTGTACAAGGCAACATGATCAAGAGAATTACTAATTGACACCTGCTTCCCAGTTGATTCTCGGTTCTATCAAACTGGCAACTAAACTAGCCACCACAATACCAAAACCCAAATTCCTCAGTCCGTCTAATAGCCCAGGATACCATTTTGATCTCAAGTCCTTCGCTCACCTCATTGGGCATGTGACCTGACAGGTATCAATTTGTGCCAAGTTAAGACCACAGTGAGATGCTCCACTACCCGACATAGTCAGAAAATGTAAAAGAACCAAAGGAAAAAAAAAAGAACCACAGTACCAAATATTTGGAAGATAAAACACTGAGAACCCCATGCGTGTCTCACGACAACAGAAACTGATACATATTGGAAGACAGTCTGGTATTATCTAATAAATTCCATTTGCCTCAGCTGTAGTTATAGCAACATCTCTGAACTGGAATTACCCTAATGAACTCATTAATAAAAACAAGGTTGAAACTTAGGGTTTCTGCCCAGCCAATCCCCTGCTTCCAAAAATAACAATAGTGGAAATCCCCTTCAGAAAGCCTCTCCTGGGGCTGGGGGGATGGTTTGGTCAGTAGAGTGTTTGCCTTGCCATGCAAGCATGAAGGCTTGAATTCAGCACCCAGCACCCACGTGAGAGCTGGGTGCAGGGCCACAGGCTGTGATCCAACTTGGGGGAACCAGAGACAGGAGAATCACTGGGGCTTACAGTCAGTTAGTCTAATCAAATCAGCAATCTCCGGGGTCAGTGAGATTCCCTGAGAAACCCTGTTTCACAAGTGACTGAAGAGGATACTCAGGGTTGACCTCTGCTTTCCATCCACAGACAGACAGACAGACAGACAGGGACGGAGGGAGGCAGGGAGGCAGGGAGGCAGGGAGGCAGGGAGGCAGGGAGGCAGGGAGGGAAGTCTAACACCCTGTGCCTGGGTTACAGCTGATGTCACGGGTGCATTCAGAATTGTGCCAGGCTTCTTCTGTGGGCCTTGGGATCCACACTCACGAATTCAGGTTTCAACCACCAAGCAACATCTCCAGCTCCTCTCACACCTTTCTGGCTATTTGCTTCTTTTCTTTCTTCACTTTTTCTTATTGGAGAAAAGCAATGTAGACATCATCACGGTTCTCAGGCATGTCCTACCTCATAGTCACCCAGCTCATCTCTGTAGTGTTCTTTTGACTTCCTCCTAGGAGTTGATCAGTCTTCTAATCGTCCAGCCTCTGGTACTGAATTAGAGCCCTGCATTGTCTTCAGGCCTGGCCACAGTGGCCTGTACCATGGGGTTCTACCCTTTGACACTCTTCATCTTTACTGCATCCTGGCCTGTAACAGCTTGCTCTGTGTGAGAAGCCGGCATCTCTATCTTAAATCTCCAGAAAGAGACAGGAGAAGACCTGTCCTAGCCAAGTTATCCCTTAGTCGGGTGTAAGGTTTAAGGATCAACATCATCTCTACGTGCTGCCGCCACCCTCCCGGCTGTCACTTTGAGAGTATTATTTTGTTGGGATCTAGCATAGCATTATTATTGATGAGTTCCCCTGTAGGATGGTTAGTGTCAATCACCAGCTTGATACAGTCACCAGGAGACGGGCCTCTGAGCATGCCTGCGATAGAGTACCTAAGTTAGGTTAATCAGAGGTGTGGAAGATCCACCCTAGGCAGCACCATCCTGTGGGCAGAGGTCCCGAGTGGCAGGAAAAGGAGAAAGTGACCTTAGCACCAGCATCATGACTCACTGGCTTCCAGGTTGCTGATCCAGTTCCCCAGGGGGCCTGGTGTTTTCTCCAGCCACTGAGGCTTTCCCAGGAATGACTGTGTCTTTGAACTGAGAGTCCAAACGAACCCTTCCCTCCTTAAGTTGCAGTTGTTGGGATGTTGTATCACAGCTACAGGGACAGAGACAGATGCAGCTACAATCGTTTCTTATCATGGAATTAAGACCAGTCTGAAATTTAGGGTTTAATATTGGGAAGAGGCTCCAAGGCCACCGCTGGTCATCTTGACTGGAACTTGAATGACTACAGCAACAGCTCTGAGCACATCAAAAGTCGGAAACATCCTTCTAACCCTGATGCGGCCATGCCACATGTGGGGTGACGAATTAAGGAAAGATGTGAGATAAAGGGATTTCAGGTCACATGGGGTAGCGTGTGGGGGTCAGAAGTCAGCCTCAGCTGCTGGTCCTTAGATACCATCTACCTCGGTTTTTAAGACAGGGTGTCTCAATAACCTGGAACACACCAAGCAACCTAGGATAGCTGGCCAGCCAACTCAAGGAATTTACCCGCCTCCACTTCTCCAGTGCCAGGTTTACAAGCCTGTGCCACTACATTTGGCTTTGTTGTTGATTAGGCTACCACCTGTGAGCTGAGTATTAGCATCCCCCGCCCCCATTCTGCTTCCCGATGTAGATGCCTCAAGCTCCCACTGCCATGTCTTTTCTCAAATGATAAACTGTACCTTCAAACTACAAACCAGAATAAATCTTATTTCATCACGGCAACAAGAAAAGTAACCAAGACACTGGAATTGAACTCTGGTCCTCCTCATGCTTGCAAGGTGACAGCACTACTTAGATAATGATACATGCTGGTGACACTGTCAGGTGACACAGAAGGCCTTCCACCCTTCACAGACGTAAGAGTGATGTAAACTAAGCCAGACACAGAGCGTCAAGCACAAGTTTTACCTGTCTTGTAGAATCTACAATGTCATCTCAAAGTAGCAATTATTAGTGGCCAGTGACATGCAGGAAACTAGAGCAAGATTGGGTAAGTGGTACTAATACACACACACACACACACACACACACACACACACACACACACACTGAGCTGGATACCTCCAAAAGTAAAAGAGAGTAAGAAATGCTAATTGACCCCACAGCCTATGTACGCCCTGAAATATTGTGCCAAACCCTGTAAATATATACAACGATTAACGTTAATTAAGAGGAATCATTTTAAAAAGAAGAAATGTTTAGGTTGGTTCCGGTTGTACAGAACCAAGCATCCAAGCCACGCTTGAAACGCTTGTCTGCCCCTATTTGGATAGTGCCCAGCCAGGCCACCGGGTCTCACGTGGGACTTTTCCAGTGCTCACACGGGGGTGGGAGCGGGGGGGGGGGAGTGGGGAAGGGCTGTCTAACCCCAAGCTTTCTGATAGTGGCAGATGGAAACAGAAACACCGCGAACTGTGAGCTTTGAGCAGAAAGTTAGAGCGCAGAAGAAAACGTTCGGAAGTGGGCGGGTGTGTGTTTAAAAAAAAAAAAAATGGGTGGGAACCTCATGGCCAAGTTGTAGAAAAAAAAAGTTGAAGTGTGCCTATCTTGGGGCGGAGCCCCTCCCTTCTGCTCGCCGCGCGCGCGGAGTGGGAGTCCCGGCTACAACCGAGAGGCAGGTCCAAGGAGCTGGGGACCCCCGCCGCCGCAGTGAGCCCACCGCGTGTCTCCCCCGTCGCGTGGCGATGAGCAGCCCCGAGAGCACGCCGCCTCCCGCGCACCACGGTGAGTAGCGGGACTGCCCCGGATCCCCGCCTGACCCGGGGTGCACCGAGCGCGCGGGGTCCGAGTCCAGGAGCCGCAGGCATGGTGGCTGGCCCCCAGCCCAAAGAGGCCACGAGCCCTGCGGTGGCGCGCTGTTTCTTTGTGTGGGGTTTGGGAAGGGTCCGGGACCCGAGAGAGGGAGAAGCCTAGCCTTTAGCAACCAGGCACCCACCACACACTCCACCCCCAAGCGAACTCCTCACCCCCACCCCAAGGCAAGTCGCCGCGGTCTGGTCAAGTTCGCAC
The DNA here is from genome assembly GCF_950005125.1 of Chionomys nivalis. NCBI lineage: Eukaryota > Metazoa > Chordata > Mammalia > Rodentia > Cricetidae > Chionomys > Chionomys nivalis. Next base: position 49,433,756 of record NC_080099.1, read on the forward strand.
CAGAGAACCCGGGCCAACTCCGGGAAAACTCCAAAAATCTCCAACAGTTCTTCCTGGCCCAGGGACAGGCACAAAACTTTGCGAAATCCGCTCTCCTAGACTCTTTGGGATTACGAAACAACAAACAAACAAAAACGGCCGTCTTTTTAAAGGCTTTAACTTCTTGGTGAGAAGAGCAGTCAGTGAGAGTCTCCGGATGTCGGAAACACTGATGGGCCTCTCCGTGCCTGCCCTCCTCTGCTTTGGGGCTCTTGCAACCTAAAATGTTGTTTTTAAAAGAACACAACTGTTTATCTGTTTTACCCCTTACCTCAGAGGAATTACATGGCATTCTCTAGCACAATAATAAGACAATAAGGGATAGCAGAGGCCTTTTAAACCTTATTTATTTATATTTTTGAGGCAGGGTTTTATGTAATCCAGGCTAGTTTGTAAATTGGACCAGGCCATGTAGTCAAAGATGTCTTTAAACTTCTGATCCTCCTGCCTTCACCTCTCAAGTATTGTGATCACAGACATGTGGCAACACAGAGTTTATGCCATACTAAAGAAGGAACTTTGTTCTCCGTGCATACTAAGCAAGTGTGCTACCAACTGAACTACACCCCTGGTCTGCCGCCACTCTTTGTTAAGTCTTGTAAATGTTGGCGATGGAGGCCCCTCAGGGCCCCTGTCTAGTGTGTTTGGATAGGTGACTTCTATTGGTGGTGTGTGGTCTGTGACTGTGTGCTCATCTCTGTCACCAGTACATGCTATCCTGCATGTTGCCTGTAATGGAACTGTGATGTCTCAGCTCCAGTTTCGGCGCACAAAGTGAGAAAGCCTCATAGAGCATTTCTCATTGGATTGTAAGAATGAGATGCATGCAAATGCTTGAGAGTTGAGGCTGCCTAGCACCCAGGTTCACACGTGTTTGTTTCAGTCTGTGGCTGACTCAGGTTCTTGTTTGTGGTTGCATGAGCACGTGTGTTCAGTTTCAGACCTTGCTTGGCCAACAATTGCAAACACTTCTCTTCCAGAGCTGATGGGGTTGCCTTTGCTCAGATCTTCAGGTTACTGTCCCCATTGGATCTGTGGCAGGGTCGCTGCAATGGGAGCCCTATTTCTTGTTGCTAACTCAGACAGGATGTGTCTGCATCCTGTCTCCATGATGAAGCTGTAGCTACTCAGTGCCTGAGGTCGGAGCAGAGTGAATTGACTTCCCTGTGTTGGGTCTGCCTAGATCCAGCAGGGTTTAGGCTTCTTCTTGGCCTGGTTGTCACCATTACCAACAAGTTATGCAGGGCGGTCTGGTGCCTTGCCCTTGAATGAAAGGGGTCACTGCTTAGCATAGAGATGCCAGGTTTGGCAGCTTTATATAGAATTTGCTGTCGCTGACAGAGGCAGAGAGGGTAGCCAGAGGTGCCAAATGAAATTATATCTCTCAACCCTTGTGCAATCCCTCTAGATGCTGGGGACATTGGGAGTCTCGTGGGGCTGGCACAGTAAGCAGCTGGACCTTTCCCAGGGTACCCTCAGTTGGACAAGTATTTTAGAGACTTGCAAAACACTCTGGGAAGCAGAGGGCTGTGGAGTAAGAGGCATTGTGTGTGTGTGTGTGTTTGTTGGAAGTGGGTAACTGTTTTCACAGTGAGTGGGGAGAGGTTAAGAAAACCAAATGAATTTATCTGTGGATGACAGAGCCATCTTTGTATGTGGAGTTTTACCTATATGTGACTGTAAGAGCTCAGGATAAAGTGTCCTATTCCGGGATTTAATCCATGAGACAAATATTTTGTGTGTTTAAAATATTCTTAAATTCTCAGGAGCTGTCCTCCAGAAGATCATGCCAGTTGTGTGTGTGTGTGTGTGTGTGCACGTGTGCATGTGTACATGTTTGTCCGTGTTCATGAGTGTTGAGTGTGCACCTATCTGTGCTGCCATGCATGCAGGCCCGTGTGCAACCTCAGATGTCATTTCTCAGGTCCTTTCCACCTTCTGTTTTGACAGGGCCTCTTGCTGTCCTGGAGCTCACTGAATAGGCTAGGCTGATTGCCCGTGAGTTTTACCTACCTATCTCTGCTTCCCCAGCACTGGGGTTACAAATACGTACCACCACACCCAGCATTTTCCCTTGGGTCCTGGTGATCAAAAGTGGGTTCTCCCTTGTGTAGTTTATGGACTAACTACCTCTCCAGTTTCTAATGCTCGTGACCATTATGAGGACAGCAGTCACCCCCAGACTTGCTCACTCTCACCATCTCAGCTGAATTGATGGGTAGGAAATGTGTATGCCTCTCTAATTACAAGAGACTCTAAGCATGTTTTATGACTGATAAGACACGCTATTACTTTGCGGGGGAGTGCCTGCCAGAGCCTAGTTCATCCATCCGTCTATCTGTCCTTGTGTGGTGTCAGACCTGGGCGTTCACCGGCTTTGGGGGAAATCCCAATATCTCAGGGCTTCAGCTCTCTCTCCCGTTGGTGGGTTTAACAATCAGCCTCACAGTGGCGGCTTGGGGGACAGAAGTCACCTGAACCCATGCCTAGCAGTGGTGGTTTAGGAGAAAGCAAAACTGACTTGCAGATGTGGGTACCCTCACTCAGTCTACAGCAGCAGGTGGCAAGGCTTTTGACAGTGTAGCAATGTTATTAGTGCTTTTATGCCAAACCCTGGTGTGGACCTTGCCTGGATCACCCCCAGCATGCTTGGTATTTGACAAAGGGAACAATGGAGGATCAGGGAGGCCTGCCTGGTTCAGGCTTCCAACTTGCTAAGTACTAAGCCAGGCTGGTGATGAAGGCTGTCAGACACAGGCAGCTGAGGTTCTCCTGTGGAGTCGGTGGCCTGCTGGCGGCGAGCGTGTGCAAGGCAAGGTGTTCTGCTCACTGCAAGGGCTGTATCTGGTTGACCAACCCAGAGCCCTGTGTGACAGCCACCAGGCATGCCACAGCTCCTCAGCCGGGCCTGTGTTCCTGCCATGATCCGTGACCACCTGTTAATACTGTCTCTCCGTTCCTGTGGTCAGACCTGCCCACTGTAGCTGCAGCCTTCCCCGATGGCCCTCATGCGTCTGCCCATGCTGCCTGCCTTTCACCTTCACCCTTCTGACCTGTATCCAGCTCCTAGATGTCCAGCTACCCTCCCCTGAACACATCTGCGTGTCTATCAAGGGCTTGTTTATGTAGCCCAAGTCATTAAAAAAAAAAAAAAAAAAAAAAAACCCACAGCCTTGGAAGTCATCCACCAAACAAACCTACAACGAGGCTACTTGCCAGTCCCAGTGGGTCCTGCATCTGCTCCTTCTCAAGAATCTGACCTCCTGAGTGACTCTGGGCCCACACCCTCCCTCAGCCCCCTATGAATTGTTGAGTGAGCCATTCAGAAACAGGTGGTGATTATATAGAATTGTCCTTGAAAAGTCACCCCTATAGCTCCCAGGCCAAAACTTGATGTATGCTAAAAGGCCAGTAAGGGAGACATTGAAGCAAGTAGAGGGGGCCCCAAACACACGGCATGCCAAGAGCACGATTGAATGGCATTCTGATCTCCTCCTCCCCTACCTCTCAGCTTGGCTTCGTTATATCATCTGACCTTCTGGGGGAGTGCTGGCCACTGCCCTCAGGTTTATAAATTTTAATTTTTATACATTCTTCTAAAACAATGTTTTTTGTACAACCCTCTGGCCCATGTAGTAACAGACAATGGCCTCTTTCCCGCCTGCTGGCTAGAGCCCAACCCAAGGCTCTGGATTCCATCTGGAGGTAGGTGGAGACTGGACAAGGCCTCGCGCCAGCTGCTAGGAAGCCCTGTGCACAGCTGCTTCCATGCCACAGGAAGCCCCCAGCTTGGGAAAGGACCTTTGACCTTTAACCCTGAGGTCCTTGCTCTTTCTCTTGCCTTGATGCCCCACACCCTTATCTCTATTACCTGTCATTCACCTCGCTCTCCATCCCTCTGCTCCTCTCTTCCCCTCTCCTTCATTCCTTCCATGTGTGTGTGCATGCAGTACGTATGCATGCATACCGTGTGGCGTATGTAGAGGTCAGAGTGTGTACACATGCGGTATATATGCATGCATACCGTGTGGCGTATGTAGAGGTCAGAGTGTGTACACGTGCAGTATATATGCATGCATACCGTGGTGTATATGTAGAAGTCACAGTGTGTACACATGCAGTACATATGCATGCATACCGTGTGGCGTATGTAGAGGTCAGAGGACAATGTGGGGTGTTGGTCTTCTCTTTCCATGTTTTTTTGAGACAGGATCTTTCTTGTTGTTTACCAGTTCCTAAGCCACACCCGCTGGCCCAAGAGTTTTCAGGAATACCCCTGTCTCCGCCTCCATGTCCCTAGAGCTGATACTGTCTCTGCCTCCATCTCCCTGTAGCCTCAATGGATTTGCAGACACCTACACAACTGCTTCTGATGTTTAGGGATTTTGCATAGATTCTGGGGATGCTTGACACGCTGGAGCCATCTTCCTAGCCCCTCACTGACACTGTTTGCTGATCCTTTTTTGCAGTCTAATCCCTGCTCATCTCCCTCTGCATTAAATCACACACTCCTCTGACTCCTTTCCAGGGCTAAGAGAAGGAACTTCTATTTCAAGTCTCCTGTGGTGCCCTCGGCCGGCAGCACTGCCCAGGTATCCCCTTCCACCCTGGCACACGCTCATTAGCTGGCCCCCTCTCTCTGCTTTGCCTGGTGGTACTGATAGGCACCTTTCACAGAGAGCCATCACCTAAATTCCCACGTTTCTCCTTCATGTGTGGTGCATGTTCCCGAGGGCCCACTCTTCCAGCTGACCTGCAAGCCCGGCTCCACGGAACTCTAGCCTGGAGAACCATCGCATGTCAGCAGTAGCAAACGGGCACTAGAGTCTGTCACATGGGAAGATAGGATGGCTACCCACACCAGACCTGGTAGAGCAGCTGTGCCTATCTGCCCTTTGTGCTGGGCCCCGAGTCTGCGGCTTCGGTGTCCACTGAGCAGGGAGTTCCCTTGCCAGGTATCCTCCCTCAGTAGAGAGGCTTGCGATGCTTCGCAGGGCTAGAGGCTTCAGATTACGATTCCTCTTCAGCAGCTGAGGCTGCATGAGTGTGTGGGGTTGAAAGTTCATGTAGGTATAAGCGTGTTGTGTATGTGTGTGGAAGCCAAAGAGCAACCTCAAGTGCCGTTCCTTGGGTGCCATCTGCCTTGTCCGCCCCTACCTTGTGTGTGTGTGCATAGGTTAGAAGACCATTTGGGGGAACCAGTTCTCTCCTTTCCCTATGTGAATCCCGTGAGGGTCCAGGTTCAAATGCCCTTACCCAATAGGTTGTCTGTTGGCCTCCACCTTGTTTTTTGCCCCAAGACTTTTCATTGACCTAGAGCCAATGAGTCCAGGCTCTCTGACTAGGGAGCCCTGGGAATCCTCCTAACTCTGCCTCTCTAGAGCTGGAACCACAAGACCTGCCATCACGTCCTGTTTTTCTCTTCTCTACATGGGTTGAGACTGTCAAACTGAGATCAAGCTCCTTGCCTGCTGGGCCATCTCTCAAATTCTCTTCAGTCATTTTAAAAAATACTGTGTAGCCTGAATAGAGATCATCAGTGTGTTAGTGATAAAGAAGTTGGCAGTGGGATTGGAATCTGGACCTGGTGTGAACCAACAACGAACTTAGGCAAGTTGCTGACCTCTTTATGTGACCCTTGCAGTGCCACAAGGACCTGAAGGTCGAGAGCAATGTTCCCTTGCAGTGCCACAAGGACCTGAAGGTCGAGAGCAATGTTCCCTTGCAGTGCCACAAGGACCTGAAGGTCGAGAGCAATGTTCCCTTGCAGTGCCACAAGGACCTGAAGGTCGAGAGCAATGTACTTACTTCCTGCTCTACTCTCTCTGTTTTCTTTGTGTATAACAAGGGGTCCACATTGTCGTGTTGCACTGAGTCCCGACATTTCATAGCTTATCTTGATCTTTGTAAAGGGATAATGATTATCTCTATATACAGGGTATATTCTGAGTACAAAGTATCTCCTGACAGATAAAATGGCCCCTAGGATTGGTGATAAACCATCAGTTAAAATGCTTGTCCTGAAAACATGAGACATAAGTTTGATTCCCCAGAATTCATGCAAAAAAAAAAAAAAAACAGAAAGAAAAGAAAAGAAGGGAGGAAGGAAGAAAGAAAAGAAAAGTAATACATGGTGGCTGAAACTGGGGAGCTGGAACCAGGCATACCTCTTCTGGGACTCACTGGCCAACTAGCCTAGCCTCCTGGATAGCTGATTAGTGGGAAACCCTGTCTCAAAAGACACCCGTGGACAGTGCTTAAAGCTAATTTGTGACTGCCACATGGATGTGTGCAAGTGTGTTCCTGTACACAGTCACAAACAAACAGTTTCCCACAGAATGATGCCAGGGCAAGTTCATGATCGCTCTGAATGAGAGTCTACTCGCTCCCCACACCCCACACCACCCTTGCTTCCCAGCTGTCTTCTGTACGACAGTTTACTGACATCCCGCCTCCAAGGAAAGAGCAAAGACTGTCAGGTTCTGCAGAGCTTCCCCCTACTGTCCCCCTCCTCCTGCGGCATGGCACAGTGCTCCCTCTGAACCAGGAGAGCAGCCCCCCCCCACAGCGTCCCCCTCCTCCCACGGCATGGCACAGTGCTCCCTCTGAACCAGGAGAGCAGCCTATCCCCCAGCGTCCCCCTCCTCCCACGGTATGGCACAGTGCTCCCTCTGAACCAGGAGAGCAGCCTTTCCCCCCAGCGTCCCCCTCCTCCCACGGCATGGCACAGTGCTCCCTCTGAACCAGGAGAGCAGCCTTCCCCCCACTGTTCCCCTCCTCCCGCAGCATGCCCCTTCGTGTTTTTGTCAGTCAGCTCTGTGAAGAGGAACCTTCATTCCTCTGGAGGCTGTCATGAATCCTATGTGACACCCTGCCCCTCAGTGGCCCCGGAGTAGACTGTGAGCAACTGTTGGCTCTGCCTCTTAACCTGCCATCTAACATTTAGGGTGTCTCCTAGCCTATGCACAGCAAAGGTTCCTCCCTGCTCCAGACCTCGAGAACCTCTGCCTTTGAGTGTCTTCTCAAGCAGCATTTCTCTGTTCCTCTGTGTTACCCTCTGAACAGTCCACAGCTGTGGCTCAGACTTTGGCTTCCCTCTCTCCAGAGGCAGGCCTCTTCCTCTCCCTCCCTCCTCCCCTTTCCCCCTCCTTTTCTTCCTTCTCCTCCCTTTGGGAATGGTCACTCTGCCTCTTCTTGAAGAATAAATACATCTTCCTCTTTCCCTTCCTCCTCCTTGTCTTCTTCCTGAGAAATGACACCTCCTCTACCCACTACCCCTCCTCCCCTTTCCTCCTTTCCCTCCTCCTTTTCCCCTCCTCCCCTCTTCCCTCCTCCCCTTTCCTCATGCTCCTCTCCCTCCCCTCCTCTTGTCCACACACCAGGTCCCTGAGGGCTCCTGTGAAGAAAGCCAGGCCTTTGCTTTATTGGCTCCTGCCCTGGGGCTGGTATGTCCTCTGAACGACTCTCCTTCCATTTCTGCAGAACCTGTCATTTTAAGAAAATTAATGTCAGCTATGCATGTCCTTGTTTTCCCCGTCAGTTTCATAATCTCTCTTAGTTTTCGCTTTTCATCCACTCTGTTCCTCTCTTGACCCCTCCTCCTCCTCTAACCGTAACTGGTTCCATGACTCAAAGCAGAGAGGAGACAGCGCCTGTGTGCAGCCTGCGTTATATCTCATGTCACCCCGAGCAGCACGTGTGCAGCCTGAGTTATCTCCTGACACCCCGAGCAGCCTCGGGAGGTATTTTTATCTCCTTTTGTGTGCATGCGATGGCACTGAAACCAGCGAGGTGACAGGGGACTTCGCAGGCAGCCCTGCCTGTCCCCTCCTTCTCTTTTCCTGTCTCCTCACCCACTACATTGAGAGTGTGTAGGAGGGCTTCAGCCAGCTCCACACGCCCCTAGAACCCGGAATTCAAATTCACAGTACTGCTTGAGGGTCACAAAAATCAGAAGGAAGAGAATGATCCATTAAAGACGAAGAGTGCGGTTATCTTTACAGCTAGAAAATATAATCTTTAATATTTGTCGGAAAGAAAAGATCCCCAAGATCAAAGAATTGGGGCCCAATAGTAGGCACCCTGTGGCCCAAAAGCTGGGCTGCCATACCCCACTTAACTATCTGTCTGTCTGTCTGTCTGTCTGCCTGTCTGTATTCCTACCTCTGTGCCTCTGTCTCTATCGCGTTCTCTTTCAGCTTCATTGTAAAGATTTTACTTGTTACTGTTGACTGGAGAGGGAACATGTTACAGCACACATGTGGAGGTCAGGGGACAGTGTGTGGAGGTCAGGGGACATGTGTGGAGGTCAGGGGACATGTGTGGAGGTCAGGGGACACATGTGGAGGTCAGGGGACATGTGTGGAGGTCAGGGGACAACGTGTGGAGGTCAGGGGACACATGTGGAGGTCAGGGGACATGTGTGGAGGTCAGGGGACACCATGTCGAGGTCAGGGGACAGTGTGTGGAGGTCAGGGGACACCATGTGGAGGTCAGGGGACAGTGTGTGGAGGTCAGGGGACAGTGTGTGGAGGTCAGGGGACATGTGTGGAGGTCAGGGGACACATGTGGAGGTCAGGGGACAGTGTGTGGAGGTCAGGGGACATGTGTGGAGGTCAGGGGACACATGTGGAGGTCAGGGGACATTTGTGGAGGTCAGGGGACAGTGTGTGGAGGTCAGGGGACAACGTGTGGAGGTCAGGGGACAGTGTGTGGAGGTCAGGGGACAACGTGTGGAGGTCAGGGGACAGTGTGTGGAGGTCAGGGGACACATGTGGAGGTCAGGGGACATGTGTGGAGGTCAGGGGACATGTGTGGAGGTCAGGGGACAGTGTGTGGAGGTCAGGGGACAGTGTGTGGAGGTCAGGGGACAGTGTGTGGAGGTCAGGGGACATGTGTGGAGGTCAGGGGACATGTGTGGAGGTCAGGGGACATGTGTGGAGGTCAGGGGACATTTGTGGAGGTCAGGGGACAGTGTGTGGAGGTCAGGGGACATGTATGGAGGTCAGGGGACATGTGTGGAGGTCAGGGGACATGTGTGGAGGTCAGGGGACAGTGTGTGGAGGTCAGGGGACAGTGTGTGGAGGTCAGGGGACATGTGTGGAGGTCAGGGGACATGTGTGGAGGTCAGGGGACATGTGTGGAGGTCAGGGGACAGTGTGTGGAGGTCAGGGGACATGTGTGGAGGTCAGGGGACATGTGTGGAGGTCAGGGGACATGTGTGGAGGTCAGGGGACATGTGTGGAGGTCAGGGGACAGTGTGTGGAGGTCAGGGGACATGTGTGGAGGTCAGGGGACAGTGTGTGGAGGTCAGGGGACATGTGTGGAGGTCAGGGGACAGTGTGTGGAGGTCAGGGGACATGTGTGGAGGTCAGGGGACATGTGTGGAGGTCAGGGGACAGTGTGTGGAGGTCAGGGGACAGTGTGTGGAGGTCAGGGGACAGTGTGTGGAGGTCAGGGGACAGTGTGTGGGGGTCAGGGGACAACTCTGAAGAATCAGTTCTGTCCAGTCACACACTGAGGCACTGGCTCTCTTATTTCTGCTCTTTGTCTTCCAGACTAGCAGGTCCAGAAGCCTCCGGGGCAGCTGCCACTCTGCCTCCTGTTTCACTGTAAGGGTACCGAGATTACAGATGTGAGCCACCACATCTGTCTTTTTGTTGATTCCAGTGATCTAAACTTTCCTCACCAGGCTAGGGCTACAAGTACTTTTACCCACGGAGCCATCTCGCCAGCCCCTCCACTGGTTTCCTTTTCTTTTTCTTTCTTTTTTTCTCTTTTTTTGTTTTTGCTGTTCTTTTTTTGTATTTTTTTTATTGATTCTTATTGAGCTCTGAATTTTTCTCTGCTCCCCTCCCTGCCTCTCCCCTCCCACCTTCAACCCTCTCCCAAGGTCCCCACGCTCCCAATTTACTCAGGAGATTTTGTCTTTTTCTACTTTCTACTTCCCATGTAGATTAGATCTATGTATGTCTCTCTTAGGATCCTCATTGTTGTATAAATTCTCTGGGATTATGATTTTTAGGCTGTTTTTTTTGTTTTTTTTTTTTTTTTTTTTTTTTTTTTTGCTTTATGTTTAAAAACCACCTATGAGTGAGTACATGTGATAATTGTCTTTCTGTGTCTGGGTTACCTCACTCAAAATGTTTTCTAGCTCCATCCATTTTCCTGCGTAATTCAAGATTATTTTTTATTGGGTTACCTTCATTCAAAAGTTTGAGGTTTGTGGTTCATTATTCCAGAAGCAATGGTGTTCACTGAAGAATTGTAGGTCAGTGGATGGAAGATGGTGTAAGAGGATTCTCTTCAGGGAAGACAGTGGTATACAGAGATGAACAGAAAGGACTAGCTGGGAATCCTGATGGACAGTCTAGGGTAGTGATTCCCAATCTTCCTAATGCTGGGCCCTTTAATACAGTTCCTCATGTTGTGGTGACCCCCACCCATAAAATCATTTCATTGCTACCTTATAACTGTTTGAATCATAATGTAAATATCTGCTATGCAGGATATCTAATGTGTGACCTCCAAAGGGTTTGTGACCCCCGAGCAACCCACTGGTCCGGAGTTGCACTGATCACTTGCCTTGGGCGTATCATCTAGGGTGTTAGTTACTTTTCCTGAAACTGTGATTATACCTGACAAGAAGTCACTTAAGGGAGTAAGGTCTTACTGGGCTCACAGTTCAAGGTGAATTAGTCCTCACCATTGGGAAGGCATGGAGGCAGGAGGAGAGTAATCACACTGTTACTATAGTCAGGAAGCAGAGCACAAACAGGAAGTGGGGCGGGCTGTAAACCTCAAGGCAGTCCCTCCGAGGGATTTCGCCTATAAACTTTAGGCAGTCTTTTCCAAACCTAAAACAGTGCCACCGATGAGGGACCAAGAGTTTTTAAACACACAAGCCTGTGGGGGACATTCACATTTCAATCACCACAGTGAGAGACAGGCAAAGCCCAAGGCCAGGACCTTAGCCCGTGCACACAAGGGAAGGCAGGGAGTGGCACATGGCAAGGGCCCACGCCGTCCAGCTCAAGGATCCACATGCAGTCCTTCATTCAACCACAAAGTCATCTACATAGAACTTAAGACCAGGTTATCATGGTGGCAGCTGGGGATCCAAAACACCATATCTCCCATGTCCCCCGTGTATCGTCAACACTCCAGCCTTGATGTTAGATGTGTCTCCGCTTCCCCACAGCTTCTTTGGTTAGCCACCATGCTGGGACCTTCTGCTTGGCTTCAGTAAGACACAAGGTCGTTCCCACATTTCCAGAAGGAAAGGCCTTTATTTCTTCATCTTCTCTTCTTTTCTTTGGGTGAGTTGTGGTGTACGTGTGTTTATGGATTCATGTATGAAGGCATGTGTGTGTGCTCATGTGCAATGGAAGCTGCCGGTCAATGATTTCAGTTCTCCTCAATCCTTTCCTATTTATTTTTCAAGATAGCGGCTCCCATTGATCTTAGACTCGATGTGGCTAGACTAGCTTGCTGCAACTGGAGAGCTCTATCTGCTGCATTCTGGTGCCGGGATTATACATGTGCACAACTGGCTTTCTACATGGGTTCTAGGGATCAACACCAAGACCTCGTGTTTGTGTGGAAGGCAGGCACCTTGCAGACCCGGCTGCCTCCTGAACCCTTTTCCTTTCTTGTGACACTGGGATCCTGTGCGTGTTAGTCACCTGCTGGACCCACAACCTTCTTTTTTTCCTTTTTTGAAAACGACAAGGTCTCAACAATTCACCCGGGCAGGACTTAAACTTGACACTCTTCTATTTCAACCTGCCAGGTAGCTGAGACAAGAAGCCTGTGCTACCAGCCACAGTACAAAAAAAAAAAAAAAAAAATACCCTTACTTCGACTTACATCACTCAGGTGCCTCTGTTCCCGTACTCACCTTGGCTTGTCCATCTGTGACCAGCAGTTGTCAGTGCTGTCTGCAGAGAATATACAGTGACCATTTGTAGTTATGTGTGCATCCTGTCAATGAGTCCTAAGGGGGCAGCAGTGGGCAGCTGGCCGCTAGGGTTACTGTCTAGAGAGATGAATGTCCTCTGCTTGTTCCTGGAATACCCCCACGCCAGGGTCACTACGTGCGATGCTCTGTGGCCATGTGTAAGTGTGTGTGACAGCATGCAATGGCGCAGATGTGTAAATCAGAGGACAGTCTCGGGTGCCAGTCCTCACCTTTTACCTTGTTAAGGTCTCTTGCTTGTCTTCACAGTGCATGCCAGGCTAGCTGGCCTCCAAGCATCCAGGGCCTCCTCCGTCTGGACCTTTCCTCCCATTCTAGGAGAGCTGGGCTTGCAGACAAGCTGCGACACCCAGTTTATGTGTGTGCTGGGGATTCAAACGCAGGTTCTCACACTTCCGCAGCAAGCACTTCACTTACTGAACCATCTCCCAAGGTTGAGAACAATGTCTCTGACCCAGTGGGTCCTTTCTGTGTGATGACTGTAGGAGACACGGGGGCATGTGGCTAACCATTGGCCGGAGCCCGGTCAGGAGGTCAAACTCCAAAACCATGAGAGAACCAAGGAAGTCTGTATCACACATAAACAGTTGGCACAGGCTCCCCTACTCCAGGCACATCTAACAGAGTGGCTCTCCTGGTCACATGTCCCTGCAATTTCAAAAGAAATGGCTTCACTCCTGAGGTCCCCATCCAATGTCACAGTCCCAATAATGATGGTATTATTTCAAATCTCCACTGCAATTGTTTCTATTTTTCGTTATCTTTCCAGTGCCAATGGTGGCGATTCTAATCTCATTTTAGTTGATGTAGAGAAATACACAGATTATGTCCATGTGAGACAGCTGAGTAGGGGGTGAGAGGACTGGGGACCACATCTCCTGGGGACATGTCTGATGGCTCAACCCTGAGATGGATGTGAAACTTGTTTCCCAGTACCTCTCAGAGCCAGAGCCATTCCTCATTGTTAGCTTTGCTCCCCATGAAGACACCGTGTGCTTGGATCTCAGCGGAGCCTTCTAGAGAACTGGTTTCTACCATATGAGGCTGTAAAGCGTTTTCAGCGTGGTTCATTGTTCACCTTTTGACCAGACCCCTGTGTGTCATTCTGCCAATGAATCCCATGAAGAAAATTCTTTTTTTTGTTTGTTTGTTTGTTTTGTTTGTTTTGTTTTTTCAAGACAGGGTTTCTCTGTGTAGCCCTGGCTATCCTGGAACTCACTCCGTAGACCAGGCTGACCTTAAACTCAGAGATCTGATTGCCTCTGCCTCACAATTGCTAGGATTAAAGGTGTGCGCCACCGTTGCCTAATTCATGAAGACAATTCTTAACCTCACCTCAGAATTGCAGGTTGAGACCATGAAGAAACTTTGGAAAGCATGGGACTGGTGAGATTGCTCAGTGGTTAAGCGTGCTTGTTGTTCATGCATGAGGACGTGCATGAATGTGTTAGGGTACGCATTCAGGTCAAAGGTGAACCTTTTAGATCCCAGAACCCACATCAGGTAGCCCTTAGCCTATAACTCCAGCTCCAGGATATCCGACGCCATCTTCTGATCTCTGCAGGTACCTGCACACACATGTGCACAGACACATGTGCACACACCACACATAAATGAAACAAAATACATCCATTTTAAAAGTTAAAGAAAATCTGGAGAGTTGAGAGAGGAACTGGATAGAGAATTCTAGGGTGGAAACCATTTATCCACAAATGTTAGTGAACTAGCTCATGCATCCCTACCTCAGAGTGTGCAGAGTTACGTGGGCCACCCTGCCATGGTCCTCCAGGCTGAGAAGTGAAGATAATTGCTATCCCTGCCCACAAAGCAGCAGGTACCCGTTGTGATTGGACTACTACGCATCCAGTTCTGTTGAAGGGCATTCTGTCACAGACTCAGCTTTGGGATCAGATGGTTTACTGTCTCCCTGTGGCTGAGTTCATCGCTAGACAGGAACCCGGGTATTTGAAGAGTGACTCCATGCAGTATACTCACCCAGGTCCCAACTTTAGCTAACACTGGCTTATCCTGAATCTCTTCTTCACGTGATACAGTTTTAACCTATCAGAATCAAAGCTCGGCGTGTGTAGGCTGAGGAGAAAGATCACTAGGGAAAGTGCTTGCTATGCAATACAAGGACCTGACTTTAATCCTTAGAAAAGCGTGATACAGTGATACACATCTGGAATCCCAGTGCTGGGAAAGCAGAGACTAGTGGTTTTGTGGGACTTGCTGGCCAGCTAGCCTCACTCGCTTGAGAAGAGAGTCCCAGGCCAGAAAGAGGCCCAGTCTCAAATGAGGAACATTTCAGGTCACCTCTGGCCTGAAGACATACCCCGACGTGTACATGCACACCCCCACACATGTGTGCTTGACACACATGCACAAATCCCCTTGTGTATAAAGAAACAAGCTTTCGGTTCTTCTATGTTGGTTGATGTTGTAACTTGGAGAATGACTGAAGTCAGGATGAGTTGGAAAGATACCAAACAGGAAAGGGGTTGGGACTGGTATGCCAAGTCCTTGCACTGTGCAGAAGCTGCCTGGCCTCCAGAAACAGCAACACGGTGCCTGTCTTTCTATGTAGTTGGTGGGTGGCACCCTCTGATCGAGCACAGAACCCCTCTGAATGCAGCGCAAACTCCCTGAGTGTCTTTGAACCCCTCCACAACACCAGCCCTCACGTGTGCTGGAAATGAGGTTTAGAAAAAGGAGTTTTCGTTAACAAGATTGAAAGAAAGTTCCCTCACACAAGCTAAGTACGTTTGTTTATGTCCGGCTTTGGTAATAACCTTTGGGTCATTTCCTACTCAAGAATCTCAGATCCTTTAGAGCCAGCTCAAAACAGTCTATTTTTAAGCATTTGGGTGAAATGATGTTTGTTGACCACAGAGAAAACAGACAGTGGTGAAGGAAGGGAAATGCATTTTTGAGGACTCCACAGTCAAAGGCGGGTGAGGCTGATGGTGTCTTAAACACACAGATGCCCCGGGAGCCCTCATGAGCGCCGTGGAGCCTTCATTGACAAGAGTGTATTCCTTCCTTGGAGACAACTAACGTTCTTCCCTCCCTCTGTATTCAGGCTGGTGCTTCCTTACTCTCCTTTCTTCTCTTCCTCTTCTTCTCCCTTCTCCTCCTCTTCCTTCCCTCCTCACCCTGCTCTCTGTTTCTGTGTCTTTTTCCCCCTGTGCTATTTCCCTTCTGCATACAGCAGACTACCTAGTGTTCAAGTTTCCCAGGATTCTCTTGTGTTTACTCCGAATCCCACCTCAAGAACACTGAGGTCGCAAATGTGCTCCGTCTGACTTTGTATGGACTCTAGGGATCCTAACTCAGGTCACCTGGTTTGCATAGCAAGCGCTTAATCCACTGAGCATGCGCCAGCCGCCAGCCCCCGGGGGGGGGGGGGTTCCTCTTGATAAATAACTCTCTCTGATGGAACCCTCCCTGGCCACATGTCACCCGCCTGGTCCCCAGGACTGTGAGAACAGAGGAGCAGCTCTGTGGGCTGAAGCAAGTCTGGTTCTTCCACCCTGCCTTTTGTACTGGGAAGCCCTGAGGATACCCGAAGAAGGCTCTTCTAAGAACTCCCTCCTTGTGGAGCCCTCCCCAGGACAGAGGGGGAGCCCCTTCTGAGGCAGCATACCTCCCACTGAGGATCCCGAGCTCTAACACCTCAGGCTTGGAGTCAGGCAGGCCTGGGTTAAAGATGCAGTGTGAGCACTCTGTTCCGAAGGCATAGGTGAGAGGCCAGGCCTACCACATGGCACATACTCAATGGATGTTACTATGACAGGCAAAAGACAAGGAGATGTGGGCCCAAAACCAGAGATCTCTAAAACTGTGGACCAGGGCCCAAATCCAGCTACTGCCTTGTTTCTTTTGTTTGTGTTGTTAATGTATGTGTGGGGGCAGGTTTGTGTGTATGCTCCTCTGTGAAGGTGCATGTGTGTGTATACTCATGTATATAGACCAGAGAACAGTCTTGGGTTTCATTCTTGGCAATACCTGCATTTCCTTTGAAACAAGGTAGCTCCTTGATCTGCCATTCACCAGTTAGGAAGTCAGCTGGCCAGAGAGCCCCAGGGCTCTGACACTCCCTCTCCCCCAGCTCTAGGATTACAAACTCTGGGATTACATGCATGCACTATCATTTTTGCCTGGGTTCTAGGATTAAACTCAAGTCCCTGTGCATGCAAGGTAAGCCGTTATCCCCAGAGACATCCTCCAGGCCATGTTGCCTGTCTTTGTAAAGTATTGTTAGAGCACAGTCACACTCACTGCTTCACTGTGATGGCTGAGTTCAACCCTTGCCCACACACTGTCCTAGCCTCGAACTGTTTGTTCTCTGGCTCTGTAGAAAAAAATAAAAACAAAAAACAAACAAACAAAAAAACCTTCCAGCTCCTCACCTAAACTAACAGAGGGCTATAACTTCCAAGTCCAGATGCAGCCTGGCCCATTGCAGCTCTCCAAGAAGCCCAGCTTCAGGGACTGGTAACTATGGAAGGGAGCTGAGATTAGGCTACAAGCAGAAGCCTAATGCTGCCCAGGCTACATCTGGCTAATTGGTCCCCCAAAACACATCGATGCCTTCCCTGATCTGCACTGCCCAGGCTGCCAGCCAAGGTCCACCTTCTTATAGTTACTCCTGGACCATCCCATCACCTCCTCTGCAGAAACACGCTCTGCTATTGTCCTTCAGAGAACCCTCACCTCACCAGAGCAGGCTCAGGAGGAACTGCGGAGCAGGGTTACTGCCTGTCAGCCAGGCTCCCCCAACCCTAAAGCTGGGGCTCTGCCGTCCCTCTCCCATGTTCACAAAATAGTACTGGTCACCCCAGGATGGGCAAACTTTCCACATGGAAGGTGCCAGAACAGGGTTCGTTCATGTCTACTACTGAAAGGGACGCCCACTCAGGAAGCAGTCCTCAGACTTGGAAGTGAGGACTCTGAGGTTAAGTGTGCCTGTGTCTGCCAGTTGTCAAATGATGGCTCCCAAGAACAAGCAGGATTCTTCCCGACCCTGAACTGGTCTTGTCTTGCCTGTTGTGCCTGTGACGCCGTGTGTCATCCCTGATGTGACAAGTGTCACAGGTTTATTCATGAGATCCATGCATGGAGACGGGAGAGCAGTCTGAGATAAGACTACCGACGGTAGAACAGAGTGATACTTTGGGGTTGAGGAAAGAGTGAGGGCAGCCATTGGAGGTCAGGAAGTCACTGATGGTCTGGGCATATGTTGTGGAATTTCATCTACAGGTACCACCCTGAACCACACATTAAAGGTGCCCATCTGAAATGTGTGGCTGTATATACACTTGTGTGCAGGTGTGTGCACCTGTGTAGTCTAGGAATGCGACAGCTACCTGCACGGTTACTCTCTGTCTTAACTCCTTCGAGGCAGCGTCTCTCACTAAGCCTGGAGTTACAGTGGTGGACGGCAGTGTAACTGAGGGGACAGGTACAGAAGCAGCCACACTTGCCTCTTAACACGGATCCTAGGATCTAATCTCTGGTCTTCATGCTTGCACTGTAAACACTGTTCCCACGGGTCCGTCTCCCTGGCTGCCAGGATGGATGACTTTTAAAGTCACACAAGGGCTGATGAGATCACTCAATTGGTAAAGGCACTTACTATAAAGTGAAGCCTTATAAACTGAACTCAATCTCTGGTACCCACATAGCAGAAGACAAATGCCTACAGATTTCCCTCTGACCCCCACATGTTCTATAGCATGTCCATACCTACACATAAATAGGTAGACAGACAGGTGTTAGATAGATAATAGATAGATAGATAGATAGATAGATAGATAGATAGATAGATAGATAGATAGATAGATAGATAGAATTACCAAAAAAATTTAGATCCACCCAAGAGCAGTCACTGGTGTAAGTGGGGTAGGTGCGGAGGGATGGTTTAGGAATAAGAGCACATAATCTATTCAGGTTTGCCATCAGTTTCCTTTCTAGTCTCTTCAACCAGCACCAGTAAGCCTGTGACCCAGAAGTCACATATTGAGCACCAGCTATGTGCTAGGCCCCCAAGATGTGACAATGAGCAAACTGGCAGTGATCCTCAAGAAGAGTTAACATTCTAGTGAGCATGGACAGACACACGGTGGAAGGTTCAGTCCATCGGGTCGTGCTAAGGGTTAGAGAGGACATGCAATCCAAAAGAATGAGGAAGATGGAGAAGAAAAGGGATGCTAGTGTGTGTGTGTACATGTGAGTGAATGGTCATGTGCATGCATGTGTATGCATGTGCATGTAGAGGTCATAGGGTGACCTCAGTTGTCTTCCCTCAGGCACCATGCACCTTAGGTTTTGGTTTGGTTGAGTAGGACAGGGTCTCTCACCAGCCTGGTTCTCACCATATAGACTAGACTGTCTGCCTAGAGCCCCAGGGATACGCTTGTTTGCTCCCAGAGCCCCGAGATTACAGGAACACCATCATACTTTTCTTCAAATGTGAGTTCCAGGGATCCAACTCAGGTCCTCACACCTGGAAGCACGCACTCTACCAACTGAGCTGTTTTTCTCCCCAAAGGAGTGCCACTGTACAGAGTATGGTCAGAGGCTCTGTCACCAGGGGAGGTGATGTTTGAGAAAGATCTATCTGAAAGAAGAAAAAGAGCCAAGCACTGGGTCTCCGAGATATAGCATGACCTCACAGAGAGGAGACAGTTGTATAGCTCAGTACACTGCTATAGCATAGGTCCGGGACAATGAGACAACTGACGGAAAACTAAATCTTCCCAAACCTGTGAGTCGGCTAAACCTTCTCTTCAGGAATTTGTGGTAGGGATAAAGGCTGATGCTTGCAGCTCTTTATAAATTTGGTACCACATGGGAGAAGCAAAGAGCAACTGTGGCAGGGCCCCAAGCAATAGTGAGTGGTAGACCTAACAGGAGTTCACGCTTTCCACAAAGTAGGTCACCCACAGGTTGCCCACGGTGTGTGTTCTCTTTCCCTTGGGTCACAGTGTGCTTCAGACGATCTTGTATAAAAGGGCAATTGACTTCATGGCAAGTACCATGCCTGTATCCTTGCTACACATATTTGTGCACACTCATGCATGCACGCACGCTCACACTGTTAAGGAGACTCAGCTGGCTCCACCTGCAGGGCTTGGCCTCTGCTGGGCTTCAGATCCCAATTGGCTCTGAAGCACAGCTACTTCTTGAGTAGGGATGCAGGTGGCATCTTGTCACTTTATCATGAAGGATCTGGAGTGATCTATAGCCGAGTGAAAAGTGAGATGGATCATGCACACTTGCCAGGTGCAGAAGGTAGCCACAGGGACAGACAGCCACCATGCCAGTGTGTGAGTGAGACGGTTTTAGGTTTCCTCAGAGGGCCCTTTTCCCTCCCTCCTTCTGTTGATGGAAGCGGCCCTCCACCTAGGTCTACCACTGATAAGCCTGGAACAGTAGCTGAGCCTCTTATCAGGCAGCTGCAGGGGGTTATAGGGACTCTGCGCTGCACACTGGGCGCTGATAAAGTGGGCCTGGGCCAGACATTCAGCAGCTGCTGTCTTGGACCTGTCCCTAGAGCCTCAGTTCTCAGAAACAGGAGACTCAGACCCAGGAAATCTCTTTCATTTCCTGCACACCACAGCAGGCTGAACTGCTGATGGCCTTGGATGCAGAGTGTGCTTAGGAACCTATAAAGACTTGGCCAGGATCCTTGGTGGAGCAGAGGTACTGAGGGGCTCTTGGGTGCCAGCGTGACATTATGGATGGGGACCCAATGGGATCATGGGGTTGGTTGTGAAGTGTGAACTGTTCATAATTCCTTGTGAAGCTGGCACTACCATCCCCATGTTAGTGCTGAGATGTTAGATTCCTGTAGAGGTGTCAAGGTATTTCACCTACCTGGTCAATTGTTCTCATCAACTTAGACCATGAAACCCAATATGAACAAGTTCAACAGAACCGCCATATACGGGCTGCCCAAGCATGCTTCAGCATTGTCTGGGCATAAATTTCATTTCATTCATTCATGATCAGATTAGATGCCATGTTGGCTGGTCCCCAGGTTGACTTCCCCTATCATAGAAGGCCAACTAGAGTTTTCATTGTCTTTTCATACATACATACACACACACACACACACACCCTGCTTGACAACATCATAGTCTACCTTCAAATTTCACATTAGCTTCCAACCTTCTCCGACTTAGCCCATCTAGGGATTTCAGGTGAACGTCTGTGGGTTCCGCAGACAGTACCGGCACTGAAACAGTCTTGTTTATTTAATATTAAGCTTATCAGGGATCTTGCAACTTCAGCCAGTAGTCCTAATAGGATAGAACCTAGACAGAAGTGTTTGTTTTGTTTGTTGAGTGGTGCCAGGGACTGGACTCAGAACCTCACACATGCCAAACACATGTTCTATCACTAAGCTCCTACGCAGCCCAGCACAGTTGTTTGTGAAAGAGTTCTAGGTAACGTGTGGAGAGCCGGTAGTGAAGAGTTGCCCCTCTGAGTGTGTTGTTCATGGGTCCCAGTCCTGGTCACCAGGCACAGAGCCCCCAGGTCAGGGGAGCCTCCCCGGTAATCTAAAGCAAGTCTCTGGGGAGTATGTCTTATCATCTGTTGAGTTCACTTCAGGGATTGGAGCCCAGGGCCTCACATGTGCTCAACCAAAATTCTCACTTAGTGACACCCCCCCATCCATAGTAATGTATTTCATGTGAATTTGAAAATCTGAAATACCACCTTCATTTTTAATACTTGAAATGATTATTGTGAATTAATAATTCCATTTACAGAAATATAGAATAAGTTATCCATGACCCTCTTGCCTCTCCCTCCTTATGATTCCTTTTACTAACTTCCAATCACAATCCTGCTACAACTTCTGGCCTGGACTCCTGACCTTTCAACAGTGTTAAAGTTTTCCTTCCTGTAGCCTTGACCTCAACATGTGGGTCCTGAGGGTTGCAATCAGGTTTATCAAGCTTGGTAGCAATGCCTTTACCTACTGAGCCATCCTCCTTGACCCTGGAAATATTCTTCCTAATTGTAGTTACCTCTTCTCCAGCATTTATAAAGAATCCCTTTGTTTTAGGGTTTCTTTTGCTGTGAAGAGACACCATGACCATAGCAAAATTTATAAAGAAAAACATTTAATTGGGGTTGGCTTACAAGTTCAGAGGTTTAGTCCATTATTTTCATGATGGGAAGCATGGTGGCACCCAGGCAGGCATGGTACTGGATAGGTAGCTGAGAATTCTACATCTGGATCTATAGGCAGCAAGAAGAGGGAGATACTGGGTCTGAATTGAGCATTTGAAATCTCGAAGCCCACCCCCAGTGACACACTCTCTCCAACAAGGCCACACCTACTCTAACATGGCCACACCTCCTAACAGTGCCATTCCATTCAAATATGAGTTTATGGAGGCCATTCTTTCTTTCTTTTTTTTCTGAGTTTTTTGTTTTGTTTTGTTTTGTTTGTTTTTGTTTTGTTTCGAGACAGGGTTTCTCTGTGTAACAGCCCTAGCTGTCCTAGAACTAGCTCTTAGAGACCAGGCTGGCCTCAAACTCACAGAAATCCACCTGCCTCTGCCTCCCATGTGCTGGGATTAAAGGCGTGCGCCACCACCTAGTCAAACTACTACACCCTCTTTCTAGAACCTCTCTCCCACAACATCTGCTCACTGCTCACATGAAAAGACTCAGCTTTTGTATCTTTCAGGATCTTTCATTGTCAGACAAATGGTAAAAATGTATTAACAACACCGAGCATGATAGTGATAGTGGAATAAGTATTAGGACAAGAAAAAGGAAGGGAGGAAGATGAGCTCGTGGTACTTATGGGTTTTACCATTCGTATCTTCTTGTTCTTTTCTCCTAAAGTCTCAGTTTTTAATTACCAAAACAAAATTCAAAAGTAATAATTTGAAAGGTATAAGATAGAAAATTAATTTGTTCCTGTGTGAAAATATCCATACTTTAAAAGAATACAAGAATGTGAAATCTATTCTGTTTTAGATTGTTTCCCATCAGGAGTCTTTAATCTTGATCGAATAATGAACCCAATCCTGCAGCTGCCTAGTGACTTTCTTGGTAACTTATTTTATTCTTTTATTCAGTTTGATTAAACAAAATCTCATGTTTAATAAAGAAATAATCATGGCAGTCTGTCGGGAGATGCTGTTTCCATGACTCTCTTTCCCCGGAGCGAATGTGTCAGGACTCAAGGAATGAGATCCCTGGTCAAGTGGTGAGGGTTACATCATTGCAGCAGAAATTGTATGAGTCTGCCCATTTCCGGGGGTTCAGATCTCAAGCACACCGCCTTTAAATTCCTAAAGTGAAAGTGGATCTAAGTTTGTTGACTTTCCTCTGACTAGTAGTGGAGCGCCGCGGGGAGTTGGGGGGATCCATCCTTTTCTACGACCGAAACAATTGAGATGGTGACTGGCTTGTGTTATGGAACTTCAGCTGACAGGAGGAAGAATTATATGTGCGTTTGTGGCTTCTTTGGTTTTAAAAAACTAATGTGGGCAAATATAAATCACAAGACCTGGATAGGGAGTGGGGAAGATGGAGCAGGAGCTCGCCAAAGTGACAGACAGAGACAGGAGTTGATAGCGCATTCCATCAGCTAGGGAAAGAATGGGAGGAGGCAGTGAAAGGTTAGCAGGACTGGAATGGGGGAGAGAAATGACCGATCTCTCCTGAAGCAGACAAAAGACAGGTCAGGGGTGGGGCCATGGGCTGGTGCTTCCTGATTCCATCCCAGATACAAAGAGGAAGTGAACTGGTGACTCACATGGGTGTTTTTCCTGCCCTGATACTTAGCAGACAGGATTTGGAGGTGCAGAGAAGGGTAAATAGCACCATGGGAAACACTCAGGAAAGCCGACTGGACCCTATGATAAGGAAGCGCTGGCCCTGAACATCCTGTCATGGCGTTCTCCACAGCAAAAGTCCAGGCTTCTGGTTTCTGAAGCCCTGTTGTACACACGTGTGTATGTGTGTGTGTGTGTCTGTGTGTGTGTGTGTGTGTGTATACTTAGGAACACGTGGGCACACATGAGGAGATCTTGTGTAGTAAGTGCCATCCCAAGGGAGCCATCCTGGATATTCTCATGTTCGTCTCTGCAGACCAGAGCCCATGTAGCTGGGGTGGACAGGGAGTCAAGGCCCCTGTCCCCAAATTGTAGGCTCCCTGTGTCCCCCACTGGAAAGGGCGATTTGATTTGCACATTGCTGTCTTTACCCGCACCCAGCCAATGTGCTCCCAACATTTAAACCCAAATGCACTCTGTCTCCTGCCATACCTGTTTCAAATGCAAGTGTATCTTGTAAGCCAAACTGTGGGGTTGCCCAGAGACGCCACTATGAAAGAAAGCACTGTTTTTTCAAAATGAATTTTCATCTTGAATATTCAATTCTAAAATACCCTAAGATTCTGGATGTTTTTCCTAAGGTCTTCCAGGAGAGCTGAGTTCAACTGAGAAATCTTCGGAGGCATTGGCTTCCAGTGTGTAGAGGTCTGAGCAGTGTGCAGTGTGGAGAACGATGGGTCCTTATCGGTCTGGTTTCCCGAGAGCTGGGCTACAGGCCTAAGAGGGAGTTTTTCCTCTGCACACTCAGCCCGGGTCTTGTAGCCCTGAAGCTCTCTCCGAGCCTCCGGGTCACAGGAAGAAGAGAAACAGTTCAGAAAGGACAGGGAGGACACCCACTTCCTGCTCCCCGGTCTTTCCTTCCTTCCAGGGTGCTTTCCCAGTGCACTTTTCTCTGTTGGGCCACACTCTGCTTTGCTGCCTTGGGGCACTCGGCCCTCCTTTGCTTCCCCAGCCTGTGGGAGCTCTGCTGTCTGTTTTGGACTGTGGAAGCTCAGCCTCTTGTCCTGACGCGCAGTCCAAGGGCTAGGGAGGTCACTGCTAGCAAAGTGCTTACTACAGGAGCTTAAAGGCCCAAGTCTGCTCCTCAGAACCCACGTAGAAAAACTGGCAGGCTTGGTGTACACTTAGAATTCAAGCATGGGAGGTGGAGGCAGGAGGACCCTTGAGACCTACTTACCAGTTAGTAACCTAGCTAGTTGCAGAGCCCTAGGTCTTGGTGAGAGACTCTGTTTCAAAAGTCAAGATGGACAGTGTACTGGGAATAAAACCTGAAAGTGACCTCTACCCTACAAGCCACCCAAATGCACGCCTACCCACATGCACGCACGCACGCACACACGTGCATGCTCGCTCTCTCTCTCTCTCTCTCTCTCTCTCTCTCTCTCTCTCACACACACACACACACACACACGCACACGCACACACACTCATACACACAAGACTGTCTATTCTGCTTGTTATAGACACAGGATCTGCTATTGCCCGGGAAGGAAAGAATACCTCCCGGCTCTCTGCAGAAAATGGGCCTCCTAGAGTTAGTTATCATGGCTAACTAAATTATCATTATTTACAGCTACAATCTGATCAAGGCCATTAATCCACATAATTACGTAATTAGGTGCCTAATTATGCTGAAAATGTAATTCTATTCTTAAGTGAATTAAGTCCTTTAGAGAAGCAGAAAGCATGAGCGCACAAGGCTGGTTGGGAAGCAGGGTGATGTGACTCCAGGCTGCACAGGGGCTGCTGATTTGTACTTGAGTCACATGTATGTGTGTTTAAAGCCCACATAGGCACACGTGCATGAAAAAGACATACCTCTGCCAGTGCCCATGCCAGAGACTTTAAAAATGGCAGTCATTAGTGTCTCTGGAAGCTTAATATTCCTGTGGGCTCTGTTTAGAGAATCCCAGTGTATGCTAAGTAGTTGCATCGGCAGCAGTGGTGATGGGAGGCTCTCTGGGAACCGTTAGAGGTACAGTGTGCAGTGGCATTCATTTGGTCACTGGGCCAGTGTCCGGCTAAGCCATGAAATGCTGCCATTGTGCTTACGGGAGCTCAGAAAGCACAGAGCCTACCGTGAAGCACATGCCCCTGTATGGCATGCACTTGGAGAGGCCAGACGACAGCGTGGGGTGTCATTCTTCAGGAAGCAGATTTGTTTGAGTCAGCGGCTTACTAGCCTGGAAGTCTGCAGGTAGACTAGGCTGGCTGGCCAGTGAAGCCCAGGAATTCCTGTGCTGGAGTTACAGGTATGCATCTGGCTTCTTATTCTTTTAAATATAGATTCTGGTGCTTGACCCCAGTCCTTACATTTGCAAGACAAGTTTTATTAAGTCACCTCCTCCATCCCTACAGAG
The DNA here is from genome assembly GCF_950005125.1 of Chionomys nivalis. NCBI lineage: Eukaryota > Metazoa > Chordata > Mammalia > Rodentia > Cricetidae > Chionomys > Chionomys nivalis. The sequence goes on from NC_080099.1 coordinate 49,459,000, forward strand.
GGTTTTATATAAACGATTCACTCGGTAAGCTGCAGTCTGTGACCTGGGCTTGTACAGTCAACCAGTCAAGAGCAGCCTTTCCCTTCCTAAATGTTTGTGTGTTCGTTACCCTTACAGCTCTGTAACAAAATACTTGAGAGACACAATTTAAGGGGTGTAAGGTTTCTTTACTCTTGTAGTTTCAGGGGGAGCGGCCCGTGGAGGCAGGGTAGCGGCAGATATGTGAAGTGGACGTTTGGTCATATGACCAGGAACCAGGACTGGACATAACCTTCCAAAGCTCGGTGCAGGAGTTACTAGGGTTAGAGAGCAGGTCTCAGTTGCTACTATACACCAGGCTCTGCCTATCCTTCTTAAGCCAATTAAAGAGGCAAATTAACAGTAAGTGCAGAAAAAAAGGCAATTTCTGTGACAAAGGAGATAGGGATCCAGTGATTCCTACCCTCACATAGCCATCTTCCTCTGGTGATACTTATATGAGGTGCAGACTTAACTTCATGGCAAGAAAAATGCACAACTAAGCAGTCCCGGTCACAGTGGGGTCCTGTACTGACCCATTATTGTCTGGCCTCCTCTCTCTCTCTCTCTCTCTCTCTCTCTCTCTCTCTCTCTCTCTCTCTCTCTCCCCTCTCTCTCGCAAGGTGATCTGGTAATTTGTCAGAACTGGGTGAAATGTTTTCCTTCAAAACAAACTTCTGCTCTGACTGGTGCTGGGCTTCAGCCTTCTTGTTCTCCTAGGATGTGACTCCTGAGGAAATGCTCCCGGGAATCACAGTTTCAGTCACCTGAAAGACAAAGGGAAGGGCACAGGAGTCTCTTTGGACCATCTGCCCTACTTCCCACCAGTTAGGACCCCACTCCCCACATAACTCCACCAGGTGGTCCCCCGCATGAATGTGGGGACAATATTTCAAACCCAGAGTGTGATGGGGCAGCAGCTGTGAATGGGCTTCATGCAAGCTTTTCATGCCGTGCAGCCAAAAGTCAAGGCAAAGCTTTTGCAGGACATTCAGATCTGAATGGACTGAGGAAAGGGGAGAGATTTTCAGAAGTTAAGGTTTCTTCCAAAAACGTGATCGAAATATGAAAAATAGTATAAGAAAATTGACTCTCCCTCATCCACCATCAACTGTCAGCATCTCATCAGCTAGAGTTGGGGCCTCACAAGATTGTACGATGGGGCCTGGACTGGCTTGGTTGTGTTCAGGACTTGTGGAGGCAAGTACAGGTGCTGTGAGGTTACAGGTGCAATGGCCTCAGCATGTCCGGAAGACAGCGTTTAACAGGACTCTCCGTCCTGCAGCTGGGCTCTCACCATCTCTCTACCTTCTTTTCCAGAAGGTCCCCTGAGGCTTGCAAGCATGGGGGACATTAGTAGAGAAGTCACATATTCTCAGTATTCTGACGAGTCTGTGTGTTAGCCACTATCCACTGCAAAAAGACGATTCTCAGATGAGTCACAGTCATCTATGGGTGTGATCATAACTATTTAGAAGACATACGAAAACATGACTGTTTAATAGAACAACAACAGTAGGTTTCCAGGGGCTGATAGCCTCTACATTCATGGGCTTCTAGCCAGGCTTATAGTATACCAGGTATGAATTTCTCCAGTGGTACAAGCTCAACGTCTAATCCTCAAGTGGTTGGTTAAGCCCATAACCTTCATGCCAGTAGTGCACCAGTAGGCAATCTTGTCTTGAGGTTGATATTATATCATGCAGGATCTAGCACTGTATAAGGCCACTGATGACATTTCTCCCTAACCCCACCAGCCTGCACAGAACCTTCCAGCATCATGCAAGCTAGCTAACAGTGAGAAAGTTTGTCAATTCTAGATAGAGTTCTGTTCTGCAACCAAAGTGTATAGTGTCTTCAGCAGTAGCATCTTACCATCTAGCTGTGGTGGGCAACCAAGAGCAATAACAATGTCCCGTATTGTTTGGGGAGGCTCTAGAACCTTCCTTATGAATAATCAGACAGAAGTATCTCATGACTGATACTGAAATTTTTATTTAATAATCCGTGTCTTCTGAAAGCAACATTGTTCACCCATTCAGGGTACCTCCATTTTACTCATATTCCTTTTAAAAATATAGTTTTTAATTAGCTTACAAAGTAGTGAGTTTCAGTAAGCCCTTTCATACATCTTTAGTTGTGATTAATCCTCCTCCTCTTTGCCACCCCACTAGAGCCTTTAACCTCATATTTTGCTTCATCTCTTTCATCACTATCATCTCTGTCTTAGCTACATTTCTATTATCGTTATAAAACACCATGACCAAAGCAGCTTATAAAACCAAATGCTTAATTTAGGAGTTACCGTTTCAGAGGATTTTAGTCCATGATGGCAGAGCAGAGCCATGATGGCAGGAACAGCTGAGAGCTTACTTCTTGCTCTACAGATAGGATGCAGAGGGAGAGTCACACTGGGAATGGTATGAGTCTTTTAAAACCTCAAAGCTGGGCCCAGTGACACACCTCCTCCTCCAACAAGGCCACACCTCCTGATCCTTCCCAAACTGTTCTACCAACTGGGGACCAAGTATTCTAACACAGGAGTCTGTGGGGCCATTCTCATTCAAACCACTGCAAGCCCTATAGCCAGTTTGTCCCACGAAGGATAGGGTGGTGACCAGTCAATGACTTGGACAGAACTTTAAAACAGCTTAAGATTCTCCCTCTTTGAATATCTCCTTCCTGAAACTTCCCTTACATCCCGGTGGTTCTGCTTGCTAGAACTGGCTGCGCTAGGGTTCCTGTAGCAATTCTACTATGATTTTGTTCTGTTCTCAGAATAAAACTCTAAGAAATGGGGAATCACCCCCAGTGGTTTATTCTTCCAAAGCATTCCTTAAAAATCTAATGTATCTATTTCACCATTATTACCCTTGACTTCATCTAAAATCTCATTAGATGAAGGTAAGATGCTGATGTTTGTTTTTTACTCTTTATTCTTTTGGCTTTGGGGAGAGGCCACCACCCAGCTCCCAAACAGATTACACTGAGGCTTTATTATTACTAATGAATGCCCAACCTTAGCTTGGCTCGTTTCTTGCCAGCTTTTCTTAAATTATCCCATCTACCTTTTGTCTGTGTATCTCACTTTCACTCTCACTCTGTGGCTGTCTGGGTGCCTGGGTGGCTGGCCTCTGACGTCCTCCTTTCCTTGTTCTCTTGTCCCTCTCTCCTTCCAGAGTCCTCCTTCTCTGCCTGCCAACCCTATCTAACTTTTCTCCTGTCTTGCTGTTGGCCATTCAGCTCTTTATTAGACCATCAGGTGTTTTAGACAGGCAAAGAGCCACAGCTTCACCGAGTTAATTAAACAAATGAAGCATAAACAAAAGCAACACACCTTAAAATATTCTACAACAGCGAGACTCCACCGGAGGTCATTGGTAAGATGGAAGCAGAATCTTTCTTGAAATTTGGGTGGGGAATTCTGTTAAATCTCAAAAATTAAGATTAGAAGAATACTGTGTTTTAAACGTTCAGCCATCCTAAGAGTGTGTTTTGTATATCCACCTGATTCTTTGCTGTTTCTCAGTATAATTTTCTTCACATAGGTACAGATCCTATATACTTCTTAATAGATAAAAATCCCAGTCTGCTGTCTAAGCTAACTGTGGCTGTAATTTCCCTATACCTCCTATTTTCAGCGTATGTTTACCATAGGTACTTTATAGGAGTCTTTTGCCTTCTTACTCCTCCTGGGCTCTTTAAAGTAGAATGTCTTCCTCCTCCCTCCACAAAGCACAAAGTGGCCCCTGTGGGCCGCCATGTGCTGTCTCTCTCATAGGTGACTCCTGCAAGCACACATAGGTAGTATCCCTCCATTGTGACCATAGATTCCATTTGACTTTGGCCACATAGTCTTGGCTCTTGTACTAGATGACATCAGCAGTGAGGACTCCACTCAGTGAGTCGGCATGTCTCTCACCCTGCTTGCTGCCAACCTCAGCTCCTTCTAGCTTATCCTCCTCCAATTAACATCTCCACTTCTCAGGTCCATGGGCATCCCCAGACCAGTGACCCAACCAAGCTGTCCCCATGACACTGCCATGCCTTTGTTTCCTCACGTCTACACCATTGTTATGCCCAACCTTATCCTTCCTTGCCCATAGACCAAACCGCTTTATTACTAACCAGTGAGAGGAATGCATCTTCACAGCATACAGAAGGGTCACCCACAGCAGAGGATAGAGGGAACTTAGAAAGTCTGGTCAGTTTCTAGGACTTTCTTAGGTGTTTGGAGTGGTGGACATCCTGGGCTTAATGAGCCTTCCTGCAGGATGGAGTGTTTTATCCCCCTTAGCATGGCTGTTGTCTCACCTCTCTTCAACACTTCCAGATATGCCCTCTGTCTTGTTTCTAGAGGCAGGGTCTCTTACTGGCCTGGTATTCCAGCTACTAAGTCTCCGGGATTTGCCTATCTCTGCTTCCCCAGCACTGAGATTATTAGTGTTTACTAATACTACCATAACTAGTCTTTTTAGCGTGGATTTTGGGTATCAAATCCAGATCCTTATATTTGCATGGCAAATACTTTACCAACTGACTTATCCTCAGTGCCTAATTTTCTGTTTCCAAGCCACGATGCAACACACTTCCCTGAACACGGACCTTTTTCCCATTCCAAATGATTTCTCCAGATTCCATACCTAGAGGGTTTATTTCATCATTTGGGTGACAGATTTGCCATATGCTATATAAAAACATCGATTTTGCCTATCTTTTAGAATTTTATCAGGCTTAATTGTTGTGCTATTGCTTTGAAGAGGCACCACGAATAAGGTGACTCTTATTTTTAAAAAGTGTTTAATTGAGGGGTTGCTCACAGTTTCAGAGGGTTAGACTGTGACCGTCGTGGTGGGAGGCAGACAGGTATGGCACTGAAGCAATAGCTCAGAGCTTTACATCCTGCCCCACAGGCAGCAAGTGAGAGGAGCCGGCAGACACATAGACAGACAGACTGGGCCTGGTGCAGGGTTTTGAAACCTCAAAGACCACCCCCAGTGACATAGCTCCAACAAGGCCACACCCACTCCAAGGCCATACCTCCTAATCCTTCCCAAACAGTTCCACTCTCTGGTGACTAAGCATTCAAATATATATAAGCCTATGAGTCCATTCTCCTTCAAACCAACATACCATCTTAACCCAGGTCATGACAACACTATTGGCAATGATAATAACTAATATCCGGATGGTCTGACCTATGCCCGGCACTGTACTTGATCCTCAGCACGGACTAACAATAATACTGCATGGTTGGGCAACCATCTTGAATGTGCAAAAACATAAGCACCATCTCACTCCCCGAGGACAGTTCAGGCCTGAGTGCCAGAGCTGAGCCACCAATCACTCACCAATCTGTTTGTGTATAGCAAGTGTGCTGACCTTGCAGGGATGTGCACTGGGCAGGTAGAGCCTATAAGAGCATCTCATGGCATCCTCAGCATCTTCTCTCTGTAAGTGCCTGGGTGGGGCTGTAACAGATTGTGTCTAGGTCTGCCTGAGCTACATCATCTCTAAAGAAGCTCAGAGCTGTGAGGCTAATGCTGAAAGGGATGAATAATCCCCTCCTGTCCTCATGACAGCTGGGGATATCTGTCTCCTTTGTCATTTGGGAAGTGAAGAGCCCTTCTTTTGGAGAAGCATTTCTGCACCTCCTCTTCACAACTCAGATGCCCTTAAAGTAACAACAGTGTTGGTTCCCCGCCCCCATTGTCACAGTGTGCTCAGCAGTGCTGGTTCCTCCACTGTCTCAGTGTGATTAGCAGTTTTGCTGGTTCCCTTCATTGTCTCAGTATGCTCAGCAGTGCTGGTTCCTCCACTGTCTCGGTGTGATCAGCAGTGCTGGTTCCCTCCACTGTCTCTCTGTAGTCCCTTACCGTGTGTATTCAGTGCTGTGTGTATTCAGCTAAGGTCTTGCTTAGCCTCCAGAGAGCAAGGCTGAAAACACTGTGATCTCATAAGCCATTGATCAGAAGGATATGAGCATTTATCAGAGTTATGTATAAGAGTTATCTCCCCTGTCCCCAGCAACAGTTATGGGGGCAGGCAGAGAAGAGGCAGGTGACAGATTCTCAGTCCTTGATTGTGCTAGGTTTTTAGTGACATTGACTGGTTCCTGAAAAGAAAGGGGACTCTAGTCAGGAGTCATGATGGAGAGAGGTGTGATGTGATTTCATTTTTGTTTGATAGGAGAAGTATGGGGACCTTTGGGTCTATTTACCAAAACCTGTTGTCACCCCTTTTCAGGCTGGGGTGTAATGCTTAGCATTCCTGCAGTCTATAGATGAGTAGCCTTGAGCACAATGGTCCTTAGATTCAGGCATGAGCTCAGTGATTCTTAGATCCAGGCTCCAGCAGCAGCATATATGAGAATATATGAGAACTGTGAGTTCTCAGATCAGATGGGGAGATGGCAGAGTTGGTGAAGGGCTTGCTTGAGAAATGAGGACCTGAGTTTGATTCCCCCAGAATCCATGTTTAAAAACAGCCATGCGTAATGCCACATGTTGTAATCTCAGCACTAGAGTAGCAGAGTCAGGAGGACTAGAGAATCCCCAGAGCTCACTAGCGAGCTAGCCCAGCCTAATCAGCTAGTTCCAAGTCGATGAGAGACCCTGTTTCAAAAACCAAGGTAGATGGATCCTGGAAAATGACAGCTTAGATTCTCCTCTTAGTCACATAAGGACCTCTAAGTACTCTGTCCCCTATCACTGACTACCTAGGGTCTTGGGGTAGAGGCAGGCTGATCTGTGGTTCTCTAGGTTCTCGGGGGATTCTTGTGCATGCACACTTGAGCTTGAGGGTGAGCTTGAGGGTGGGTGCATCGTTTCCCACCGTTCAGGATTTCCTACCTCTGCTTTGCCAAGAATGAGAGGAGTCTCTGAGAGGAAAGAACACTGGCAGGAAAAGTTTTATACTACCCCAAGGTGTAATCCCACCTCAAGAAAGATAAGGGGGCACTGGAGAAGGACACCATGATCCAAGATTATTAGCTCCTTCCCTCCACAGTGCTTACATACCGTGTTCCACAGATGATCAAAGTGGTATCCCCTTCCTTTACTATTCATAACCAAACAAATTCTCATAGTGAAACATGGGGGCACCAACATTGCCCCACCCTGCCCCCCTCGTCTACCTAAGGAAATCCCCTAGATCTTTCTGGTCATTGATTAAAGCCAAACCAGGTTTCACAGTGTTGACACTGGAAAGAATTTCAGGAGTAGCTAGGATAATGAAGAGGAGATTTTATTAAAGATATTTTAATATAGCCTTAAGCGTGGAGGTTAGAAAAAAAAAGGTACTCAAGAAGATGCGTGTGAGAGCCTGAATGTGTGGCTTCTTAAAATGCACAGAAAGTAAGAGGATTTCCAAGTCTCTCAAATCTCTAAAGGGTGAGTCACAGCTAATAGTGATGCTATCTATTTGTATTAGCCAGGGTCCTCTAAAGAACCTGAATTCAGAAGGAGTGTGTGTATTTAAAGGGTTTTCTTTGTCCATTGACTCATAGGATACGGTCCAGGTAGTCCCAGTAATTACTGTCTCATAAGGGAGCGGTTGAGAATCCTGTAGTCTCTCAGGATTGAATATCTCAGGAATTTCAGTCTGGCACTGGAGTGCTGGAGGATTCCTGTAGTCTACATTGGGATCCCAAAGAAGTAGGTTCTAATATTTGTGATGGATGCTACACCATCACAGATAGACTTCCCAACAAGAGTGATGGCAACTGGATAAATGGCATAGTCTCCTTCTTCCATGTCCTTTTGTCCTGGCTACCTCCACAAGTGTAGACCAGGTTTAGGGTTGGTCTCCCTGCCTGATCTGATGAAGAAAATCCTTTGCAGATGTGCCAAGCTGCCTTAGATTTAGCTGATTTCAGATACAGTCAAGTTGAGAATTGGGAACCAAGATTAACTGTCATACCATACACACCATTTCACTGGATCTCAAGCTAAACCACTAAAGATTGCTCAGAAACTCTTTTTCCTTCTTGGTCTTTTGCTAAGAGTTAGATAGATAAGTGAACTGATTCTAGAGATGTCTCGGATAGAATTGTAAACTGCTGAGGTTAAAAACCAGAGATCACTAAGGTTGCACAAATAGTTTGATACATTTCCTTTCCTTGTAGACAACATTTCTGGTGAGATTTCTAAAGAATCGCAGGTTTATAGCTGAGAAAGATAAAGGCTGTAAGAAATTAGGATCTATGTTATAATTCTTGTTTTGTTGATGAAAAGCTTCTGCTGGATTCCATAGTGAGCAGTTCATCTCTTTCCTCATAACATGCCCTGCATTTTTCTCGTTTTCTGAGTTTTTTATTTATATAGTGATTTACTCTGTGTGCATCTGTGTATATACATATATGTGTGTGTGTGTGTGTACGCACACATATATTGCGAATGTGGAGGCAAGAAGACAGCTTGCAGGAGCCAGTTTGCTTCTTCTACCATGTGGGGTCCAGGGATGAAATTCAGGTCATCAGCCTTTGTAGTGGCAAGCACTTTTACCCTCTGAACCACCTCACTGGCCATTCCCCACTTTCTGTCCTGCCTCGCGGCCAGGCTCTCAGCCTTCTCTGATTGTGTCCAGGGAGGTTGGCCTTTCCCAAGCATGGACAGTGGATCACTCCTGTCACACGGCAACTGCTGTCCCTGACTTCAGCTCCCAAGCAACTTGGTTTCCTTTCCCTGTGGTGCTCAGTGGATCAGTCAGCTTGACAGCGAGACTCATTGTCATGTATTCCGCATGCCTATTCCTGTGTGTTAAAGCCACACCCGCCGCTCCTGGAGTGGGCTTCTCCTTGGCATTGTCCAGATATCTAGCCTGTTCAGTTATCTGATGATACTAACCAACTTTCCACAGGCATAAACAGTGTGGTGTTGATGTAGCTCCAGCAGATTCCTGGTCCCCCAGTTCCCCCAGGAGCCTGACATCCAGCAAAGCTTTACTGGAATCCTTTCTCTCTCCTTCCGTCTTTTTGAGTTTCCTAGAAATTCTGTTCAGGCCGTGTCTGTGGGGGTTGGAGCTAGGGGACACAGTATCTTCTTCTTTGTTTACAGTCCTCCATGAATATATGAGAATACTTGGCACCTTCTTTGTATGTGTGTGTTCACACATGTGCAGGTGCACATATGGGAATGTGCGCATGTGGAGGTCAGAAGACAACTCTGTCATCCTTGGCTACCATGCATTGCGTGTTTGTTTTCAAGACAAGGTCTCTCACTGGCCTGCAGCCGAGTCCATTGGCTTGGTAGCCTAGGAATCCACCTCTCTCCATTTCCCCCCACTGGGATTATGAGCAGATGCCACCACACCTGGGCTTGTTTGTGTGTCCTTTTGTTTAATTCAGATAGTGAGGATGAGACTCGGGTTCTTGTCTTCTGAGGCCAGGATTTCACTGATGAACTGTCACCTTAGCCCTTACTGCCTTTAATACCCTGTATGCCTCACAGTCCACCCTTAACACGGGTCCTCCCTGGACGAGAGCCTGTATGACAGAAGTGGCTCCACACTACCCATTCTTCAGTTGTATAGGGCTGCTGTCCTGGACTCGGGATAAGAAGATGCTGTTTTATTCTCTGTCAGAAGATTGGTCACAAAGTCTTCTTCTTTTTCTGTATGTACTATCGCTCAAGTGAGCTGGTCAGTTGTGAGGTAAATGTGAGTGCCATTTGTGTGTGTGGTGTAAACGAATTTCTGGACAGGGTAGAAGGATAATAGCAGAGGAACATGTAGCAATAGCCTGGGCACCTAAATCTTGAGTTGTGAGTTATGGCATCCTGCTCCCCCCCCCCCCCCCCGCGGTCCTCTTGTGAGCAAATCCTGGGCATAGAACCTCCTAAGCATGAGTCCAAGTGGCACTTACTAGTTATTTCTCTGTTGTGATTAAAATACCATGTCCCAAAGAAATTTTCAAAGGGAAGAGTTTATTTAGGTTGACAGTTCTAGAGGGCTAGTCCATAGTGGTTGGGGAGGCATGGCAGGAGACCGGCATGGTGGAGCAAGGAACTGAGAGACCATATCTGAACAGCACATAGGAAGCAGACAGTAAGTACTGGAAGTGGGGTGGGGCTGTGACTCTCTAAGCCTGCCCTAGTGACTTACTCCTCCCCCACAGCTCCTCATCCTAAAAGTTCCATAACCTTCTCAAACAGTGCCACCAGCAGGGAACAAAGAATTTAAATCCATGAGCCTATGGGGGACATTTTTCTCATCCAAACCACAACAGGTACACAGGGAAGGATGCCCATCCCGACATGACCTTTGAAGCCCAAGTCTATCTCCTCCATGGTGTCCTATGTCTCCCTGTAACAGGACTATGTCCTCCCATAATGGAGACACCTGTCTTGGCAATCTGGCTTTGCTGAGACCCAGGGTTCCACCACAACTTACAAAATTCATATAGATAGTATAGGGGTGCAGGAGGGAATGGCTGAAATCCAGGCAAGAATCCAACGACCCTCCCCACTCCCTACTTCTATGAGAAAATGTCAACAGACCTAATCTTGAGGGTCCCTTGAAAGTAGTCATAGCTTCTGTAGTGAAGATGGTGGCTGTACTGTGTGGAGGATAACATTGCAAATTATCATGGGATTCCTACTGCTATTTACTGATGCAATAAGAAGACCCTCAGCAGATGTTAGCACCACGATCTTGAACTCCCAAGCCTCCAGAACTTTGAGCTAAATAAATATATACTTTTATAGGTCACACAGAATTCCAACCGCTAAATCCATTTTCTCATATGTGCATGCATCCGTTCATGCTTTAGTTTTATACTTATTCAGTATTTCCCAAGTGGACAGTCTCAGGCTATCCCAGGCAATAGAAACCCTAAGACAGAAATCAGTGCTAGGTTCATGGTGTATTGCTGTTACAGACCTGACCATGTGTTTTGGGGAGGATTGTGGAGGCATTTGAACTTTAGATCAGAAAATCCACTGAGTGCTGAGAGCCCAGTGGGCTGTTTCATGGGAACTTAGAGAATAATACTGAGAGCAGTACAGGTGATGGAGGTCTGCCTTGTAAAGTTCAGAGGGAAGCAAAGACTCCATTAGGGCCATTTGTGTGCTATTAGGAATCGGAGGTTCTGGTCTGCTTGTAATGATGAATCAGCTGTGACTTCCAAGAGACCCAGAATGACTAACGTGAAACCTTTGCCTTGTTGGGAAAATTGCTGCTTGTCATCTGGGGCTGAGAAATGACTGGTAGTTAAATGAAACCAGAATCTCCGTGGTAAAACCTTCTGGAAGGATTCCTTCAGGAATCCAGCACACAGGAGCTGTGATCCAGTAAGGGCCAAGGCTGCATCTCATGCGGGCAGCCAAACTTGGCGATGTGGAAGAGTTTTCTAGCGGGTTACTGGTTTTGCTCGTGGACAGCAGCTGAGGCTTGGCACTGTGGGAAGCTAGAAGAGACCACTGGTGAAGGTGCAGCGTCCATTGCAGTAAAAGCCCGAGGATTGAAGGGATCCTGAAGAGACTGGGAGTCTTGGCACCATGTGATAAGGTCACCGCCCCTGGAGAGAGCCTGGGAGAGGCTATTGGAGAAGGTGTAGCCAAGTTGCAACAGAGTTCCAACATTTTGGAGATGACACCAAGGAAAGAATCTGTGGAATGGATATAGTCTGAGCCTAGAAGACAAGCTGTGTGGGGGTAGGTGGGTGGCAGAGCCAGGGAAGCAGACCTGCCCAGGCCCTTTGGCTGACCCCAGGCTCCCATCCTGGCTATGTTCAACCCACTGCCCCGCCAGACTCTAGCAGCCAGTGTTTTATCAGAATCAGGCAAGTACATGGTAACTGCCCTGGGGAGAAAGGTCTCATTTCACTACAATTGCAGCGATTCCCTGAGCTTGGTGTGTCCCACTCTGTTTCAGCTTGTACTGAGATTTCTAATTTAGTACTGCTATCTCCAGAGTCTAATGAATCCCCTACTCCCCTGTGTCCCCAAGGAGAGGAGATGTCACTTGTAGTAGCTAGAGGAAGCACTAAAGGAGGTTGCAGTGTGCCAGATCCAGAAGCCACAGGCAAGTACTAGCAGCAACCTCAGTAACTTGGATAGCTCCATAGGATGGGCCTTTCCCACTGTACAGTTAATACAAAGATCTGGGTTTGGGGAGCAAACTCGGGGAGAGACTGAAAGTATACACCAAGTGAGTAATGAAGTCCCAGGCTGCCACTGAATGAGCAGTGTGACCAAAGACACATCACATCCTGAGCTTGAACGTTCAACCTGTGGAATGGCCGATGGTGACCAGCATCTCTCAGGAAGACCATTGAGAGAACAGGTGTAAGGCAATAACAAAGCCAGACTTGGTGTGAGCAGACCATCAACTGGCCTGTGTTAAAAACACAGTGGTGCCGATCTTCATCCTACCACAGATGAGTGTCTAGCCAATGTGGGCTTCTGTGACCGGATGCAGTGGTATTGCGCTAACTTTTCCTAAGAAGATATGAACAGTTATCTGTTTGCCCCAGATATGGCTCCAGTGGCAGACTGAAGTAGTGATTCCATCAAAATCCAATTTGAACAGCCAGTGAGTTTTGGGGGGCTTCTTGTCGAGAGCATGGGTAAAAGTTTACTTAAAGGAATGTGGATAACCCAAAAATAGACACATCAGGGGCTGGGGGGATGGCTCAGCTGGAAAAGTGTCATAAGAACTTGAATTTGCATCCATAAAATCCATAAAATGGGCAGGTGTAGTAGGATGCATCTGTAATCCTAAAACTAGAGGGCCAGAGAAAGAGGAGTCATACAACCCAGTTGTCAGCCATCTTAGCAGAATTAGTGAGGTCTAGGTTCTGTTACAGGTAGGTAGGTAGGTAGGTAGATGATAGATAGATAGATAGATAGATAGATAGATAGATAGATAGATAGATTTTTGTCTCAAAAAATAAGGTGCAAAGTCACCAAGACAGATCTCTGACCTCCATACACACACAAGTACACAGGTACCTATTAACAAACATGCACATAACCATACAAACATATACACATACCACACACACATATACACGCAATCAGTCCCATATCTTGAATTGTGTACTCATGGAAGCTGTATCATGGAGTCTTTTGGTTAACCTTCTGTGTTATAGAATAATCCTCTTGGATACCATGATGACTTGTCGCTGGAACTGGTTTAATAAAATACTGATTGGCCAGCAGCCAGGCAGGAAGTATAGGAGAACAAACTAAAGATGATGGGAAGGAGGGTGGAGTCAGGAATCACCAGCCAGGTGCCAAGAAAGTAAGATGGGCATGCCGTACTGAGAAAAGGTACCACCTTGTGGTAGAGCGTAAATAAGGAATATGGTTTAGCTTAAAAGTTAAGAGCTAGTTCATATTAATCCCAAGCTATTGGTTGAGCATTTATAAGTAATATTAAGCCTCTGTGTGGTAATTTGGGAAGTAGCTGCTGGGTATTTGGGAACAGGCGAGTGGGAGAGAAATGTCTGGTTACACATGGCTCCCTACAGTGGGCGGCAGATGAAGCGTGATCCTAATTAGTCTTAACAATACAAACTCATACTCGGATATCAAGGGTGAAAACTGAAAGATTAGAGGAACGAAGGAACAGTCACTTCTTACCTCTCTGGATTCTCAGGGCCAAGATCCCGTCTACACCCCGCCTTATCACTTCCTCTCTCTGTCCCGTGTTGTCACTTCCTGTCTCCTCCCTGTACAGACCTCCTGAACTCTAACTCCATCCTCTGAACTCCAGGCAAGCTTTATTTGTCAGAATACAGACAAACTATCACAACACTTGTGTGTCCTGTGTGCCTTAGTATCTCCAAAGATCACTTGGATCTGGGAAAAGCTAGAAGAGAGTCATGACCCAATCTCAGGTGAAGGTCTTTTTTTTTTTTTTTTTTTTTTTTTTTTGGATTTTCGAGACAGGGTTTCTCCGTAGCTTTTGGTTCCTGTTCTGGGACTAGCTCTTGTAGACCAGGCTGGCCTCGAACTCACAGAGATCCGCCTGCCTCTGCCTCCCGGGTGCTAGGATTAAAGGCGTGCGCCACCACGACCCGGCTCAGCTGAGGGTCTTAAGACCTGCTCCCTCCTTCTATTAGAGGGTATCAAAAGTCCCATTGCCATTATCATAAACAAACATAGCTACCTTCGTTTTTTCTGTTCATTGCGATGCCATAGATACCTGGCCAAGGTAGTCTTCGCTCCAAGGTGGTGAATATATTATACCCAGGGGGAAAAGTCAATGGGTATCTACAAGGTGTGAGCATTGGCATCTGTGCTGGGGTTTAATGGGGAGTGGCATGGTTCTGGAGTGCCCTGGGATTCACGGGGTATTCTCAGCCTGGTTCAGTAGCCATGCAGAACTGGGTCTGTGTGCACTGTGCTCTTCTCTTTGCAGGCAATCACCAAGCTGCTTACAACTGACCAGGGGGTGCATACTGGTTTCTGATTGTGGGGAGTCTTCCTTTCTCACCATAGGTTTTCACTTGTGTCCACAGAGCCTAACCCAGGGATGTCCTACAGCGTGATGGAGATCGCCATCATTGCAGGTGAGCTGGCATGGGAGTGCCCTTCTAGAAGCCAAGAAAGACCCTGAGCAGAACTGGCTTGAGGACCTAGGTGGAAAAGGGATGGTAATGTCTGGTGCTTCTCTCCTGTTGTAGTTTGCTTCTAGTCGCTGTGATAAACACCTCAACCAAGAAAAGCCCAGGGAGGAAAAGGTTTATTTAACGTAAACTTCCATGTCACAGTCCATCCTTGAGGGAAGCCAGGGCAGGAACCCAGTCAGGGGCAGAGGCAGGAACCATGGATGAAACCATGTCCCTGCCCCTGGAGGGGTCTTTGGGGATAGAAAGGAATACTCCCATTCTGGTTGGAAGTGTTACATATGGTGCCTGGTGGACTGTGAACAAAAAGGGGCTTGCTACATGTATCAAAAGACATCCTGTCTCTGGACCTTGTATCCCCAGTGGCTCAGGCTAGAGAATGAGCCATCTATGTGTTACAAATAAAAAAAAATAGTGATAAAACCAGATTAGTAGAAAAGGAAACTGGGACAAAGTCCATTACTGAAGAGCTTTATTTGGGGTAGTGTGGTCGGAGCGCCATGGCTATAGCGGCCATGAGAGGTTCTGAAGTGGGAAGGCCTTAGGAGACGGAGAGGTGCCATGTGTAACAGGGTAGGGATTCTGAAGGGAGAAAGCCTCCAATTCCAGAAAACAAAAGCAGTTCTGACTCTTAGAGTTTGGGGGTGGTGAAAGGAGGTAGAGGTTCACACCACGTGACCTAGTCTGTGTGCCAGGAGTCTCAAAGCAGGAAGGCATTAGATAAAAGTGGGGTTATAATCCAAGGTTGTCAGAGTTCTGGGCATCAGCTAGGCTTGCTCCCAGATTCAAAAGGAGCAGGGGATTCAATTGCTTGTGAGGGTCTCGTCTGCTCTCCATGGCTGCATTTGAGAGAGACTACAGGAGGATTGCTTGGTTTGGGAAGAAAAGAAAGCAGCTAGCAAGTGTGTCCTAACCCTGTAAGGCAGTTTTGGGTACAAGTCGACAAGCTAGCCCAGGCTTTGAGGACTTCACATCTCCCTCATCCCACACTGTCCTGACTCACACCTCCATCTAAAGGTTGGACCCTGGGCTGGTGGCTCCCCACTTGTGGCCCAAGAGCAAGCAAGTTTGTGGTGTGTCTCGCTTTGCTCCCTCTTTGTGATCCCCTCTTCTCACTCACTGGTGCAGAGCTCAGAGATCATCTTCAGTTAAAAATAAAGAAGCAACAGGAAGCCATCAAAGACACCTGTCAATTTTGTCTAGCTGATCATTGTCTCGTCATTTGGACCCTGAGCCCTACCTTTTCTCGACAGTCACAGGGAGCTTAGGAAATCGTTCCTGTGACAGTCGTAAGGAACTTAGGAAATCATTTAATACAAATGAGATATGGGAGCTATATTTCCCAACATTATTACTCCAGGAACCCTTCCTTCTAAAGTGAAGATAGTTAAATTCTACAACTTCAAACCTAGTGAGCAAAGATGAAACACTTTCCATGGGATTATTGCCCTTGGGCTTCTAAATTTCTAAGTGACCATTTGGTACTAGTCAACCAGCTGGTGTACTTTTCCTTGAGGAAGGCCACCTCTCCCACTCACAGCTTCCCTCAGTTGCCTATAGGTCTTTGTGTAGGGTTGAGACCTCATGGGATTTTTTATTTCAGTCCAGTTTGGCAAGTTCATGGGGGGCATCCTTGTTCGGCTCATATTTGGTCAGTCATTGGGTGAATTTTGTGTTGATTGATGGACTCTGGCTATGTGAGCCTTTGTATGCTATGCATGTCATTTCCTATGATGCATCACATGCATGCTCAATCATGCATAGACATGAGATAGCAAATAGAGATTGTTCTTCCCCGGTGATTCTTTGGGATCCTTTCTTCCCCTGTCAACCAGGAAAGGTCAGTAGTTCCATAGACCCAGATACCGCTGCCTTATTTCACTGACTGGCCATGGCTACCCGGCCTTGCCAAGGTGAACTCTACTCCAAGATGGCAGGACATTGTGCCCAGAGGACAAAGTCATACTGCAACACTGCCCCTGTCTGCCTTGACTAACTTGCATCCTGTCTTTCTTGCAGCTGTGATCACTGCAGTGGCTTTGGTCCTGGTTTGCCTCCTCTTCCTCATGCTTCGGTACTTGTACAGGCACAAGGGCACCTACCACACCAATGAGGCCAAAGGCACAGAGTTCGCCGAGAGTGCCGATGCAGCCCTGCAAAGCGACCCCGCCCTCCAGGACGCCGGGGACAACAGCAAGAAGGAATACTTCATCTGAGGGGTAGCAGTCTTCACCTCCCTGCAAGGTGTTTGTGGCTGTCGGAGAGAAAGCACACCCACTAAGTGCCACCACTGTCAGCACTGGGAAGCCCTCAAGGGCACCCCAAAACTCTTACTGCAGAACGCTGGGTGCCTGCCAGGAAACTGATACAGATATGAAGAATCGAGGTGCAGAACACCTCTTGCAGGGACTCGATGGCCACCCAGAGGCTGGCATTGGTTCTACAAGGAATAGAGAACATCTGGATACACAGGTCTCCATGTACAATGCAGGTCTCATCTCACTAGCATGCAAGTTCTCCTCGGTGAGCATGAGATGGTTGGACCTAGGTGAGGATGAACAGAAGTATGACATTTGTAAGCAGATTGAGGATAATGGCATCAAATGTCAGTCCTTGACATTTGGGGAGAACGGCAGGTGCCAGAGTTAAAAGGTACCTTCATCTCCCATCAACCCAACACAAAACGTTAACAAATAAATTTGAAATGTAACTGAGCATTCTTTATCAAGTGTCTAGGAAACAGTAAATGCCACCTATTGGTGGCTTTTCTCTTGTATAGCATTGTATCTATGTTCATGGGGCAAAAATTGTCCAGTTCTGGCAAGAAAACAGGAGGAAGAATGACCTTTTCCCCTCACTGGTACCAGCTATATAAAACAAATGGAAGGATGAAGCTCAGTAACCGGGCCACTGGCTGAAACACTGATTTCTTGATAAATAGTATTTCAAGATGAGAGCTGTGTTCAACAACCACGAGTGAACTCCATCAGCCCTGGGTTTGGGTCCTAGCTCCTCTGTACCGGTCTTGGGACCTTAAGCCATGAAGTTGACTTCTCTGCCCTTAATGTTGGCATTTTGTTGGCATTTTTCAAGTGGAACTGTTGCTAATTGTATTACCCCTGCTTCCTAACTCCCAGCTTTGTGGGCAGGAACAGAAGAATCAGATACCAGGCAATCACTGTGTTCCTGTGTCATTAACTCACTAGATTCATGGCTTGCCTGTGTGGGCTAATGAGAATTCATCATCGCCCCACCTCTAAACGTCCTGAGA
Source organism: Chionomys nivalis (assembly GCF_950005125.1). Taxonomy (NCBI): domain Eukaryota; kingdom Metazoa; phylum Chordata; class Mammalia; order Rodentia; family Cricetidae; genus Chionomys; species Chionomys nivalis. The sequence continues at coordinate 49,476,861 of NC_080099.1, forward strand.
AGCCACCAATTTAAAATGAACAACAGGGAGAAAATGAACCAATTAACCAACCCCGTCCAGGTGAGATTGCCAGTGCCCTATAATCACTCTGAGACCAGTGTGGCTGAGTTTAAAGACTGTCCCCTACTACACCCAGGTCCTCTCAGGAGTCTCTTCAGCTGTGCTATCTCCACTTGGACTCCATCAAAAAAGACCCGTGTCATGTCATGTTCCCTGGGAAGCTAACGAGGATATAAGCTTAGTCGAATATGGCCACCAGCCAAAAGAGCTGAAAGGCCCAGGAATGCTGTGGGGAAGAGAAGCAGGGATTGGCCAAGTGCCAGATGTCCCCAGATTGGTGGATGTCTGTGTTCTCATCTATGAAGTAAAAGACTGGCTACCGATGTTACCCATTGATCTAGAGACCTGGTCTAAACCCCTAGTGAATGCTTGAAACCAAAGGCAGTATTAAACCCCTTGTATCTGGCTTTTCTGCACACACTTATGTTAAGATTTAATATATAAATTAGGCACAATAAGAAATTAGCTGCAATAACTCACAGTAAAATGATATAATTATAACCATAAGCTGGAATAAAAGATTCTTGAAACCGTGATTTGTTTGTTTCTGGAGTTTTTGATTTACTGTTCTCAGATGGCGGTGAGTAAGTACAACTTCAGAACGGACCTACGCATGGGGGCAGCTGCTGTTATCTGCCCACACCTGAGACTGTGCTACACAACAACAGCCTAGGAAAGCAACTGTAGAACAAATCAAACAAAAAGGTGCAGTCGGGTGCAGATGGACGCTGGAGGTCAGGCTGCGTCCAACAACAGAGGAACACCGGGACCCAGTTGTCCCTCTTTTAGGGGGGTGAAGACGATCATCTGGGGCTCTACAAAGAACAGAGCAGGAACACCTAGGGCTTGGAATTCTAGAACAAGCAGTCGAGCACCCCAAGCCTTGTATCTGTTCTCCATCCCCTTTGTGCATGAACCCTGCCATCCTAGGATACCATTCCCATCTCTGGCGAGAGTGGACCTAGAGTGAGAGACCTTTCTGTGAGGGAGACCATCACGCAGGGCAGCTGGGCTGTCATTGGGAGTATAACTAAGAGGATAACAATATCTATTGGGTCAGTAACTCCCCATCATGCCTCAGGATTTGAGGACAGCCCAGCCCAGTTTCACATTCAAAGAAGATAGAGCACTGGACGGGAAGCATGGCAGAGTAACCGTGCCAACTCTTTGAAACTGCTTGTGTTACTTTCTAGAAAAACAGCCATCCTGCAACGAAACCACAGCTGCTCCTTGCCCTGTTACTCTATGATCTGGTTTTGTTAAACCATTGTCAATTGAAGATTTCATTAAGTCAAATGCATTTTGGGGGATAAATAGATGGCCCCGCCCCCCAGTTTACCCCGGATATCTTGATCTTTTCTGCTTCCCCTTCCCAGGACAATCCTTGCATCCCTCTTTTGGCCCTCCTTGCTATCTAGCCTCTCCGGGCCTGTGGATTATAGACAACCCACATTTTAAAAAGCTGCACTTGGTGGCGTACATTTATAATCCCAGTGATGTATAAGGCAGAGAAGTAGGCTTGCTCACCACCAGCCCTAGATGACTTGGATAGACCCCAGGCCAGTAAGAGACTGTGTCTCAAATAGCAACTGGGCTAACAACAAATGAACAACACCCAACATTGTCTTTTGGTCTCTACACACATACACATGCACATACAGAGAATACATGCATACATGTGTGTGAACACACGTATCACTGGCTCTTTAAATGACTTACCATTACCACTCTCTCAGAAATCAGGCCATGCCCCTGTAGTTCCCTTTTTTCTCTGGGAAAGATAGTAAGTTGTGTGATAACCTTGAAGCTCCTCCCTTTAGTGGCTTCAGTGTAAAGTTGTGGTCCTATCAAGTACCTGGCTCCACATGGGCCAGGAGTCACATAAAATCCCATGGTGTAAAACTCCCCACTATTCCTTAGAACCTTTATTTAAAAAATCATATATTCCCTTAGTTCTGAGGAGGGTTTCTCTGACGTAGCTCGTAGTTTGTCCACCTGCTCTCACCCTCAGCTGACCCTCCTGTATGATATGGGCACTCAGAACACTTCCATCTCTTGGCAGCGGAGCTGGGTAAAATCATCTAACGCAGTGCCTTCATGTAATGAAGCGTTGACTGCCGTGTGCAATTTCTTGGCTATTGTAGTGCAAGCAAAGAACAGAAGAAAACAGGATTGGGTGTGTTTACTTTCACCCTGCCATACAGCAGAAAACTATTAAGCTAGAGCCACCCAGGATCAGGAATCATCTGTATTCAGCAAGGAACTTCAAAGGCAAGTGTGTGTGCATGCACACAGAGACAGTCACACATTTACTAGGTATTTGTGTAATTGCAGATTACAGAGCTGGAAACAATATTTCTGCCTTCAAGAGTTTGAGGCTTAGCCGAGAAGATATATAAATAATGTGCAAATATTCAAAGCCCTCAAGTATGGTAGATGCCGAAAGCAAAGAGATGGCAGATAAATTTGAAAACTGAAAAGAGAGACACAGTTTAAGAGTAAGGCAGGCTAATGAAGAGCCCAGAGAGGAAGGAGGTTGGGTCAGCAGAACAGGAGGCAAGAGCTGGACCATAGAGGAGCCGAGCCCAAGCTAAGGCAGTTGGAGTTTGCTACACATGAATCAGGAACCACTGAAATAATGATTGACATCTACGATAAGGTGAAGGCAGCGGCCAAATCAGACAGGACTCAGAATGGACCATGGAAATGTACAGAGAGAGGGCAAGGGGGTGGGGAAATAGCACAGCCAGCGAAGTACTTGCCTTGCAAGCATGAGGACTCTAAGTTTGTCCTCCAGAACCCACGTTAAAGGCGGGATGAAGCTTTGTCTTGCAGCCCTGGGTTGAAGCGTTTGTGCCATACTCCCCAAACCCCAGAGCTCAAGGAAAATCACAGAAAGATGGGGTGAAAGAGTGTACTAGGTCGTGTTCAGAGAGGACAGCTGTCAAATAGTGTCTTCGGAGCATCCACGTCTCTGTGGCTGTCTGAACAAAACCTGCATAAGATCAAGTCAGCCAGCTTTGCGGAAGGGGCTGTGGAGGGACCCTGAGGCCCTGCCCTAGGTGAGGAGCGGTTCCTAGTTGAAGGCTGTGGAGGAGAAAGAGTTAGGAGTTTGTCAAGAATGAGGCCCCAGGTAAGCTGCCTGTCTTCCAGCGGTTGGGCTCACACCCTGCAGGCTGCTCTAATTGAACTCTGGGCTTATTTTTAAAGAGAGAGAGAGAATATAAAGTTGGATACAATCAAAATACACTGTACACATGTAGGCAATTCTCAGAGAATAAATAAAAACACATGTTTAAAAACAAAGCCAGACATAAGCGGGACTACACTTGTAGTTCTAAGGGTGGGGAGGAGAAACAGAGAGATTCCTAGGCCAGTCTGAGTGGGAAGCTAGAAAGAGATCCAATCTCAAAAGCACAGGTGTAGGATCTTATTTCTCTGTAGCTCATCCTTTCTCACCCCTAAATTTGTATTTGGGAGGAGACATTCCAGGGCAGAGAAGCAGTGGGTCTATGTGCTCACTCTGCTGCTATCGAGAGATTCTGAGAGGTTTCTGAAGACGGAGGACAGAGTTAAGGCTGAGGTCAGACCTGAAGGATGAGAGAAGCTATGAAGAGAAGGGCCTGTGAGGGAGCACACTATTGCAAAGCCACAGCTGTGGCCCTGTGGACCCTAGAAAGACCAGCTAATCCCACAGACAGGGAATGAGGTTGACGCTCTAACCAGACAGTAACTGTAAATGCATGAAGGCTGAACTCAGCCGACTTCCTGACAGCCCACACCGTGTGTTTATACCTCTCCTTCCCTCACCCCTACCTCAACCCTGAAGGACAGGAGAGCTACTCTTGAACCTAGATATTAGAGGGTCCAGAGCACACCGCCACTCTTGAAGAGATGTTGCAGAGGTGGGGAAGTTGGGCCCACACAGACTGAATCAGTCAACTCTCCAAAGAGCAGCCATTCTCTTCTCTCTTTCTCCTCCTTACCTATATAGAGGGGACTATATAGGGGTTTAAAACAAAGAACCTAAGAAATAAGACACTGCAGGTTCGCCTCTGACCCTACCCACATGCCATGTACTTGCACCTTCACACACAGACACACACACACATGTACGCATGCATGCATGCACACAGGCTGAACAAGGCTCACATTCCGCTCCCATGATCCCATTGCTGGGGCTGGATTCCATGGTGTTCATTTATCCTGTCAAGCCAGGAGTGGATTTCAGCCTTTCCAGGAGGCGGGACAGTGGGTCAGGGCTCAGAGCCCAGCACTGTGTAAATCCCAGAGGAGAAGTTTATCTCCTTGGGAAGAGCTCCTGACACGTTTATCTTACTTAAGCTGTTCAATTGTTTTCCATTCCTTTCCTGAACATTTTCTCATCAGAGCGTCGGAATGCCTTCGGGCCAAGAGGATTCTAGCGGGCTCCATGTCAGGAATAGAACTGCATACATTTGCAGGTTTGCAGCTAAGCATATCAATGCCGTGTTAAAGAGGAGAGCTGTTCCGAAATAGGCTAGACTCAGAAATCTCACCTCGGGCCCTGACTAGCTACAACTTAGGAGGGAGGAGTGGACTCTCCCATGCTCCAGAATCTCATGAACAAACCAAAAGTTTGGAACTTTGGGGATCTTGAATATTTCATCTGGGGAATGGGGGTGAAGTATACATATGTGTGGGAAGGTACATGCTCAAGTACACAGGTATGTTTGGCAGTCAGAGGACAGACAACCTCAGAGGTCATTGTTCATGGGCCATACACCTTGCTTTGTTGAGACAGAGTTTGTCTTTGGCTTGAGGCTCACCAATTAGGATAGGCTGCCTAGCTAGGGTCCTAAGGATCCACCTGCCTCCACCTCATTGATGCTGAAATTAAAAATGTGTCACCAGTCAGGCGGTGGTGGCGCACGCATTTAATCCCAGTACTTGGGAGGCAGAGAAAGCGGATCTCTGTGAGTTTGAGGCCAGCCTGGTCTACAAGAACTAGTTCCAGGACAGGCTCCAAAGCTACAGAGAAACCCTGTCTCGAAAAATAAAAAGAAAGAGAGGGGGAAGAGAGGGAGGGAGGGAGGGAGGGAGGGAGGGAGGGAGGGAGGGAGGGAGGGAGGGAAGGAAGGAAGGAAGGAAGGAAGGAAGGAAGGAAGGAAGGAAGGAAGGAAGGAGTGTCACCATGCCCAGCTCATTATATGGGTGATGGGGAACAAAGTCAGGTCCTCATGCTTGCACAGCAGGGATTTTAACAGACCAAGATATTTCCCCAGCCTAACATTTCTTTGCACAAAGATGTTGATCCTGCTTAAGTTCCTATCCTGACTTCCTTCAATAATGGACTACAATGTGGAAGTGGGAGCCAAATAAGCCTTTCCTCCCCAACTTGCTTTTGGTCATGGTGTTTTGTCACAACTGAAACTCTAATAAAGACACAAGAGAAGGTCATTCTACCTGAACTTCCAATCCCACGTAAACCCTAAATGCTACAACATGGGTTTCCTTCCCCGGAGTACTAGCTGCCTGTTCCATTGCTGCAGCAGGATGCCAGGCAAAGACAGCTCTTGGAAGGCAGAGTTACTGCTCACAACTGGAGAGTATGGTTCATCCTGATGGCGAAGTCACAGCAGCAGCAGCAGCAGCAGCAGCAGCAGCAGCAGCAGCAGCAGCAGCAGCAGCAGCCAGCAGCCAGTCAGGAAGCAGAGAGAGAGGAGTATTCATGCCTGAGTTGGTTTCTCCTTATTTGATGTGGAACCCCAGTCCATAGAATGGTGACTTTCCATTCAGGGTGTTTCTTCTAGCTTTGATGAACTGAATCTAGATAATCTCTCACTGACATGCAGAGCTTCTTTCCATGGGAATTTTACATTCCATCGAGTTGACAATCCAAACTGTTCCACCACAGAAGGGTGGATTGCGGCGTAGAGACAGATGAATACAACAGAGCAAAGACTGCAGGAAGTTAAGATCAAAAACACTGATGACAACTTATGCTGGAGAGGATGTGGGTAAAGGGAGTGCTCCTGCATTGCTGGTGGGAATGCAAGCTGGTACAGTCAGTGTGGCGATTTCTCAGAAAATTAGGAAACAACGTTCCTCAAGACCCAATAATACTTTTGAGTATATATGCAAAGGATGCTCAATTGTGCCACAGGACATGTGTTCAACTATGTTTATAACAGCTTTGTTAGTCATACCCAGAACCTGGAAACAACCTGAATGTCCCTCAACCAAATAATGGATAAGGAAAATGCAGTACATTTACACAATGGAGTTCTACACAGCAGAGAAATTTAATGACATCTTGAAATTTGCAGGCAAATAGATGGAGCTAGAAAACATCATATTGAGTGAGGTAACCTAGACCCAGAAAGACAATTATCATATGTACTCACTCATAAGTGGTTTTTAAGCATAAAGCAAAGAAAAATCAGCCTATAAACCACAATCCCAGAGAACCTAGACAACAATGAGGACCCTAAGAGAGACATACATGGATCTAATCTACATGGGAAGTAGCAAAAGACAAGATTTCCTGAGTATATTGGGAGCATGGGGACCATGGGAAAGGATTGAAGGGAAGGGGAGAAGCAGGGAGGGGAGCAGAGAAAAATGTATAGCTCAATAAAATCAATTTAAAAAATAAAATTGATTTTGTTGAAAGTACAAGCACTTGAATCCCCAAAACCCATAGGAAAGAAGTCAGGCATGGTGGAGTGTACTGGGAACCTGTCTCTTTGGAGTGCATTGTGAACCTGTCTCCATGGAGTACACTGGTAACGCAGTCCCTGTGGAGTGCACTGGGAACCCATCTCCATGGAGTGCACGGGGAACCCATCCCCATGGAGGGCACTGGGAACCTATCCGTGCAAAAGGCACAGGTCTTATTTTAAAGGGAATAAGATAATTTATTTTGGAGCCATTTTGCGTAACCATGCCCTGGGAACATAGATTTAGGTTGCCCTGAATTCCATTTTCAAACATGGAAGCAGTTTCATGGGGTCTTTATAGTGCTACAGAGCAAAGAAAGCCATAAAACAAGAAAAGTTGGTTTGGTTTGTGGGGTGGTATGTGTGTGTTTGTTACTTTACTATGAGCTCAAGATATTGTCTGATTACTTTCTCAGCCTTTGGATTGATGGAAGGAGGTCTGCTAAGTTAATAGATTCCAAAGGGTTTCTATTTATCGGTTGCAAGATATTAGTTCTACTCCAGAGGTGGGCAAGGCATGGCTGTCCTGGAGGACCAGAACTAACCTAAGACATGGCAATTAGACTCTGGACCTGCAGTTGCACAGTTCCTAGGATACTGTAGCTCTGATCAATCAGTCTCTGCAGACGCAGCCTCTTTCCTGGTTTCTTATTCACAAACTCAATGGGAAGACAGAGACAAGCGGGTCTGGGAACTTGCTGGCTGGCCAGCCTCGCCTGCTTGGGCAGGTTAAGGTAGGCAAGAGACCCTGTCTTTAAAAAGACAAGCTGGATGGTGACAGGAATGACAGCTGAGTCTGCCCTCTGACCTCTGCATGCACGTGTGTGTCCACGCACAAAATAAAATTAAGTTCAAAAATAAAAGTCACTCCCCATGGAGCCTGGCAAAGACACTTCTTGCTGAGCTCTGCTCACACAGCAGTTGTAGGACAGTTTATTTCGGTCCTTCTCCCAAACCCAGAGATGTCGATGGCACGTTCATGTCTGCGGCTGGTGCCTTCTCTAACCCTGACCCAAGTGCAAGAGGATAAATTTCAGATAGGACTAGGTTGTGTGGTCAAACATCTGCACCAACCAAATGCACAGCTTTGGTCAAAGGCTGGCCCTTCTCTCGGCACTATTTTTTTTTTTTTGATAATTACCCAGGGACCCTGAGATTTAAAGGGGGAGAGAGAAGGATACAAAGCTATGCTGGAAGCCACAATAAGACACCAAGGAAGCCTGAGCACATGGCAGGGGCTGGAAGTCTAGTCTGATCGGTGTATGTCCATAACTCTAGTAGCTTAGATTTAATCTTGCCAATAATAGCCAGGGTTTCAAAAGAGAAGCAATAACCAGATCTCCCTAAGCAATTTTCAGGGTCTTCAGATAAAATAGGAAAGCCTCTAATCGAGAACAGGCAAGTAGACGGCTTTCCAAGCTGACTGGAATGGTCACTGGGAGGCCAGCTGAGGAAAGAGGGATGAGATGAGCAAGGCAGGAGGCACAAAGGGACCCAGAGAGAACAGAGGAGGAGAAACAGGAAGGGGAGAAGCAGGGCAATGGTTAGGAAGTCATCGGTGGGGTCAGCGGCGACAAAGGTTAGCACTGAGGAAATGCAGCGCCGCTTACTTCTCTCAAGGAGTCATACAGGCGGGCATGAAGCTGGGCATCTGCAGGAGGTTGGAAAGGAAGGTTTGTGTGCACGTTCCCAGGTGGTAGCCGGCTCACAATCACATGCCTCAGTGAGGTCTGGACCACACACTATCCAGACTCCAAGGAGGCAGAAGGAGTCATGGCTGATGCTTTGGAAAGTGAGCCTTTACACTTTGGAAATGGGAGTCCAGGGTCTGTCACTGGGGCCAGAACACAGAACCAGGAGACTGAGAGAGTGGTTTTGTGGTAGCTTCCCTGGAGTGGGTCAAGACAGTTGCCCTACAAGGTTTCTTTGGAGACGAGCCCCGCTAAGTGTCAATCCTTAGACCTGTTAAAAGACAAAATCACAGTTGAGCATTGGTGGCGCACGTCTTTAATCCCAGCACTCGGGAGGTAGAGGCAGGCGGATCTCTGAGTTTGAGGTCAGCCTAGTCTACAAAGAGAGTTACAGAGCAGCCAGAGCTGTTACATGGAGAAACACTGTCTCAAAAACAAAAAAAATCACAATAAATCTAATGTTGCAGATTTTAAAAATATCACTTGTATTCAGTGTGCGTGTGTGTTTGCGCGCATGCCCATGTCACCTCTTGGATATCTGAAGATTCGGTGGAGTTGCAGTAAGGGACTATTGTGGACTACTTGCTGGGAGGTGCTGGGAACTGAACCTGAGTCTTCTGCATGAGCAGCAAGGGCTTTTAACCTCTCAGCCATCTCTCTAGCACCTGATTTTGCAGGATGACTGGCTTTACTTGTGATTCTAGAACCACCTGGTAGCAATTGCCACCAAAACAACACCGCCCCCACTACTTCCACACGTTAAATTTATAGTCAGAGAAAAGGGATGGAAGGAGAGAGAGTTTGATTGGTTACAGATGTTTTATTTAAGCATGAGCTCAATAGTTCGCCGCTTGCTATTGGCTGAGGCATCCTATTTGCTGTGCCTCTGTTTGCACACCAGTTGGCAGTTCATTATGTGCAAAAAAAAAATCATTTAGGTCAAACTTAGTACAAGGGTGGGAAGCGGCAGGACTTTCTCTTTTACATCAATAGGCACACACCCTTCAATCTGGTTGTCTCCCCTGGGGCAGTGTCAGCCTTGGCAGTGTGAAGAGAGGGAAACCCTCTTCCTTAAGGAGCCCCCAGCAAGCATGGAGACAGGGCCAAGAGGACAAATGAAATCAGCATAGCAGATAAAAGACACAGGAAAGAGCAGGGTCCCCTAGTAAAGGGGAAGTAGAAGGGTATGACCCAAATACACCGTATACATGCATGAAGAAATGAACAAATGCGTTTAAAAAAAGAAGATGAAGGTTGCCTAAGACCAAGACTGGGGACTTCTCAGTCAAGTCTATATCCCACCTGGATTCAGCAGCACCCTTGGTAGGTTCCATCCTTGGCTTTCCCAGACACCAAGTGGTTTGCTGCTTCGAATTCTCGAATCTGGTCACACTGTTAGGACAGTTGGCTCTAGACAAAGTGATTTCTGGGAGGAGAGCACCTTGACACCTTCTCAACCAGTTGGTGCAGTAGAGAAGGCAAGATGCCATACACTGTGTCCTCATACCCACACACCCTCACGTGCACGCCTCCAGTGGCGGCAGGCACTCCCTCAGCTCTCCAAGCTGCAGTCCTCAGCCTCAGGTATTCCAAGAAGGGCCAGGCCGGTAGGCAGGGAAACTCAAGACAGTCGATCTGACCCTGAATCGGTGCCCATCTCCAACTGCCCGTACAGAAACTCTGTAGGCGCGGCTGGGAAGCTTCAGAAAGTTCAGAAGCGTGCCCTTTTCCTATTTGGCAGCCCTGGACCTGCCTCTAGGGTCCTTTAGAGCCTGCCAGATGTGGGGACAACATTGTTCCCACGGTGGGAAGAGAGGAGCAGGGAGTATGTACTCCCAGCACAGAGTCCTCCCATCTGATCAGCCGGTATCCTCCAGCTAGGGTCTACAGAAAGGCTTGATATTGCTCAAGCTTCCCTCTTTTTTTTCCCCTTTACAGGCCTGACTGCCCTCCTCTCTGGGTATCCCGAAGGCGTTCTCCAATGTTACAAACGCCCCCATAGCCGTTTCTCAGACCCTTACTCTCCCGTGACCCTGGGCCAGCCACTTCCATGGTCCTGGCCTCAGTTTTCAAACCTGGGCAGCTAGAAACTGAAGAACTGTTAGCTTGTTGAACATTGCAGGGCAGATTCAGGACATGCTTGTCTAGATGAACGAGCGACGCGCGCCCTCTAATGTCAGATCCCCGCCTTTACACTGTCTTCTTACCAGGCCAGAGAAGAAAAAGAGGGAGGAAACAGCTCTCTCTGGAAATTCACTTTTGAGAGCTGATAATCAGAATCAATAGGAAAAGAAAAATGGTGGAGGGGTGATATGTAAGGATACTGAGCTCGTTAACACATGTATGAACCCGCACTGAGATGAACGCAAGTGCAGAGTGAGAAGGGGACAAAGAGGGTCGACAGCCTTGAGGGCAGCTCTTTTCAACTGCGTCACGTGGAATAAACCAATCAGTTTGCAGACCACCATGGTGTGATTCTGGGAACCAAGCACCCCAATGCCTTCCAGTGTCTAATGCCTAGGCACTTTTATTTTGTTGTATTTACCCATTTGTTTGTGTATGTGTGCTGTATTTGTATGTGTTCATGTGTGTGTGTGTGTGTGTGTGCTTACACATGCATGAAAATGTGTGTTTGTGTGTGTACATTGGCATTTGACAGTCAAAAGTTGCTATTGATGCACTTAATCTTATTTTTCGATACATCCAACCTTATTTTTTGAGACAAGATTTCTCCCTGAAACAAGCTTGCCAATTTGGCTAGGCCAGTTGACCAGAGCCATCTAAGGGTCTACCTACTGCCCATTTTTCCCAGCATGGGGATAACATACACACTACTGCACCCAGCTTTTTGCCTGGATGCTGGCGATCTGAGCTCAGGTCCTTATATTTGCTCAGCCAGCCCTTGGCAGCCCAGCCATCTGCCCAGTCCTGTTTTTCAATTAGCATACAGAGTGTGTCAGGGCTGAGAATGCAAGTGTTTGTGTTCAGGACCCCAGGGCAGCACCAAGCCTTTCTCAGGGTGAGCTTTTAAATCACTCTGAGAAATCCTGAATTGACATACTTCAGTTAGCAAAAACAGTTAGCCAAATGCAGAACCACAGAAGCCAAAAAACAAGGCTATTTCATTTAGAGACTTTTTCAGAACCGTGGACTTTGATGGGTGAGGTCTTTGTTTTTGTTTTGACACAGGGTACTGTCTACAAATGGAAGACAGTGTAATGGCCTGGAGTCGTTGTGCTAAGGGCTGGGGGCTGTTACACTTGATGGAGAATCACATGGAAATTAACCCAACTCTACTGTTGAACCCTAGGGCAAGATACTATAGCCTTAGCTTCTGTTAAACTGCTTGCTTGCACAAACATCATCCCACAACTGCTGAGTGAGATACCAGGATGTGGGTTTTGCCATTGAAAGTCCCTTTATCTAAGTCAGTTGTTCTCAACCTTCCTAACACTGCAACCCTTTAATACAGTGACCCCAACCATAACATTATTTTTGTTGCTACTTCATAACTAATTTTTCTATGAATCATGATGTAAGTATCTGATATGTAGGATATCTGATATTTGATCACTGTGGAAGGGTCATTCAACACCCATCAAAAACTTGATTCCCCTCTGCATGCCATGAATATTTTTTATTACCATTGGTTATTAAAGAAGCCGTTTCAATTATTGGCTTAGTAAAGCCAGGCAGGAAATCTGAACAAAGATAGAGAAAGTAGGCAGAGTAAGGGAGACACCATGTAGCTGCCGAAAGAGAAAGACTACTGGTAGGCCACAACCTCATGATGATTCACAGATTAATAGAAATGCGTTAATTTAAGATGTAAGAGTTAATTAGAAATATGCATAAGCTATTGGCCAAACAATGTTATAATTAATATAGTTTCTGTGTGATTATTTCAAGTCTGGGTAACTAGGAAATGAACATGCAGTCTCTTACTACAGAGGGTAGTTTCAGCCAATTGAAATAAAGACTTTCAATTGGCTGTGAACTGTTCCTAAGTGATCGTCTTTGGTCGGCTCCCCATAACAAAGGTAACAGGTTCCCTCAGAGTCTGCACGTAGCTGTGGTTGATCTTCCTTCTGTCTCCACTGCCTCCCCATCCCCACCCCATTCTTTCCTTCTATTTCCATGCCACAAGTGCCCTATTACCCTCCCATATCCCTCACTTAAAGCCTTTCCGCATCTCCCTGGGTCCCTTTTTTGTTCCCTAGCCAAAATAAATGCACATTGGTAATAACTACAAGCTAGGACAAGCATATGTGGGGGAATAGGCAGCATTTGTCTTTCTGGGTCTAGACTGCATCACAATCAAACATTATTACATCATTGAGGCCATTAGGGAAATTGTCTTTCTGCCCAAGAAAATGAAGTCTTTGGCCCTGGTAAAGACCCAGCTGGACTGTCATTGACCTGGTGAAGGATCAGGAAGGCAGATTTGTAGTGGCATTTCAGTGATATTTTAATAAATAAAGCTTGCCTGAAGATCAGAAAAGTAAAACAGCCACACTGGTGAGCCCTATAGACCAGGTAGCAATGACACACACCTTTAATCCTCGTAACCACACTAGCTTACCATAGAAACCAGGCAGTAGCAGTGTATACCCTTAATCCCAGAACTAGAGAGGATTATAAAATGGGAGGAGGCAGCTCTCAGTCTCAGTCTGAGGTTTCCTGGAAGCAGGATCACCATTTTCGGACTGAGGTCGAGGTAAGAGCCAATGGCTGGTCTTTTTGTTTTTCTGGCCTTCAGATTGAACCCCAATTCTGTTTCTGAGTTTTTATTAATCATGCTTCACAGATTCGTGTTAAAGCAAGCATAAGAGATAGGAAGAATAGCTACCCTGTATTGAAACACTGTGGTTTTGCTCCCCAGACTCCCTGGCCTCTAGCACAGGCCCTAGGAGTTGCCTTGCTGTTTTGGGGGGATACACCAGCTTTTGAGTCCTGACTCAGAAAGGTTTAACTTTCTTTTTCCTTCTGGCTTTTGCTTCCAGATACTGGCTGGAGACTGTTTTTCTGGTATTTGGGGGTTTCTCTCCTTATTCTCTGAAGCCCCCATCCCTGGATTTTGGCTTCTAGTCTGTTCTGTGACTGAACTCCATTCAGGTTTAACTCAAATGCATTACTTTTTTCCTTCCTTTCTCTAGGAATCCTAGACTCCCTGTCTAGGCACCTGAAAGATTTAGTTTGCCCGGCCTGGGTTTTCTTTTAGATTGTATGAGATTGTTCTTGGGTACCTGTTTATATCTGTTCTTAAATTCTTTTCTTAATGAGACTAAAGAACCCTAAGAGGGGTCTCTAATTTCTGTATTATGTGACAACCCCACCAGGACTCCCCAAAATTTTCAATAATTATTTATCCAGTTCCATCCACTTTCCTGCAAATTTTATAACTTTGTTTTTCTTCACAGCTAAATAAAATGACAGTGTGTGTGTGTGTGTGTGTGTGTGTGTGTACCACATAGCCCTTAGTCATTCATCTGTCAATATCTTGACTGATCCCATTGCCTTGCCATTTCAAACAAGGATTCATGGGAAGAAGCTGTGTCAGCAAAGCCCAGTTGACAGCTTAAGTGTGTGGGAGTTTAGAATGCTGCTGGTCCAGAGTCTAAATACAATTTTTCTTGAGCTATCTTTAACCTCCTAAATTCCTCATCCACTTCTGTGTCAGACTTAAGATTACGCGACTAATAGGTAAAAACTTTTTTGAATGGGTTAACCTAACAAAACCATAGTGTCTACCAACCAAAGGGCTGACAGTCATCATATAGTATCCTGCTTCTACAGGGAGATTTTCTGTTTTCTTGATACATACTCTGGATTTTAATGGGCATCTACCTTGAGTTCTGAAAAGGCTGATTCTGTAATTACACATTTATTAAAGGCAATGGCTATAAATGGGCATAGTGATACAAATTGGAAGTGATAATGTCCCTACTTATGTTTCAAGTAAAATGAAACAATATTTTGTGCATTATAACATAAAATGCCTTACAGGAATACCGTATAATCCTACAGGACAAGCAATTGTTGAACGATTTAATTGCACTCTAAAAGAGGTGCTTATAAAACAGAAGGGAGATATGAGGAGAAGGGAGATTCCTGGGGGCAGATTACATAATGCTTTACTAACTTTACATTTTTAATGCTAATGAAGCAGGAACAATAGCTGGTGAAAGGCATTAGTCAGCCCGTGTACTACAAAGACAACTGGACATCAAAATGGAAATTAGGGAAGGTGTTACAATGGGGCCCAGGATAGGCTTATGTCTCTGCAAGAGACAAACAGTTGTGGATAACACTGAAATTGAGAAAATTCGACATGAGCAAGAGAAGGCTCTTGGATGCTTTGGCTGCTGACCTGCGTGACATGACTCTGGAAAGAGGAGGCACAGAAAGCTTGTGAAGTGGATGGCTGATCCTCCTACCTGGGGACAGTTTAAGACCTTGTGTGACAAAAGAAACGTGATAAAGGGCCGGGGAAACCTTTGAATGCTACAACTGTGTTCATTGCTATGCTGTTTGTGGTCACTGTACAGGTGACAGGGACTAATCATACTTACTAGGCTTATTTTTCTAATCCTCCAATTCACAGAGGGGTAACTTGGGGAGGTATGGATATTCCTGCTGTGGTCAATGACTTCCTCTTTGCTACCTGGTCCCTATGACCACAGAGGAGCTGCTAAACCTAAGAAGGAGGGTAAGAAAATTATAAATTATTCTGTGGGAGTGTAAGGAATTCCTATTTTTATGGGTAATGGAACTCACTGTCTAAACATAATTTTTCAAATTTGGCTATCTACAGTTAGTCATAATGGCCCAGTATTTTTATAATAAATTTTATTGCCTCATGCATCTGCTTTTAGAAGACAGAAGATCATGCTACTAGTTCCATAAATCTGTTATTTTGAGAGACTTGGGTTACCAGTGAAGAATCTGACTGGGCACACTGGCAACAATACAAAAGTGAAAGATCTCGAGTGCTTATTAATATCTCCCATGAAGATGTCATTGATTGGAGCCCTTATAGCTTCCCTAGAGAAAAATATTACCACTCAGAATTAAGATGGCAACAGTATAGTTTGAATGGAACTGTGGTCATTAGCTCTACTGTTGATGAACCTATCCAATGGCATGGAGTTGGAGGGTCAGGTCCTATGTTGTAGTTTGGCAATTCGGTTCAGACTAATTCTTGAAAACTGGCAAATACTACATGCTCCTAAAGTGTGGAAAGGAAAGTTAAACATTAATGATAGTAAGTACACTTTGTTCTTTAGATTGAATCAAAGTCACCCTTTATATCTTATTGGAAGGGCCTTTATGAAGGCACGCTAATAACTATCATGTCACTTGTGAACAGGTATTTTCATACATGTATTAGTGCTAGTATGTTACTGATTGTCACTTTTGAAAGTTTATATACTTTTAGAGCTAGGCCAACAGTCTGGATGCCACTGAAGCTGTCAAGACCATGACAGGACTCACCTGTGATGATTCTAGCCCAGGAACTCACTGCGAGAGTATTAAGAACAGCTCGTTGGATGGCTGGACTGATTGTGGCTGTGGTTATGGGAATTGTTGCACTGACTGCTAGTGCTGCAATAGTTGGACTGGCCCTTCATAAGGGAACTCTGTTGATTTTGTCAGAGATTGGCATCAGCATGCTGTAGACCTTCAAGCTCAGCAGACTAAAAGATAGTGAGATTGTTAATGAAACAGCTGACTTGAGACAAGCTGTGATACTTTCGGGAGATCAGCTAGAGACTTTGAAAGAACCATTAAACTAAAATGTGATTGAAATATCACCTCTTTTAAGGTTTAATGAAAGCAAATATAATTGGGAAAAGTTAAAATGCATTTGTTGAGTCACCCTGGTTCTTCTCAATGACTTACAATTTACAAAAAGAAATTAAAGAAACCTTTTCTAATAAGTTGCTTAATACATCTGGGATGGATAGTATGGAAAAGTCTTGCAGATACAATAGCCTCATTTAATCCTATGCATTATTTCAATAGATATCTTATCCTATTGATTGTCATACTTGTTTTGCTATAATGACTTTACTGACTTTAATGTGTATTCAGGCTTATCTACATAAGACTATGAGACATGATAGGGAAAAGGCTGTCGTTGCTGTGTGCCAGCATAATCATCAATGTACTTCACATAGCTTAAACAAAAGGGGGAAATCTAGCTAAGTCACTGTATCAAGGGTAAACATTAGAACAGCATAGTTGTTTCTACTACCTAAGGTAAACATCAGAATGACATTTGTTTTCTAGAAGCGCTTTGACCTTGAGGAAATCCTGGTGGAAATCTGATTGCTTTCTGTGATTTATAGTTGACACTCTGAAGTCGCCTCACGGCCTTCCATGGCTTTAGTCACAAGATGGTCCTGACATACCTGGAGCTCCTGAATTGCTGGGTACTGCAAATGGTACATGGTAAGGACTAATGTGCCATGGGCGTGATACTTTCCTTCAGAAAAACATTAGCTTAGATGAGGAATTTTGGTGTGAAGAACTTATTTACCCAAAACATGACTTTGTGTAGCCGTCCATTTTCTGGTGTCTTCTTCAGTATCTTTCTTCAAAGACTTAATGTTCTTGTAAAATAGGTCTTTCACGTCATTGGTTAGTGGTACCCCAAAATATTTTATGTTATTTGTGGCTATTGTGAAATGTGATATTTCTCTGATTTCCCTCTCTTTATCCTTTGTGTACAAGAGGACTACTGATATTTTTGAGTTGATCTTTTATCCTGCCACATCACTGAAGGTATTTATGAGCTGTAGGAGTTCTGTGGTAGAGGTTTTGGGGTCACTTATGTATACTATCATATCATCAGCAAATAGCAAAAGTGTGACTTCTTTTCAGGGATCTTGAATCCCTTTGATCTCCTTTGGAAATCAGTGTGGTGATTTCTCAGAAAATTGGGACTCAGTCTACCTCAAGACCCAGAAATACTACTCTTGGGAATATATCCAACGGATACACACTCATATCACAATGACAGTTGCCCAGCTATGTTCATAACAGCATTATTCATAATAGCCAGAATGTGGACACAACCTAGATGCCACTCAACCAAAGAATGGATAAAGAGAATGTGGTCCATTTACACAATGCTAAAGAACAATGACATCTTGAAATTTGCAGGCAAATGGATGGATCTAGAAAAACCATACTGAGTAAGGTAACCCAGGCCCAGAATGACAAACACAGTATGTACTTACTCATAAGTGGATATTAGACATAAAGCAAAGGACAACCAGCCTACAGCCTACAATCCCAGAGAAGACAGGAAACAAGGAGGACCCCAAGACAGACAGACATGGATCCCCCTGAGAAGCAGAAGTAGACAAGATCTCCTGAGTAAAATGGGAGCATGGAGAGAGGGAGGAGGGTGGAAGGGGAGTGGGGAGGGAAGAACATGAGGGATTGAGGGAAAGACAAATAGGAAGAGCAAGGAAAGAGATATCTTGATAGAGGGAGTCATTATGGGGTTAGCCAGAAACCTGGCACTAAGGACATTCCCAGGAATCCACAAGGATGACCCCAGCTAAGAATCTAAGCAATAGGTTAGATTCCCTTTCTCTGTAAGCAGATTGGTAACTATCTTAATTTTAGAACCTTCATCCAGTGACTGATGGAAGCAGATGCAGAGATCCACAGCTAAGCAGTGGGAGTCCAGTCATAGAGAGAGGGGAGCAACAATATGAGCAAAGGGGTCAAGACCATGATGGGGACACCCACAGAAGCAGCTGACCCAAGCTAGTAGGAGTTCTCTAACTCTGGACTGACAGCTGAGGAACCTGCATAGGGCTGAACCCTCTGGATGTGGGTGACAGTTGTGTGGCTTGGGGAGTTTGCAGGGCCACTGGCCTTGGAACCAGTATTTATCCCTGGTGCATGAACTGGCTCTTTGGAGCCCGTTCCCTAAGGAGAGATACCTTGCTCAGCCTAGATACAGGGAGGAGGGACTTGCTCCTGCCTCAACTGATGTGACAGATTGTTGACTCCCCATGGGAGGCCTCACCCTCTCTGAAAAATAGATGGGGAGTAGGGTGGGAGAAAGGTGGGGGGAGTGGGAGGAGGGGGGAGAGGGGGAACTGAGATTGGTATATAAAATTTAAAAAAATTATTTTTTTAAAAAAATTTAAAATAGAAGGAACAAAAATATTTCAACATTGAGCCAGGCAGTGGTGGCACATACTTTTAATCCCAGCACTCGGGAGGCAGAGGCAGGTGAGTTCAAGGCCAGCCTGGTCTACAGAGTGAGTTCCAAGACAGGCTCTGAAGCTACACAGAAACCCCCTGTCTTGAAAAGAACAACAAAAAAGTTTCCAATGTTGGGGGTTGGAGAGATGGTTCAGTGGTTAAGAGCACCAGCTGCTCTTCCAGAGGACCCGCGTTCAATTCCCAGCACCCACATGGCAGCTCACAACTGTCTATAGATCCAGTTCCAGGGGATCTGACACCCTTATACAGACGTTCACACAGGCAAAACACCATTGCACATGAAATAAAAGTAAATCATTTAGATAGATAGATAGATAGATAGATAGATAGATAGATAGATAGATAGATAGATAGATATGTTCAACATTTTAAAGAAAGAAATAGACAGGGGTAATTTCTAGATGAAGAGATGAAGGCCCAGCATTCCTTAAGTCTCAGCCATTTTTGTTTCTGCTTCCGTGAACTCTTAGTTCTGTATCCTATTTTTAAAATGTGTTATTTGTTTTCCTGATGTCCAGTTTTGCTAGTTCTTTATATTTTTTATATATTAATCCTCTGTCGGGTATGTAATCTTTTCCCACTTGTAGCCTGCTGCTTTGCCCAGATGAAAGCATCCTTGACCACACAGAAGCTTTTCAGTTTCATGGCATCGCACTTACTAATGGTTGTTCTTAGCCTGTGCTATTGGTGTCCCGTCCACAACTGGACAATGTGCAAAGGGTGACAGAGGGAAACACCCAGTCCTAAATAAGATGCTTTCATCAGAAGCATCAAGGCTGAGGGAGCTATTCGAGAGAGAAGGGTTTCTAGAGGTGGCGGGCGACTCCGCGTAGACAGAATCCTACAGACACCACAGAACGGATGTGCCCCTGAGTTCCCAGGCAGCCTGCACAGGGTAAAGCCAGAGGGTGCAAGTGGATGTGGGTTCCCACATGTAACCAAGAAGCTCTCTGTAATAGATACCCATTGATGAAAGTAAAATCGGTGTTCTCCAGTGGAATCTCACTGGATATTTTAACCACACTTCAGGGCAGGTCCCATGCCCAGAAGAAGCTGGCCAACACAAATTCAATGGTAATTTTGTAGACCTTTTGTTTCATTTTGCTTTGTTTGGGTATTTTGTTTTCAACTTATTGGTCTTTGTTTTTATTTCTACTTTTGTGTTTTTGTGCATTTATTTTTTCCTGTTGTTTATTTTGAGAGAGAGAGAGAAAGAGAGAGGAGAAAGAGGAGGGGGGGAGAGGGAGAGAGAGAGGAGAGAGAGAGAGAGAGAGAGAGAGAGAGAGAGAGAGAGAGAGAGAGAGAGAGGAGAGAGAGAGAATATAAAGAAGTTGGGTGTGCAAGACGGTAAGGAGGATCCGGGAGGATCTGGAGGATGTGGGAAACATGATTGAAATGTTATTTGAAATTTTTTTCAATGAAAATCGACCTTGAATCTGGAGATTGAGTTCAACCCATGGCAACCAATCATACCTGCTTCAATCAACCATACTCTCTACAGTCAGTCATCCCTGCTTCAGTCAGTCATACCAACAGAACAAAGCCTCTGGGAAGCCTGAATACCAAGGTTCCAGTGAGCTTTCTGGATGGTGGTCTCCATTAACACACCAGAGAAATGCACCCTCAGGACATGGGATTACGTTTGGGACCCTGGACGCTTTGTTCCTTCCAGTGTCTCTTCACTCTGCTGGCCCTGATGCCTGCCCTTTTCCACGGAACCAGAGTGACAGGATGCTTTCTGGAGTTCTGCGAGCTATTCCAGTGAATCAGATCTGAGGGCGGAACCAGAACTACGCATTCTTTAGTGACTGGTGGGAAGAGAAATCGGCTTGGGACACTGCAGCACTTGGAGCTGGTGTCTTCAGTGGGGGAGTCTTTTGTTTTTGTTAGCACGCAGTCCTTGTACAGTCGGCTCTGTTAAGGCATTGACACGCATGTGTATTGAACATGTTCACTCCTCTGTTGGGCTCTCCTGCCCCCACCTCTAGATGAGGGATTCTTGCTCAGGATTTCTCTGAGTCTATGGAAACTGTGTGTCTAGAGTCATAACTACATTGCAGCTATGCCTGCAACAAGCTTAGTTTCATGCTAAAAGGCAGTGGAAGGCATAATTTCCTAACACAATGATGGAGAAGCTGCGGACATTGCTAACATTCAAGGTTTGTATTTTGACCCCTGTCCACCTCCCGCGATACAAACACTGTAAAAATCCTCTTGAAGTTTTATGGGATACCTTAGCAACCCAGGGCCCCCACTTACACTTAAGTTATACACACAATCCTTTCCAAACAAAGCAATCAGTTCACTCTGTCCTAATATCTTTCTTGCAACTCCCCCTCTGTGCTCAAACACGTTCTGAAACAAAATCTGGAACTAGAGGCAATGAGCTGAGCCAGCCTGCACTGACTTTCAGATACGCATGCAGTAAAATAAGTTGTGTCCCCAGAATGAACTTTCAGATACGATCCCTTCTTTAACCTCCTACGCCTACGCATGATTGGGCATGCATATGATTAAAATCAAATGCGTTATGGGGAAAGTCATACATAATGAATGTATAACCAAAGCCTGTGAATGAGTTGATCAGAGTAAAAGACCCTGTTGCTCCTGGCAACCACTCCTCCTCCAGGAGCCATAGAGGAACTAAAGTTTATTTTCACTGCCGCTAATAAAAAGCTAATTGATGACATTTTTATTTATTTATTTATTTATTAAAGATTTCTGCCTCCTCCCCACCACCGCCTCCCATTTCCCTCCCCCTCCCCCGATCAAGTCCCCCTCCCTCGTCAGCCCTAAGAGCAATCAGGGTTCCCTGCCCTGTGGGAAGTCCAAGGATCACCCACCTCCATCCAGGTCTAGTAAGGTGAGCATCTAAACTGCCTAGGCTCCCACAAAGCCAGTACATGCAGTAGGATGGGTTTTTGATGACATTTTGTAAAGGGAAACACGTTAAGTGACCCGGGGCTTTTGCACAAACCTCCCTGAGGGCCTGCCCCTCCCTTGCTGCATAAAGTCTCCACACCTTCCTTTTACTCAGAAAACCCCTTGCTAATTTGCATTATTTTTTCCAAAAAATTTGAATTCTTTGAACAAGGCAACAAGAATCTGAAAGCACTTGATCCAGACAGGACCATCAGCAAACACTCAGGTGTGAAGTCGCATTGCATGATGGGTTTTACATGGAATGAAGATCTATGCTGTAACAAAGATGAGGGATTCTAAAGATATGGCTAAGATTTAAAAATAGTGTAACTTTGAGTTAACCAAAGCAGACTGTCTTAGGCAGGCCTTTTTAAAGAAACATCTCCCTTCATGAAGGGATGAGTTTTAAGTTTAAATTCTGGTTAATGGGAACCTGCTGCCGCCAATCAGACCAAATCAATAAATCCAGGTTTATCCCAAGCACAACATTCTTGAGGGGCCCCAGGGGAAGTTGAGGAGACCATGTGTTTGTTCTCTGGGAGGCAATTTAAATCCCTGTGGGAGTGGTCTTGAGCATCTCTGGGGAAGGGGAGTCTTGGGGGTGGAGCCTCCACCCGAACATTCCAGACTCTTTGGATATATGGCTGCCTGGGGCTGGGGTGAAGCCTTCACCCAAGCAATGAGTTCAAGGCCTCTAAAAGGCTGTGTGGGGAGCCATGGGCAGGGAACTGAAATCATCTCTAGATGCTGAGAGCATCCCACCCGCTCTCCAGTTCAACAGCCACAGCGCCTTCAACCACTGCCACAGTTGGGTAAGGGTCCCACCAGGGCCCACTGTTAAAGCCTTAGTCCTTCATCGGGATGCTGTTTTGGAAGGCACTTGGTACCTTTGGGAAATGGGGCCTAGTAGGAGAAAGTTGAGCTACCATGAATTTCCACTGAAGAGGATGATGGACTCCAGTCTCTTTCTCCTTTCGCTTTCTCTTTTTCTTCCTGGCCACCATGAAGTAAAGAGTTTGCTTCTCTATCATGACACATACGCCACCATGATGCTGCTGCCATGCACAAAGACCCAAAGTCATGAGTCTAATCATGGAAGCCTTGCTAATGGAGTCAAAAGATGATTATCTGACGGCATCTTGGGTCTTCCAGAGGGTTTGGTAAATTTAGTATAGTGAGTTCCTTTTGGCCAAGAGCCCAGATCAGCCAGTTCTAAACTTTTAGACGCTAGGAGATAATAATAAATAAATGTTGCAAACCACTAAGTTCTAGCAACTGCTGCTTGATGTGGTCCCTCTGCAACCTGGGTTCAGGTCCTGAGATGGAGAAAGAGTGTCAGCAGAAGAAATGAATTGTATGACCACCAGATGAGTCTCACACAAGCGGCTGACCCGGAAAAACTCCAACCATCTTTATTTATACACCAAACATACAAGAATGTTTTCCCATACTAACAAACATGTTTTTCCCATCCTCCAATGTTAGCCTCTGGCAAAAACAAGTATGTCAAATACGTTTTTTCCCAACTTTTACATCAAACTTTTACATTATTTTGCTGGCTTGTCCAAATCGAGCCAGGTTCATCCTGTCTTTACAAAACTAAAAGGTGATTGACATAGGCAAACATTTTCAAGAACAACAGTCTCATTCAAAACATATTTGCAGAAATAGGGGTGATCTGCCTCTGATCCTGTCAGCACTGAGTCAGCACAGCTCCCGGGTCTGGAGTGACAGCCGGCATCCACAGGCAAGGAGCCTGAGAGGCTTCAGCTCCCAAAGAATTTTAGGGGAAAATACTGAGAAAAAAATGGGATTTTCAGGAATGATCACATCTGTTTGATGTATGATTCACAAAATGACACTAAAACCACCAAGAGACTCCTCAATATTACCAGAGAAGAGAACATGCAGGCCGGGTGGTCCCAGCAGTCATCTGTGCTGTCCTGACGCCCACTGGTCTTTGCCAAGTGAGACTGTCCCCCTGGGCTTCACCTCATCTGGAGACCCGCTGGACAAGCACTCTTATATTGGTCCAAAACCAGGCTGCATGGCTCCCAACAGTTGCTCAACAACTGAAGACTCATACCTGAGGGAATCTGTACTTGAAGGGAGTTACCGTGGAAGCAGAGCTCCAAGCATGTCTGTGAGGGCCTTTCTACATCTGGGTCATGGATGTGGGAAGACCCACCCTGAATGTAGGCAGCACCAGTCAATGAACTGGGGTCCTGGATTGATTTAAAAAGAGAGTCCAGCACCCACATTCTGCTTCCTGGATGTAGATGCCGTGTCAAAGCTGCCTCAAGCTCTGGGCGCCAGGCCATCCCCACCGTGAGAGACTGTATCCTCTCCAACTGCGAGCCAACATCACTCCTTCCTTCCTTAAGTTGCTTTTGTTAAGCATTTTGTTTCCACAATGAGGCAATCAACTGACACAGAGGGCAAGTAGAAGGGTCGCAAAGGCCAACATGAAAGATGACGCAGTTGTCAATCTGATTTGCTTCAGCAGAGAACTCTTAGGAGACAACACTCAGAATGAGAGGCATGACATCAGAATTGGAGAGTTTCGGTTTTGAGTGCGCCTCTCAGATTTCATGTTGGAAACACCATCCTCATATCCACGTTAACACACAAATCATCAGAGAAGCCTCCCTGCCAAACACCAGTGACCCGTTCTGAGGCCAGAGGCTAATTTAAGGCTCACGTGGTGTGTGCAGGGATGGATCTCAGTTTGGAAACCACCCACTGAGGTCCACGTTCTTGTGTCCTGGGGCCAAGGACTACACCAGGAACACGTGATAAAACAGAATTCGAGGTGATTGATTAAGAAAGGACAGCACTCGTGAGGTTGAGTGGCTCAAAACTGGGTTATGGCACTAATAACCTTCTAGGTCACTTAGGTATTGCCCTCTCGTTTCCGTAGCATGGGTTTTTCTCAAGCGTGTTACATGTAGCTCAGTGAGGAAGGGTTTCTGGTATGTTTGAGGCTACAGGCTGATCAGGCGATGCTTGCCTGCAGCCCCCTTTCTTACAGCTGCTGTAGAGCAGATGGCAAGGATCACTACGGAGAGCCCTCCCATGAGTATATAAACACACTCTTCAGTGTCCAGACCCCAGGATGATAGGAGCCATCTTCACTTGCTCAAGGAAGTTGCCGGATCAGGGTTGCCAGAAAACCAGTGCAAGAGGTAGGAGACATGGGAGACCACACAATGCTTCCGGTGTAGTGCCTATACCTCACCGACATGCAGCCCTCCTCTTTACCCCCCCTTGCATTCCCATAGTCTTCATTTCTATCCCAGGATTTCCTCCCCTTGTGCTGTGAAACCTTCCCCCTTCCTCTGAGACACTTTACTCCTGGGCCTGAGACTGGCCATGCTGCTGTTTGTCTGCCTGTCTGCATGGCAATGCCATTAATAACTCTTTGAATAAAGTTTTTCCCCAAATTGACAATACGTCTCAGTGTTCCTTCCCCCAACTCAGCTCAGACTTTTCACTGCCAAGTGGTTTCATTAATATGTTGATGCTTTTATTTATTTAAGAAAACAAACAACATTTTTTTTTCATTTTACATACCAATCTCAGTTCCCACTTCTTCCCCTCCTCCCCTTTCCTCCATAACCCCCCATACCCAACCCCCTATCCCTCCTCAGAGAGGGTAAGGCACATTGCTTTGGGGGAAGGTCCAAAGTCCTCCCTACTATATCTATGCTGGGAAAGAATGGGTTCCAAACAGCCAGTACAAGCAGTAGGGATAAATCTGGTGCCATACAGTCTGCCCCAGCCATACAACTGTCACCCACATTCAGAGGGACTAGTTTGGACCTATGCTGGTTCCTTCCTGTCTGGCTGGAGTTGGTGAGCTCCCATTAGCTCAGGTAAACTGGCTCAGTGGATGTAGCTATCATGGTCTTGACCTTTTTGCTCATATTCTCATTCCTCCCACTCTTCAACTGGACTTCGGGAGCTCAGCCCAGTGCTCTAATGCGGGTCTCCACCTCTGTTTCCATCAACCGCTGTCATATGTTGACGCTGACGTAACATCACTTCTCCAGTCTCTGCTCTCCCTCCCTGATGACTCATGCCTCTGCCTGAGTCTATGTCTGCTGACCCGTCGAGTCCATGGAATTTGCCTTTGTTCTGCTGTTCCCAGGGCAACTGTGTTCCATGTGGGACTGTGAATACATGGGGTAGACTCCAGAAGATGTTGCCTGTCTTGCTGATCTGCCTCCTACCAGTGGCCGACGGGAAGAACTGCCTCCAGTGCTGGCCAGAGCTGCCGGCCCTGCTGGACTATGACCTGCAGGTGCTGTGGGGAAGCCCAGGGCCGCCCACGGAGCTCTCACAGAGCCTACACTCCTTTTTCCTGGAGGAGAACGCCTTACTCATGCCCTGGTATCTTGGTGAGGCACAGCTTGGCAGGGATGGGAGCACCCTCTCCCCTGACCTGATCCTGTCCCCAATGTCCCGCTGTCTCATATCCCATTCTCAGCTCGAGACCATTTGGAAGAGGAAACAGCTATATTCTTCACCCACATAGACAACGCCATTAAGAAGCTGAGGGATGGTGAGGAGAACAATGCCCAGGACCCCAGGGATTGAAGTGGATTACAAGGACCTAAACAGCGTTCCCTGGAGGATACTTTGGTAGTGGGCAGGGAAGAGTCCTTGAAGAGCACACTGTGTCACTGTGCATTCTATGGTGATACAGTCCTATAATTCTAGTACTTATGAAGTGAAGGCAAGAGGACCACAAATTCAAGAACATCCTCAGCTACACTGTGATCAGTCTGGGATACTTGAGACCAAGTCTGGGGGTCAGGGGAGACTGGGAAGATGGTTCAGTAGATAAATCGCTAACCGCACAACGTGAGGGCTGGAGTTCAGATCCCCAGAGCCCAGCCTGGTAAAGCTGGGCATGATAGCACGTGTCTGTAATCCAGTGCTCTTAAAGGGAGATAGGAAGTGGAGACAAAAGATTCCCCAGAAGCTCCTGGGTCAGCTAGCTGCGTATACACAGCAGCAAACAGTGAGAAGCCCTGCCTCAGGAAATAAGATGGAAGTGGGGACTGTCATTCAAGGCTTCCTCTGGCATCCCTATGGATGCTGTGACATGCACTCGGAGGAACACACAGACAGATATACACTTGTATATGTATGCCTCTGTCCATCCATCCGTCCATCCATCCATCCATCCATCCATCATCTATCTATCCATGTATCCACTTAACCATTTTTCCATCTAGTAATCTCTATCTCTATCCCCCCTTCACACATGCACATTTTAAAAACAAAGCTAGAGAGAAGGCTCAATCATTAAAAGATCTGCCTTTTAGGCATGAAGACCTGAGTTCAATTCCCAGAACCCACATTTAAAAAAATGTATAGGGGTTGTGCCTATCACCCCAGTGCTGAGGAAGCAGAGTCACAGGCATCCCTGGGGCTCACTTGACAGCCAGAATAAAATCCCAGGCCAGTAAGAGACCCTGTCTCAAAACTAAGGTGGGTGATTCCTGAGGAATAACACCCAGGGTTGACTGCCAGGTTCCACACTCATGTATGTGCGCAGCCGTACATGTGTGTACACATGTACACAAAAGACGTATTTTCTATCAGTGACTTTTATTCCCTTCTGATATACCCAGATAAGTCAGCACTCCTGGAAGAGCTTCGTGTTCAGAAGGGTCTTCTGGCTGAGAGGCTGAAGGACAGGTCCATGGAGCTGAAGCAGAGGGGTAGGAGGCAGGGTTGTCTCTATCCGCTCCCCAACCCATCACCCTTTGACCTTGAACTGTAGAACCCAATGGGCAGTCCCCTCCTAAGGTCTCCCCAGGAGCTCTGCCCTACTCGCAGGTTAGGTTCTTTCCATGAGTCCCCTAGTCCCATGCCCTGCTCCCACTCCCCACTGCTCCCAGCTCTGTCTGCCTCTCTAGTGCCTCAGTTTCTCCACCTTCTCAATTTCCTGGGCAGCCTGCAATGATTCCTGTGGTGAGTACGCCCAGAGCTGAGTTGGAGGAAGGGATGAGAGTCCCTGCCATGTCTGAGGCTCTTGTCCATCACTCTCACAGACATGCGTACCCCAACGGAAGTCACAATATGTGCGGACTGCCGGACACACTTCCTGTTCTGCAACGACCCCACCTTCTGCAAAGGTCAGTGGCCTCTGCCCCACCCACGGGATTCACTCCACTCTTCCTCCCTTTCCCAGACCCTCCACCCTGCATTTCCCATCTCTCTTCATCATTCTTTTGTTTTCAGTTCAGTGGCTGGTTTCTTCTTGGTTTTATTGAGCTATATAATTTTCTCCACTCCTCTCCCTTCCTCTCCCTCCCCTTCTACCCTCTCCCATGATCCCCAACCTCCCAATTTACTCAGGAGAGCTGTCTTTTTCTCTTTCCTATTTAGATCTATGTATGTCTCTCTTAGGGTCCTCTTTGTTGTCTAGGTTCTCTGGGATTGTGAATTGTAGGCTGGGTTGTTTTTTTGTTTTTTTTGTTTTTTGTTTTTTTGCTTTATCTCTAAAAGCCACTTATGAGTGAGTACATATTAGATTTGTCTTTCTGAGTCTGGGTTACCTCATTCTAGCTCCATCCATTTGCCTGCAAATTTCAAGATGTCATTATTTTTTCTGCTGTGTAGTACTCCGATGTGTAAATGTACCACATTTTCTTTATCCATCCCATCATTCTTTTCTATCCTAACTAGAATGATCCTGAATTTCTTTTCCTGTTCGGTAAAAGACAAGAGAATCTTTGAGGTTTTTTTAATGCTCCTTGACCTGGTTCTAGAGCCTGAGAGCCACTGCTTCTGGGTCCCCAGATTCACCACACCTGCAACAGTCCCAACCCATCTCTATGTCAGTGCCCTTCTTAGCAACTTTTCTCACTCGGACCCCACAGCCCTAAGCCAGGAGCCTCCTTCTACCTCACCCCTGCACCTCAGCTAAATCTGGTAGAATGACTCTTCAGTACGCTGTTACTTTTCACTTCAGCTTCCACCAGAACGCCCCCGTGTGTGTGTGTGTGTGTGTGTGTAGACGTGTGTGTGCAAGTGTGTGTAGATATGTGTGTGTGAGTGTAGAGATATGTGTGTGCGTGAGTGTAGAGATGTGTGTGTGTGCGTGTGTGTAGAGATGTGTGTATAGATGTGTGAGCGTGTGTGTGCATGTGTGTATGTAGATATGTGTGTGTGTGAGTGTAGAGAGATTGTGTGTGTGAGCGTGTGTGTGCATGTGTGTACGTAGATATGTGTGTGTAGAGAGGTGCGTGTAGAGATTGTGTGTGTGTGTATATAGAGATGTGTGTGTGTCACATTGTGAGTACGGCAATCAGAGGTCAGAGGTCAGCCTCCAGCATCTGTCCCTGCTTTCCATCTTCTTAGAAACACGGGCTCTCCAATGCTCACCCAGGCCTAATGCCCACCCCCACCAGCTTTGGGGATCCTCTTCCCATCCATCTTCCCCCACAGGAATGAAGAGATTACACACATGCAGATTATTGCATCTAACTTTTACCTGGATGTTGGGCACCCCAGCTCCATTAGGCTTGGGTGGTGAGAGTTTTGCCTGGGAACTGCCTCCCTAACTCCCCATCTTCTTTTTTGAGACATAGTCTCTCATTGGCCTAAAATTTACCAAATACACTAGGCCAGCTGGCCAGTGAGATTCAGGAGTCTGCCTGATGCCCGCCTCCCAGGCTTTGGGATTACAGGTGCAAGCCACGGGAAATGGAACACTCGGATCCTCACGCTTGCAAGATAAACATTGCACTGACTTCACCTCAAGCTCCCATGCTCTTCCTCGGGCCTCTCTCAAGGCTCTCAGTTGCAGCCACCTTTCCCTTGCTGCTTCCTGCTCCTCCAGCCCTGGCAGCCCCAGGACAGAAAACATTTTGTTGAAGGACAAACCTGCCCAAGACACACACCCTCGCTTTTATAACCTCAAGTGCCTCACCCCAGCCTCCAAACACTTGGTTTCTCCTCTCCTTCCCCAGTTAAAGCTGTCAGGACCTACAAGTGGATTGTGATTCTTACCTGCATCCTGATGCTCCTGGCTGTGATTGGCATCTGGTAAGTGGCTCTCTCAGCTTTAGGGCCCCCTAAGGACACACACCCACTCTTTGACTGACCCGTCTCCTGCTTTTTTCTTGCCCAGTGGTCACTTTTTCTGGCTCCAAAGGAAGAAGAAGGCTGTGGAGGTACTAGGGAATACACTCCTATTTGGGGCTCATAAGGTCTTGAGGCTCAGCTCTTGCCTGCTGGGTCTGGTGTGTGCGGAGGTATTTGACACTGGGGCCCAGGACACAGATAAGCAAGTTCCTCGGGCCTCTTGTTCCCACCAGAGCCCCTGCAGAGCCACCTCCCCTCTCTGCCCTGCAGACTGACCTGATCAGGCCAGCATAGTAATACCTTTGTCATGGCTCCTGGGTGGCTTTGGCCAGAGGGACTCCCAGTAGGAAGTCAGAGGGCCTGGAATTGCCTTGGAAAGTCCCATTTTTTTTGTCCTCTTTGCAGGGAAGAGACAGTCAGTTACGCCCTTCAAGAAGCGAGCAGCACTCACCAGGGGGCCAGTCATAGCAGCTGGTGTCCGAAACCTAAGTCATCTCTGGCCCTGGTGACTTTCCCTGGCACAGTGCCCTCCTCTCTGGGGCCAGGGGAGCTCTGAGACTGGAGTTCTGCGGTTTTCAGACAAGACTGTCTCTCTCTCTCTCTCTCTCTCTCTCTCTCCCTCCCTCCCTCCCTCCCTCCCTCCCTCCCTCCCTCCCTCCCCCCTCCCTCCCTCCCTCCCTCCCTCCCTCCCTCCCTCCCTCCCTCCCTCCCTCCCTCTCTCTCTCTCTCTCTCTCTCTCTCTCTCTCTCTCTCTCTCTCTCTCTTTTCCCTTTGAAGATATCATATCCTTTTGTAAAACAGCTCTTTCATTAAAATCATTTCTTCCTGTCTTTTCTGGAGGTTTGGTTTAAGTGGATACGATAGTCAATCTTTGTTGTCAACTCGACTGGACTGAAATGGCCCAGGAACACTCTGTCAACAGCTGCAGCCCTAAGCCTGGAAGTCACTTTCTCTGAGTAGGGGAAGGCAGGGTGGACTTTTTAAAATCACAGTGTGCTGGCTAGTTTTAATGTCAACTTCCAACAAGCTAAAACCCTTTTAGAAGAAGAAACCTCAATGGAGGAAAATGTTCTGCCCAGACTGGCCTGTGGACAAGCCTGTGGTACCTTCTCTTGACGGGTGATGTGGACGACCACTGCTCACTGTGGGCAGTACGATCCCCGAGCTGGTGGTCCTGGGTGCTATAAGAAAACAGGCTGAGAAATCCATGAGGAGCAAACCAGTAAGCAGTGTTGTTCTATGGCTTCTGCTTCCGTTCCTGCCTCCAGATCCCTCCCGTGAGTTCCTGCCCTGCTTCCTTCAGTGATGGACTGAGATGTGGAAGTGTAAGGTAAAAAGAACACTTTCCTCCCCAAGTTGCCTTCGATAATGGTGTATTATCACAGCAATAGAAATCTAAGACACATGCTGCCTCGGCTTGCTTTGGCTTCTATTTCTATTGTTTGCTTTGAATTTCTTGTGTGTTTTTGAAAAGTGTGAAAATGAACTCAGCACTAAATCATGTCAACATGGTACCTGGCACAAGTCACTCCAATCTGTTTTGGTCTGGACTACTGGGCTTAAGATAGTGGCTAGATATAAAACAGTATCTTTCCACAGTGTTATTTAACACCCTTTTGGCTAGCACAGCCTTCCCAGTTCTTATACTGTGCCCTCCCTGGACTACCAGAAACAAGCACTTAGCCTCTGGCTCCCAGCTGCAAAAGAACTAAGGACATTCAAATGATCATAGTTTATATGCAAATATAGTCAGATGATGTATTGAAGAAAGTGGGTTCTGAGAAATACATCATGGCTTACCTCATCACTGTGTGCACAACACAAAGAGTAGCCCGGTCTAAGGTGGTGCAGTGTCACCAGGTAAGATAAGCTGATGGGACCCATATCGCATGTATGTATTCTGTCGTTGACTAACACGCTTAAAAATGCAGCGCACCACTGTTGTGCTTCCATGTCTAGGATCCCTCACAGGTCCATGTATTTAAACACCTGCTGGTAGCACTGTCTGGGAAGGTTGTAGAACTTTTAGGAGGTGGTGCATCATTGGAGGAAATGGGTCACTGGAAGCAGGACTTGAGGTTTTCTAGCCCAGCCCCACTTCCTGACTGTGAATGCAATGTGACTCACCAGCATGCTGCTTCTGTCTCCCATATGCTGGAATGGCCCTGGTGCACGAAGCCGGAATAAACCTGACTTTGCTTTAAATCACATCTTGTCGGATCTTTAGTCACAGCGTCAAGAAAAGTACTGATATTATTACTAATATTATTAATCAGTTCACCTTGCTTGAACTTTGAGTAATACAATTACAGTGCCACGCCATTGTGTCTGTCTTGTGTCTTGCCATTATAGTTTGAATATTTTCCAGTACTCATTGTATACATAAGTATCTTAATTTGCTCATTTTCAGCAATTTATGCCATTACGTCATCTACCTATTTGCTTATGGTTTCTACTGATGATGGACATTGAAGGTTTTGCCAGTTTGGGACTATTGCTACATTTTAATATGTATTCTGCTGTGCACAAACATTCATGTGTGGTACATAGTTATGGGCTGCATAATGAGATTTTTCGTCAGCAAAAGACCATATAAGGATGGTCCCATAAGAGTGTGTCACTCAGTGCTGTCATTGCTATTGTAGATCATATAAATTCCTCCTGTGATGGTCACACAATGATGAAGTCACCAAAGATCCACTTCTCAGAACATACTGCCATTAAGTGGTGAACGTCCATACTTCAACATCTTACTTAGTTTTTATCCTTGATGTATATATGTGTATGTGGCGTGTATTTGTGTGTGTGTGTGTGTGTGTGTGTGTGTGTGTGTTGGTTTTTGGTTTTCACCTTCCACATTGTTGGAGACAGGATGTCTTGCTGTTTAGCATTGTGTCACCTGGCCAGCTGGCCTGAGCTTCTGGGAATTCTTCTGTCTCTGCCACCTTAAGATCGTGTCCTAAGTCTCTAAAAATACTCAGACTCTCTTAAATATGCAGGGTCTCTGCAAAGTTCCCAAGTCGCTCTAAAATTCCAAGGTTTCTTTAAAATATCCAAGGTCTCATAACTGTAAGTTTCTGAAATTTTTTTAAAAGCTTAAAGACTTTCTTTCTTCAAGAGGGAAGAACCAAACCAGAGCACGGCGTTAAATGAGTGCTGGGAAGTGAACCATTGGATTTTCAGGTAACTGGATGGATTTGAAAAGAATTAGACTGAGGTGACCCAGGCTCAGGAACCACAAACACACAAAGCCTACAGCTCTTTCAGGAGATGTAAGCGCACAGTGAGCTACGGTTGACTCAGGCCATCCCTGCACTAAGAGGTCTGTGGATGGGTCTGTCCATCTTCCCTGCCCTGTCCTCTTTCTCTCTCTACCTTCCTCCCTCTGGACTACAGGGTCTACAGGTGTAACCCTGTGACTAGTGTGTAAGCTTGGGAGGTCAAATTCTTCCGTCATTGGCTGCAGCTGGCTTTGTAGCTTCCACGCAAGTCTAGGTATCAGGGTTCCTAGGAAGTCAGGGTTCCTTGGACTTTTGTCTGGGGTTAGCAGGCATTAGTATCAACATTTCCTCAGGCCTTCACACCAGGCAGTGTGACAGTCCAGAGCCTGGAGGGTCTGAGACCCTTGACCCCAAGGTTGACCCGAAGGAAGTCATCATTCTCTAAGCTAGTTTCTCTTCCCTTTCTCCTTACGGCCATCGATCCTTCAGCCCCGCCTCTGCCACCTCTTTTCTGCCCACCTCCCCTTTCTACCTCTGCTGCCCTCCACCCTGTCCTGGCCATTCTTGAACTGTCCAGCTGCTGGTACTCAGGTCAGCCTTGTGATCACAGCTAGACCTGCCAATGACTCGACTGTTGTTGGCCATGACGGGGCTGAGCTCCCAGCTGTTTTTCTTCCTATTTTCCACTCCGTTCACTACTTAAAAGTGGGGAAAGAAAAGCTACCTAAGACTTTTATACAGCCTAGTGCACCGGAGGACATTTCCCAGGAAACTCACCCAGGGAGCCTCTGCAGCTTGACTGTGCAGCCTGTGAAGCCGCGTTTGGATT
The DNA here is from genome assembly GCF_950005125.1 of Chionomys nivalis. Lineage (NCBI taxonomy): Eukaryota > Metazoa > Chordata > Mammalia > Rodentia > Cricetidae > Chionomys > Chionomys nivalis. Next base: position 49,510,639 of record NC_080099.1, read on the forward strand.
AATCACAGCCTCTCTTCGGAGGCTTACCTTTGATCAGTCTTTATCACTCAGTCCCAGTCATAGTAGTAGTTCCTCAGCTACACCACAAGGGAGCGCAGGTTAGAGTTCATCCAAAGCTTCTGGCAACAAACTTCCCTGAGCCGGCCTGCAGGGGCTCAATGGTTGGTGCAGCCACAAGGGTAGTCTGGTGGCCGGCTTTGACTGCCAATCCTTTTATTCAGGGCAGCCAGAGTCCTGAGAGACCAATGGCTGCTATTAGGGAATCAAATTACCCTATCCCTTAGTATCTGTGCTTGTTTACAGGAAAATGAGCATCGGGTATGCTTAAAACACAACTCCAGCATACAAACCCTATGTTAACATTGATGCCGTTCATATATGTGCACACATGTTTGTGTGTGTTCAGGTGCACATTCAGATATAAGTGTACGCATGTGGAAGCCAGCAGTCACCCTCGACCTTGTTCCTCGGGAGCTGACCATGATGTTTTTAGTGGGACAGGGTCTTTGACTTTTACTTGGAGCTTGCTAACTGGACTAAACTGGCCGGTCGGGGCGAGCCCCAGGAATCCATCTGCCTCCACCTCCCCAGGGCTGGGACTACAGGTGTGCACTGTGCCTGTTTTCACATGACTGCCGAACTCAAGTCCTCATTCTTGGGCAGGAAGTACGGAGCCACTTCACCTAGCTGACAGCAGACGGCGCAGCACCTGCCCACAGCCCAAGATGCGGGGGGCGGGGGGTGGCTTATCTGTCTTATAGGAACCCATTTGTTTATCTATTTAGCATATGTACATATGTGTTCGTGTTCACATGTGCATGAGCACATGCATTTGGTGAGTATGCATGTCGTATCCATGCATGTGGGGACTCAAGGTTGAATTGAGAATCTTCCTTAATTCCTCACCACCCTATTGACTGAGACGTGGCCCAGACAGTTTTATGTAAACGCGACACAAGCTAAAGTCATCCGAGAGGAGGGAACCTCAAATGAGAAAATGCCTCCATAAGACCTGGCTGAAGGAAGACCTGTAAGGTATTTTCTTAATTAGTGAATAATGGGGTAGGGCCCAGCCCATCCTGGGCTGGTGGTCCTGGGTTCTATAAGAAAGCAAGCTGAAGCCGGGCGGTGGTGGCGCACGTCTTTAATCCCAGCACTCGGGAGGCAGAGGCAGGCGGATCTCTGTGAGTTCGAGACCAGCCTAGTCTACAAGAGCTAGTTCCAGGACAGGCTCCAAAGCTACAGAGAAACCCTGTCTCGAAAAACCAAAAAAAAAAAAAAAAAGAAAGAAAGAAAGCAAGCTGAGCAAGCCATGAAGAGCAAGAGAGTAAGAAGCACCCCTCCATGGTTTCTGCATCAGATCCTGCCTCCAGGTTCCTGCCCTGTTTGAGTTCCTCCCCTGACTTCAGTGATAAACGGCAAATAAACTCTCAGTGTAAGCCAAATAAACTCTTCCTTCCCAACTTGCTGTTGGTCATGGTGTTTTATCACAGCAATTGTTAGGGACAAAGACAGACTCTTAAACAAACCCAGAGCTCAACAAATAGGCTAGTCTGGCTAGCCAGCTGGCTTCTGGGATTCCTCCTTCCCCACCTGTCAATTACAGGCCGGCTGCCGTGATCATCTGGCATTGCATGGGCGCTGGAGACCTGAACTCTGGTCCTCACAGTTAGGCAGCAAGTGCCATCCACCACGTCGTCATTTCTACAGTGTTTGTCGTGGGCTGTGTTGCCTGCTTCATTGGCTGCAGAGTGCTATCAGGACATCCACAGAAGCAGGAGACTGGGCCACACAGGCAGGAAGGCTTAAAGGACCTCGGCATTTGCTGGAGATCCTGAGACCTTGGCCACTGTCTGTGCTCTATCAGTTAACTGACTGTTCACGCTGTCCAAAAACCCAGGCTAGTTTTCCTCGGGTTGATCAGAAACTAGGCCGGCTGATGCTGCATGGGAGAGGTTCACACTTGGAGTCCTCCCACTGCACAGGCTTCTTCTCACTTTGGGAATGGTTGAGTCAACCTCAGTTCACTGTGAGTCTACCTCTCCTTGGAAGGGAGCTGTGTGTGGTGGTATTGTGCTTGAACTGTAACAAAGCTTGCCTAAAGATTAGAATGTAGAGTTATGCTACTAATTAGCCATAGAGACCAGGCAGTGGTTGTAAGGGAAGCCCAGCCAATCACCTTGCTTGAAGGGCGGGATCCCCTTAGGCTAATATTTACTTATAAATGTTGCGGGTGTGTTCCCCGCCTTCCCTTCTGTTTCCTGCTCTTCGTTGGAACCTTGGTTTTGTAAGTTATTCCCTTCTTCCCCTTAATAAAGCTGATATTAAAGCTATCCTGATTAATCCTATTTGCCGGTGGTTTATGCCCCATCAAGTGGCGGCACACACCTTTAATTCCAACACTCTTACGAGACAGAGACAGTCAGATCTCTGTGAGTTCAAGGCCACCCTGGACTACACAAAATGGATCCAGTCTAAAAAAGAAACAGAGCCAAGTGGTGAAGGCTCACACCTTTAATCCCAGCACTAGGGAGGTGGAGACAGGCAGAGATATGGCTGGGCAGAAAGAGGAATATAAGGCGGGAGGAGACAGGAGCTCAGGATTCAATCTGAGGTTTCGTAGAGAAGGCATTCAGTCTGAGGACTTACAGAGACAGGATACCCCATTTAGTCAGGATTTCATAGAGGCTGCACCCCCTAATATCTGACTCTGGGTTTTTATTACTAAGACCAATTAAAATACACGCTACAGCTGTGTGTTCTCCTTTTTGTTTTCTGAGTCTCACTTAATATTCTTTTACGTCCATCCTGCTTCCTGTCTATTTCGTTGTTCTATTCGCCTTCCCAGCTGAATGAAATTTCACTGTGTATGTCTACCATCCTTTCTCTGTTCCTCTGTTGATGAGCACCTAGGTTTCTTCATTTCCTACTATTGCGGACAATCCGCCAATGACCACGGACGTGCACTTACACCCAGAAGGTCTATAACTGAGTCACATGATAATCCTGTTTTTATTTTCTTTTTCAGGACGCGTCCCACTGGCCTCCACGATGGCCATACCGGTTTCCATTCCCGCCACAGTGACTAGTTCCTCCCGCCAGCAGTAGCTGTCATTTGTTGTCCTGATCCTAGCCGTCCTGACTGGGACGACACGGAATCTTTTTTCTTAACATTTGTTTATGTATGAGAATGCAGGGCCACGTGCCACAGCGTGCATGTGGAGGCCAGAGGATGGTTAGCATCGGTGGTTCTCACCTTCTGAGTCACCAGGCTTTATGGCAAATGCCCTTACCACTGAGCCACCCAACTCAAAGAACCAGGGACAGAATCTTAAAGATTTTCATTTCTATTTCCATAGTGAAGAAGGGGGTTTAATACTTTTTAAAAAGTACTTATTGGCCATTTCTGTTTCTTTTATGAAGTCATAGTCTTCATTTTTTCTTCAGCAGGTTGAGGGTTTAGTGTGTGTGTTTTGTCTTTGTACTTTTGGTATTTTAGTTCTTTACATATCCCAGACATCAGCACCCATCTGAGGCTGAGCTATCAGAGACTTTTTCTCATGCTATAGACTATTTATTTGCTGATAGTTATCCTTGCAGAGCAGAAACTTAAAAAAAAAATTCAATTTATTTTCAATGTGTGTGTGTGTGTGTGTGTGTGTATGTGTGTAGTGCAGACAGAGGCTGGAGTTATAGGCAGTTTGAGTTTCCTTGTGTGCGCTATGCACTGAACTCAGATCCTCTGAAAGAGGGAAGGGCTCTCAGGCACTCGCTGTCCCTCCAGCCCCATAAGTTTCGGTTTCCACAGTCCCATTTCTTTCTGCCAAGGTATCTCGAAATACTTCCAATGTTTTCCTCTAGTGGTTTCAGCATCCCAGGTGATTTTTTGTTTGTTTTTTTTTTTTTTTTTGGTTTGTTTTTTGTTGTTTATCGAGACAGGGTTTCTCTGTGTGATGGCCCTGGTCATCCTGGAACTCACTCTGTAGACCAGGCTGGCCTCAAACTCACAGAGGTCTACCTGCCTCTACCTCCTGAGTGCTGGGATTAAAGGCGTGCGCCACCACTGCCCGGCAGCACCCCAGGCTTTAAGTTAAGGTCTGTGACCCGCTTTTCTAGACGGGGTTAAGTGAGCAGGAAGACTCACGGTCTATGTGGTGAACCCTTCCAGGAGCTGAGATCCCAGACTGGATAAAGAGAACACAAGCTGAGCACTGGCATCCATCTTGCTTGGCATTCTGACTATAGATGTCACGTGACCAGACACTTCCCGCTCCTGCCACCATGTCTTCCCCACCATGACAGACTGTAGCCCCTGGATCATGCGCTGGAGTATACCCCTTCCTCTTTATTTTTTATCAGGTATTTAGTTGAAGAACCGAGACAAGACATTAAACAGGCTGCCTGGCTCTGACTCCCCCCAACAGGAGCCTAAAGATACCCAGCTCCTAGGTACATGGCCACAACCAGGTAGAACGGCACAGGCTTGTAGTTCCAGGACCAGAAGGCAGGAGGATCACAGCCAGTCTGGGCTATATAAATAGACCTTGTCAAAAACAAACTGGGAAGGGGTGTTGGGGGACATGGACAAGAAGACCTCATGACGTATCTTTGAATCTCAAAATATAGTGAATCCTAATGTGAATACTTTCTAGTTGATAATGTTCTTAGTGAAAATGTTTCAAAATCTTCCACACTGAAGGCCCTGGCTGTAGAACCCGATAACAGCCGAGGACACCTGTATCCTAGGCTCAGGTCTGGGCTCCAAACCCAAGGCTCCCAAGGGAGAAGACTTCACGGAAAGGAAAGAATGAACTGGAAAGCTACAGCTCCCTAGGCAGATGACTAGAAATGAATGTGTTCTATGGGTGTGTCCAACCTTCGGGGCAAGAAAGATGTCTCCTACGAAGTTCACACCCAAGAGCCAAGAATTGCACTATCAAAAAAAAATTCTTATGATTTTAAATAAGTTTATAGTTTTGTGTCAGGCCTCATTCATAGCTATCCTGGGATGTTAGTAACCCGCAAGCTGCAGGCTGGGCACCCCTGCCCACAGTGCTACTTTGGTGGCAGCTCGCTCTATTTGTCCCCTACAGAAGGCTCAGGTTGGAGCTGACAGCAGAACAGCCCAGTCACCTACAGGAAGGCACAGGACTTCATTCTAAACCCTAGTTGGCCTTCTCTGGAGGCCAGGCTGTTTCTGCAGTCCTGGATACCGAACCTCTTCGGCTGTTCATAGCAAACATCAACAGCTATTTCCAGAGGGGTTGTGGGGAGAGGGAACAGAGGGGTAACCACGGAACTGGTTCACCATCTACCTTCGCCCTTCCCCTGCTGGACATGTGCTCTCCATAGAGTCCGAGGTCCCATCGCAGGCCACCAGGGTCTCCTCAGGGCTCCGATCCGCTGTGTGCTGCCCTGGCATCCATCTGCCCACCCTCTGAGTGCCGAAGTAATAAATAAGGTCACCTAGGACAGTTTCCAGGAGGTGCCCATCACTTGTCCTCTAACCAACCACCAGTGGACACCCCAGAGAGCATGTGCCCTTAGCCTAGGGGAGGTGGCATCCATGCAGACAGAGTCTCCCACGCCCAGTACCTGAGGGGCATCAGCAGTATAAAGGCCTCAGCTGGCCCGGGTCCCACTCACACAACAGAGGCGAAGAAAGACAAGTGCACTGTTCCTGGGTGGTTTTGTCAGGTTTTTTGTTTGTTTCGCTGCATTTTGAACACTAGGGCTTATATTCAAACAGCACACGGATGGTCTGCAGAGCGGGACCAGGCTGGGCCAGTGTGCAGGCCCCACCCACGGCAGCTGCCAGAAGAGGACCCAAGCCCCGCCTGGCGGCGCGGCCAAGCATCAGGCAAGTGTGGCGGTGGCTCAGCGCCCCCGGCCCGCCCTGAACATGCGGGCACCGGGAACTCAACTAGGGGACACAGCAGCTTCGGGAACACCGGAGAAGTCCACTGAACTGGGCCGGACGGCTCTTTGGAAAACCACTTCATCTTTGGGGGAACACCTCTTGGCTTAGGTATCCACTCCCCAATTTCCCGACATTTTTCAAGAGTTTCAAAACAAAAACAGAAAAGAGGGGAAGAAAAACAAAGAAAAAGAAAGCACACATCTTTTGGGAAAAGGTGTTCTTCACACACCGGAAGGCTGCAGGGGCTCCGCCGTCACTGCACCCGCTCTGTGAAATTCTCCGGGAAGACGCCCCGGCATTTCTCTAGCTCTTTGTGCTGGTTCCAGTCGCTTTCCTTCACTCCCATGAGCCAGCCTTCATCCTGCGGCCAACAGAGCGTGGGTAACACAGGTCCACATCACAACACCCTCCAGTACACTAAGAAGACCCAAGGAGGCCTGGGAGGAGCCTGTCAGCCTGCCTGCTATTCTGAATCCTCTGTGCCTGACTGCACTGGTCTAAGCCTCAACTATGTCCTCAGTACCAGCCCATAACCATCTGCTCCCTGCAAATGCATCCCTCCTAGTATCCAGACCCTTCAGATACAACGAAGGGCCAGGACAGGCCACACCCAGCAGCCGCCTTCTCCTCTCATAGCTCTTACAACCAGTTCTGGGAAGGGGTCCTAAAAGAGGGGCTGTAGACCATGGCAAACGGCAGCTGTCACATGCTAACTATACCACCACAGACAGTCCTAATCCAGTCCTTGTGACTCCAAACACCTGCCTCAGCCAGAAATACAAGCTTACACAGTATCTCACAGCCTAGTTGTGATTGCTGATGATCCTAGGCACACTCCCTTGTCCCAACACACCCGCCCCTCCTTTCCTCTCCCCTCTCCCTTCTCTCCCCCTCCCAGCTGAAACTTCCTTCAGATCCCATTGCTTTGTCAACTCTAAGGAACCCGGAGGGTGCTCTGACACCTGTGTGTCTCTCTAGAAGGGGTTTCCCAAACCCTAACAACTTCCAAGAGGACCCCAACTGTCCACCCAAGTCCCCAGATGTCTATAAACAGTCAGAAAGTTCTGGAAGTACTAGCAGTTAAAAGCTTCTAATCAGACCTTCTGAGGTGGGGGTGGATGGGGCTGAGAAAGGATGGTAACACGGTCAAGGCCAGCCTGGACTACAGAGTGAATTCAAGGTCATCTTGGAACAATTTAGTGAGTTCCTGACCCAAAATGAAAACTTAAAAGAGAGGGCTGTGGATCTAGTGTGGTGGTAGGGTATGCACGTGGTCCTTGATTCAACACAACACCCAGTGCTGAAAAAGAAACATGGGAGGGGAGGAGGGGAGTGAGGTGGCTCCGTGGATAAAGGTGCTTGCTACCAAGCCTTACAACCTGAGTTCAATCCCTGAGGCCTGCCTGGTGGAATGAACGAAAAAAGGAAAGGCTCCTGTAAAGTGTTCTCTGACCTCCACTCATGGACCATGCCACATGCATGCACAAGTACACACACACACACACACACAAATAAATAAATAATGTAATAAAGATCTCAAGCCTCTAGTAGATGTGTCCAACGTTTAGATGCTGTGGCAGCTGCTCTCCTCTACAAAGTTCACACTCAAGAACTGTTCAGTGGAGTTGGAAAAATAAAAGAACAGAAATCCCCTACTGCCGGGGATTGGGATATGGTCGAGCTGGCAGGGTGCCTGCCTGGCATCCACCAGGTTTCGTCCCCGACACCGCACGAACAAGGCATGGTGGTCAGCAAGCCCAGAACTCTGGAGGCAAAGGCAGGAAGATCAGAACTTCAAGGTCATTCTCAGCTGCACAGTAAATTCTTGGTCAGCCCAATACACATGAGACCTTGTCTCAAAACAAGATGTTTTAAATAGGTTCACTGTTTTATGTTAGGTCGCATTCACAGTTAACCCAGGGCACATGTGAGCCACAGGCTACAGGTCAAACATGCTTGCTAGAAGGTCCCAAATCCAATCTATGAAGCCCTTCAATCCCAACTTGCTTCTTCAACACTAACCCGCACAGGGGTTTTCTCTGCAAGCCCTCACTGCTGGAGTTCCATGACTGTCCCAAAGCTGAACTGTACCTGGCAACCTCCCGGGCCTTTGCAATTTTATTCTATCATTATCTGCATTGTTATAGATCTCTGCACTTTACTGAGTCTGTACATAACCCATCTCAAGCTCTCTAGTACCCATACCCAACCTCCCTGCTGGCTGGTGGCCAGGGTTTATGCTTCTCAAAACCCCACCCAGCTAGGAAAGACCCACCAAAGTGGCCAGAAGATACCTCTGACTTTAGAACAGCAGCAGATGGGGCTAGAGAAATGGCTCAGTTAATAAAGTCCTTGCCACTCAAGGCATAAGGCTCTGAGTTTGAACCCCAGGACCCACATAAAAAGCCAGAAGTAGGGGTATGTATTGAAATCGCAGCACTGAAGGAGAAAAGGGCTAACCTTATCACAGATATAGGTAGATGGCTCCTCAGGAATAAGTAAGATTGTCTTCTATACACATACACACACAAGGCACACAACACACAGGCATACGCATGCACACAGGTACACAAAACATACACACACACACACACACACACACAAGCTGCTGCGGGATAGTCAAGCCTGGGCACTCCCTGCAGCTCGGCCCACACCTACTGAGGGCAAGAGCCAGCCAAGGTGCTCAGTGTCAGCATGGGTGCTACCAGCAATGTAAAGGCTCGCTATGCCAACAGTGCACTGGGGCAGAGGAGTCAGCCACAAGCAGGTCCATTAGGGGCTGCCTTCCCAAGTTAACTGATGTTAAGGTGGTGGCAGCCGTGAGAAAGACCTAGAAGACCCAGCTAAGAACACAGCTGAGGAGCTGGGCAGAGTGGAGCCAGCTCGGACGGCTGATGTGAGCCTGCCTAGTGCTCTATCACTGCAGGCAGGAACCCTGCAGAAAAAAAGGACAAGCCTCGTGGCCAAGAGCATGGCAAAGACACGAAACAAACTCAGATGCAGAAAGTTGGCAGGGCAGCTGGAAGAAAGAAAAAGAACAGGCTAAAAAGAGAGGTACAGACAGAGGGGGGCAATGGGAAGGAAAGGCCGGAGGGGGACAGGGAGAATAATACAAATAAAATGGGGGAGGAAAAGGGAGTGGCAGGTAATGAATGGCAGTCTAGACGCGCCCTGCTACAGTGGGCCTCTGCTGCCCCCTACTGGCCATACCCACCACTGCAGCAGCCCCGGGATTCCCGTCCTCCACACCCCACACTACCCTCTCAAACACCCACTCCACTAGGCTCACCGGAATTCCCATCCTACCGCACCCCACACCCCCCCCTCCATCCCCTACTCCACTAGGCTCACCGGAATTCCCATCCTCCTACATCCCCGCACTCTCCACTCCCCCACCCCTCCACTCCCTACTCCCCTCGGCTCACCTGCTCCTCTGGGTTCTGGAAGGGGATCACCAGCACCACATCGCCAGCTTTGAGTTGCAGCTCGTCCGTGTCAGTGGCTGTGTAATCGTGCTGGGCTTGCACCTGCGGAAGTTGGGAGAGCATGTCCGGGGGCTGTGTCCCCCATCCAGCCCACAAAAAAAATGGAGGCTTTTCTTAAAGTAGACTCAGAGGCTCCGTTAAGAGTGAGCCACAGGGCTCCTGGGCTAAGCATCTTAGCCTGTAAATGAGGGTGACCCTGGCTCCCAAGGCACCTGGGACAAAGGCTGCAGGGTTAGCTAGGATAAGCTCACCTTGAACATGAAGCCCGGGGGCAGGTCCAAGCGCCCGGTCCCACTGCTGCCCTCCACGGCACCGTTCACAGTCGCTGAGAAGGTCTCCACCACCACCGCAGGAAGAGAGCTCTGCGAACAGGGCGGGAGAGTCAGTCGCACCAATGGCAGCGTGGGTAAAGTTAGGGCACCACGAGGGAAGGGGACGCGTTCATGTCCGGTGCCAAACTACCCTGCCCGGTTCTCTTCCAGGTAACTGTGGCCTGCACCAGCATGGGTGAGGCACACAGGGAAGCTGCAGGCAGGCAGAAGACAGACAGCACTAGACAGACAGACAATGGGGAAGAAAAAACAGGGCATGGTCCCTGCCATCTTACGGAGGCTGCTTCACTGGCCGCTGTCTCCCCTGGCTCCTGGGCTCCACCCACCACCTCGGAGGCCTCTGCTGGCTGCAACATAAAATGCCAGCAAGGGATCAGACACGGAGCGGGATGCCACATCCAGGACACATCACAGGAGGGCAGGGTACAAGTAAAAGATCCTGGTTGGCCCAGAAATGTGTCTCGCACAATCCAGGAGCATCCCGCAGGACAGACATCTTTGTACAGGAGGCGACTGGTGAGCAAATGCTGACTGACACAGGGGTGACACGTGTGTGCAGAATGCTCTACACCTCACCGAATGGCATACTACCATGCATGCTGCCCCCACCTCTGCCTTACAGGCCCTTCCCTCTAAATACCCAGCTTCCTTCTGCCCGCTCTGTCAGCCACGCTGGCCCCTCACAGCTTAGATGGAGCCCGCTCCAGAGCACGGACCCACGAAGCATGTTTAGGATGTCAGCCAGCCTCTTCCAGCCTGGATGCCATCTTCTCCACAGGGACAGCATCAGAGCCAGCACCACAGGAGACCACGGTAAAGGCTCCACTATGGGCTAGCCTCTACCCACACTCAGACTCAGCCACTTCTGAGCACTGGAACTTAGTTACTCGACCTTTCTGCCCTCCACTTCCTCAAATGTAGCAAAAGAAAGTATCTGATTGATTGGGTTATGATGATGACAGGCCAGGAAAATTCTGGGAAGTGCCTAGGAAAACCTGTTAGGGCCTCTGAAATGTCCCTCTCTTCCCTCTCTGAAGGGCTGCTCTGAGGTAAGAGGGTGGGTGTAATCTGAACCACGATTACCACTAAGGTACCACCTAGTGACACCATCTCAGGTCTTGTCCACACTGTGTGTTCCCTCTGGCTCTTTGTCCATGCTACACCCGAGATGGGAAGACGCCAGATGGGGACAAGGGGGCACTTACTTGGACAGGCCCTGGCTCAGCCGTCTGGCTGGGCCAGGCCACAGCAAAGGTACCCTCAGCAGAACTGGGCTCCCCGGAAGGCAGGACGCCAGCTTGACTCTCTGTGGGCTAGTGACAAGCCACCAGGATGGGGAAGGGGTGAGAAGGCCGGGGTGGGGGAGGTATATTGGACAAGGGCAGGAGACAAGAGAGGGTGGTCTTGAGTGGACAGCAGTAACAAGGGATGTGGCCTCCGGTAGCAGCCTGGTCAGAATTTTGTGAGGTCAACTGCCTCCCATTGCTCTGGTCCTGCCACCATCAAGGGGTCAGGCGGGTGTGATGCCACCTTATAGCACAGGATCTACCAAAAGGGTCATATGACCCTGCCAGCCCACTCCAGCCTTATTTCTCTGGCAATTACAAAAAGACGTGTGTGTGGTGTGGTGTATGTGTGTGTGCTATGTGGTGTGTGTACATGTGTGTGCTTATGCACATATGTGATATAGACGATCTTGTGTGTGGAAGCCAGAGGTCCAGCTCTTTGTCTCCTCAGTCACTACACCACACACACACACATACACAGACACACACACACACAGACACACCATACACACACACCCTTGGCTTTTCTGAGGCAGAGTCTCTCTCTGAAACTGATGCTCCCTGCTATGTCAGGTAGGCCAGCTGGCAAGCAGTATCCAGTGATACCCCCACCTCTGCCTCCAGTAACAAGTGCTGGGGTTACAAGCGTGGACCACCATAGCCGGTATCTTTTTAAAAGATTTATTTCTATGTATTTACTATGTATTTACATGTATATGTGTGTGCCCGTATAGGTGTATATGTACCAAATGTGTGCAGGGGCCTGCAGAGCCTAAGACTCAGACCCCACGGAACTGAAATTACTGGCAGTTGTACACCAGCTGGCGTGGGAACCAGGACTAGAACCCAGGAAGGGCAGGAAGTGCCCTTAACCACTGAGTGACCATTCCCAACTAATGCCTGGGGTTTTTACCTGAGTACTGAGAATCAAACTCAGCAGCACTTTATAGAACGAAGCTTTTATAGAAACTTTTGAGCCCCCCCAGAGTCCTGGCTGATATGCAGCACCTGCCACATTGACTGGGCCCTTGTTAGATTGTGTCCTGGAACCCACATTTTATGCAACTGCTTACTGGGCACATTCCAAGTGTGCGTCTCCGAGTCTCTCCAAGTCTCTGAATCCCCATGCCCAGGGCTCCCAGGGGTGGGTCCCCAGAAAAACAGTGTTCTAATACTGCCTTGTAATCAGGACTCCTTGACTCTTCTAGATGACCTGCTGGCTATTTGTCAAGGTGAACAGCAAGACCTGAACTCTAACCAACGGAGGACACGGTCTTGAGACACCAAGGAGCCCACTCCTGTGGTTCTGACAGAAGGCTGGAGTCTCAGTGGCCCCCTGTGCACATGAACATGGAGAAGCGACTGTGCCACATGCAGACTGGGTGCAGGGACGAGTGCTCCTCCGCACAGAGAGAAGCAGCCACCAGGGCTGTGGGCACTGGTGCGGAGCAAGGGCGTGGCTTACCTCCCAGAGGTCCCACGGGATTGGCTGAGTGAAGCAGTAACGGGAAAAGGACAGAGTTAGTACAGAGGTTAGAGACAGCGTAGCAAGCACACCCAGGGACCCTACCCACACCCCAACCCGGCAGGCTCTGAGGGCTTCAAACCCCAGTTCAGGGAGGCCCACAGTCTGGGCAGGATGCTGGAGTGACCGGAGGTTGTGGGACATGTCCGGAGTGACAGTAACCCAGCTAATCCACATCTACTCTGCCCTATGTCCGAAGAGGTAACGAGGCTAGGGCACTGGGCAAAAGGCCAGTCCCCTCACCCCCGAAGACTTGCATCTGTATGGCTCACACAAGCACAAGGCCTGGTCCTCAGGCGCATGAATGGGCACTGGTGGGCACAACCAACCTGACCAGAGGGTGTGGGTGCCTTCACAGGGCTTGCCACTGGCGGAAGGGGGTCGAAGTCCAGGTCTAGTAGACTGGCCTGCTCTGCGAAAGGCCCAGGGGCCTCAAACTTGGTAACAGCAGCAGCAGAGGAAGAAAGCAGTTAGTAACAGACTGAGCCTATGCCTTGCGCACACCAAGGAAAATGGAGTCACACACGTACACATTTGCACACACGCGTGAAGAAGTATTGTCCACAACTACACAAACTAGTACAGGCCCCCACCTGCGTGAAGATGCCAGCTAGGACAGATTTTTCCAGCAGCCAACAACAAATCAGTACCATGGCTTCTCAGCCCTTTGCCCCCACAAGCTCACCTGACTTTGCCCTGTGTATCAAGAGCAGCACAAGGCTGTGGCCTGGGCTGAACATGCCCGCCTCAGTCTCCCAACTCAGAGACCCCAGGTCAAAGGTTTCGCACTGGCACCTATCCAAACCCCTCTCTGGGACACCCCAACCTGCCATCCAACTCTAGGGAAGGGGAAAGAGCACCTTCATTGTGGGATCCCAGTGTCAGGCAGTTTGGGGTACCTACATTACAGCTGTAGACAACACCCACAGATACCTCAAGATTCCCTTTTGGGGAACCTGGATGCAGCCCAGCAGTATACATGGAGCTAGATCTCCACCAACAATATAAAGCTCCAGTATACGCCATCATGAGAGGTGTCTCTCTCCAGACCCCCGAAAGCGATCCTTGAACAAATCAGCAGTAGCTGACCAGACAGGCTTCCAAGGCTGGGTGGGTGCTAGGCAACTGCAATTCCCCAGGGACACTCTGACTTAGCTGCCTTCAAGGCACTACAAACTTGTCTTGCTTGTGGGCTTCCCCCTCAGAGCTCTGGCAGACGCCACCCCAGTTCGATCAAGGATATGGTGCAGTGTGCCCACTCCACAGGCCTCAGGAGACAGCAGAGGGGCTACAGTCCTACAAGTTCAGGTCAGCAACTTCTTACCTCCACTTGCTTTCCATGGGGGCCCAACTTGGAGATAACGCCCCAGGTCCATGTCCCTCCCGATCAAGAAAGGCTAGAAACATTGTGATGTGGCCTGCAGCTCTTCAGAGGAACATAGGGTCTTGGGGACACTAAGAACCCAAACAGCATGAGAATCTGGGATCCCTTTCAATTGGGTCCGGCCAAATGGACCCCCTTCTCAGAACAAGTGGCCTCCGCTTGACCCTTAGCTGACTCTCCTTCCAGTCCAGTCTTGTCTGAAAGCTGGGCTAGAGACCTCGTGGCCATGGACTCAGGACGTGGAGGTGCCTGAGGCACCGCTGTCACACAGCCACCAGCCTCACCCCGTCTGCACTTCTTAGAAGTCACCCAAGCCCAGACAGCAATACTCCTGGAACACTGTCGGGGGAGGACCACAGCCAGGGTGTTGCTCGTCTCCTCTCAGTCCTGCCTCTGGCAAATGACTCTTTCCCACACAAGACCAAGACACTGAGACTGCTCACCACATCACACCAAGCAGCCTGTTGGCACAAGCACCGTGGACGACATGAGCCCTCCCCCCCACGCATGCAATACCTCCCAAAGTACTCTCCCACCCCGACAGACCGGTAGTCCCGGCTCCCTGCAGATGGAGATGAGAAGCAGCAAGCAAGGTGTGCAATGACATGGGGGGGGGGGGAGGAGCAGGCATACAAGGAGCCTGGTGGGCCATTCAATGGCTCCCTCTGACATATGACTATGGGAAGCTCAGCAGGTAAACGGGGTATGGCCCCTCACAGGGGGTGTTGAAAACCAAACAAGATGGCATAAGTAAGTAGCTATGACATCTCCCCCCAGCATCTACAAGCTCCCATGATACCCCATATCTCTCACCTTAAACACATGCCGGCCACCTGCCCAGGCACCCTCAGGAAGGGAATGGCCCCACAAGGAGCGAGCCTGGAGATTTTCAGCCCCATTCCACACTGCCTATTCCTACCGGCCTCTGGGCTACCTTCTTGCATAGAGGAGCTTTGGTTCCACCCCCAGTCCTTCCACGGGAGCTAAAAGCCCACCCCCTCTAGGTTCCTGTTGTAGTGGTCCCTGTTCTCCATTCTAAGCTGCCTCTTCCACAGTCCCATCCTCAGACCCTGGGATACCCTCCAGATATCTGGGATGTTCAAATGATGCTAGGGAAGGTAGAGTCTAGAGATACCTGTGAAGGGAAGGGCTCTGGCCAAGTCCCCCAGGATCTAGGATAGCCACCTCCTCGAAAGGGAAGCCCTGCATGGGGTGGGAGGCTAGGAGGCTGAAGGCCAGCTTGAAGCAGGGAGCTGATCACCCCAGGCTGCTTTGATCGTGTGTTAGCCTGTTCCAGTCTTAACAAGATGTTTTCCCAGCACAGAGGGTGCCTCTGTCTTTGTCTCCACCTGAGGGTGGGCATTTCATGACACTTAGAAGCATCAGCGCTGGCAGATTAGTCATTACAGTACCCAACAGGGCTCTGCCTGACTCCTACCTGCACCATTTGGTGAGTCAGTCTCTTGTCCCTTCTGGCCCAGTTCTGATATCTCTAACTAAAACAATGCCTGCGACTCCTTCCCAGGTAAATGTCACCTGCGCCAGGGAACGCCCATGGCTGCCCAGTCACTCCATGTCCCCATTATATCACCAATCAGTGTGAGGTGACAGCCAAGCTGAAGACCGCCATGAAGAACAGGAAGACCTGTCGTTAGCACGTCCCTTTATCCCGCCATGATGCATGCTCGGGTGGGTGGAATGGCTGATGACGGGAGAATGATGGAAAGGGGGAGATGGATGGATCAAAGATGGAGGCTCCAGCCCATCTCTCCAGCCAAATTCTTGGCTCTTGAGAGAAGCTTGGAGCTCAGGGTAGACGATGGAAGGCCATGCATGCCGTAAGAGAAAGAGTGGCAAGGGGAGACGACTGGGCCGCGGTGGACACGGCTGACCTGGGAGGGGGTGGTCACGCTGATCTCGGGGACAAATGCGTCATCAAAAAGGTTGAGAATCTGTTCCTGCTTCATCTCCTTGGATGGGGTGTGTTTGGGAGGCGGAGGGACAGGTGGGCCTTTCCGGAGCTGTGGGCCAGCAAGGGAGGAAGCATGGGAGGCGTGGCGGAGCACAGTACGGGGAAGACAGAGACAAAGCCATGGTTAAATTAGTCAGCCACTCCCAGGCCGTGGAGGAAAACAAACAAGTCATTGATCCCCTGGACACACACCAAGGGAGCAGGCCACCCCAAGAGAAAAAACCAAGACTGGAGGTCCAAAAACACTGTGCAAAAAGAAAGGAGAAAGAGGGAGGAGACAGAAACAAAGGGGGTAAACAAAGGCAGAGCGAGTGACCCATTAGGCCACAATGTGTGACATGTCCCCATAGCCCACTGGAGGAAGGTCCGCCCTACTTACCTAGGAGGGAACTTGGAGTTAAAGGCCGCCTCCCCTGCCCATCCCTTCTCCCCACAGGCCTTACCTCCTCTTCCCTAGGCTGGGATTGCCCAAAGGAGCTCCAGCTCAGGCTCAGGCTATGCCTACGGAAGCCAGCCTGAACTAGGTCCCCACAAGGACCGCATATGTAGATCGGGTGAAGGATTGCCCTAATCTTGGCTTCTACCACTTACCCAAGGCAGTGAGAGACCCAGTGAGCAGAAGGGTGTCCAGCCCTAGCCTGGGACCCAACCTCAACAAGGGCAGTACATTATCAGGTGTGGGTTCTTACTGCCACTCTTGACATCCTGCCCTAATTTCCCATGGGCAGAAGCAAGAGAACTCAATTCTTTCAACCCCACCCAGATGCTAGCTCCTGGGACCTCTGCGGGAACCCAGAGGGCTTGAGAGGACAGGACAGGAAGAGAGGAGAGACTGAGGCCATGTACCTGTCCCCCCCACCTGCCTTTCCTCACGGAGCCCGTTCTCTTTCTGTTCCTTGATGGCGCTGTGAGGCCATCTGATAGGGTTCTTCTCTCAGTCCCTACCAGACAAAGGGCAAGACCTCCTGAATCTGGAGAGAGACTGGCTACTCAGAGGTTGAACATCCAGAGAGCTAGGGAGGATGGAAGATAGAGTCAAGGAGACAGGACAGGGAGACGGGAAAGGGAAAGATGCTCACTTCTGTGGAATGTTTACAGAAACCATGGTCAAGTAGACCAGGAACACCGAGAAAGTCTAGGTTCAGTGTAGCCCAAGGAGACTGAGGTCAGAACCAGTCCTCCACAGAGCAGAACCTCAGGCTCAAAACCTGTGTGGCCCCAGGTAAGGGATGATGGAGAAAGGAGAAGGGACAAAAGCAACAGAGGAAGAGAAGGAAAAGGGTCAGGTCGTGGAGACAGCAAGCATGCCTACCTGAGATGGGGACTTGGGGATGGTGGCCCCCGGTGATGCCCCGCCGGCTGGCTCTGGCTCATGGTTCACTCTGATCTCGGGGGTAGCAGCAGGGGAGCCATCTGGAGGAGGTGAAGGGCTCTTGTTCCCCTTGTCAGGGGCACTGTCACTGCAGAAGGACAAAAGGAGAATGATGTCAGTGGGACCAAGGGCTAGAAGACGCGGAGCAGTTTGTGAGCACCTTGTGGGTGCCCGTGGGGAATGACATGTGTGTATGCGCCAACTCCACGGATTCACATGTGGAGCCGTGTACCTATGTGAGCTCCTGAGATCCGCGTGTGAAGCTGTGTGGATGAGTAAGCCCCGTGGGCCTGTGTGTAAATCGGTGAATCCATGTGTGAACCCCATGAATCCACGTGTAAAAAAAATATAAAATTGTGTGCTGATGTGTGTCCTGGGCATCCTGTCTGGAACTGTGTGCACATGTAGATTGGAAGTGTAAGGAACAAGGCATGATCCTGTGTGGCTCAGAGGGGGCTTGCCTTAAAAGCAGGGGTGAATCAGTGAGAACCAGTCTCTTCCCCGCCTATGCGCCCAACGTCCACAGCACAAACAAGCCATACATCCTAGAGGCAAAGTGAGTCTCTCTTTCCTCAGACATCAGCCTGTCCACCCAGGCTCCTCCCCTCTGACTGCTCCAGCGGTCTTCCTGCCTGCACAGATCAGATCACAGCCCAGGAACCCTGGCTACCTCTGCACTTTCCTTCCCATGGTTCCTCAACTTAGTGCACACCCTGGAGAAACGGCTCCACGCTGGTGGCTTCACTGCAGAGAAGTGACAGTTGAGAGAGGGCAAAGCGAGCAGCAGGGTCCACTTGGGGACATGAAGGGTCGGGGACACACACTGCAGCCACTGGACATGCAGGAGCAGGGGATGGCAGCAGGTAGTAGCCACTGCAGCTAAATAAATTAGCATCACCATCATGGCTTCCAGAATCAAAATACACACATTTCAGCTGCTCAAGAGCCATTGAACTATGGCTATGGTGCTGGCATCTGAAGATCTAGACATTCTAGAAGGACCACTAGAACCAGTTCCCCAGATGCCTAGTCTGAGGAGACCTTGATTTTTAGGGGGTGCACTTGCCTACCTAAAGAATATATAGCAAAGTAGAATACAGTGTAATGGGGATGCTTTTAAGAGTGGGGATCCTTGTCCCTGCTCAGTACCTGTGTGCTAGTGGACTCAGGGTGTGCATAGGACAGGGGTATACTAACCTTCCAACCACCCGCCTTGTACCGCCTCCCTCCCTCGCATCCCAGGTCCTCCACCCCTCCTGACACATGTTCCCAAGCAACAGGACACACCGGCAGGTTAGGGGTTAGTGAGCCCTTCAGCAGGGCACAGGTCACAAGGCACATGCGCAGTCAGGGTGGGGCCCAGAGGCCCACGGCACTGCACTCACGGCGGTACCTGTTCTTCTTTCTGCGCAGCCGTGAGAACAGTTTAGTTTTCTTTCTGTGGGAATGGTGGGGTGTGGGTGCTTCATTTGGAGGAGCCATGGGAACTAGGCTTTCCTCTGATGCCTGCTCCTCCATTTCTGCTCAGGGGCCTCTAAGAAATGACCTACCCTCTACCTGCCCCCCCCCCAGTCTGGTCCATCCAACCTGTCTGACCTTCCCACACTGCCCTCAGCCCGTCCCTGTTCTCTACCTGTTCTTAGCCTTCCTCCCTCTGCCCTTTCCCCAGGATTTTCCCCCGTCCTCAGCCTGCTCCTGATACCTCTGCCTTCACCTTTATCCCTCCTAGCTTCCCACCCCAGGACTCGCCCCCCCCACGCCCTCAATCAGTACCCCATGCTCCTCCTGGCTGTCCTCTGCCGAGTGTAGTTGCTAACCAATCGTGGAAGGCTATAGGACACCAGGGCTCACCCAGCCTGGGCCCCACAGTCTTTCCAACTGGGTAAGGTCTTCCTAAGGTGATCACAGACTCATATCTGCTCGCATCCCCCCTTCTCCCTCCCATGCTCCCCAGGAGACCTGCAGGCTCCTCTTTGCCAATCGCATGTTTTATTTTCAGGGCAAAGAAAAGAATAAGACTGGTTCACTGAAACCCTCAAAGTTTTGGGCAGGGGACAGTTACCCAAGAAGCAGAGACCTTGCAGACACGTGGGGTACTCATGCCCATGTACTCAGTCAAATGTACATACACATACACAATCAATACCCACCCCTCCCCTTCCTTCACTCACACACGTGTGCACACACGCGTGCACATGCACACACACACACACACACACACACACAGAAGGAGTGTAATACCAGACTCCAGGCTGTTTCTGCTGCTTCCCCTCTCCCTCAGGTGATAGGACCCCCTAGCAGCTGCCCAGGAAAGGCAGTGAAGGACAAAGCATGGAGACACTGCCCCCATCCTTGACCCTCACCTTGAGCAGGAGGAAGGAAGGCTGGTGTGCCAGGAACCACAACCTCTGTCAACAATCAAGCTCCGCCTCCACCCTGTCCTTTACCTCTACAAAGGCCCAGGCATTTGCAGGCCTGCTGGCCATATTCTTTCCTCCACAGAACAGGACTAGAGGAGCTGCTTCCTGATGCCAGGGGGCAGAGAGCTAGGAAGGTTCCTGGCGACTCAGGTCAAACGGTGGAGACCAAGGGGGACAAAGAGAGTCTCAGGAAATAGCTGCCCCTGTGGTGCTGGCCATCAAGTCACAGGGCCCCACAGACCTCACCCTCCCTGCCTTGACCCACCTGGGCTGGGCCTTGACTGTGAAGGTGTTGCTCCCGTGTTGCTTCTCCAGGCTGACCAGGACGTCGTTGAGGTTCTGATTGAGCTGCAGGGGAAGAGTGAACAGAAGCAGGCTTGGACAAGCACATCTCCTGCAGGAATCCCCCTTTTTCCTCACTGCGCCCCTGCCTCTACCAGGAGTGAGCTCCTTTGACCCCATCAAAGGAAGAAGACTAACACAATGAACCCCAGACAACCAACAGCGTAATCAGGGGACATGAGCTGGATTGCCGACAGCTCCTATTTCTGAGGCCACCTTTTCTCTCTTGCTCTTTAAAGGGATGTCCTAAATGCCACAAGAAAGCCACTGTTTTCACCTTTTCCCAGTCAGGGAAGAGTTGAGCATTTGCCTAACATGGCTTTGCATGTGTTAGGTAAATGTTCTACTACTGGACCACGTACCCACCTCTTTGTCCATTTCAGTCGGAGATAAGGTCTCACTAAGCTGCCTGAAGCCTCAACCTTACTGGATTTCCAGCACAAGGAACTTCACCATTTTATTTCTTAAAACTCGTTTCTGCAGTCTACAGATTTAATGTTTGTTAACCCTAGTTATTAAGGTCATTTTGGCAAGAAGCTTCTCAACCATCCTACAACTTCCAGAAATTTCTCCAAAAGGCAAGAGGGTTGCCCCCCGCGGATCATGGGTCTCATCACCGACAACATTTCTCTTTTTGCTTTGGCCACTAGGAAGTGCAGAGATAAATTGTTTTCCTACTTAATACATAATTGTGCCTTTTGTGCCTTGAACTAACTTTGCATAAAGATTTTTTTCCCTAAAATACCCGTTTTGAATTTTTTCTCAATTTACGTATTTATTACTGGGGGACAACCCTGTAGAGTCGATTCTCTCTACCATTATTTAAGTTCCAGGGACTAAACTCATGTCACCGACCAGGCCTATGTGACAAGCACCTTTGCCCACTGAGCCATCTTGCCAGTCCTAAGTGTTGTAGGCTTTGCCTCAAGTCTTTAAGAAGGAGGAGGAAAAACAGGAAGAAAAGAGAGGCCTTAAACAGTAGGCTGTGGTCAGGAAAAGGCCCCAAACCAACTCGTTCTCTTTAGTCCCAAAACCTGGGATCCACCATCGTCACTTCATTCCTCTGAGTCCAAGAGACAAAGTCACAACAGCCGCCAGGAGCTGCCCCAGAAGGTGTCTCGAGTGGCCCTGTTACTCAGCTTCCATTCTAACACAGCATACAAGTGTGAGGTGATTTGCCCCTCCTATGCCAGATTCAGGAAGAGAAGCAGCCCACTTCACTATCTCAAGAAACACAGGAGACTTTTTTTATTATTATAAAAATTCCGATAACTTATTTATTATTTCCCTACAGATCGAGGAAAATATCCATCAGAGTTGCCTGAGAAGATTGTTAGAGTTGGAGAAGGGGCGGATCATGTTTCAGCAACATGGATCCAGGCAAGAAGAGAAGGACAAGGCATGGCAGGCTGCGGCTGGACTGGAGCACCCACAGCCGTCCCCAATGTGCCCAAGCTCCCCATCCCTGCCTTTGACTGACCCCTTGCCCTGCAGGATCGCTCTGGCCTACCTTGCTCATCTCTTTATGGAAGTTTTCCTCCAGGCCCGCGATGCTCTGGAACGTGTTGACATAGAAACCTACACGGCTGCCGGAGGGAGAGGAGGCGACATGGTGAGAACCACATGTGACTGCATGCTGCATCCTCAGAGGCACAGAGCCGTGGGGTGGGTAGGCGGACACAGGGTCGGGCTGGCCACCAGGTATATGGACCCCTCCTGACTTCACCTGTTCCACAGGGATGGCAGCTCCTCCTGCAGGTCCACATTCATCTCCTCGAACACCTTCTGGGCTTTGATGAGCTCCTCCTCTGCCTGGGATGGAGAGGCAGTGGAGTCTGTTAGCCTGCGCCCGGAACTCTGCCCTGGGGAGCTGAGGCAGACCTGCCCAAACAGCTGGTACCCTCTCCTGCTTGGATGTAGGCCCCAGGGCCTAAGCAGGATAGACACTAGACTGGATGTGGCTACCCACCCAGAACTTCCCACTGGAGACCTGAGGGCTGAGACAGCTGGGCCTAAGGGGACACTCTGGTAAGACGACTGGAGACAAGGGCTGGGGAGATGGTTCAGTTGGTAAAGTACTTGCAGGATAAGTAGGAAGGAGGACTCGAATTTGAACCCCAGCATCCACATAAAAAGCCTGATGTGGGAGAACACATTTGAAACCCCAGTTCTGGGGAGGTACCTATAGGAAGATCCTTGGAGCTCACTGACTAGCCAGCTGAACTAAACCATGTGCCTCGGGTCCCAGTGAGAGATCTGTCTCAAAATGCTACCGTGGACAACCTCTCAGGGACAGTACTGGAGCTTGATCCCTGGCCTAAACACACATACACACAGCGGGGGCAGGGGTTGGCCACAAACAACCTAGAGAGTTGGAACACAAAGGCAGACCCCAGACGCAGTGGAGCCCCACTTTCATTAACTCCCTTGAGCCAAGTCTCAGCCCTGAGATTCAGCTAGCTGGCAACTGCTTTCTGTGACCCCCTCCCAAAGGTTCCTACTAGCTTTCTTAGGGCCAGAGTCCACTTGGCTTTGGTTTCCAGTTTCTGTTAGTTTCTTGGGGAAGCTTTTTTCCCCACAAATCGCTCTCCCATGACCCGTTCCCACCAGGGGCCAGAGGCAGTGGCTCAGTACCTCTAAGAAGGACAAAGGAATTAGGCAGGGAAGAAGGAGCTGGGCTGAGGTGTCCATGCCCAGTACCCATGATTCTCCCTACACCTCTTATTCTAAAAAGTGCCCGCATCCACCAAACGGTGGCACTAGACCCCGCACCAGGTGAGGCTGTGAATCAGTCACACAGACAGGGCTGACTCAGTCAAGTCTGACTCACAACCCGGCAGCCTCCCATTCTAAGGCTGGTGTTGAGCCCACAGCTGGCCAGAACACCACTCAGACAAAAATCACACCCAGCTTAAGACACACCAGGACCTGCCTGCTGAGCACCCAGCCCCAGTGGACCCCAAGCTGAAGCCTTGGATGGAAGAAGGAACGCCCGTGGCTTCTGATTATCAAACATACACTCCCGGTAACACATAGGGCTCCTGGGTGTGTGTTATCAGAATCTAATTAAAAACGGGGGGGGGGGGGGGCGGGGGGATACACACGACAAACCTTTAAAAGTGAGGCTGGGAAGAGGGCTCAAGAAATCGTGGTGCTCACTGTGTACGCATAAGGACTTCTGTTTGATCTCCAGAACCCACTTTAAATTTGAGAGTAGGGAACAAAGAGATTGCTTAGTAGTTATGTTAAAGGAGCCTTCCTGACTATCCAGAGGACTCAAATTCAGTACCAGCACCACATCAAGGAGGTCACAACCCCTTTTAATTCCATTTCTAGGTGACCTGACTCCCTCTTCTAGCCTCTGAGGGCATCACACACACACACACACACACACCACACACACACACAGCAGGAGGTGGTTGTGTCTGCTGTCCCAGCAAAGAGATAAGTAAGTCTCCTGGGCCTACCAGCCAGCCAGCCCAGTCTATCTGGGGAGTCTCTGGCCAGTGAGAAAGCCTGTCTCGTGTGGTAGAACACTCAGCAAGGAGAAGCACTTGCTCCGGGAGCCTGGCAGTCTGAGCTCAATCCCTGAAGACCATGGAAGAAGGGAAGGAAAAAAACAGCTCCGTAAACTTGTTCTCTGACCTCCACATATTCATGACCACATTAAAAAATTTAAAAAAAAAAAAAAAAAAAGGAGATGGTGCCTGTGCTCCATAGTTTTATGTCAACTTGACACAAGCTAGAGTCATTTGAGAGAAGGGAGACTCAGCTGAGAAAAAGCCTCCATAAGATGTAGCTCTAGGCAAGCCTATAAGGCATTTTTAAAATTAACAATTAGTGGGGGGAGGACCCAGGCCATTGTGGGTGGGGCCATCCATGGGCTGGTGGGTCCTGGGTTCTATAAGGAAGCAGGTTGAGCAAGCTATGAGGAGCAAGAGAGCAATCAGCATCCCTCTGGGGCCTCTGCATCAGCTCCTGCCTCCAGGTTCCTGCCCTGTTTGAGTTCCTGCCCTGACTTCCTTCAAAGATGAACAGTGACGTGGAAGTGTAACCCAAATTAACCCTTTCCTCCCCAAGTTAGAAACCATAACTAAGATAGTACCTGAGGACACTTGAGTCCTCTGACACACACACACACACACACACACACACACACACACACACGAGAAGGGAGGAAGGAAATGTCTATCTAAACAAACAATTCCCTTGGGGCAGCGCAGGTCAGAGCGGCAAGACACGGAGCACAGGCCCGGTGCCCCAGCAACACTGCACAGAACAAGAGCAGGTCCATTTTAAAGCCCCTGAAGACAGGGCCTGAGTCCTTTGACTTGGCCCTCATATCCTGGCCTTTTAGGACGCACTCGGAAGGTAGCTATACACACTATACCACAAATCCCACACCCCAGGCAGTACAGAGGAATGACAGAGCAGGGCAGTGCTGTGGGCAGTGCGGGAGTCCAGCAGCCCCCACGCCCCTCTCCAGTCTAAAAGCAAGGCGCTGGCTAGAGAGACTGGGTCAGTCTTGCAGGCAAGCCTGAGAGACTCAAGCAAGTCTGGAGAGCTCCCAGGACCAACCAGAGCCACAAGAAGCCTCAGTTCTACAAGCTCAGCTGGAAGAGGATACAATGTCTCCTAAACAGTCAAGTCCACCCTCAGGGCAGATTACAGTCTCCAGTTCAAGCTCATAGTCAGCCAACAGCCCACTGGTGACAAAGGTAACTCCCAAACTGCAACAGTTTTCCAGTTAGCATTAGGAGGGGAGGTCCCAAAGAGAGAGAGAGAGAAGTCACAAGGGAAAATGAACAATCTATAGCCCAGCATTTGAAAAGGTAACCCTGTGCCTCAGCCTCCCCTGCTGCTCTCCCAGAATGAACTGAGGGCCCTCCCGAGCAGGATTCCCCGCCCACTCCTGTCTCAGGGGCCCTAAAGAATCAGGTAGACCCCACCCCAGGCCCTACAGCATCCTGGGGGCCTCTCCAACTCATTCAGAATGCTCCTTGCCTTGTCGCGAGGGAACGAACAAACCTGGTCTCAGCTCTCCCGCCTATCCCCTCTTAGCCCATATACTGCCCGATAGTCCTCCTGCTCTACCTCCCAAGGCTGCCTGAGTATTTTCCAGACCTGTCAGCCCGTGCCCACAGGCTCTGAATGACCAGTCACCTTGATCCTAACCTCAGTACCTCCCAAGTGAGCCCCAAACCTTGGCCTTCAGGAAATCAGGCAGAGGGTCAGGTCAGAAATTTGGCAGCTAGCCATGTCAGGTTGGAGCTCCCTCCCTCCCCTTCCTGGACATCTGATATATGTGGCTGGCGATGACGAAATCAGGAGGTGGCCCAGGAAAAATGGGGCACTGTCCAGGAGAAATCTGACCTCTTCCTGGGTCAGGTCTCAACTACCTGCCTTATCCCCACTACAAAGGGAGGGTTTCCTGAGTCTCAGCAAGGTGGGAAGGAAAAAAAAAATGTGATGTATATCTCTTGGTCTATTTGCTTCACCTCCAGCAGACCCCAGCCAATCTTTAGCCAGTTCCAGGTTCAGGATACCAAGAGGACTATAAGATTCACTGGCAGGCCCAGCGTCCAATAGAAACTCTTAAAACCTTCTTCCTTTATGTAACCACCACAGGACCCATCTGGAACTATCAGGTCTCCCTGATAGGTTTCACATTCCAGTCAGAACACAGAGGCCTCCTGGAGTCTCCTCCAGTGGCCAGGTTCTGGGTCCTCTGTAGCAAAGAGGCCAGGCCAACCACCAGGGCTGGAGTTATGAGGCCCGCTCAACGACAGCCATCTCTGGGATACTGGGAGTAAGAGTGCCTCTGGGGGCAAATATGTCTCCTCAGAATAACTTTGGAGCTCCAAACCGCTTAAGGAAGCCCCCAGAGAGGGCAGATACTCAAAGGTGTTCCTGGTTGGGGCAGTTCTGGAAGTCAGCCATCTGAAGAAAGCATAGACCTGGGTAGGATGCCCAGGTTAGCCACAACTCCTAGGCCCCAATCTGCCAGGACACGGCGTCAGTTGTCACCTCTATGGTAGGAGTCTCAGAGGCATCTAAAACCCCCACCTCACCCCACCCTCACCCACAGGCCTCCAGCTCGGACCCCAGCCCTGTCTGTCCCCAAACCCCAAAAAGAAGATAAGCCCTCCCTTGTTCTAAGGTAACGTGTGGAGGCCGGGCAGAGAGACACCCAGCAGAGAACAACAGACCAGAAGGCGCCAGCACGTGCAAGGTTAGAAGCCAGTATCACCTGATTTCGGAGCAGGTTAGTTTGAGCTACAAGATGAGCCTGTAGTTTGCCTTGGCACCACTGGGGGGCGGCTTTCTCAAGCAGCGAGACAGGCTGGGGGCAGGGAGGAAGGGAAGGAGAGGTCAAGGCAAAGGAGAATGGAGAGACAGGAGGGAGGTGGGAGGAAAAAAAACAGAGACATAGATAATTAAACACCAAGCCCACAACCCCACATAGAGACAGACAAGCCAGCCCCTATCCAGAGGCCGGCCCGAAGCAGGTAATGCTTTTCCCCTTACCAACTCCCGAGGCTGCGAAAATAAGGGGAACCCCACCCAAGTGGCCATGGAGAGGGAGGTTGAACTGTAACCGCAAAACAACTATGTAGGAGGAGCTGAGCACACGGGGCTTTGTCACCCACCCACTCAACACCCCTGTGACCAGCCCAAAGGCTTATTCCAGCAACACAGGGTCATATCGGATCCCAGGACGGAATTCCACTCGGTGCATTAAGCAGTGGTAGCGCCACGCCAGGGAAACCTGAGCCGGGTTTATTCTCATTCTGGAAAACTGCCTCGGAGCAGGGCTAAGGGGCAGAAAGAGGCCAGCAACAGCCCCCACCCTCCTGCCTAGGCACCCGAAGGATCTTCGTCTATCTGGCACTGGGCTCAGCACCATCCCCACCCACGATTGGGAACCTTGGACTAACCTCTCTCTGATTCCCTGCCCCTGCCCCTGCCCCAGCCCTTACCTTGGCAATTTTGGCTTCATCTTTCTTTTTGGCGGTTTGAAGAGACTCATAGTGGTGCCGGGCACTGTCATAGTCCACAAGTTTCCGCCCCCGCTTGGCAATGCGAGACTAGGGAGCAGAGGGAGGAGGATTCAATGGGGCCTGATGCCAAGATGCCCAGGTTGAGCCCAGAAAAGGTAGGCAAGGTAAACGCAGCAGAACTAAAGTAGACCCCAACCTGACCATAGCGCCCTCTGCAGGCAGAAGCTCACTCTGCAGGGCAACCAGTCCTCTCTCTATTTCACCCACTTTCCTGGCAACAGAAACTCATCCTAGCCAATGTCATGTGAGCCAAATCTCTTCTTAAACCGGGCGGGGGGATCCTTAAAGACACTTCGCAGGCCCCAGATCTTCTCCTGAACTACTCCATCAGTGCCTTTATACATCTGCACGGGAGCGCAGAAGGGAGACAGTCCTCCCAGCTCTCCTAGGTGCCTCAGACTCCTGAGCCCCTATGGATACAGTTCCTAGGGGTTTGGTAGCATTGGTGGAAACTTCAGCATACAAGGCTCCAAGCATGTATTCAGTTCCAGCAGAAGCAACTGGGTTTCCGAACATTCAATAATATAAACACACACACACCCTACCAAATACACAGCGTAAGGCCTTACATACATCCGCACGCCTAAGGTCCTGGCTGAGGCTATATAAGTGGTATCCATTACTGGGGAGAGGAGATGCTCTGAGTAGCCATGCTGCCTGCAAGATGAACAGGGAGCTCCAGGGATATACCTTTGTAAGCTGTCACTCACGCTAGGGTAAGCATAACTCCAAGAAACTCAACTAGACTTGGGTGAAATCGTTTCTTTGGTGTATCATCAATGCCCTATATCTCCCCCCAGGAAGTCACGCAAGCCGGCTGGTGGTTGGTCGCAGAGAGGCCAGTACTGAAAAGACCAACTGCCAGGCTAAGGAGATACCTGACCACAGGGCAGTCACCTCCTGCCTGAGCCAGTCCTGCATGACAGGCTCCCCAGACTCCAGCTCCTTCCACAAGTTCCGAGCCACCAAAGCAAGACAGTGGGCCAAGAGGTCTCTTACCTTGATGTCAGGGAACTGGCCCAGGTAGGTGTCCATGGTCAGCAGAGCCTGATCCACCAGCTTCTGGTGGTAGTCCATCCATAGTAGGTCATTGTTCTGAAAACACAGGGGAGAGCTAAGCCACACAGTCCCCAGCTCATGTCCCTGAGCCCATCCCCTCAAAGCTCTGTGGATTCTCAGAGCCTTGGTTTCCTGAGGTTGCAGTGTCCCTAGGATGACAGAAAGGGTGAAATAAATACAGTAAAGACTGGCAGGGTCAGCCATAATCCACTTTCGCAAACTCCAGTGTGAAGAGTACCAAAGGCACAGCCTGCAGAAAAGGAAGGCAGCTTGGCCAAGGCGAGGTGACAAATGAGTCCCGGAGAATCTGGTGCAAGCTTGCACCAGAGGGTGAGACATCCCGGGAAAAGGAGCTGAGGCCAAAGGGTCCCTGGGGGAAGAACCAAGGCCACACTCCCAAGCTTACCTCTGCAATCTTGTTTGCTTCATCTCTGCCAGGCCACTCGGGCTCATACACCTCCTGGAGACACTCACTTAGCTTCTTGGAGGCCTCGTGCATGGCTGTGGGGTAGGGAGAAGGCACATGAACTCTACGTGTCCTTCCCCATCCAGACATCAGCACCATAAACATGGTCCAGCTGCCCCAAAGCTCTGCAGCCCCAGCTCCTTGCAGACAGATGTACCCTACCTTTAACAGAAGCCAGGTAGGTCCGGAGATCCTTCTGCAGACGGGTACCCTCTGTCTGCCAGAAAAGCCAAGAACTAGGTCAGGGTCTGGGGACACCAGTCACCACCCCTATCCTTCCTATTACCCATCTCATGACAAACCAGGCTTCCTTCTTGCCAAGGGCCACCAACCCATGTTCTCTCTGCAAGCTGGAGCCTCAGAGCATGGCAGCTGCGGCCCTCTGGCTATTGTTACTGTCATTGCTACCTCCCTTCATTGTCAGCCACCACTCAGTGGTGTCCCAGGAGGCAACCATCTTGCCTCTTCTCTCTCTGGTGGAGAGGGAAGGAGACATGGCCACAACCACCCACAGGAGACCTAGAAGGTGCAGGACTCTGACCTGAAAATTATCTCTGCCCATACTGGTCCACCTCCAGGAAGAGCATTCAGAGACTGACCACCTTCCTGGCTCACTCCAGCACCCTCCAACCTCTACTTCCCTGTGCCAGCAGGTCCTTCCTCCTCCTCTGGGCTCTGCATTTCTCTTCCTGGTGCCCACAGCCCTGTGTACCACCCTATCAACATCAGTACAACCACTTGACAAGGATGCTGTGAGGTCAGCTAGCCTCTCAACATCACTATCACCACTTGACAAGGATGCTATCACCACTTGACTACAAGGGCGCTAAGAGGTCAGCACTCAACACTGTACAAAGTCCGGGAGATTCAGGAAGCGCCTGCAGCCAGCGGGTTTAGGCTAGGTGTGTAACTGGTTACAATGGCTTCCAAGAAGTTCCTGAAATGTACAGATTTATAAGGTCCCTCCCCAGTGTTATATAAACAGTAACAGTTGCTGGGGAGAGGAGATTCTTCAGCCAGTCACACTGCCTGCGAGTCAGGAAACTCCAGGGATACAGCTTTGGTGAGTCATCACCCACGCTGGGTGGGCTTTTCAGGGCACAGCTGCCTTTGAGTCACCGTGCTCGCTCCAGTAAACTCACTGGTTCACCCCACTAGACTCGGGAGGAACCCTTTTACTGTTTTGTCTTCCGTATTCCATCTCACATCCCATGCCACCAGCAGCGGCAGTTTAAGAAAAACACGTGAAACGCCACATAATAAAACAGAGAGAATGAAAGGAACAAAATCCCTCTCTGACACACTTTCAGTGCCCCTAGAGGACAGCTGTACGCTGAGAAGCATCGGGGATTCATCTGGGAACCCTGTCAGACACCCACACCCATACCCACAGATGCACAAGCCGAAGACACAGAATCTGCACAGGACCCACGAGTCCTCCTGTGCACTGTGCCCATCTCTACACAACTCATAATGCGAAGGAGATACAAATAGAGCACGGCATTGCTTCTGCTTGTACAGTCTTGTTTGTTGTTATTGTTGTCTGGATTGTTCTAGAAAAATCTTCGCTCTGCAGTTAGTGAAATCCACAGATCAGCAACACGCAGATGATGGAGGGCGGACCACCTGGCATGTAACCCTGGTCAGATATAAGCCTGAACACCCAAGTTCAAGGCTCCCCGAGTACAAAAGAAATGAGGAAACAAAAGCCTGGCCAAGAAGTGTTCTGAGACAGGATCCAGAGCTTGCAGAACAAGAGGAATCCCAGCTCTCCCAAGCTTCCTCACGTTGACACCTTCAATGCTTCGCCGTTATAGATGAGGATTAAAGTATGCTTGCAAGGTGACGCTATAATGTCTCCTGATGCCACAGAACCTTCCAGACCCAGCTTCTCTTCCTGTTCGGCATCCCTCGTCCCAGCCACACCTTTGTCTCCCCTTCCTATCTCCTGCTAACACCTCCCCTTACTGTACCCAAGCATGAGGTCCCCCTTGGGTTGGCTATGCATTTACTGAATTTACCCAAGCTGCCGGCTGTACCAAGGCCCCCTCTGCCTCCCAGACGCTGAGCAAGGGGTTACCCAGAACAGCCACCCCTATACAGGACAGCTGGGCTACAGTTCTCAAGAACTTCCTGGTTTCAGGTCACAATGCCAATAGAGTCCAGCTGGGGAAGAATATTCTGGGCCACTGTTGAGCTGGGCCCACAAGTGTTACTTAGTAAGGAGCTGACACCGCCAGAGGAAGCCAAGCCCAGGCAGCCTTCATACACCCCTGCTGGGCCTTCCTCCGTTCCCAGTCCCACCCTAAGCCTACAGAGAGAGGTTCCCAACTCCAGTGGTTTCCAGGGGGATTGGGCTTCAGCCGTAATCCTTGCTGCTGGCATTCAGTGCTAGGGACAGGCTTTCACATCACAGTGAGCCCCAGGGTCCAGCAGTCCGGAACCAGAACGGCTCTACAAGTGGGAGCTCAGCCTGGAAGCCTGCGACGGCTTCTTGGAATAAAGTAACGTTCGCAAGGTATGTTAGTCAACCACGAGGCAGTTCCTGTACATTACTAACCAGCCCTAAGCTGTGAGCCCCAGTAGCCCAGAGCTAACACCCACTGGAACAATATGAAAAACCAGAACTCTGGAGGCAGCCCCAGACACGGCATCTCAAGCCTCTGCACGGATCCCCACTGGCAAAGGGACTCTGAGAGTTGCCTCCTTGTGACTTTGGCTCCAGCAACCATTGCATTTCCTGCACCTTTGCTGCACTGGTCAGTGCTGACCATTGCACTCAAAGACCATTGGGAACTTCCAACAGCACCATCCTCCAAGCCTGCCACAACTGAAGGACTCAGAAGCATGGGTCAAGCCTGCTCCCCAAGCGCCTTCACTGGAGAGGATTCCCCAGTGGAATTTTCTGCCCAACAGTTTGCCACTTGGTGTGAGGCATCTGTTTGCATGAGACTACCATAATCTTTGTATAGCATGGCGTTGTAAGAAATGTTTGTGTGGGGGCTGGAGAGATGGCTCAGTGGTTAAGAGCATTGCCTGCTCTTCCAAAGGTCCTGAGTTCAATTCCCGGCAACCACATGGTGGCTCACAACCATCTGTAATGAGGTCTGGTGCCCTCTTCTGGCCTGCAGACATACACACAGACAGAATATTGTATGCATAATAAATAAATAAATATTTAAAAAAAAAAAAGAAATGTTTGTGTGGATAAACTGAGCATATTCGAAAAGCAGACCTCAATCCTAATTGCCAAGCGCCTCACAGCCTACCAGCTCTGCTCAGTACAGCCAGTCACTCAGGACAGAGCAGACGTCAACTACTGTGACTAGCACCAGCTGGGTCCAAAGAGTCATTCACCTAGGTCGCCTTGAGAGGAAGTAACATCAGAGGCGACAAGAAGGAGTAAGGAGACCTACTGCCCTGAAGACCGAACACACTGTCAGCCTTACAGTAACCACGCAAGAGCTGAGCTCACTATGCTGAGGACGCCAGCCAGAGGCACAGGAGAAACTGTAGCTCTCACTTCCCACACCCCCCAGCTCTGATCCCAGGTCTGTAGGCTGGCAGAGAGCCAAGCTCACTGCAGCTCCTGGATTCTCTCCCTCAAGAATAGACAACAGCCCCCATGCCCTTGGCAATCCACTCCTCACCCCCAACCCCTTGCCGAGTCATCCCTCACACACCAGGCCATTCCAGACATGTATAACCTCCAAGGGAGGGCCACTGAGATGCAGAGGAGACCGCAAAACTGCACTCTCCACACTACCCCTAACCCTAAGCAGTCAGACACCACGCCAGTCCAGGACAACCTGAGCCCCAGTACAGGTGAACCTCCATGATTATCTTTAGTCTCTGGGCCTGGCCCCTCAGTACCTGCCCAGGAGTACCGAGAGAGGGCTTGTTCAGGGGCAGACACCAAGCACAAGTGACCCTGAGGAGGCTGTAAAGTAGGCATTGAAGATTAGCATCGACAGAAGTCAGCTGGCAGAAAGAAACTCTTTCTAGCTACGGCTGACCTGTAACAGAGCATCGTAGAAAAAGTGCATCATGTATAGCCATCTGCATCTGCCCAGCACAAGTATCACTGAGCGTCTAGCTCTTCCCAGGTCCCTAACCCACATCCTCACTCAGAGGAGTTCTCTGTTACTGTCCATGGGTTAATGGTTCAATTCCATGTTCTGGTACATAACTTAGAAACCCCAAGCCCATGCCTATAAACACTGTGGGAAGCATAGGAAGAGCGGCTCTCTTGGGCCAGGCCATAGGGACCCCAGCTCCTACTCTGTGCTCCACCCCCACCATCCCAGCCTGCTTTAAAGAGACTTCAGCATCCTCACTCCAAGCTCACCGCATCTGGTGGTCCTCAGGGCAGGGTGAACTTGGAAGAAACTTAAAGGCCCAGTGTCCTAATTTTAATCTCCAAGCCCCCTAAACTAACCACGTGGCCTTAACTGCCCTATAAAGCCCAATGCTTCTTCATCTGACAATAAGGAAACAGCTGGAGCTGAGGGGTTAGCTCAGTGGGTAGAGTGTTTGCCTAGCATACGCAAATCCCTGGGTTCGATCCCAAGCACACAGACTGTGTAGTAGAGCAAGCCTATAATTCCAGGAGGAAGAGGAAGGAGGAAGGAGGAAGGAGGGAGGAGGGAGGAGGAGAAGGAAGAAGGAGAAGGAGAAGGAGAAGGAGAAGGAGAAGGAGAAGGAGAAGGAGAAGGAGAAGGAGAAGGAGAAGGAGAAGGAGAAGGAGAAGAAGAAGAAGAAGAAGAAGAAGAAGAAGAAGAAGAAGAAGAAGAAGAAGAAGAAGAAGAAGAAGAAGAAGAAGAAGAAGACCACCTCATTTCAAGGCTGACCAGGCTATGCATGGCCCACAGTAAGTGCACAGGTAACAACAGTCTCCAAAAAGGTTTCAGGGCCTAAAGGAAATAATAATTAGGGGACACACCCTGCCTTACGCTAGACAGAAACAGAGGCCAGGGCTTCTGACTGCTTGTTCATGCTTAGGTTTTCCAGATGATAAAAATAAGGCTCCAGATGTCCCCTATCAGGGAACCTACTCAGGCCTTGAAACACCTCCCATTCCTGGTCCAAGGGACAAGTAGCCGTGGTGGCTCCTATTCCTGCCCTGGAGAACCTCTTGGGGTAGACATCTCTGATAAACTAGAGTAACTTATCCTTAAGCCCTCTCCTCACATGGTTTCTTCTTCCTGCTGCTTCCCAACCTTCTCCCAGCATGCTCCTTGGTCTCTCCCAGCATGCTTCAGCCCTCTCCCAGCATGCTTCAGCCCTCTCCCAGCACACTCCAGCTCTTTCCCACCAATGCTATCACTTACACCCATATCCCAGGCCCAGGCCAATGAGACCCTTCTGGGTTCCAGTACAGCTGCAGAGGCTTTGATGGGCACCTTTAAAGCTATCAAAGACCTCAGTTATAGACAGTTTTCCATGAGATTGGAGTCTACCAGTTTGGGGCCGACTCTGCCCTGTTTCCAGCAGAGCCCTAAGCTCACCTCCCATATCCTGCCCCATCCTTGTGGCCTCAGATTCTCACAGGAGCGTCCTGAAGTTGCGATAGGCCAGGACTCAGCTCGGCCTCCCTCCTGCTACCTTGCCCTTTCCCCACTCCCATCATGGATGGTGTAGGTCATCTCCATTTGGGATGCTCAAGGTGCTCCCTTTAGTAGGGAAGTCCTCCCTTGTATCTAATTATTGCCTCCAGGCTGCCTACTTAATTAAGCCTGGAATGTGTCCTTGCAAGGATGCCCTCGAAGTGCGTCCAGGCTTTGGAACCAAACAAATGGCCTGTGAATCTACCTCCAAAGCTGGATGACCTTGGGTAACTGGCCCTACTTCTCTGAGGATCACTGCTTGATACAGGAAAGGGGAAGGCTGAGACAGCGGCTCTCCAGTGCTGTCTGGAGATACATGCAGATATCTACAAAAGACCAGCTGGAACTGCCACACCGCTGGGCTCTCATCATGTCTGGATGAAGCCTAAGTCAAATCCAGCCTGCTTGGACTCCACATGAAATGCCACAGATGCCCCTCTCCTAGCAAGAAGTTTCTCTAGCTCCCACTGACCTTGACATGTGAGCTTTCCCACGGTCTGGCCACAGTACCCGGCCCTTTCAGCCCTCCTCTTCCCTGCTTCTCACTGTAAGTTTTCCCCAAAACCTGGCCTCTTCTCTCTCATGGTCTCAGCCAGGACCAGGGCAAGCCCCTCCAGGAAGTCCTTCCCGAACTCACCAACCCACACCATTCCCCGTTCTGGACTTCCTACTCCACAGGTGTGGTCCTCACCATCCCCCACCTGGCAGCCGCTGCTCCACCTCCAATACTCACCAGCTGCTTATTGAAATTCTGGACGCACTGTTCAAACTGCTCATCCTTAGTCTCATCCGCCTTCCCCAGTTTCTGCAGAACCTGCCGGCACAGAGAGAAGGGAGGGTCATCAGCTTAAGAAGCACGGTGGCTGGAACAAGGAGGCTCAGTCACCGAAGGATGGGGCACAGGGGCCATGAGGGCTGTCGCTGTGCAATGATCAGAGTGTTATCTTAACAAGGCAGTGTGGGCAGGTAAGAGCCCATGGATGGTAACCAGGACAAGAGGGCTTTTTCTTCGCAGATAAAGAACGGATTCATTATTAATGGATTAGGTCAGCTACTGAGAGTGGTTTAGTTGTGTGGGGTCCTCAATATTCACATAATTGACTCCAGGACTCTGTCCCAATACCAGATTCCATGGGTGCTCATTCCCTGTATAAAACTGTAGTATTACACAGTCGTGCACACATCCTCCCTAAACATATCAGTGTGGATAAGCACCTCTCCTAGAACTGTCTTCCAAAGGCCCATGTGTCAACTTGGTCTCAAGCCTATGGTTCCACTAGGATATGGTAGAACCATTAAGTAGAGTTTAGTGGGAGAGAGTTCAGTCATTAAGAACATGCCCCTGGATGGCTGACCAGGACTCTGCCCCCTTCTCTTTCTTTTGCTTCCTGGTCGCTACAAGATGAGAAACTTTTCATCCATGCATTCTCCCCATATATGACATACAGGCTTGCCCTGGGCCCAAAAGCAATGAGTCAAACCCACTGAGGATTTTCACTGCTAAACCTCTAACATGCGCGCCAAGCAGGCCTGTCCTCTTTTGTGCTGTTTTTTGTTTGCCTCTTTTTAATTGAAAAACAATTTTTCATATAATATATTCTGATCAGATTTTCCCCGCCCCCAACTCCTCCAAGAACCTCCCACCTCCCTACCCACCCAGTTTAACACTTTCTTTTTCTCTCCTTCAAAAACAAAAACAAACAAACAGACAAACACGCAAATCAGGTATCTAAATACATAAGCAAAGACCAACAAGACACCCACAAACTAAACAATATGGAACAAAAAGCATACAAGAAGGCTATAGAGCTTGCTTGCTGGTCTACTGCTGGGCATGGGGTCTATCCCAAAGTGTGGTTAACATTCCCAGTGAGACTCCGCTGAAGATGGGAATCAATTGCAGACTGCTTCTTGTTAGGAGTGGCAGCCCTTGTCCACATCCCCTTCCCAGCGCTTGGCATGCTGCCACAGTATCTAAGGGCTCCTGTGCACATCAGTCCTGCTGTGTCTAGAGAACACAGTTTTCATGGAGTCATCTCTGGTTCTCACAATCTTTTGCCTCCTCTTCCCCATAGATCCCTGAGGGGAGAGCCTGATGAAGACGTCTGATGTAGGACTGAGAGCTTCAGCATCTCTCACTCCCTGCACACTGTCCCATTGAGGATGTCTGCATTAGTTCCATCTCTGATGATGGCTGAACAAAGAACAGATCTATGGGTGTGGCAGAATGCCATAAGTAGTCATTTTTTTCACTACTTTCCTTTAGTAAAACAGTAGTACTTGGCTTTATCTTGGGTTCATGGTCTTACAGTTTCAGATTCTTGACTACCTGAGCAATGGCAGACATGGGTTCTATCTCCCTGAGTGGAGCTAAAGTATAATCAGAGAGTGGTTGGTTACTCACTCACACAACGTTAGAGCCACTAATGCACCAGTCTATCTCGCAGTCAGATCACCATAGTAGGTTGCATGGTTTATAGCTGGGTTGATGATT
This sequence comes from Chionomys nivalis, assembly GCF_950005125.1. Lineage (NCBI taxonomy): Eukaryota > Metazoa > Chordata > Mammalia > Rodentia > Cricetidae > Chionomys > Chionomys nivalis. Next base: position 49,547,363 of record NC_080099.1, read on the forward strand.
ACCTTTCTCCATTGGTAGTGTGCCAAGTACCTTCCAGTACCACGGACACTAGGCAGTGGAGGTGAAGGCTCGTTAGGTACCACTTCAATTTCTGTGTTCAATGAGATAGCAAGTGCAGTCTTTAGCAACAGCACCTTACCATCAGGTTCTGGCCATGATGGATAATCTTGGTATGTGTTCTTAGATTCTGTTTGCAAGTACTTTATTGTGAAATTTTGCAACTATGTTCATAAGAGAAATTTGCTGGTATTTTTTTTTTCTTTGTTGGGTCTTTGGTTTAGGTATCAGTATAACGGTAGCCTCATAAAAAGAATTAGGCAATGTTCCTTCTGTTTCTATTTTGTGGAATAATTTGAGGAGTGGTGATGTTAATTCTTCTTGGAAGGTCTGATAGAATTCTATGCTGAGTCCACTCTTGCCCTGGGCTGTTTTTGGTTGGAGAAAATCTTAATTACAGTTTCTCTTTCACTGGGAGCTACAAGTGTTTGTCTGATTTTAGTTTAACTTTGGTGAGTTGTATATAAAGAAATTTATCCATTTCTTTTAGGTTTTCCAGATTTTTAAAGTGTGTCCTTTTGATTCTCTGGATTTCTTTGGTATCAGTTGTTATGCCCCATTTAGTCTCTAATTGTGTTAATTTGGATCTTCTTTCTCCATATTTTAGTTAACTTGGCTAATGGTTTAGCAATTTTATTGATTTTTCTCAGAGAACCAACTCTTCATTTTATTGATTCTTTGTATTGATTTTGCTTTCTTGTCATCCACTCCTTTTGGGTGTAAGGTCTTTTTTTTGTTGTTGTTGTTCTAGATCTCTCAGGTGTACTATTAAGTTGTTAATATGGGATCTGTCCAATTTTTTCAATGTAGGTATTTAATGCTATGAACTTGTCTCTTGTCTATGAACAACTTGAATTTTTCTATGAACAGTCTTCACTGTGTCCTATAAATTTGGTTATTTTGTGTTTTCATTTTCATTCAATTCTAAAAAGTTTTTAACATTTCCTCCTTAATTTCTGTCTTGTCTCATGTTTCCTTTAGTAGAGAATTCTTTAGTTTCCATGAATTTGTAAGCTTTCTGTGGTTATTGATATCCAGCTTTAATACATGGTGGTTAGGTAGAATTGCAGGGTGTTATTTCAATTTTCTTGTATCTGTTGAGACTTGCTTTGTGTCAAGTATGTGGTCAGCTTTGGAGAAAGTTCCAGGAGGTGCAGAGAAGGGATTTTGTGTGTGGCATGCTTGGGTGAAATGTTCTATAAATATCTGTTAGGTTCATTTTGTTCATAGCATCTGTTGGCTCCAGTATTTCTCTGTTTAGTTTTTGTCTCAATGACCTGTCCATTGGTGAGAGTGGGGTACTGAATTCATCCACTATCAGTGTGTGAGGGTTGATACGTGGTTTTAGCTGTAGTGTTTTTTATGAGCTTGCATGTCTGTGTGTTTGATGTATAAAGAAATGTTTAGGATTGCAATATCCTCTTGGTTGATTTTTCATTTGATGAACACTTAGTGTTCTTCCCTACCTCCTCTGATTAATATTGGTTTGAAATCTGATTTGTCAGATATAAAAATGACGACACCTGTTTGCTCCTTGGGTTCATTTGCTTGGACTAACTTTTCCCATCCTTTTCCCCTGAGGTGATGGTGAGGTATGTTTCTTGGATGCAGAAGGAAGATGGATCCTGCCCTCTAATCCAATATGTTAATCTGTATCTTACTGGCGAATTTAGATGATTAATATTGCGAGTTACCAATGAACAGCATTTACTGATTTTATTTTATTGTTCTGGTGTAGGGTTTTTTTTTCTCCCTCTTTTAATGTATTGTTCTGGTATTATTTATTCCTTGGGTCTTCTTGGGTGTGGTTAGCCTCTTCAGAGTGAATTTTTCCTTCTAAAGGCATCTGCAGAGCTGGATTAGTAGATAGAAACTGTTTAAACTTGTTTTATTGTGGACTGTCTTTCTTTGTCCATCAATTATGATCAATAGTTTTGGTGGGTACAGTACTCTGGGCTAGCATCTGTGGTCTCTCAGATTGTAGAACACTGGCCCTTCTGGCTTTCAGAGTCTCCATTGAGAAGTCAGGTGTTAGTCTACTGGACTTGCCGCTGAATGTTATTTTGTCTTTTCCGCTTGCAGCTTAATATTTTTTTGTGTTCTGTATGTTTAAGATTTTGACTATTACGTGCTCAAAGGAATTCTCTTCTGGCATTTTCTATTTGGTGTGCTGTATGCTTCTGACGCCTTGATAAGCAACTGCCTTCCCTAGGTTGGGGAAATTTTCTTTTATAATATTTTGTATTTTGCCTGAGTTTCTCCTTCCTCTATTTCTCTTACTCTTATTTTTGATCTTTTCATAGTGTCCCAGATTTCCTGGATGTTTTGTACCTGGATCTTTTGACATTCAACATTTTCTTTGACTGAGGTATTCATTTCTTCTACCTGGTCTTCAACGCCTGAGGTTTTGTCTTCCATCTCTTATAGTCTGTTGGTGAGGCCTGCCTCTGAGGCTTTTGTTTGACATTCTAAAATTTTCATTTCCTGTTTTGTTTCTGTTTCGATTTTCTTTAGTGAGTCTATTTCTACTTTCATGTCTTGAACTGTTTTCATTATTTAATTCAATTCATTACTTCTTTTGTGTTCTCATGATCTTCATTAAGAGATTATTCGTATCCTCTTTAAGGACCTTGAACACATTCATAACTGCTATTCTGAAGTCCCTGTCTTGTGCAGCAACTGGTTTGCATTTCTCACAGCCTACTCCAATAGAGTTGTTGGGTTCTGGTGCAGGCATTTGTCTTGGCTGTTCATCTTTGTATTTCTGTACTGGGGTCTAGACATATAGACTCACGATGACCTGGGTGTTTCTAGGTGTTGATATCATAGTCTTGGCTTCATTGCATGGCTGTTTTGTTCTTTGGTGTCTCTTGCCCTCTCTGGATCTTTGGAGGCCTGGTAGAGAGTGCTTCTGCAGGTCAGTGGGGTGACGGAAAGGAATGTGGACAGGCTAGGAAGAAAGGCTGAGAGAAAGACAGGGTCCACCCCAAGAGGTAGGGTCCCAGGGAGTAGAGTGGGTGGGAGGAGGGGCTCCTGCAAGTAAGCTGCAGGAGGACAAAGAGTAAGGCTGGAGAAACAGGGGCGAAAGGACTAGGGGGATTCTGGGTATGCACCAAGAGACAGAGTCTCTAGTGAATGGAGTAGGGAGGGGGGGAAGGGCTTCTGCAAACGGGGTGCTATGGGAAGGACTCCAGACAGAACATAACAGGAAACCAGAAGGGTAGTGAAAATCGCTACCCAGTGCTCAGTGTGGCCACTGTGGGTCCCTGGCAGCACTGGGGGTGTTTCTGGGTGTTTCTGACACAAGGGAATGTAGATGGGCTAGATGGGGGGCTGAGAGGGTCCAGGAAAAGGAACTAACCAGAGGCAGAATCCCCTGTGAATGGAGGTAGGGTGGGAGGAGGGTCACCGGCAAGCAGAAAGTATTTGTTACAGAAACAGCAAACTAACTGAAATGTTTTTTCTGGCTCCTCTTTCCTTCCTTCCTTCTTTCCTTCCTTCCTTTATGTATGGTATATGCCCTTTATGTCCTTGTTCACAGGATGTGTGCAAATGTGTGCACGTGCATGCAAGGGTCAAAAGTCAGTATCAGCTGTCAGTCACTCTCACCTTATTTTTGAGACTGAACCTGAAGTTTCCACTTTGACTAGACTAGACTGGCTGGCCAATGAGTTCCAAGGCTCTGCCTATCTCTGCTCCCCCAGCTCTGGGATTACAGACATGCACTACCATATCTAGTTTTTCCATGGGTGCTGAGGATCTGAACTCAGGTCCTTAGGTTTATACAGCATCCATGCCCCCAACTGAGCCATCACCCTAACCCCAAAACATTTTCTTTTACATTACACTCCCTGTATCATACCAGCGAAGAGTCGATGAAAACGGTTAAGACAGAGGCACTCAGGGCTCCTGACCTTCTATCCAAAGTTCTACCAACAGCCAAGAAAGGGAATCTCAGATGGGCTGTCATGACATCACTGAGGAGAAAGCTTCAGAGACAGCAGAAGACTAGATACCCCTCCCTACTGATCTCACTGAGCTGCTGGGAGCCCCACCCACTCAAAGTGGGCTGAGCAGGAAAGGGGCCAGAGTGTCCTCACATACTCAGTGACACGGCTGCCTGCACCAGGCTCATGACACTGCAGGGAGGTCCAGGGTAGGCAAAGAACAGACCACCACAGAGCAGAGAGGGTAGGAAGGGCTGCTGGGCTGCCCATCTGAGTAAACTATTAGCGGTGACATGGGCATAGGCACTGCTTCTTCCTCCATAGCCAAGCAGGCAACACTGACACACACACATGCCCATAATGATGGTCCACTCCCAACTGGAAATCTCCAAGTGGCCTGACTCTGGACCTCTGGCCTTCCCCATCAGTGCTGGGGAGATGAGGTGTAAGACAGAGGTATGGTGTTGGGAGGCAGGAGAGGTAAACCCAAAATTAGGAGAGAAGTTAGGTCAAAGAGCTGAGAGGACGCCCTGAGCACAGGGCCTGCCCAACAGGGCTCCCCACTTTCTCCACAGGCCTTGCTCTCTCCAACCCCAGAGCTCTCCAGGATGAAAAGGGGAGAGAAAAGAGACAAAGGGGGGGGGCAGGCAGTCCAGTGATCACGGAGCCCAGATGCATCTGCCTCACACCAGAACGTTCTGATACACACCTCCTTTTGACGTCCCTGAGATAGGCTGCGCTGCCTGGAAAGGACACTTGGCCTACTCGGGGCCTCGGCGAGGCCCTTCCCACCCCACTGACACCCCGTGGACCTTCATTGTCCCAGGAGCCACAGTACACCCAGTCCCAATCCCTCATGTCAGCTTCTTGTCAAGCTGCACTCAAAAAAAGCACATCAACCGTGGACTAAAATATCTCAACTATGAACAAATCTTTTCATTTCCCCTTTTTTTCTTTGGTTTTTCGAGACGGGGTTTCTCTGTAGCTTTGGAGCCTGTCCTGGAACTACCTCTTGTAGACCAGGCTGGCCTCGAACTCCCAGAGATCCGCCTGCCTCTGCCTCCCGAGTGCTGGGATTAAAGGCGTGCACCATCACACCTGGCTAAATCTTTTCTTTTTAAAAACTGGCTGTCTCCTGTATTTGTTATAGTAACAGCAAGCCGACTAGAATATTTTCTTTCTCAATTATTCCCCCACCTATGTTATGCCCTACATTGCTGCTAAAGCCACACAGGTGACTCCTATGTGTGAGCGAGGGGGTGGGGCAGAAAAAACAAGACTCCGTGGGAGGCGGTGGCAGCTCAGGTAGAGAAGAGACAAGGGATGAGTATATTATAGGGGAGCAGGATATCTACTGGCTCCAGGTCACTAGAGGTCACAGGATGGGAAGAGAGATAAGAAGGGTAGACCTGACCAACAACTTTGTAAACTTTCACCTCTGTAGTGGTTTAAGGGACAATGCAACAACTTAGGGTGTAGTCAAGGATCAGGGAAGCAGCCCCTCCGGGTCCCACCTCACCCAAGTACCCCATTGCAGAGATCTGAGTCAATGAGACCTTGTGGCTACTGGGTGCATCAAGTTCAGGGCCAGCAAGCGATATGCAGTGGTGTATAGTTATGAATACAGACTAACACAAAATGATGGAACATCAAATTCTTCTTGTATTATTTATATATATATAATCCGACTGCACAGCTGCTTCGTGAGCGTAAACTCTGTAGGGACTCACAGGAGGAGGGAAGACAAATGACCACGGCTGATTCCTATCTATACCATCCACACTGGGCACCCGTCCCATCCCGGCCACTGAGGGAGGCCTTCCTGACCAGTATTAGCACCCAATCAGTTCCCTAACATGAATGTTGCTCACCCACGCCATTCTGGGGCCAGGAACACAAGATACTCACTTTAGGTCTAACAGTGCTTTCACCAAGAGACATATGTTTACACACACACACACGCACACACCCCACACACACATGCCACACACACACACACATGACACACACACACACACACACACAGCCCATTCATCCCTTTCATTGGCATCTCCTGTGCTGAGCTCACAGACACAAGGCAGTGGTCCTCAGTAACTACAGCAACCTGAACCAGAAGAGGAGAAACACAAGAGATTAAGGTGAGCCATGAAGGATGAGAAGGGAGGAGTGACAGTGGCCTCAGTGGCACCTGGATATCCAGAGTTCTATACCCAACAGGAGAAGTAGGAGACTAGAGCAGAGAAGAAGGTTCCAGAAGCATCAGACAGCCATGTGAGAGGCTGAGGAAATGACTCAGTGGCTAAACCACTGGCCCTGCAAGTCTTAAGGACCTGACTTACACCATGTCTGGATGCCAAACTAGCCCAAGAACTTCCAGAAACCTTCCAGTCTCCACCTCTGCTCTAGCCATAGCGTGCTGGTATTGCAGACACGGGCTGTGCATGGTTTCCAGTGATCTGAGCTCAGGTCACCACCACACTCGGGTTAGCAAGCGCTTAGGCGCTTCACCGCAGCTGCACCTCCCAGCCCCCTCTTTCCTCTCTGTAATGAGCTGTCTATCTCTATCACTACCTAGGGGTTCCTGGTTCAACTCCTTATTGTAGGACACCCCTGGGAATCCTGGTAGGTGTCACCTAGATTTTAATTCACACCTATAAGGAAAGGGAGCCCCAGACCTTGGAATCACCGACAGCAGCACACACTCATAAAGAACAAAGAGGAGCCTTTCAAGTGGAACAAAGGCTAAGGCTCACACTGGCCACACCTCCATGTGTAAATGCTTGCCAGGAGGTCACTCAGCAGGCCCAGAGCCAGCAGTCCAGGAAGCCTTATCGGTGCACCACTCAATGTCACCTCCTATCAGAGCTTCCTTTCCTCACATCCTCAGCTCTTGGCCAGATGCGAGCAGAGCTGGAGTATCTGTCAGCGGCGGCCTGCACACCTCCACAGATGGCTTCAGACCTCCTTCCGCAACACCCAGCTGCGGAGCCCCATGCAGCGGACAAATGAGACAGCCACTTCCCCTAGGAAGGCTGAGATGAGGTGCCGGGCATAGGTCAGTGCCTGTTGGAGCCCCCTGTGCCTCCGGGAAGGGAGGAAGTCCTCCCTAAGCCCCCTATGTCCAATGCGGCCTTCCTCATGATCTAGAGTAAGTACAGAGGTTCTGGATTCAACCATGCCCGAGTGTATAAGACATTCTGCCAAACTCTCCAACACACACACACACACACACACACACACACACACACACACGTGCACAGAATAGGTAGGAATAAGCACGTTCCAGAACCTAGAGCCAAATCCAGAAGCCCAGGAGGAAAAATGAAGGGAAGCTGGAAAGCCCAGGCCAGGCAGAAAAACTGAAGTTCTCTGCGGTCCCACCCGCTATGGGAAGCAGACACTGGACCCCACCCACTACTAACCCGGTTTTGCCAGCACCCTAACACACAGGCATGCCTACAAACCAGAGGCACAAGAGCATGCGCTCATTCACCTCCCCTCCCAGGACCCACCACTCCAGTGCCGAGACCCTCAAAAAGCCACCAGGCCTTCACCTTCCTCATCATCTCCTCCGGGCGCATCTGAGCTGTAGCCGCGGCAAGAAAGTGTCTCCGAGTGAAGCTTCACCCTGTGAGGAGGGCGTCTCCCCATCCTCCCCACTGAACTTCTTCTTCCCAGCGCAGGCTGTGGTTGGGGACCGCAGAGACAGGATGCACAGTCTAACACTCTCGCCCTCACAAACTCACTCTGGGGCTAACAGGAAGGCAGCAAAGGCCCCGTGAGAAACCAGACAGGTTTCCCCTATAGAGGCAAAAAGGAGGAAGGGACCCCAGAATCAGGTCAAAGGTCTCTCCATCTGTCCAGGTACCCCTGAGTTTTAGACTGATTCCCTGATACTCTGGGGTATTCTCCTGTGGGTCCTTCCTCACCTCTGCACCTTGAGCATTACATACGCCTGCACATGTGTGCATGCACATACATACACGTGCGCACACACAGGCACACATACACACACAGAAGACAGCTGGGATCAGTCAAGCTAGAGCTTTGGTTCAGAACACAGGGGCTGCCTTCCCCTGTGTTCCTCTGCTGATCGGAAGAGAGGGTCGAAGCCCATGCTCCACACCAGCCTCCATAGCTCTCTCAAATTCTCATTTTGAAAGAATAGACCTAAAACCCGACGGTGGTGGCACACACTTTTAATCCCAGCACTGGAGAGGCAGAGGCAATGAACTCTGTGAGTTTGAGGCCAGCTTGGTCTACAGAGCGAGTTTCAGGACAGGTTCCAAAGCTAGAGAGAAACCCTGTCTTGAAAAACAAAACAAAGAAAAAAAAGAAAGAAAGAAAAAAAGAGCAAGGGAGGGAGGGAGGGAGGGAGGGAGGGAGGGAGGGAGGGAGGGAGGGAGGGAGGAAGGAAGGAAGGAAGGAAGGAAGGAAGGAAGGAAGGAAGGAAGGAAGGAAGGAAGGAAGGAAGGAAGGAAGGAAGGACTTGCAAAAAGCTGAACAGACAACACACCACACCTGCACTCTTCTCCATACTCACCAGACAATCCTTCCCGCCTGCCACATTTGCCCTTTGGTGTTTCTGTTGTTTGTTTGTTTGTTTGTTTGTTTGTTTGTTTTTCACCTTTGAGACAGTGTCTCAGGTAGCCCAGGCTGGCCTCAAACTCACTACACAGCCAAGAATAACTTTGAACTTCTGATCCTTGTACCTCTACCTCCCAAGCACTAGGAATACAGGTGTGTCCACTACACCCACTTTTGTGGGATCAAACACGTGCATGAGGACCCAAGGTCAGACCCACAGCAGCCACATAAAAAATGCAAGGTGTTATAGAGCATGTCTATGATCCCAGCACTGGGGAGACAGAGACAGGTGGATTCCTGGAGTTTGGGGCCAGCTGCAGAGCTGGAGTAGCAGAATCTGTGACCCCCAGGTTCAAGGAGTGAGCCTGGCTCACAAAATAAGGTGGAAAGCAACTGAGGAAAATAATAATGTTGGCCTACACACACACACACTCACACACACTCACATACACACAGCACACACACTCACACACACACATAAACACAAATACACACATACAACTTTAGTAATCAAAGTGAGGTGCCTCAGGTTTTATCGCTGTAATAAAATACCATAATCAAAAGCAACTTAGGGTGGGAAGACTTTAATTCGATTACAGTTCCATATCACGGTCTATCACTGAAAATAAAAAGTCAGGGCAGGAACTCAAAGCAGGAACTGAAGCAAAAGCCATGGAGGAGTGCTGCTTATGGGCTTGTTCCTCATGGCTTGCTCAGCCTGCTTTCTTAAAGCATCTGGAACTACTTACTGCTCAGGGGTGGCACACAGTGAGCTGGGACCTCCCACACCAATCATCAATTTAAAAAAATGCCTCACAGGCTTGCCAACAGGCCAATCTGGTGGGAACATTTCCTCATTTGAGATTCCCTCTTTCCAAATGTCTACAGCTTGTCAAGTTGAGGCAAAATTAGTCAGCACAGGAGGCCTGTGGACCAGCTACGTAACTATCAGCCAAGAGCGTGATGAAGGAAAGGAACGCCAGGATCCATCTAATCCTGCTGAGTTAGCTTCAGGTGCCCCCCAGGCAGCCCCCCCCCAGTTCCACGCAAAGGGAAGCCTGAGGTGCACTAGTTCCCATGGCCCAGCCCACCCCCTCTCCCACCCCCGTCATGTGCCCTGGCCTTCTTTAAAGAGCTTCCCTGCTTACCTCTGCAAGGCAGCGGGAAGGCTAGCGCCAGAAACCCATGCTGGCACTTTGTGTTCACTGTGTCACAGATCTGTTCCCATCATTGTTCTTTCACGCTCAAATGTCCCACATGTGGCTAGGGGAGCCTCCCGACATATCCCCATTTATCTTTGGGCACTTCTGTCTAGTACCGCAAAATGCTCCAGGCCCCACTTGTCCTGCCCTGCCTCTACCCCAGAATCAATGCTTTCTTCCCTGTGGGTTTATCACTGCTACTGGGAATCCTTGCTCCCTTGCGCCTCAAATGTCTGAGTATTGCCCTCTATGGTGATTAGTATTGTTGACTTGACAGGATATAGAACAGCTTAGGAGATGAACCTCTGGATGTGTCTGTGAGTTTCTAGACTGGGTGGGAACACCCAGTGGGCAGCCCCATCCCACAAGCTGGGGGGCCGAACTTAAGAGAAAAGGAGCTGAGCCCCAGCCTTGGTCTCTCCTTGCTCCCTGATTTTGGATGTCATGTGACCAGCTGCCTCGTGCTCCTGCCATAACGAACTGTATCTCCTCAAACTGTAAGCTGAAACAAACCCTTCCTTCATTAAGCTCCTTCTTGTCAGGATTTGACCATAGCCATGACAGGAGTAACTAAAGCACCCTCCTTCAGGCCAGGGTAGACCAGATGGCTTGATGGGAAGAACCTCTTATAGGAGAACCAGAGTCTGATCTCCAGACTCCATGGTAGGAGAGAAGACACACACACACACACATACACACACACACACACACACACACACACAAAATATGCACGCATACACAATAATAATAGTAACAATAATTTTTAAGTAATAAAAAGGAAGCAAGCCACGACACCATTGGCCACGTTGCTAAGCAGAACAGGCCAGATCTGTGGTCAAGAGCCAGCGCTGCTCAGATCTGTCAATGTGGGAAAAGAGACAGAGCAGGGCCCGCAGCCACCCAGAGCCATCAGCACCTGCAGGCCACTCTGGCCAGTATTGAGTGTGATGGGCTCCCATAGAGATCACATTCCTCCAACAGGGGACTCTGGCTCAAGGATGCTCAAGGCCTGGCCAGCCTCACCTTGGTCTATGCTGTCATTTGAGACGCCTCCAACCATAGCTTCCACACTTCTTTTCTGGAACGAGCAGGCTATGGCAGCCATTTTGTGAGAAAAGAAACCAAGGCACACCAAAGAGGGTGGCACAGGCCAGGACTACAGCCTCATTACCAGGTGGCCCCTGGATGTGGCTCTTGCCACATGCACAGGTCATTGCTCACCTCACCAAACCCAGGTGAGCTCTGCCAATCTCTCCTTGGACACCGAGTCCAGATGCTGAGTTCTAAGCACTTTGTGATGACTCATATTGGCTGTATGTGTCTGTGAAGGATTGATGAAGATGGGAAGATCTACCTAGGATACAGGAAGCATCATTCCATAAGCGGGGGTGGGGGGTGGGGAGTGGGGTCCTGGGGTGACTAGAAAGGAGAAGGGGAGCTGAGCACGAGCGTTCATTTCTCTCTGCTTCTTGACTGCAGACACAATGCGGCCAGCTGTTTCACGGTACTGATGCCATGCCTTTCCCACCGTGATGGATACATCACCCTTTCCTTCCTGAGGCTGCTTTAACCAGGTATTTAACTAATCCACACTCCATCTCTTCAGAGTGGCCCCAGCGAAAGCAACTGAGACTGCTACAGACAGTTCAGGCCTGCAGAACCGATCAAAGCAGAGCTGTTGCTGTGTCTTACCCCCGCCTCAAAGAGAGCGAGGCCAGAGCTGGGGGTGGCCTCTCGGGAAGGCTGCGGGCTGCTGGACCAAGGCCCTACACCTGCCCCAGCTGTGGGACTAGCAAAGAGGAGCAGCCCAACTTCCCACATGCGGGCTCAGTCTCTGAAAGCAAATCTAGGACGGATAAAACCGTGGCCAGGAACAACCCGGGGTGCTTCCGGCAGAGTAGCACCAGTGGATCAGCCACTAGCTCTACCTTCCAAAGCAACCTAAGTATCTGGGATGCTGGTCCTGAGAAGAAGCCAGAGACAGAGTTCCATCCCAGCCCTGGAAGACCAGAACATTTCCCCAGCCCTCAGACAGCCCCTCCCCCAGAGCAGCACAATGCCAAGCACTCATACCCAGATATGAAATGACACAGCTGCGCATATACTCCCTCCCTAGCAGGGCCCTCTGCCGCGCTCTCCAGCTGCCTCTGGGCATGTAGGAAGATGGCAAGAAGCACGAAGAAGTCGAGGAGCCGGACCTCAAGAGACATGGGAAGAAAGACCCCAAATCAGAGTGAAGGAAAGCTGGAGGGACTGAAAGGAATGGGAACTCACAGGGTAGAGCCCACACCCCTGTACCGGGGGTAGAAGGCTCCCCCAACCACAGGCTCGGGCTAGTACTCAGTGAATACTTAGTTCTGGAGAATGGAACTCAGGTCCTCATGCCTGTATAGTAAACGCTGTACCAACTGAGCCATCTTCCCAGCCATCAAAACGGATTTTGATTGACCTCCATTCTATCATGACTTCCATGCCACATGGGGACATTCTTCAAAAGAATAGGGCAGGGGATCCATTTGGGCAAGACTGCAGTGGTCAGACAGGAAATGGTGAGAATAATCAAATATGGTATGATAATGGGTGAGATGTGGGGGGTCCAGGTTTAGCAACTAGAGAAATGATACCATCCCCAAAGATGGGGTGATACATGGAGTAGTGAGGTACCCAGAGATGCCAGGAAGTGGATACATAAGGATCAGGGTCACAGAATCCAACCTTGGAGTCATGGCTGGTTCCATTCCCGTCCCCTCTTCTAGATACTAACCTAGGTAGGATGGTTTCTACCCGCGTCAGAGCCCACCTAGTGCCCACCATGCCCAGCCCTCCACATGTGTCCACACAAACTCTGGGATTCTCTTGAGCTCACACGTAGCCTTCCTCAGGGATGGACACCAGCTAAACCCACAGCTCATAGACCAAGCTCCCTCCAGCAGCTTGGCTGCGGTTCTTCAGGATTCCACAAGAACCCGAGCCCATTGCCCTGGTCCCTTGGTTAAAAGGTAAGGCGGGTTGGAGAAATACCTCACTTAGTAAAGTGGTGGTTGTCTTGCAAACGTGATGACCTAAGTTCAAGCCGTAGGACCCACATAAAAAGACAGGCATGGTGGAATACTTGTAATTCTAGCACTGCAGGGGCTAAGACAGAGGATCCCCATCAACCTGGCCTATCAGACCAATGAGAGACTCACTCTCAAAAAAGCAGGATAGAGAAGATGGGCCAGTGCTTAAAGAGTTAGTTATGTAAGCAAGAGGGCTGGAGTTCAGGGTCCCAAAACCCATGTGACTGTTGGGTGGGCACAGCAGCTCCCTGTAATTCCAGCCTTAGCATGCAGACACAGGGGATCCCCAGAGAAAGTTAGCAGGTGAGATAGGTGAGCCCTGGGTTTGATTGAGATCCTGCCTCAGAAGAATAAGGTGGAGAGAGACAGGCAACTCTGGCCTCCATGCAAACGCCATACACAATGATAAGACAAGACAAGGTCTTCAAAAACCAGCAAAAGGGAAACTTGAAGTTTTATCCCTCTGGGGAGCAGCCTTGCAGAACCAGGAGCAGCCACTATGGGGAGCCCTGACTGGGCCTCAGTAGTCTGACCCTAGGGCCAGGCCAAGTCTGACAGCCAGGCACCACCATGGAATGTGAATGCCACAGGGTGACCCCAGGGCCTGTCCTGACAGGCACATGCCCCACCCCTAGCTGTATTTCTGTGCCCACCTATACCGATATATCATCAGGGCCACCCCTCCTTGGCCCAACACACATGTGGCTGGCGAGTGTGGGATTATTCTCAGCCCAGCATGGGGGTGGATCTGCCTCTAAAGCCCCACCTCCCACCCCCTCAGCACCTGCTGCCTGGGCTGGGAAGAACACACACAGTATACCAACTGGCTTAGCAGGCATGAAGCCCTGGGTTCCACTCCCCGCACTACCAAACGAAAACCAAAGCTCTGAGAAGAAATAATATAATTCCATAAAAACAGCCTAATGTCTTATTCCTACCTCCTCTCCGAGCAACATCAAGAGTAAATCCCGAGGCTTGGGAGATGACTCAGTAGGTAAAGTGTTTGCCTTACAAACATAAAGACCTGTCAACCGACCCTCTCCCCAAAAACTATATGGCATCGTAGTACATGCCAGTAATCCCAGTATGGGGGAGACAGAACAGGGAGGTCTGTGGAGTTCACTAATCAGTCAGCATAACTGGATCAGAGGGCTCCAGGCCAGGGAGAAATTCTGTCTCAAAATCACAGTACCTGAGAAGTGACACCTGAGGTTGACTTTTGACCTACACATGCATACATGCACACACACACATGAAAACACACACACACGCACACATACGACAGAATAAACTATGGAACTCGTGTTTCACTTACAACTTTCCATAGTTCCTCCCTAGAAGGGAATAACCGCTGGCGTGGTGGTCATGTCTGTAGTCCCATCACTCAGGAGGCTCAGGTGGGAGGACCATGAGTTCAAGGCTAACCTGGGCCGCACAGCCAGACCCCTGCTGTTCCTGTGCTCGCAAAGAACACGGCTTAGAGAGCATGGCAGGCAAAGAAGAAACCGAAGAGAGGTGAGAGACCAGAGAAGCCATTGTCCTCCTAAGTCCAGATGCACACGTCAAGGGAAGTTTGGGAGGGAGCGGCTCAGTCGGCTTGTGTGGTATTATCAAGGCCAACACAAGGCTTCACACTCCGGGTCCTAATGACCACAGCAGAAGGGAGCGAAAAGGCTCAGAGAGGTTGAGTTCTGCCTGGCTTGCTGCCCAGTGTGAACAGTATTGCAAACTCAACAGCCTTGCATGATTCCTGCCTGGCGTCCTGAGCACCACTGGGCTCAACACTTAAGGGGACCACCAGCTCGGAGAAACAAAGTGAGAAGCAAGAAAGCAGCCGGACAATGGTCACTACACTGCAGCCTTGGGCATGTCACCCCTCCACTGGAGCAGACACGTCCATCTATGACTTCAGAACTCTAATAGACCCTGCCAAGAACTGGGTCCCACCATCTGTTACTAGCGGAAGGGCTGAGAGGTGATCCCAGGGAGGACAGCACGGAGTCCCCAGCATCTGGCCCCAGAACCCAAAGCCAAGCCTCAGGCACCCTCTTATCAGACGGTCCCACTCCCTAGCTGCCCCTGCCCACAAGACTGCTGTCCAAATTCAACAACTGCCAATCCCAAGAATGGGCCCAAGCAGGGGACAGGAGAAAAGGGTGAGGCTGGGAGTGGATAGCAGCCCCACAGATTCCACAGGCTGGCCCTTAACCAAGAGCTTGCTTGGCTGCGTGGCCTGAGGGCTGGTCCCCTGTGAAAGCTGACTTACTTCCTCCTCCCCCACTGAGTCTCAGGCCCCACCATCTGGACCCCGAGTTGGGCCTGTATTGAGCATAAAGGCCAAGCGCTCCAGGGGAGGCCACAGAGCAGTCTCTCACACACACACTGGTCGAAGGTATACCACGCACCTTGTAAAAGGCTACAACCTGACCTTCAGTGACCTGGACTAACAAACGGTGACAGCTCAGCTCTGCCGTGGAGAATGGTGTCCGGCTCCACAAGCATTGTTCTCAATGTCAAAGGGATAGGAAGCAGGGTCTGCCCTTCAGCTGAGGACAAGAGTCAGCCTACACTGCTGAAATTGACCCTTAAGCCTCCTGGCGGTCACTAATGACTCATGGTGTCCCCGATCTTTCCATCGTGGAGGTGGTGGGTATACCTTGACCCAGCTGTTACCATCATCTCGGGATTGGGTTAGCTTTATTCAAATCCAGTCCTGAACCTCTGAGGACCTTTAGGCATAAGAATACCCAGGGCTTAGTCCCTCTGGCCCGCTTCTGAAGTCAACGGAAGATGCAGGGTTGTGGAGAAATTCCTGACACAGTGAAGGGTCCACTCTCTTTCTCTAGAGTGCCAGCCTCCCAGGTCCCTCCCCACCTCCCAAACACACACCAGGGCCTCAGTAACAAAGGCAGCTCACATAAGTGTTCATCTGGAAACAGGGGAGCTCTGGCATTTGCTCTAGGGTAGACACCTCCCCTCATCCACCCTCTTACTCCCTGGATTCAAGAGGAGGCCAGTAGAAGGTGGGTGAAGACAGGGCTGAGGAGATGGCTCAGCAGGAGACAGTGTAAGGACCTGGGTTCAAATTCCTAATTCCAGCACTGGGTGGGTGGCAGGGGGAGAAACAGGAGGAATGAATGCTTGGACTTGTGACTGCTGGCCCAGCTCAAGTTCAAAGACCTTATCTCAAGGGAATAAAGCTGAGAATGGTATATAAGGACACTCATGTCCTCCCTCTGAGCCCCATGTATACACTCCACCCCCCAATACAGAGAGAGAGAGAGAGAGAGAGAGAGAGAGAGAGAGAGAGAGAGAGAGAGAGGGCAAAACCAACCTGGGCTCAGAATGAGGTCCAGGATCAAGGAAATCCCAAGACTTCCCTGAGCAGACAAGGGGAGGAAGAAGGAATCTGCTCCGTGCTCCTGTCTGACTCCTCCACCTACAGCCCCAACCTGGAGCCACACACAGCACCTCAGATCAGTTTCTAGAAACCTAACAAAAGCACAGAGGAAATGCAAAGGCCACAGTGGAGCAGATTAGTCCTGTCAGGAGTGGGGTGGGGGAACAGGTTCTCTCTCTCTCTCTCTCTCTCTCTCTCTCTCTCTCTCTCTCTCACACACACACACACACACACACACACACACACACCCTTGGCCAGAGGACAAACCCCCTCTCCTCTCTCAAAGTTCTCAAACTATCCCTAAGATGCTACTACATTTTCTTCCTCCCTTTTATCCCATCCAGCTTCAACTCTCCTCTTCTCTACCGTCCCATCTAAGTCAGAGCCCCATCCACCCATCATACATGTTTGAACACTCAGTCAGTCCCAAGGAGTGTGCAGCACGGAGCAAGATAGCTCATGCCATCTTGAACTAAGAAATAGGGAAAACACAGCAGGCTAGAAGCATGGAAATGGGGTCCATTGAAGACCTCTGGGTATCAGGCCAGTCAGTGCCCAGGGCTCAGTGGTAGGGCCCCTGCTTGCCAGAGCTCAGGCATCTTGGCAGAAGTCCCAGGGAGAGGGTGAACTTAGAAAAAGGTCCAAAGAAAGAAGCTGCAGCTGTTGGAAGGGGGCTGAACCGGTCGAGGCTGTCCTGTCACCCTATCCCCCTTCCGGCCCTGAAGGCCCAGCAAAGCTCCTCCAACCACAGACAGTCATGGAAATCTCCACCTCCTCACCAGCCAACAACTACCCCATCCTCCTCCACACAACAGAATCCAGGATCATCATCTCCCACCCAGCAGCCTCACCTACAGCCAGGCATGCCCACAGCTGGCAGGACCCAAGAGTGAGGGACAGTCCCTTCTAGGCAGTAGCTAAAGAGGGTGAGTGGGCCCTGACATTTCAGCTCACCAGGTCTGCTGGTGTCACCCCATCTTCATACACCCCATCTTCATACACCCCAGCCATTCCCCATCCCCTCCTCAGGCCCCGAAGAAGACATAAGCAGGACCAAACATCACAAGGCCAATACAGGAAGCTTTTCACTAGCCCCACCTGGCCCAGGCCCTTAGGCCTCTCAGAAATAGTTGATTTCTACTCTGGCCAAAGTTACTGCCCCTGGAAATATATAGCGCACTTCCTCATCCCAACTGACCTGAAATCTCCATGCCCGGAGCCAGTAATACACCAAAACAGTGAATGTTTGGTTGAGTAAAAGTTGGAGAGATGGAATGGTTCTGACTACACCTGAGGAAGAAAACTTAAGGGCTTGACCAAGGAGGCCAGGAATACAGGTCAGTGGGTGAGGTGTTAAGCCCCAAAACTCACATAGAAGAGCCAAGATATTGGTAGCCCACACTCGCAATCCCAGTTCTGGGAGGAGGAGTCTGGCAGATCCCTGGGGCTCAATAGCCAGGCAGCATGATTTACTGGGTAAGTTCCAAACCATGAGAGACCCTATCTCAAAAGACCAAGGGTAGAGAGAGCCAGGAAGATGGATCAGTGGTTAAGGGCAATAGTCAATTGAGCCTGATGACTAACACCCTGGGACGAATATAAAAAGCCTGACGTAGTATTGTGTACTGTAATCCCAGCACATGGACACAGAGAGAGAGAGGGACATGGTCTGGAAGTGCATGAAGTATACAGAGCAGCAGCAGACACAAGAGGCCCATCCTCAACAAAGTGAAAGGTGGGAACCAACTCCCTAAAACTGTCTTCACACCTCCGCACATGCTCCCTGACACAAATCTACACTCACACACACATTCGAGATTAATTCATTGACTTAAAAGTTGATTTAAAAAAATAAGATCGGCAGAGTGCTGAGGACCGCCCCCCCCCCACACACACACATGTACAAGAAGCAGGAGTCAGACCCAGTCTGAGGCAAAGCCACCGTTACTTCCCCCACCCCGCCTCCATTTAGCTTTTCGCGGCCTCATGTCTTATCCTCCCAATTGCATTAACTCTCCATCTCAAACAGGCCTTGAAAATTCTACTTTCACGAATGCCAGAAACACGTCCCCACAGCCGTGTCTGCTACCTTGCCCTGGATCTCAGCTCAGGTCTACCTCTTCTGGGAAGCCTTTCCTGATCATCCAGGCCTGTGGGGGCACTGTACGAGAGGCAGGCAGTTCCACGGGGACTGCAGGAATCTCCCTTTCTGACCTATCCTGGTCAGGTGCTCGGTGAGAGAAATAACCTCAGCCCAAGAGAGCCGCAGTCTCCCCCAGAGTCTAATTCAGGTCAGACATGCTGCATACAAAATGAGGAGCCCGCAGGGGTGGCCCAGACGTGGTGCCAGGGTGGCTCCAGAAGGAGCGGAGCCTGCGGTGGTATAGAAGGTCTTGGATTTGCAGCAGCTCTGACAGGGGAAAATCCCTCCCTAGCCAGTTTGTAGTAGCTTCTGTCTGTGGCCACCCACTCACTCCCATGATGACCTGAGGCTCCGCTGAGTGCAGGGCCCTCACTGCAGTGGAAAGACAACGCCGCCAGGCACCCTTCCAAAGGACACCAGAAAAACAAATGCCCTTTCCGGGGGCTACCAAGAGATAGTCTGGGGCTCCCCCTCAAGCCCCATGATAAGTCCCTAATCCATCTATTGTGGCACCTGGGGCAGGGAATGGGACAAAGGTGCAGGGCCTGGAAGAAGAAGAAAAAAAGTCTAAGGACCATGTCTAAGGGTGGAGGCTCACCAGCTGTAGCAAGCCACACTGCCCTATCCCTTGGTCCACACGACCCGTTACCTCCGTCACTTGTAAGTTTGCTCATATAGAGCATTGCTCTACTGAAAGCCAAGGGCCTATTTGTCATCTGACCTAAAAACAGGCAGCCCCCACCCCAACACACACACACAGTCCTGAACAGCCACAAGAACGATTTCGCCAGGCAGCAAATCTGCAGCCACTGGAGATTTCAGTGAGTTTTACTCCACCGCATGCCTGAGCTATTTACTCATCCATCTTACCATGCAGAAAGGGAGGCCTAGATTACCCCAACGCGGCAGAGTAGGGTGGGACCCTAGCCCCGTCCTGCAGCAAGCATCCCTGGTCTCGATCATGAAGCACAGTCATCTTTCAGGCCTGTCAGTCGTCAGCCCTGTCTCCTGATGTCAGAAGTCATGCATCCTTCTGCAGTAAGGACACTGGTCTTCCAACTGGACAGCCACAAATTCAACAAACTGAATAGCAAAAACATTTCAAAGGACAGAATGGTGTCTGAACACACAGAGATGGTTTGTTGTTTGCTTGTTTGTTTGATTTTTTTGCTGTTGTGTCCTGAGAAATATGTGATACGTCTGTGCCCACACTGACTTGGGCATTATAAACCATCTAGAGACAGCTACAGCATGTAGGAAGATGTGCATAGTTTCTATGCAAATACTACATTAATTTACGTAGCAGGCATGACTTCTAAAGGATTTGGACATCTGCAAGGTGGGTATCCTGAAATCAATTTTCTAAAGTGCTTTAGAGGTGATTTCAAGCTTAGAATACCTGCTGTGTGCTGAGCTGGAGGCCTGGACACCACGAAGAGGAGGTAGTGCCCTGCCGTTGAGAACAGAGACACGGGGCTGCTCTCCAGGCTGCACACTGAGAAAAGATTTCAACAGCATAGCTATTTCCTCCTCGGAACTTTCCAAACACCTAGTATCCCTATCATTTTATAAAAGAGATGTCATAGCAATGATGGGAACTAAAGTATACAGAATATAATTCAGAATAGAAAGTGTTTCTGCCCCGGGCGGTGATGGTGCACACCTTACATCCCAGCACTTGGAAGGCAGAGGCAGGCAGATCTCTGTGAGTTCAAGGCCAGCCTGGTCTACAGAGCTAGTCCCAGGACAGCTAGGGCTGTTACACAGAGAAACCCTATTTCGAAAAACAAAACAAGAACAAAATTGAATTAACAGCAAAAAAAAAAAAAAAGAAAAAAGAAAAGGAAGGAAGGAAGGAAGGAAGGAAGGAAGGAAGGAAGGAAGGAAGGAAGGAAGGAAGGAAGGAAGGAAGAGTGGTTCTGAACCAAGGAAATGACTCAGTGGGTAAATGCAAACACAAGGACCAGAGTTCAGATCCCGAGCTCCCATGTAAAACACGGGCACAGCAGTGAGCACCTGTAACTCCAGCACTGCTGGAGGCAAATCCAGGGGCCTCGCTGACAGCAAGATACAGGCTCAATGAGACATCTTGTCCCAAAAGACAAGGTTCTTTGGCCTCCGAGTGGGCACACACACACACACACGTATGTGCACACGAACATGCTCACGCTCGGTCTACTCTGTCCTCAACTGTGAGACTTAACTGTCATCTCAGTCTTGCTCTGGAAACCCAGTCCTTCCATCACCTAGACTACCACACACAGCATAAACCTCCACCTCAAGTGGGATTGAAGATACATCCTATATAAGAATCAAGCATCTCAGGGGCCAGCGTCCACTTCATCTGGATGCGTCTTCCCACCTTCTAACTGCAGAAGTAGGAACCCGTAAGTCTGGCTGACCCAGAGGAGTCTGAAGTGTCAACCACTGGACCAAGCTTCAGTTTCTTTCTTTTTAAAATAAATATGACTATATATTTGTTTATCTATTCATGTGTATCCACACGTGCATGTATGCATACATGTGGAAGTTCCCTCTCTTCTTCCTCCACACAGGACCCTCAGGGATCGGGGACAGAGCTCTGGTGGTCAGGATGATGACAAATGCCTTTTTATGCCCCAAGCCACCTTGCCAGCCTCTTAGTTTCTTCACGGGGTGAGACTCACAAGACTGCAGCAAAGATGGCAAGGCACAGGTATGCTGTAACCCACAGCTCTTACTATTAACTTGATGGGTGATGAGGCTTCCCTTGGGCAGGAATAGCAGCCCTTCCTCTTCTCCATTCCCCAACCCCTGTGCAGAATCCAGTCGCCTTGTGAGGAGGCGGCAGCCTGTTACCGGGGGCTTTAGAGGCTTTCCCTCAAGGAACACCTTCTATGGATTAGGGCAGTGAGACATGAAATCAACCCTACTGGTGGTTCCTGGGCCTCACCTGGCCTAGCAGCACCCATGCAGATTTCCATTTCCGCTTCCCAAGTGCCCAGGCAGTAGGTATCATCCCCGGTTTTCAGAGGGGAAGACTGAGGTCAGAGAGACTGATGTGATTTGCCCAAGGATAGGAACATGATGTGGGTGTGGGGAGATGACTCAGCCCCAGTTCATGAGGCCTGTGACCTTCTACTGCAACATCACTTGTATGGGATCTTGGAAGTGTACCCCTCCAGACCAAGCCACCTTTGACACCTTTGGGAGCATCCAAAAGTACCTCTCCCATGCTCCCCAAAGTGTACTCTGAACAGGCACCATCACCCACCCGTCCCTACATAAACACCCACTTGAGGCTACATATTTGCCCTGGCCTGCCCTGCTATGGTGTAAAATTTTTAGGATTAGTATGCTTTGCTTTTCTTTGCATTTTTTTCAGACCCAGTGGAAGTATGCCAAAGCGGAAAATACAACATAGCAGACAACCAACAGGAAGTCCCTCACTACTAGGCACAGCCTCTTACCTGGAGACCAGATTCTTCCCCTAGCCTTCCCCCATCAAGGCAGACACCCACGTCTGCAGTTACACCCAGCTAAAACCTAGCCACAGGCAGAGGTCTCCACACAAGGAACATGCTCCTGCTTGTGGCCACTGTGTGGTGACCATGTCTCCAGCGAGGACACCAGCTCCACAGGATATGGCTTTGATCCCCACTTCCTCAATGTTCAGAACACAGTGCATGGTACATATTGTGTAGAAGAATAAGTATGAGAACTCATCACCACTCCATCAGTGCCAAGAAGCAGAAGACTAGAGAAGGGGGCCCAGGTTAGGGTTTATCTGTAGGAACTGAGTTAACTCGAAAATAGTCTGATTCTTAAGTCCAAGCCTTCTGTCTGCATGACTGCCCCTGTACATACCACTTACATGTGAGTGCACCGCACACATAACAGGCACACAGTACATGTGCATCACACACACACACACACACACACACACACACACACACGGGGAGTTGTTATCCTAAGCTCTGACAGGCCAAGGGCTCAGCAGGGATTAGCTGTCTACCGAGGCCTGTATCGGACACTCCCAGGGATTGATTTGAGTAGTGGGCCTTGTAGGGAAAGACGGCTTCCCAGGAGGTTCTGTGGTTATCAGTCTGCCTGCCTCACTGGTACTTCATGAGCATGTGCTGTGTGGCAGGCATCTGTCAAATTCTTTCTGCTCTTCACAACATGCCTGAAAAAGCAGCATCATTATCTCCAGTTTATCCAGTAAGCGGGCCGGGGGCTCCAGAAGGCCCTGCCACCTGACTACGGTCCTGCAGCCGGTCAGGGGGACCCAGAGGCCCCATGCACGACCCACGGTGGTGTGCAGGATGGAAGATGGACCTGGAAGGGAAAGAGCTCTATGAGGCACGTCCTTGGCTCTCAGCATTTCCTCCTGGCTTGGAAAGAACTTACCCAAGGCCACCCAGTGCAGAAGCCAGAGAAGGAAGGTGACAAGGGAACCTCAGAGGATGATCCGTGAGGAAGTGGCAGAAACTGGTTCTGCCTCAACTGCTGTGAGAATCCCTGGGGTACACTGATTTTTTTTAACCCCGGCACGCATCACTTAATTAAATCTGGCCCGAGGCTTTCACCCAGCCACCCCTCTCCTTGAAGGAACTGAAATTCTCACCATCCTCACTGGCCCTCCATACCTGGCCCATACCTGTACCCTAGGCATTCCAGCAGGCTCCCCCTTCTTCACCCCTCCAAGTACAGTAGCATTGCCTGGCTTCCACCTGCCACAGTCACTGTACCGCCACCAGGTCTGAGGGGGTTCAGGAAGATCCCAAGGACCTGCTCACTGCTCTCCCAGACCTTCCTGAGACCATTGTCTCCAGAGCATCCCCGGGACTCTGTCCCCCACCACCCAACACCCCATCCGGGATGCAGGCTCCTGTAGGGAAGATAAACCATTTACGTAAAGAATTTTCAGGAAATCTGATCTAGGCTGGAAGGTTCAGCAGAGCCTGTCCAAGTTCAAGGAAAGAGGCCCAATGCAGAGAGTTCTAGAAAGAGAGGAAAGGAGATGATGGGGCGTGGGAGGTGGGGACTGAGAACAGGCCTTTAACTCTCCAGGGCAGAGAAAAGCGCAACAATAGAAAAAAAGGCTGTAGAGTATGCCTTGCATGGGAGGCAGCTGTTTAGGCTGGGTCCTCAGACTGGGAAAAGCCTGTGTAAGTAAAATCAGTGGCCCAGATGACCTCAGTTGCAAGGGCTCTGTGATTCTAGCAGACAGTCCGGTCTATGCAGCAAAAGTACATCCAGTTAAAGGGGACCTATGCATCTACTCCTGCAGGTAGCCTAGCTGCTCTTTAGGTCACTACCAGAAGCTTGACGTTCCAATCCAGCTCACACTATGGAAACTGGTGTGCCTACCACAACGAGAGACCTTGGCCACGCACGGGAACACAGTGCAGTCCACTGCCCTGAGTCAGGGTGGCCTAACAGCAACATGGCGCAGTCTACCACCACGTGTCCAGGTCCTATAAATAACCACGCTGCCCCTTTGCTGAGCATCTGTTCCACATGCCAGAGATGTGCGGTGCACTGACAGCCCCAAACTTCCCACCCCCCCTGGTGCTCTCCACCCTCTCGCAAGCACGCTCAGGGACAGCCACAGCCATCAAGGAAACATTCCCGCCAAACCCTGTGCTCAACCACTGACCCAGTACTGGGAGAACAAGGCCCAACCTCCCTCACACACTCTTCCCTGAGGACTCCTAGGCCATGGGCTTGGGCAGGCAAGATTCCACACCCCCCCCCCAACCCCAGCTGTCCTTTTCCCCAACTACCCCATCCCCCAATGGGCCCAGCCCGCCAACCTCTAATCCTCTTGTCATCTGACCCAGCCTCCACCCTAAAATGGCTTTGCCCAGTCACCCTTCTGAGGCCCAAAAATGGACACAGTCATTTATAGAGGTTCAGCTAAGCCAAATGCAATGGGGAGATGACCTCATGAAGCCCATGGGTCTGGGCTCCAGGCACACACACACTCACTACAGACACAGCAGCAGTGCAGGAGTGAGCACCACGGAGGCCTGAGCCATATGCTTCCCGCCTGAGGCAGCATGCGGGGGACTCAGCCTAGGACAAGGAGCCCGGAATGTGTGCAGGCAGGAAAGTAGAAAGAATACAACCCGCTCGCTCCCAGGTCTGGGTCAGTCGGGGCTCCAAGACCAAGCACCCAAGGACCCACATTATTTCGTAAACATCCTCTAAACACCCACCAGAGCCAGAGAAACACAAGAGTGTCACAAGTACAGCTCTGCCCAGGGCAGTGAATCAAAGAACAGCAACCCAAGACCCACTAGGGGTCACAGAACCCCAAGACACTAGAGGGCACACTGCGTTGTCACTCTCTGAGTCTCCATAGCTGTTAGGGTTGAGGAGTTGGGAAAAATTAATGTGAACCAATAGGGTCTTCCTTCTATGTTATTCTATAGACTGTAGGCTTTCTTTTTCTTTTTTCTGTGTGTATGCACTTGCATGTAAAGGCCAGAGCTCAACATCGGGTCTCTTCCTCAATTGCTCCACCTCCTTTTTTGAGAGAGAATCTCTCGCTGAACCTGGAGCTTGCTGATCTAGGCAAACTGGCTGACTGGCAAGTCCCAGAGATCCTCCTGTCTCCACCTCCCCAGTGCTGGGACTACAAACTCACAACACTCCTGCGCCCAGTTATACACATGGGTTCTGGGCTCCAGGCACACACACTCTCTACAGACACAGCACCATGGAGGCCTGACTCAGATCCACTTGAGCTATTTCCCTTTCTACCTGCCATCCTTGCTCAGAAAACACCCTTCTATGACAATAAAAAATCAAAATTTCCCTGTGACTAGTTTATTTGACCAAGAAAGGTAGACTCAGTGTCAGGAGTGCTTGTAAGATCCCATTAGCAGTGGGCATTGAATAGATTATGGGTAACCACGAGAAGATATTGGGGAGGCATCCAGTCAGTGACAAATGCAGGTTCCAAGTATCAGGATAAATAGAAGAGGACAGTATCTATGTAAGACACACGGTTTCCTGAAGCAGAGTCTGTAGGGCCAAGGAGGGAGAGGATGGGAAACAGGCTACTGTCTCAGGATACCTGTCAGACTGTCTTGGCTTCTCCTGGGCAAATGGTCCCTCACTAATGCCCATGGGGCACAGAGCAGCCGTGGCAAGAGGCAAGTGCAGACCCATGAAGCCCAGGCTCAGACAAGGCCAGCTGCTGGCTAGAGACACGGTCCATAGCCAACCAGCTGCCAGCCAACTGCCCAAATCCTCTTTGCAGGCACTGAAAAGAGAGATGGCAGCAATACGGGAAAGGGAGAGAGCCTACACTTACAGCCCCCAAGGCTGCATCAAAGGGGCCTATTGCTAGAAAAAAAATGCATCTGGGCAGAGGTGCACACCAGCAGGCAACGGCGAGGAGCAGGAGCTGCATGAAGTTGGTCTTCATGTGGTGGGGGCAGGGAACTTGTCTCAGCTTACTACCAATGTTTCCATTCATTTCTTTCAGCAGTGGGAAATAGGCTCCAGGCACCTTAAATGAATTACTAGGTCATTGGGAGTCAGGGTGGCTGTATCTGTCTATTGCTCCAGCCACCAGCAGACTGGGGGGGGGGGGGGGGAATCTAATCCCTCTCTCTTCCTTTTCCTCCTGGATGGGGTAAGGCGCTCTAGCCAGATCTGGAGATTAGCAAGAGCTTCTCCATACTCAAATAGTTCACCCCCCTCCTTAGCTAGTAACCACAAGGATGAGGAGGAGGGCTCTAAGGAAGCTCTCCCCCCCCCCATCATATCACGTGTCTGCATCCTTGGGGAGCTCACAGCTCTCAGCTGCAAAAGTCATTGTTTATAAACAGCCCCAAGACTGGCAGAAGAAGGCAAGCCTGTCCCTGTCCCCACCAGGCCCCGGCCCAGCTAGAGCCATGGGGGGCTATCCCTAGCAGAAACACAAGATTGTACAATCTCAGATTTCAGAGTCGGAATTGGCAGGGGAAGTGGCGTCAGCAGCTGGCGTGATCCAATTCAATAAGCCAGGGATGGCTAAGGGTAAAAGGCAGGCCAGAGAAGGACCCCCGCCCCCAACCCCCGCATTTCCTGCACAGTCAGGGTGTCCCAGGAAACCCTGATCCCATCCCCTGCAAAAACCCCAGAGTACTCTCAGACAACAGGAATAGGGTTTCCTGTGGCGCCCTCCACACCCCTCTTCTGGGCCACCCGTTTAGCCTGGAGGTCCCACCATCACTCTCTCTCCAGCGGCTGAAACCGCCAAAGCCCTTCTGGGGCGAGGGGTGCAGAACCCTCTGCAATCCGGCGGGTCTGGGCGGGACCTTCTAGGCCTCAGGCACCTCCTGGAAGGAGAAAAGCAATCCCTCCTTCAGGGACTAAGGTAGAGAAGCCGTAGGAAGGAGAGGGCAGTGGGCGCCCGCACAGGGCAGTGGGCGCTCGCACTAGCCAGCTGGGAAAGTATAGCCTTAAAGTCTGGAACGTGTACAGCCCTAGGGGCGGCGAGACAAGCTCCCTCCCCCCACACACACACATGCAAGCCCCGCCTGGATTGTCCGCGTGGGTCTAGAGAGCTGGGGGTCACCTCCCAGCCTCCGACCCTTGGACTCCAGGGTAGGATGAGAGTGGACCCCGTGTCCGAGAAGCAAACCAGAGCGTGGGCCTCCACTCCTCTGCAGAGGAGCGGCGAAGGTGTAAACCGGTGGGGGAAGGGGCAGACCGGCTGGACAGCTGCGCCCTCCTCTGCCGGAGCCCGAGTGGGGAGAAGGGGACACCTTAACTGCAGGGAGACCAAGCTCGGGGACTCCTCGGCCACGACCATCCGGAAGTGACCAGCTCGATCCCAGGGGTAGGGGTGAGAGGTGTGGCAGGTTTACCGGTCGCTCACCTTCTCCTGCGCTCGGGTCAGCTTCTTCTGCACGTTGCTGGCGATCTTCCCCGCCGTCACCCCCTTGCTCCCCATCTCTGCCATCGCGGCGCCTGCCTCGCCCGTAGCGGGCGCGGATAATGGCGCGGGGAGGCGGTGCGCGCCGCACTCGCAGCCTCCAGCCCCGGCGCTCCACCAGCCTGGGCTCTGGCTCCACGCCGCGCACTAGAACAGCTCAGGGGACTGACGGAGACGGAGCGTGCGCGAGGAGAGCGAGTGAGCAACGCGGGGATCCAGAGAGGGAGGGACCCACGGGGGAAGGGAGGGGGCGGGGAGAAGGGACTAGCCGCGGGCGGGTCAGCGCCCCCAGCCCGCCCCCTCTGGACACGACACTGCCTTTTAAAGGGCCATTCTGGAATCCAGATTCCAACCCACAGGAGGAGGGAGCCTCGAGGGCAGGCGCTGGGGGCTGCGAGACAGGGACTCCCCGGACGGACGTGCTGGCAACTTCGTCTGGGGGTGGGAACTACCTACGCTGTCCTTAGTTCAGCGCCACCGCGATCCTCCTCCCAAGCAGGTACCTCCTGCGACCCTAGAAAGGTAACCAGGTTAAGGAGTTGGGTGCTTTCTAAATTCAACGATAATGTGCGGGGATGGATGCCTGCGTGACCCTGGAATCCCTGAGTCGCCAGAGGCTGGGAAAATGCCCTTCCAGGGATTCCCCTCCCGCTGGAAGCCCGGCGTCTGCCTCCTCCTGCACCCTAGGGCATGTCTCTCTGACCCTTTCTCTATACCTAGTCCAATGTCATCCAAGCACTTGGTTCTTTCCAGTCTGCCTTTAACTATCACCCTAACGAACCTTAACTGCATATTTAATGTGCGCCTGGCATTGTGCTGAGTGATTTGGTAAGCATTATTTCACCCAGTCACCAAATAGTGAGGGAGAGGCTCCAATTTATTACCATTTTACAAATGAAACACCAAGAGGGTAACTGCATCCTAGGCTTTGCCACCAATGCATGGGGGCAGGAAGAAGGGGTTGCCTAATCCTGTAACAGGGAAATGATTAAGGGTCATTCAGTATTCGTGAAGATAAGCTTATCCAATGACTCGTACTACTTAGTCACTAGTGGGGGAGGGGCTTGCTACAACTTCTGGGAACACCAGTATTCCCGGGATACTCAAGTCTTTCATGCAAAAAGACACCTCGGGAACCAGAAACAGGCTGGCTGTTACCTGAGGCTTGCTGGTCAGCAAGCCTACTGTACTTGGGGAGTTAGGGGCCAATCAGAGATCCTGTGTCAAAAGGGCAGCTAAAGCTGTACTCTGGCCTCATGTGAACACCACACACACACACACACAGGATCATGCGCACAAATACACATGGCAGGGTGTTTCCATATAACTGATACCTATTCCCCTACATACTTTAAGCCATTTCTGATGACTCATAATGTCTAATATATGCAAATATTGTGTCGATAAATTATATTGTTTTGTTTAGGGAATAAGGTCAAGGAAAAAGAATTCAATATAGATATTCAGTGCAGATAAATTTTTTCCCTGAACATTATCAGTACTCAAATGAACTGAGTACCCCTGGGGCCTAGCTATGTCCAAAAAAGCATGGACAGGAGCCAGGGTGTGAGACCTACGGAATGCTCACAGTAGACAGAGGAGCAAAGGTAGCTGGGACAAGGTCTCATATAATGGAAGTCCCCAGAGGACTGAAAGCACTCATGTAGGCATGCCACCAAGTCCTTGTACAAATGGAGAAACTGAGGCCTAGAAACCAATGGTTCAGCCGGCCTTCACAATGGCCCATCTCATCCCCTGGAACTCTCCTGGAAGTTGCCTGGCTACATCTGGTTCTTCCAACCTGGACTCCTTCCTGTTGCGGCAAAAGGGCAGGCTCAGCAGCTGGTCACTGGCGATAGTCTCACGGATGGCATATGGCAAGCAAAGAGCCGGCCCTCACAAGCACCAAACCCTGTGAATGGAAAGGATTATGTTGAAATTATCACTCTAGGACCTGTGGAGGCCCCCAGACACTGCAGGCACACTGGTGGGCCCTGGGCTTGGGAAGCACAAGCAGGAGGATCCCTGGAGTTTGCTGGCCAGCCAGGCTGACTGAAGGAGTCTGAGTTCCAGGTCAGTGAAAGATAACATCTTAAAAAAGGTTGGCCTTTGATCTCCATGTGCATATGCACACACACACCACATTTATATGCACACACACATAAACATACAAATTTATTATATACTTATGCCCAATTTATGAGCCCCTTAAACAGAATCTAAACAGCCTGGGTTTCTGAATCAGCATTCTTCTGAAATATATTTTTTGCCTCATGATCTCTCTCTCTTTTTTTTTTATTTTTATGTTTCAGGGTTCCTCTGTGTAACAACTGGAACTCGCTTTGTAGACCAGGCTGGCCTCGAACTCACAGAGATCTGCCTGCCTCTGCCTCCTGAGGGTTAGGATTGCCACCACCCAGCTTGATCTCTTTCCTAATTTACAATTGTCTACCATTCTCTCAAAGTAATTACTTCCCTCTCTCCCTCCCTCTCTCTTTCTCTCTCAGGAGTCTCTTACATCCCTTGACCTTGAACTTCTGATTCTCCTGCCTCAACCTCCTGCCTGCAAATGCTGGGACTACAAGTATGTGACCTGGTGCCCGATTATAAAGTGTTATTTATAGAATCCAGAGCGTCATGAATACTAGGCAAGTACTCTACCAAATGAGCCACACCCCCAGGCCTGTCAAAGCAATTTCAACACTCCTTGAGAAAAGAAATGAGCAAAAGTCAAATTCTATTACAATCAGCCCCTGGGAACGGAAGATTCTGCTTTGTTGGGCTTCTGGTGTTTCCAAATATAGCAGAAAATACAAAGCAGCAGACATGTTCCTCGGTAGGAAAGGGTCAGCTATGCCAACAAGGCAGTGAGAGGAGTCACAGAGGAATCCTTCACAATTGGGAAACAATATAAAAGTGCTGCCCACGGCATAATCACAAATGAAAACACAACCAAAATATATGCATATGTTATCCTTAAATAGATGTAGGAATTAATTAGATGCTCAGAAGAACTATATACATCAAGAAAGAAGGCTTGGGCCCAAGTTCCATCTCCAGAAGCCAAATAAAAGAGCCAGGCTCATTGGCCAGCCAGCCCAGCTGAGTAGTGGATTCCAGGTCAGTGAGAAACTCTTTCCCCAATAACAACAGGGACAGCTCCTGAAGAATTATACCCAAGGTTAACCTCTTGCCCACACACACACAGACAGATATACACAGCCACACATGGGGCAGGGTGGCAGGAGCCATCCTAACCAAATTAGCAAACTCCAGGTAAAACTGAGCAATCTTGTCTCCAAAAGAAGAGAGAGAGTATCTTGAGGAATGACATCCAAAGTTGTTGTCTGGTCTCCATGTGTACCCATACACACAAACACACAAACATAAATTGTAGACATAAAAATTCGGAGGAAGCTATTTTTGAGGACAGTGTTTGGGAAACAACAACATTGATGGGAGAGAAAGCAAAAACTTGGGACAGAATATGTGTGTTGTACACCTGAATCTAGGGCAAAGGCTTGCCTGTTTCTAACTGACTTTGTGTTTCACAACAGTTTAAGATGTATTTTATTTTAAATTGTATATGCGTTGGGTGGGTGCATGTGATTGCAGATGCCTACAGAAGCCAGAAGAGGGTCTCAGACCCCATGGAGCTGGAGTCACAGGCAGGTGACATAGGAACTAGGAGTCAAACACAGGTCCTCTGCCGAAGCAGAACGTGCGTAACTGCTGAGCCATCTTTACGTTTGCAGCAAAAGTGAACGGAAGACGTAGCCATTCCCTGTGTACCTGCCATTCACACTCGAGTGGTACCCTAGTTTCATTTCTGTTGTTGAGACAAATTACCCTGACACGAAGTAAAGTGGGGGAGAAGGATTTAGTTTATCTCACAATTCCAAATTTCAGTCCATCGTGGTCGGAACGTCACCACAGCAAATGCCTAAGGGAGCTAGTCACGTCAAAAGTAGAACGGTGCCTACTTGATGCTCAGCTAGCTTTGTATGAGCTGGTACAATACAGGGCCCAACAGCAGAGAATGGTGCCACCTACTTCCACACTGGGTCTTTCGCCATCAATTCCAGCAATCAAGACATCCCCACAGACATGCCTACAGACCCCCTTGACCTACACAGTCTCTCACTGAGATTCTCTTCCCAAGCCATTCTAGGCTGTATAAGATTGACAGAACTAACCATGACATGTAGCCTTTCCCACCATCAATATCTGCATGAGAGTGGCCCATTTATTATAAACCTGATAGTCTCTTTATCCTCTAAATGCCCTGGTTTCCATTAGGGCTCAGTCTTGGTGGTGTACATTTTATGGGCTTGGACATGTGTACAATGACATATTTACCATTTTAGCATCATGCATGCCATATATGGTGCAGTTTCACTGTCTTCTGTGTTCCAGCTCTTCACCCCTCCCGTCCCCAACCCCTGTCAACACATGATCTGTTCACCCACCACCCCACTGGTATCCCTCTTCCAGAATGTCATAGCGTTGGAACTTCATGGTACATAACTCCTTCAGTGGCCTCTTTCACTTGGTGATCCGTATTTGAGATTTCCTCTTCACCGCTGTCACGTATGTAGGGAGATGGCCCAGTGATTAGCGTGCTTGCCTCACAAGAGTGAGGACAAAACTTTAGATCCCAGATCCCACATTAATGCTGGGTGGGTGTAGCAGCCTGCCTGGAATTCCAGCCTTAAAGGGCAGAGATGGGATCCCCAGAGCTAACTGGCTAGCAAGACTAGCGGTATCAACAAGATCTAGGTTTGCTAGAGAGACCCTGCCTAAGGTGGAAGAGCAATCAAGAATGGTTCTTGGCATCAACCTTAATCCCTCCCCCCCCCCACAGGCATGCACACACATGGAAAACACGCATATGCATACAGGTATAACACACATGGGGGGGACAAGATTCCTCTATCTCTTTTCATGTCTTAATAGCTCGTTTCCTTCAACACCGTATAGCATCCCACTGTCTTAAACGTCACAGCTGTCCCGCTCACCTAGTAAGGGACATCTTTTTTGCTTCTAATTTTGGGTAATTGGAAATATGGTAGCGGAAAGCACCCATATTCAGGTATTTATAAACATAAGTTCTAGACTCCTTTGTATAAATATTAAAAAGTGCGATTGCAGGACCAAATAGCAAGAATAAATTCAGTATTAAAAGGGTTTCCCACACTATCTTCTAGGGAGCCTGAATCATTCATTTTTGCATTCCTACCAGGCAAAGTCAATTCGCCACTCTGTCTGCTCCCTGCCAGCATTTTGGGTTGTCACTGTTTGGGACTGGGAGGCCCCGATAGCTGTGCAATACTGTCCTTTGTGTAGGTACGCTAAAGATGGCCATTGTTCCCTTGTGGAGAAAGAATTTTCTTATGTTTCTTTTATACAGATATAATAAAGGTCAGGGGTCACAGAGGAAGAGGGAGAGGAAAGATGGTAAGAGCCAGAAAAACAGGAAGTTTCCTGTGAGAGCACTCCTAAAAAAGTCAGAGAAGCCCCACGTATGCAGTCTCATCAACACGGCTGCCTAAGCAGGACTGAGCAAGGATTACACCAATAGATGTGTTCCTATGGAAGGGGGGGTCTATAGGGCCTCAGCCATAGGCAGAGAACTAACTTTGGTGACCAAGGAATGCTAAGAGCATTAGAAATATGTCTTCTCCAGATAAAAGCTCCCATCACCACCACCCCGTCCCCCACACTGGTTATCCAATAACAAGTGGCTGGCCCTAAAAAAATCATATCCGTACAAGTAACATTTTACCAACTGCGGTGGTTATGTTTATATATTTAGGAATATATATTATATATAAACAATTTATAAAATGGAGGCCATGAATTAGAGAGAGAGCAAGAACAGTGGGGAGTATATAGGGTTTGGAGGGAGGAAAGAAAAGAGGAAAATAGTTATATTTTAACTTCCAAAAAAAAAGAATCCCTTATTACCACCCCTTTATAGATGGAAACTCAAAGACAATGAGTTTAACAAGGACACTTGGCTAGTAGGCCCTTTGTGAGTTTAGTTAGCACCCCACCATCTCTGGAATAGACCATCACACTGGAATGGGCTTTGCCTCTTAATATAGGAAAGGACTATCTTAGCCAGGATCTAGAAGAATTGGCAAGCAGAACCAATTGTTGAAGAGAACTGAAAGTGTGATAAGGTCTCTAAGAAGTCATGACTTTCATTGCCTCTTAGTAAAACGTCACCTGTCTGAAAGTGTTGTAGAAGCAGAAGACAGATGTGGGGTCAGAAATCGGCTCCGTGTATATCACTTCTCATGCGTAGGCATCTCACTAAACAGCTCTAATCCTATCTGCCACTTGGGAGAAATGTCCTCTTTAGTTTATCGTGGACAGAATAAATGGTGACACATAGTAGACACGGAGTATTGTCAAGTCAGTGCCCCATTCAATAGTCGTCTTTCTTATAACTCCTTTGGGCTGGAAGCATGCTTAATGTAACAATATTCACAAGTGTGACTTGTTTTTTTTAAAAAATGATTTATTTATTAATTTATTATGTACACAGTATTCTGCCTGCATGTACATCTGCAGGCCAGAAGAGGGCACCAGACCTCATTACAGATGGTTGTGAGCCACCATGTGGTTGCTGGGAATTGAACTCAGGACCCTTGGAAGAACAGCCAGTGATCTTAACCGCTGAGCCATCTCTCCAACCCACAAGTGTGACTTGTTAAGGGTGAAAGGTGACTAACCCGTGGAGCGCTGTACTCAGAAAGCCTTAGTGTAGCTCTCTCCTGGTTCAGTTAGTTCTCGTGAGAGCAGGCTGTTATAAAATGCCTTGCCACATGCCTGCGTGACTGCTGTACCATGCTGTAGGACAGCCACAAAGCCCTCAGGAGAGGCCAGCCGAGGGACGTCCCCCCAAGCTTGCATAGTCAGCACCTAAAGCTGTGCGCTACAGAAACATCTTCATACACATACATACACACATACATGTATATTAGCCAGCACCAGGCATTCTCTTACAGCTCCCTAAAATGGACTTGGGGGAAATGATTTGGGGAAAGCTTCTCTCTTGCACCGGTTTATGCACACCTTAGCTTCAAGGCATACAAATGTGATCCAAACAGAGAATTTAAGACGCTTTCTTGGGGGAATGGAGAAATGGCTCCGTTAAGAAAGGGCTTGTCACACGAGCATGGTGACTTGAGTTACAGCCCCGGCATCCACGTTACAAGTGTGCACCTGTAACTCTAGGGCTGCTGGGGCTGAGTGGAAACAGAACAATCTTTAAGGCTTGCTGGCCAGCTCAGTAACATGCGTTCCAGGCTCAGTGAGAAGCAGCCTCAAAAATTAGGTGTGTGATTGAGAAAAACGTCTAAGGCTGACCCCTGGCCTCCACTACACATGCACTCATGAGCAGCGTTCTGGAGATAACAACAGGAAGATCACAAGTTCGAGGTCATCCTCAACTATATACTGAATTGTAGGCCAGCTTGTGATGCGTGAGACCCAGTCTCAATAAAATAAGTGGATAAATGAATAAATCCAGTCAGAGATCAATTGTAATGAAAAGAGACATGCCCATATGCCACTAGCATGTAGTTTGTCCTTCTGAGAGTCAGCTCCAGCACAGCTCTAAGCCTACAGTCATGTCCAAGCTGCTCTCTTGTATGCATTGACCTTAACCTGTCTGTATTAATGTGATGTTTCACATTTGGGACAGATTTTAGTCATAGGAAGAAAAATAACTATGCCTGAGAAGTAAGCATAAACTATGAGTATCCTAAGCAAACGGGATGCATTAATTGTCCACTTGACAAGATCTGGGGTCACCTCGAAGGCAACTCTCTGGATACGTCTATGAGAGTTTCTAGACTGGGTTAATTGATCTGGGAGGACCCCTAAATGTGAGTGGCACCAAGCCGCCAGCCTGGGTGCCGGACTGAATAAAGTGGAGAAAGGGAGATGAGCGCCACCATTTGTCGCTCCCTGCTCTCTGTCTTCCGATTGTGAGCAGCCACCTCAAGCTCTTGTTTCCATGCCTTCCCCGCCAAGATGGACTACAAACCGTGAGCTGAAATAACCCTTTCTCCCTTAAGTGACCTTTGTCTGTTATTTTTTGCATAAATGAGAAAAGTAAAGTACTCTTGGACATGTGCATGGCTGTCCTCAGGTTAAGGACAGATGCCAAGAGACAGATTGGGTAAAGGGGCTAAGAACAAGCCCTTCCTAGTCTGTGCTGAGCACTGACGACTGCACATCATTTCCTGGGTTTGTCCGGTTTCTTTGAGGCCTGGAAAGATGACTATCTAAAGAACTCTCCAGAAGAACCCGTCTCCTTCCACCCCAGCTTCCAAACCTACTGATGTGGAAGTTTAGAGGAGCCTCCGCCGTGAGTCAGTCACTTGCCCGCCTGCTAGCTCCAAAACAGCAACAAGGCTTCTGACCATATGTAAACTAGTCCTTCCTTTTGCCATCAGAAAATGAAGTCCTCTAAAGGGAGGGGCTTTCTGGGCCGAGTATGTTCCTTGGTGGTTAAAGCCCAAGGATTCAGATCCCCAGCATACATGGTAGCCTTGGAAGGCTGAGACAGGGAAACCCCAGAGCAAGCTGATTGGTCAGACCAGCCGTATCAGTGAGCTCTGGAGTTGATTGAGAGAGCCTGTCTTAAAGACTATGTTGGAAGAATAATGAAATTAACTTCAGGCCTCCACCTGCACACAATCCCATGATCTACATGCATGTGAACCTTCACACACACACACACACACACATACACACACACACACACACCACAAAAAAAAAAAAAAGAAAAAACCTTTCCAAGATGACAGTTTCCTTGTTTCTGTTGTGTCTTTGTTGAATTCTCAGTCCAGGGTGGACCTAAAAGCCCATGGGTTGAGAAGAAACACAGCAATAGTTTAGACTTGGCACCACAGTAAGTGGTTCTTCTCTCCGCATTGGTCACGTGGTCCTAGGTCGATTACTGCTTGCTCTTTTTAAAGGAAGCCAGCAATCGCGCTGGTCTGGCAGGGCTGTAGTTAGGATATGGAGGTAACCTAAACTCCCCGGGCCCTGCGCCAAAGGACCTAGTACATGGGGACAATTACCACTGTAGGCAGCCTCCCTAGTCCGTGTAGTATGTGGCCTATATCACAGGGAAGGCAGGAAGGAGTCTGACCTTTGCCGGCTTTACCAATGTAAACAGAAGTAGCAAAAAAGCAAACCGCCCTTTGCCCAGCACTCCCGCAACAAATCTCTACTGCAGAGAAGCAGCTCTCTCTCTGTACCTCTGGGCAGTGACCCTTTGGGGGTCGAACAACTCTTTCTCGAGGGTCTCAGATCAGATCTCCTGCATATCAGATATTTACATTATAATTCATAACAGTAGTAAAATTACAGTTATAAAGTAGCAATAAAGTGATTTTATGGTCGAGATTACCACAACTCATTAAAGCTGTATTAAAGGGTCAAAACATTAGGGAGGCTGAGAATCACTGATCTAGAGTTATGAGCCCCATCCTGGGACATGCTCCCTGGAAATTTACTCTATCTTTATGTTAGCCGCCAAACAAACAAATCAGGGCTTACTAAGCAAAGTGCAGGTGCAAAATTATCCGCTTTTTAAAGTATTGATAAAGGTTCACTAATCTATAACTAAATCAGTAAGCTATAGGGTACCTAGGACGATGACTCGCTCCCTTGGATCACACTTACAAGGCGCAAGGCACGCTTTAGGAGAGCAGTGTCCGGACACATAACAAACGCATGTTTGCATCCTGAGGTCAAAGCACGGAATAAGTGCGGTGGTGAAAACTGAGCCCATATGGATGGCGGTTGACTCTGTCTAATTTAGGTCTGTCTATAACTAGAATATAAAGCCACCATTAAAAATAGCTGAATATGGCAAGATGGCTTGTTGGGTAAAAACACTTGCCAGGCCAGTCTGATGACTTGAACTTAATCTCCGAAACCCATGTAAAATGCCCAGTGTGGTGGTATTCCTCTGTGGCATTCTCCTACGGCACTCGGGAGGCTGGGTGTTATTGTGTGTACATGTATGTGTGTAGGTATGCGCCTGTTCCTGTGGGTGTGGGTGCATGTGTTTCCAGAAGATAGCCATGAGTGTTGTTCTTCCGGTAGTGACTCTTTTGGTTTTAGAGATAGGGTCTCCCATTGGTCTAAACTTGTCAAATAGGCAAGGATGAGTGGCCAGTGAAACCGCAGGGACTAACCTATCTCTGCCTCCCCAGCTCTGGGTTTACAAGAGTGAGCTGGGCCCAGCTTTTCTTCATGTGGGTTCTAGGGGGAAATTTGAGTTCTCACGTTTGCAAGGTATGCACCTTACCAGCTAAACGATCAGCCAAGCATTTCCCCCTTCTCTATGAACATTGCTTAAAGTCGATTTGAACAGGACTTAGGGTTTTAAGTCACTGGCATATTTAACTCACTTTTCCCCTGATGCTCTGTATCGAAGTCAACATCTACGCAATTCCAGGAGCGGGTGGAAGCACGGGGGACGCAGCTGGGCTTGGCCTGAGTGGACCTTGAGGACAGGCCCACAGGGACAGACAGACACACATTCACCAGAGCGCAGGTGGCCAGCATCACTCTTGTAGTGAAATCATGAGTTTTGCATTTTGCATTTTACAGAAGAGGACACAACATAATCATCGTTTTTGTTCACTCGAGTAAACATCTGACAATGTCCAATTCAGCGGGCTCTGCCTCGGTCACAGCAATGTTGTCAGATGTGTGGCTCACCCCATCATCCTGACAGTGCGAGAAAGGCTGGGCTTTTTTTATCCTCCTTTTTCTTTGTGTGTGTGTGTGTGTGTGTGCGTGTGCGTGTGTGCGTGTGGAGGTCAGAGGACAACCTTAGCTGTCATTCTTAAGAACCACATACCTTGTTTCTAAGACAGGGTCTCTCACAATTTACCTAGGCCGCCTGGTCTGCAAGCCCCAGAGATACAGCTGCCTCCATGTCTCCCAAACACCTCTGTGGTTGGCTATTTGTTTGTTTGTTTTGTTTTGTTTTGTTTAGCATACTGAGAGGGAAAGACAGGACAGATACACGGGAGCAAGGGAGAAGAGGGAGGAGAGGGGAAAAGAGAGAAAGAGAGAGAGAGGTTTAGTATATAGAGAGTATCCCATATTCTAAACATGAGACAACTGTTTTCTGAGGCTTTGGTTTGTCTGGTAGCCTGAGACTTGGCATAACCACATGCTTGTCGCCAAGTCTGGCAACCTGAGTTCAATCCCCGGGACCAACATGACAGGAAGGAAACTGTGGCCAGTTGTCCCCTCACCTCCACACACATGCCACACACAAATAAACAAAGCTACTGATCAATTTTTTACTTACAAGAAAATAGATCGACATGTTTTTGAATAGGCACAAGTGTCCCATGTCACCATGGAAGTGCCTGATGCTGGCTGGACGCATTGCTAAGGTGGCGATGCCTCATTGCTCCCTCATGACAGGCGCTGTCGCCTTGCACTGAGCAGAGGAGTTGCAGGCAGGGTGGTCATTTGTCGCTGTACAGAATCTAACCCTCAGTGACCTTCTGTTGGGAACTGTCTGTGTCCAGAATGACCATCCCCTGACCTGATTTCTCCCTGGGGACCACAAGTAGAGATTTTCCAACTCTAGCATCTTTCTCCATTTCCTGTTAAAAATTACAAATGCATGATTGTTTCTAGAATGAGGAAGTGGTGGAACAGTCATCAGTAGTGGCGGATGAAGTGCGTCTCCCCCCTTTTCGATTTCTTTTTCAGCATTGCTGAGAACACACTGAGGTTTTTTAATTATTATTTTTTAGTTAGCTTACAGAGTAGCTGGTTTCTTTGTGGCATGTTCATACACACTTAGTTCTGATTGACCCTTTCTGCAATCTCTTTGCTCCCTCGTTCCTGTTCAAGCCTCCACCCAGCACTCATATGCTATATCACCTCCCTCCTTTCTCCCTTACAGCCTCTTTGCCTTTCTCTAGGGCCCCTCTCTAGGCTTGCTGGCCCCTACACTCACTTACGGCTCACAGCTGCACACACAGAAGACTTAGAAGCCAGGACCTGCAGCGAGAGCGAACACGCCATGCCTGTCTTCTCGGTCTGGGCTGCCCCACTTAATATATTTTCTAGTTCCATTTATTTTTCTGCAGATGTTTGGTTTGGTTTTTGTTTTCTCTGATTGAGCAGTTAGGCATGCTTTGGGCTTTTTGTTTTGTTTTATAGATAGGTTCTCCTGTGATAGCCCAGACTGACCTGGTGCAGGGGACCCTTCCACATTAGCCTCAGGATAACTGGGACTACAGGCCTGCACCTCCACACCAAGCTGAACTCATAGGTCTTTATTTATTTAAAGTTTTTGGTCAACTTGTTCTTGTTCTTTTTGATACTCCAGTTATTCTAGACTTGGCCAAGCCTAAGATCTACAGAGTAGGCCAGAAGACTGGAGATGCCTATGAGACTTCTGGTTACAGCCCAACGTAATGCTGCCTGTCCAGAAGACTACAGGTTTGGCTAGCCCCACCTCTATCTGATAGCATGAGACTCACCTACCTTACCAAGGGCTGCCTTTGTAACTGACATTAGCTGACTTTGTATGCTAATCATATCTACTGAATTTCTCCCCAGCAACAGCCCCAGTGGTGTTTAGCAAAACAGTGAATCTGAGCATACCGATACATAAAAACGACCAACACAGATGGCTTCTTTTTTTTTTTTTTCCAGGAATATTTCAAGCTCGTTGCTATAGACTGGATGTTTGTGCCTCCCTCCCCAAATTAACATGTTGGAGGAGACTGTTTTACTGAACATAAGTAACAAATCAGGTCATACTTGGAAGGCACAAGGCTTTAATTCTGTTTGTTTGTCTGTGTTCCGTATGCCTTCTGTCGTCCTGGTTTCTTTTCTTGTTGCCATGATAAAATATCCTGATAAAAACAATGTAAGAAGAAGGGGTTTATTCTGCCTCACAGTTCAAAGGGACGCAAGGGGACCGTGCGTCGTGAAGTCAAGCCGGCAGGAGCTGGAAACAGCTGGTAACATCACGTCACACCCACGGTCAGAAAAGAGAAAGATAGATGCTTGCTCTCAGTTCACTTTCTCTTGTTACACAGTCCAGGGACCCAGCCCAGGAGATGGTGCCGCCCACAATAAACCTCAAAATGAAGATAGTCTCAGAGCAAGGCCGTGTTCTCAGGTTATCCGAGACCGCATCAAGTTGGCATGTGAAATCACACCTCACCAGTTCGCGGGCTTCCGTCATGCAGGTGCTCTGTCCCTGTGGCTATTTGCGTGTTAGGCTGAGAGTCAGAGTTAGAGAGTAAGCAAGTGGACCTAAGTCTCGAGGGAAAGCTGGGGCACAGCCATCCTGCTCTGAACACAGAGATTCCACAGCCTTCCCAGGTCAAAGTCTCCAAAACATTGGTGGAGAAGACAGGATGGGAGTGGAGGTTTTGAAAGATGTTAGGCATAGCGCTGATCCCCACTTAAACTGTCTTCCCTGTGCTTACCTTGTGGCCTCCTGCTGACATCTCTCAAAGATGACTTTAATTTTACGTAGGACATGTGTTTTAAGTGCGCATCCCTGTTCTGCTTTTTAAGTTCCCTTCCCCCGCCCTTTTACTTTCAGCAGAAACAGGAACAATTAGACCTGCACAGTCAGGTAGAAGAGGAGGAAGGTGAACCATAAACCGGCTGGCCCCGGTCCTCAGGCTGGCTGAGGACAGTTCCTGCCTTGGTATGCCGGCCTTGGATACACTGGTCCCTGGGCCAGGCCCAAGCCAGACACTCATTGCTAGTCATGAAACGGCAGTAGGCGCTGAGCAGATGACCTAATAAGTCACTTCAGTTGTTCTTCCTCTGCTCCTGAAGCCCAGGCACTAGGAGTCCCCCGGGCCTGGTGAGTTCTTCACCCTTGTTCGGCAGTCTCTGTCAGAGCGCCCCCCTGATGTCAGTCAGACCCTGGCATGGGGATGAGCTATTGCTTGGCCTTTGTAAGGGGAGAGAGCTCAGGCACTGCACTGCTGCGCACTGTGCAGCTAAATGAGGAAGTGGAAGGGGTGGTAGACGGTTGTCATTTCTTCTCTCAACATCCCAATACATTACACTGTCAACTGCCTCCTTTGTCCATTGTGGTAGGTTGACCGTCATTGGCCCCTATAAGCTCATAGAGAAAGCCACTATTAGGAGGAGGTGTGGGCTTGTTGAAGTGGGTGTGGCCTTGTTGGAGGAGTATATCACTGTAGGGGTGGGCTTTGAGGTCTCCCTTGCTCAAGCTTCCCTTAGTGTGACTTTTAGATCATTTCCTGTTGTCTGCAAGATATAGAACTCTCAGCTACATTGCCAGTTCCAGGTCTGCCTGCATGCCACCATGCTCCCTGACATGATGATAATGGACTGAACCTCTGGACTGTAAACGAGCCACCCCAATGAAATACTTTCCATTATAAGAATTGCCTTGGTCATGGTGTCTCTTCACAACAATAAAAACTTTAACTAAGACAACCACTCATCATCTTCAGTGCTGAAATTCCTTCAAAACCACATACGCTCACCAGGTTCAGCTTGTCTTCTCTGCTCAAATTGCAATGGTTCTTCTCTCAACCCCATCTCTCTTTAAAACCAAAGATCCCTCAAAGCTTTGGACTGGGGCACTGTCTTGATTGCTAAAGTACTTGCTATGCAAGCATGAGAACCAGAATTTAATCCCCAACACCCGCATAAAAAGTTGGTCATGTGATCTGGAATGATGACTCAAGGGTTAAGAGCATTCGTTGCTCTTCCAGAAGATCCAGGTTCAGGTCCCAGCACCCATGTAGCAGCTCACAACCATCCATAACTCCAGTTCCAGAGGATCCAACATTCTCTTCTGGCCACCATGAGCACCAGGCATAGGGGCAGGCAATGTGGTACACAGACAAGACATAGGCTCAGGCAAAACACCTGTACAAATACATCTCTAAACAAACAAACAAAACGATGGGTATGATGCTACACTTTTAATTCCAACACTAGAGAGGCAGAAACGGGGGATCCTGGAGCTTTCCGGACAGTCAGCCCCGCCTACTTCGTGAGCTCTAGGCCAATGAGAAAAGCCTAGGTGGGACTAGCATGGTGGCACCTGTGTTCAATCCCAACACTCAGAGAGCAGAGGCAAACAGACCTCTGTAAGCTGGGGGCCAGCCTGATCTACATGGCAAATTCCAGGCCAGCCTGATCTACATAGCAAATTCCAGGCCAGCCTGATCTACATAGTAAATTCCAGGCCAGCCAGAGCTACATAGCAAGCCTCTGTCTCTAAAAACCAAAACCCAAGCAAAGCAAGATGTGCAGTGCACAGGGAACAAGAGTCAGGGTTGACCTGAGCCCTCTACATACAACACACCAATTTCTCACACATTTGAATCAGCTGAGGCCATCCCTTCCTGCTCTCTACAACATAGATCTATGGAGTGTGCATATCTTTATCTAAGATTCCTAATGATTTGGGGTAGGAAAAAGCAGTTGGAATTCAATCCACCATTTTGAACTAAGTTTTAGAGAGGTTGCTTGAATCCTTCACAGCAACCCTATGGATTACACATTAGCGATCACTTTCATTTTACCAATGAGAAAACAAGATGGCAGCTAAAGGTGTATAATGTGTTTGGTTGGGGAAAAAAAGCGTATGCCTTTAATTCCAACACTTGGGAGGCAGAGACAAGTGGATCTCTCTGAGTTTGAGGCAAGCCTAGTCTAAACAGTAAGTTCAGGGCACAGCCTAGGTTATGTAGAGAAACCTTGTCTTAAAAAAAAGAAAAAAAAAAAAGATGTCATGACTGACAAAGCTCAACAATGCCCCTAAGTCCAGAAAATTGAGTCACCTCCCACACTGGCAAGTGCAGCATGGTCTCACCTAACTTTGTAGGTCCCTGCAGACTCGGAATCCTCTGTGCCAGGACATAGCTGCGTACCCCAGCTGTATGCCATGTCCCCAAGGCCCCTCCAACACTACCACTCCTATTCCACTCATCCACCCATTGACTCATTCATTCACCTGTTCCCGAAGTTGCACTCTGAGAATAGCCTATGATGCACACTCTATGAGAGCAAACCTGGTATCCCTCTCTGCTGCTAAACTGTCCCTCAATCTTCAGATGGAGATGCTGAGAACAAACTAGAGAAAACCTCCCAGGACCACAGAGTGAGAGCAACTGGAAGGACAGCATGGCTGAGAAAGGGCCTGCCAGTCCCCAGAAGTCACATTTGGAAGGGGGAGAGAGGGTTGGGTGTGTTGGTTCACACTGGAAATCCCAGTGCTGAGGAGATAGAAACAGAGAGACTCCTGGGGTCTCTAGCCAGTCACCCTACCCTATTCAGCAAGTCCCAGGCCAGATCTCAAAAATTTGAGGCAGATGATACCTGAGAAATGACACCTGAGGTTGTTGTCCCCTGGCCTACAGACGTCCACACATGCAAGATCACAGAGGCAGGAAGGCAGATTCTCTGTCTTCACAAACTGGCACCTAATACTCTCTGCCTTTTGAAAACAGATAACACATAGATGTTGTTGAAAACCTAGAATACTCACTCCCTAACAATATCTGTAGGTCTTAGAACATTCGTTTTGTATGTCAATAGCTAAAATCATATTTAACATGTTATTTTTCCGTAGGATGTGCTGGAAGCTGAGCACAGGGTTGGAGGCTCAAGCAGGATAACCAAGAGTTTGAATCTAGCCATACTACATATATAATTTCCTTTTCACACACACACACACACATACATATATATAAATGTGTCTTCTGTAACTTTTTTCATTGAATGGTTCCAATAGAAACATGAATTTCAGCTACATTTATGAGAGTCAACATTTCAATGAAAAGAAAGTAAATGGTACACGGATGAGATATTTGCTGTAGGCCAGGAACTAGATATTTTCTATAGATTAAAAACTACATCAGAGGCTGGAGAGATGAGTCGGTGATTAAGAATGCATATTGTTCTTTCAGAGAACCTGAAAACACCCCTGTTGACTGACAACCGTCTGTAACTCTAGTACCAGAGGGGTCGGATGCCTCCTGCCTCCAGGGGCACCAGCACTCGTGTACATATGTGGTCCACTCATACCACATACGTCAACAGACACACACCCAATGATAAATAAAAACAAATCTGTAAAAGCTACAGGTTCCTAGTGTGCACCTGCCCTGGATTCAAGCCCTAACAGCAAAAATAGACAATAACCCAAACTACGTGATTATTATGTTATCTAATCAATACCCTATTTCTGAGAACCAAAACTGAAAATTTCCAATTTTCACTACTGCAGATAGACCTTTACATTACTGCCCTCATCTGCAATGGTCTTCAAATAAGAAGCGCCGTGGC
This sequence comes from Chionomys nivalis, assembly GCF_950005125.1. Taxonomy (NCBI): domain Eukaryota; kingdom Metazoa; phylum Chordata; class Mammalia; order Rodentia; family Cricetidae; genus Chionomys; species Chionomys nivalis. Next base: position 49,592,042 of record NC_080099.1, read on the forward strand.
TAATGGGCTTTGACACTTGCATGATTTGGAGTGACTTTAAGTCTCTGTGTCCTCACCTGAAGAATGGCATAAATCACGTGCTGTAGGTCAGTCTATCTTGACACAAGCATAGAGACATCTGAGAAGAGTGGTGTGGGCAGGCCCAGCCCACTGTGGGCAGGGCCTCTCCTGGGCAGGTGTTTGTGGGTTGATTAGAAATAAGGCTGAGTAAGCCATGGGGAGCAAGTCCGTAAGCAGAGTTCCTCCATGCCTTCCGTTTCAGTTCCAGCTTCAAGTTCCTAGTTTTGTTTCTCTCAATGGACTGTGACCCAGGATATGTAAGATAAATACCTCTCCCAACACACACACACACACACCACAGAATTTGCCTGTGAACGAGGTCTTTATCACAGCAACAGAAAGTACCCTAAGACAATGTATCTATTTCCCATTGCAATATCAAAATACCTGAGTAAATTATATTATAAAGAAGAAAAATTTGTGTGAGTCCAAAGTTTCGGTCCGGTCAGTTGATCCTGTTGATTGGGGATGGTGGTGAGGTAGAGCATCAATCAGGGGTGTGTGGCACGCTCACCTTGTAGCAGTTGTAGCTGAGAGAGAGAGAGAGAGAGAGAGAGAGAGAGAGAGAGAGAGAGAGAGAGAGGAGCCGGACATCTTACAACCCCACACCCCCCACCAAGTGCCCAAATACCTCCCCACTAGGTCCTGCCTTTCAAAAGTTCCTTATAGTGCCAATCTGGGGACCAGTCTCCATCACCTAGGACATTAGGAGACATTGCGTCTCCAAACTCTCAGACATGGTGCTTCACTGACAACTGCTGGGTGAGGACGAGCCAAGGAGCCCCACCCGCTGAAAAGGAGAGAGAAGTTAGAAACTCAACATTTATCTGAGCCTAGTGCTGAGAGGGTGGGGAAAAACTTCCAGCTAGCTCCAGGTTGGGTGGAATCTCGGGTCGCCGCCTCCTGAAGAGCCATTCCTTCACCCTCCAAAACCATGGCACCACTAAGGAGTACCCAGGTATACTGTTTAAATTTTGGTGGTCACTTTGTCACTTGGGAGATAGTTAATTTTCTGCGGATGTCAATGAAGAAGTTTCTGGGTTGGGTTGAAGTGGGAAGACCCTCGCTGTGAGTGACCTCAACCTGTGAGCATCAGGACTGAGCTGCACAGGAAGGAGAAGGTCACTGGAGCACCTGTACCTTCCCCTCGGCTTCCCCAGTGCAGGTACCACGTGACCAGCCACCTGCCACTCCTGCCACCAGGCGCCGTGGACTGTACCTTCAAACTCTGGGCCAAGATAAACTCTCCGTCAGGTAGTTTGTCACAGCCATGAGACAGGTGACCAACACTGCCAGTTCTGGTGGGATTTGCAAGCACAAACATCTGGTGCTCAGTTGGAAAGTATCTGCAAGGATGGCCACCTTTGGTCACCTCTGACTTTTAAAGGGACGTTCTGAAGACAGGAACTGAGGCGGAGGAAGGCTGCTTACTAGATTGCTGTCAGGCCCATGTTCAGCTACCTTTCTGACACCTCCCTAGACCATCTTGTCAGGACTGGGACCGCCCACAGTGGCCTGGGCCCTGCCACATCAGTTAAAACTCAAGATACTGTTCCTTAGGCCTACCCACAGGACACTCTGATGAAGGCAAGTCTTCAATTGAGAGATACGTGACATCTCCAGTCATATCCAGGAAGAGAGATCATATGTCTAGGTTTGTGTCAAGTTGACAAAAATTGACCAACGCACTCATGTTGGAACATAATCCCTAAAGTCACATGGCAGTGGAACTCGGGAGCGATATATTTGGCAGGTGTTGAGTCATGGGCCTGTCCTCAATAATGAAACGAACCATTAATGAATCAGTGAATTAATGGGTTAGCAAGGAAGCCAGTCTGTTATAAAATTCAGTTCAACACAAGGCACATTGGTGCATGCCTGCAGTTCAGTACTCCTGAGGCAGAAGCAGGGGGATTAGAACTTTAAAGTCATCTTCAGCAATGTATTGAATTTGAGACCTGCCTGGGCTACATGAAAACCTGTCTCAAAATCAGCAGTAAAGAGCAGTGGCCACTCTTCCAGAGGACCTGGATTCAATTCCCAGTACCCATACGATGGCTCACAACCATCTATAACTCCAGACCCAAGGGCTCCAACACCATCTTCTGACCTTTGCAGACATCAGGTACACACAAGGTGCACAGACAAACATATGAGGGACATACTCACACGTATACAATAAAAAAACTAAAGTCCAGGCCTGGGCCGCCTTGAGTTCTGTCTTGCCCCGTCACCAGGAAGCCCCTCACCCCAGCTTTCCAGCCTTCAGAACTGTTGAGCAAATTCTCTAAGGTTAGAGCTTTTACTTCCCGTTCCTCTTTGGTGTGAAAAGCAGGCGAGGAAGGGGAGAAAGTGAAGAGTGGACAGAAAGTAGCGGAGAGATCAGAAAGGGACCCATGGTGAGTCCTCCTATTACACTCTGCGGCTAAAGCAGGCCGCAGAGGCTCTGGGGAGCATCGCTGCCCCCGAGGGCCTCCTGTCTAACTCCGGCTGAGAGTTAGATGCCAGATGCCGTATGAATCTTAGAGCTGGTGAAAAGGAGAAAGCTCAGCTGGTTAAGTGCTTGCCTTTGTAAGGAACAGAGTTCAATCTCCCGAATCCACACTGGAAAAAAAAATTCAGGCATGATTACACATGCTTTAATCACAGTACCAGGGAGATACAGATAGGTAGCTCCCTAGGCTTTGCTAGCTGCCAGCCTAGCGGAATCAGCAGGTTGCAGGCTAGTGAAGAGCGTCAATTTCAGAAAAAGAAAAGAAAACAAAACAAAACAGAAAACCGGTGCCGTGCAAGTTTCTTCCAGAGGCGGTGAGTGTACTGACTAGTTTTATGTCAATTTGACAGGCTGCTGTCAGCAGAGAGGAGGGAGCCTCAACTGAGAAAATGCCACTATTAGTCCCTGTTGTAGGCAAGACTGTAGGGTGTTTTTTTAAATTAGTGACTTATGGGGAAGGTCCTAGCCCATCATAGGTGCTGTTATCACTGGGCTGGTGGCCCTGGGTTCTTTAAGAAGGCAGCTTGCGTAAACCTTGAAGAGAAAGTCAGTAAACATCATTCCTCCACGGACTCTGCATCAGCTCCTGCCCCTGGGTTCCTGCCCTGCTTGAGTTTTTGTCTTGGCTTCCTTTGATGATGAACTGTGATGGAGAAACATAAATAAACTTTTTCCTCCCCAAGTCATAGTTGGTCATAGTGTTTCACCGCAGTAATAATAACCCTCACCAAGAGAGGAAGTGACAGTCGTCCTACCCAGCCATTACATCGTGCCTAGGAAATAAAACAATGACCAGCATAGCACAAAATCCATAAAGGTACAACAGTGTCGTACATAACTTGGTGGCTATCAACAGCTTTCTAATTGGTCTCAAAGCCTGCTCAAAAACATAGAAACCTAGATAACTACTTGAGACTAGTGAAGTCGTAGAGCTTGAAGGAACACCTGAAACTACTGCTTTATTAAATCAGCTTAATTCCCAAGTACTATCTAAACATTTGTCCATAATTATACCCACAGGCAAGCATATCCCTCACCCCTCATCAAGAAAAATTCTTTTTGCAACAGAAAACCACAACCTTTCAAAATGCAGGAAACAAGTGACCATGTGGTGCTTAGTCTCAATTGACACGTCCACAACACAATTCCTGCACCTAAGCTTCAGAGAGCATCGCAGAAGAGGGAGAGGGAAGATATTAAGAGACAGAGGAACAGGAAGCTTGCTGTGAGATTGTATCTCCTAGAAATAGCGGAGACGCTACACCCATGAAGTCTTATCAGCATGGCTACCTAAACAGACCTAAACAGTGGTGACACCAGGGGACATGCTGACATGGAAGAGAGAAAGCTCACAGTATTTCAGCCCTAGGCAAAGAACTATGGGCAACTGGGGGAATGCCGGGAGCAGGAGAAATGATCTCCCCTGGGGAAGAGCCCCACCAATTGGCTAACCAATATCAATGGTCCGTCCTGGGATCAGAAGCACACAAGTAATATGTAAGGAATGAGAAGGTGGCATTTACGTATTTAGGAGCAAATAAACATAACAACTATGGGGGGAAAAGGTCATGAATATGAAAGCAAGCAAAGAGACACATGGGTGGGACGGGTTAAAGGGAGAATACGGAAAGCGGAAAATAATGCAATTACAATTTCAAATAAAAAAGTAGACGGTGCCTGAAGAATGACACACAAGATTGTCCTCTGACCTCCACATATGCGTGAACATAGACATAAACACACAGACACACATATCCACATCCATGTACATCTGCCAACACAAATGCACTTGTACATATCTAAACATGCATACCTATGTGCACACACAGAAATAGATCTCAGAGCTCAAAGGTAGTCTTGAAAGACTAATCATTAATGTTAATAAGTAATAATCAACATGGAGTATTGCTCTTGGACTCATTCTCCCCAGAAGTGTAGACATTGTTACCATCCCTCTTTTGGCCATAACTTCACTGAGACAGACAGGGAGAGTCCTAGTTCTGGGGAGGCAGAAACAGTAGATCCGTGATACCCCCTCTTTGACTATGAAGACATGGGGACTGGTTTTGTTTTGTTTTGTGACAAGATCTCACTATGTGGCCCTAGACGACATGGAACTCACCTTATAGACCAGGCTGTCCTCAAACTCATATAGACCAGGCTGGGTTCCAAGTGCCAGAATTAAAGGCATGTACCAACACATTTGACCTGAATCATATTGGTATTTTTGTTTTTGTTTTTGTTTTGTATTTTGTTTTGGTTGGTTTTTGTTTGTAGCAAACTAGCCCTTGAAGGCAAAGATCTGTTTATTGCCTGAGCTTGCCCTCTCTCCCTGCCCCCCACTGCTGTGCAGGGCACCCTGGGTTGTTGCCTCCAGGTCTTCCTGATCTCTAATGTCCACAGATCTTCCTAAGGTTCCTCATTTGGGTTAATCACCATGGTCTCTGAGGACGTAGAAGAAAAAGAACTCCCAAGCGTAGCAGGCTCTCCGGTGCACTCATTTGTTTATCTGTCCAGGGCAGCCTCCTGATTAAGGATGCTCATCCAGACTCAGGATGGGTGCTGACCACACGGACCCAGAATCACAGTTTTCTTTGAGACAGGGTCTTTCTACATAGTCCTGACTGTCCTGGAACTCGCTCTGTAGACCAGGCTGGCCTCAAATTCACAGAGACCTGCTTGCCTCTGCCTCCTGAATGCTGTGTTTAATGATATGTACCACCATGCTCAGCCCACCACACATAGCCTTTCAATGAATGGTCTTCCAGGCTGCAAGTTGCCATCCCTCAAAACAGTCACTCAAGCATGGACTTTAAAAAGCATGCAGGAGGATATGGCCAGTGATAATGTGTGCTTAATAACAGGTATAGCCTTGGGTTCAATGACAGCACTACAGAAAGCAATTTGTTCATTAATGTATATGTGTGTGCATGTTTTGGAGTACACAGATGTATATGTATGAACAGGTACGTGGACACAGTGTTACCTGTATTTGTGTAGAGGCCAGAAGTCAACCTCAAGCGCCATTCCTCTGGAGCCATCCAACTTGTTTTTGAGACGGGATCTCTCCTGCTTGCCCTGGGACTTACTGATTAGACTAGGTGGCTTGATGGTGACCCCGAGGGATCCACCTGTCTCCACCTGTCTCTACCTCCCCAGCATTAGGATTGTACGTGTGTACCACCATGCCCCGACACAGGTTCTAAAGAGTAAACTCAAGTCTTCACACTCGCAAAGAAAGCACTTAACAGCCCAAACCATCATTCCAGCAAAAGAAAGACAAAAAGGGAGGAGGGAGGGCAGAGGGATGGAGAGAGGGAGGAAAATTATTTTTCAAGTCATGTGCATTGTTTTTTTCAAATGACTAAGTTTCTAGAAGGAAAAGATTTTATTTTTCATACATAACTGCTTTGAAAATAGCACAATTCGTTGCTTCTTTCAGCTTACAATGTACCTTAAAAATTCTTTTAGTGTGTTGCTAAAATTCCTTTCCTGGGAGAGACATAAATAATATCTGTCTCTGCTCCAAGGTGCTAATAATTAACTGATTCCACAGAAGTTCACCCTGGCTGGGTAGTGGTGGCACACACCTTTATTCCCAGTACTCAGGAGGCAGAGACAGAAGGATCTCTGTGAGTTCGAGGCCAGCCTAGTCTACAGAGTGAGTTCCAGGACAGGCTCCAAAGCTACACAGAGAAACCCTGTCAAAAAAAAAAAAAGAAAGAAAGAAAGAAAGAAAGAAAGAAAGAAAGAAAGAAAGAAAGAGAAAGAAAAAGAAAGAAAGAAAAGAATAGAAAAAAGAAAGAAAGTTTACCCAGGGGACCAGTGAGTTTATTTGACTTATTGACAGGGCAATAGGGGAGGGATTATGGGCAGGAGCATGGGCGACCTTAAAGCATCCACACTGGATCCACACTGGAAGCTCTGCACCCAGCTCGATGATGACTCCCCATGGCTGTGTAGATGAAGACCCAGCCCTTCCCCAGTAAATACTCTGGGTCTTCCATGAGAGCCCAAGACCATGTGCAATCAGGAAAGAACTGCATACAACTTGCTGGAAGGAGAGGTTAGGTATTCAGAGGATGTTTCTGGATAGTCTGCACCCTATCCCTCTGTGAGGGAACATCAACAGTCAGAACAAATCCAGCTCTGCTAACCATTTGCAGGCAGGCTCAGCCAACTCCAAAGCTGAGAGCAGTCTGGCTTGTGGACAGCCTCGCACAGCATGCTACCCCTTCTTCCAGCTCTTGCATTATTTCTGACTTCCTCTTCAGCCAGGGTCCCTGAGCCCTGTAGGAAGTGACACACATGTCTAACTGTTCTCCAGCTCCAGCAAGGTACCAAACCCTCATGTCTTCTTGTCAGTCTCCAGAACATGGCTGTTGGCTGCCGAGAGGGCCGTTTCTCCTACTACAAAACACAAGTGAGGACAAGGACAACAGCAATGGAAAAATAACCAAGTGGATATGGGCTGTAGTAATAACCTATGATGGCAAACACAAATGGGGGGCAGCGCCTCAGCCAGCATATCAGCGAACAAAGCAATAGCAGCTGTTTCTCCGCTGGACCCCGAGCTCCCTCCTCAAAGGATTTACATAAGTTCCCAGTACCAAATGTGAATTTCCCCTGTGAAGCGGGCCTTAAGTCTAATCAGAAAGTTGGTCCTGTCTGCAACCGTCTGCACTACTACTGCACTGGCTGGTACAGCTTGCCTGGTGCTTCCGCTGTGAAGCAGGCAGGAGCCACAGCTGGGTTAGGACTTTGGTGGTAATCTCCTCAGCAATTTTAGTAGCACATTCTGGGACTACAGGAGCTAGGAGGAAGGTAGGGGACACTCCTGACCCTACAGGAGCTAGGTGGAAGGGAGGGGACGGTCCTGACCCTACAGGAGCTAGGTGGAAGGGAGGGGACGGTCCTGACCCTACAGGAGCTAGGTGGAAGGGAGGGGACACTTGAAGCTCATGACTAGCTTTGTTTTTCCAAGTCCTGCAAGTGAAGCTTGTGATATCTTCAGCTAACGGGTCTCACCATCTAGTTCAGGAATGTGGGATAATGCTCTTGTACACTGTAAAGACTGTCACTCATAGTAGTTTAATAAAATGCTGATTGGCCAGTAGCCAGGCAGGAAGGATAGGCAGGGCGACCAGATTAAGAGAATTCTGAGAAGAGGAAAGGCAGAGACACAGTCACAAGCCAGATGCAAAGGAAGCAAGATGAGAATGCCTTACTGAGAAAAGGTACCAAGCCACATGGCTAAACATAGACAAGAATTGTGGGTTAATTTAAGTTGTAAGAGCTAGTTAATAATAAGCCTGAGCTAATAGGTCAAACAGTTTATAACTAATATAAGCCTCTGTGTATTTCTTTGGGACTGAAAGGCTGTGGGACTGGGTGGGACAGAAACTTCAGTCTACAAAACAACAGCAGTGTTGACAGCTTCTGTCTTTAGGGATATCCAAGGCCTCGTTAGCCAACAATCTGTAGAGAAGTATTCCCACCTACCTGCTGCCCATTCTCAATCAACAACCTTATGTCTTCTGGCAATACCTGTTTCTCCCCCTCATGCAAAACCCTTGTTTACTCTTAATATTTATAGGCCCAGCCTATTGCAGACTTTTCCCAGTCAGCTTGGTAGGTCACGTCTGTGTCTTAGCCAACCATAAAGTTGCCAAGAATTGCATAGCTGCACCTGGCCCCTGTATAGGTTGTGAACTAATCTCCCATGCTTGCTCCTTCATTTTCTCTTTTCTCAAAGTTGCTTTCACACTTTATGGATCACTCTTCCATGTTGAAATGACTTAGAACCCCTAAAGTCTTTCCTACTTCATACCAATCCTTCCCCACCAAGGCTCCACACTGGTCTCAAGGTCCTTGCTGAATACAGTTCTTCCTCAAGTCTGTGGTGAAAACAGACCTATCAGGCATCACAACTGCTTCCTACTGTTTCCCTCGTACCTACATCCCTCAGTGAGTCTGTCCTTCCTATATTGTTGTGACTCTCCACTGGTGACGACCAAGTGTCTCTACTGGCTGAGCCAGTCCATCGGGGATTGGTATCCCTTGAACTGCCTCAGGTTTTGCAGCTTGTGGTTCAAGGTTAGATGTATGGATACATTCCTCCATTTCTTTTCAAAGTTCAAACTATCCCCACATCCTACCTATCCCCACATCCCATAGCCTCACAACCTCACAGGCTGTGAGAAATTCTTCCACTGCTTGTTCAAAACTTTTCCCTAATTCAAGCAATTCCAGGGCTGAGGATTCTCTGATTGCCATGGTCCCTCACCCAGACCATTGTTAAGATCCCTGTGCACACACTAAATCATGGATTTTCCCTTTCTCAGTGTAAAAGGTCAGACTCAAGACGAATCTTCTGTTGTCTCTATTTTACTCTCTTCCTCTTTGGGGTTCCCCTTATGGATCCCAGATTTCAGGATCAAGGAAGGGTTCTCTATTACTATCTTATCTAGGTCCTCTTCTCTTTTTGTCCCCAGTCTTTACAGAGAGAGAGAGAGAGAGAGAGAGAGAGAGAGAGAGAGAGAGAGAGAAATTCTTCCGTTTCTCCTCTTTTGTCTAATGTATCTGCTAAGCTGGAGGTCAACATAAAAGTTGCCATCTTTGTATCTATTTCTTGCTGCAATCCCCCCTTACACCTACAGCCCTTTGATTAATTAATAAAAAAAACTGCCTAGGCCCATTTGATAGGCCAACTGTTAGGTGGGTGGAGTAGACAAAACAGAATGCTGGGAGAAAAAAGCCAAATCAATGAGTCGCCATGATTCTCCCACTCCAGACAGACGCAGGTTAAGATCTTTCCTGGTAAGCCAGCTCATGGTACTACACAGAATATTAAAAATGAGTTAGATCAATATGTAAGAGCTAGCCAATAAGAGGTTAAAACTAATGGGCCAGGCAGTGATTAAAAAAATACAGTTTCCATGTAATTATTTCGGGGCATAAGCTAGCCATGTGGGCGGCCGGGTGCCAGAGACACAGTCCCTGCCGCTTTTATTACAACACTTTGAGCTGCTACCTTGACCTCAAATAGATCCCTTATTACTCATAGTGAAGGCCGAGCTACCTCTGCAGCTGTTTGCTGATACCTCTGCCCCTGATGCACCACTCCCAGGGCTCACAAAGTCTTCTCTAGCTCTCCAGCTTGCCTCAGAGCAGGTTCATATTCCCACGGAGGCCCCGCCAATAAGGCAGACATGGCACTCCATACCACCTAGAAGATGGCCATCCTGAGGTTTACCCTACAGACAACTCCCTCCCAGGTAGCCTCCCCTTAGTTATATGTCTCACCACTCTCTACACTGTCCATGCCCCTGCCTCTACTCTCACAAGCCCTACAGGCAAAACCACCATGTCTAAATTTACTCTGCAAACATCTGCCTCAATACACACACACACACACACACACACTTCAGTTGTTTGTCTCCAAAAAAGGGACACCACCATTACTCTTGTCTACACTGTCAACTACTGTCAACTATGCCAAGTGTTACTACAATTTCTTTCCTGGTAGAGATGTTAACAATGTCTACACCGCCTTCTATTATCCCAATGATGCACCCAGTTATGGTACCACCAAAGTTCACACTGGAGAATCAATGAGGCAGTTAAGTTTACTGACAAGGCAATGGGTGAGAGGCTGTGGGCAGGAACATAGGTGACCTTAAAACTGCCTCACTGAAAGACCTGTACCCTGCGGGTACAATAGCTTTCCCAGGACTGCATAGATAAAACTGTTTCTCTGGTCTTTTCCTACCTACACACTTCAAACTCTCCCTGAGACACCAAGACCACGTCCAACCAGGACAAAATTGCCTACAGTGTAGGGATGGCTAGACATTCAGGGGGGGTCTCAGGATCCTTCCTACCCCTGTTAGATATTCAGGGAGGGTCTCAGGACCCTTCCTACCCCTCCTTCTATGAGGAAGCATTAACAGTCTCCAAGCCCAACTGTGATGATCTTTCACAGGCAGGCCCAGCTGAACTCCTGGAGATGGCAGGAGTGTGGAGCAGTGGAGAGCATCTGGTGCAACAAACAGTCAAAAACCAGCTTGGAAAAGTGCTCTCAGATAAACTCTTGTTAGGGTATTTGTGCCATAAAAGGGCAAGATGAATTTATTGTTCTGTATATTTTAAATTCAAACTTCTGTGCAAAGATTAACATCTCTAATCTAGCCATCAGAATATGAGAATAAAGACAGATGAACAGTAACACACTGATGTAGAGACTGCCAGCAGCTGACACTTTCACTTTTTAACTTGATTTTCTTGTGCATGGGGGGGTATTTTACATGTATGATGGCATGTGAGCATGCATGTACACGTGGAAGCCAGAAGCTGATGCCAGGAATCTGATTTGATCACTCTCTACCTTATGTATCGAGGCAGAGTCTCTCAACGAACACAGCAGCAGCAGAAGCACTCCCCCAGTTTGCTCAGGGGACCCCCTATTTCCACCTCCAGAATGCTGGGGCTACTGCAGGCAGGACACCACAGCCACTGGCATTCATGTGGGTTCCAGTCCTCACGTTTGCACAGCAAGCCCTCTACCCACGGAGCCACCTCTCCAGACCCTCCCTTGGTGACTTTCTTGTTGCAAAGAAACCAAGAACTTTCCTGGAACTAATGTTTTTCTCCACGTATGCAAATTATGCTCAGTTCTTTCTGGTTCATAGAATTTTGAGCGTTTCTCTTTTTGACGTTGAGAAGAAATGCATTGACACAGCCGCAAGTGTTTGCTCTGCGTGAGACTCCCAGAAACTGTTTCCTTTTCGACAGCTCAATGTATTATCTGAATCCTATTCAAATTTTGTGTGTGTTTGTGTGCTTGTGCACAAGTGTGCATGCGTGCACATGTGGATGGGTGTGCATGCATGGGGATCTGCCTGCATGCACTGGCGTGTGCGGGCATGTGAAGACCAGAGGTCAACCTCAGCTGTCATTCCTCGGAACCCTTTACTTTATTTTTGAAACAGGATCTCTCACGGTCCTTGGGCTCACTGATTTAGCTACTGGCTGGTCAGCAAGCCTCAGGTCCACCTGTTTCCACATTCCCAGTGCCAGGATTCCAAGATATACCACCATGCCCAGCTTCTCCACATGGGTGCCGAGGAGCGAACTCAGGTCCTCATTTTGTGTGGCAAGCACTTTACCACCTGAGCCGTTTTCCCAGCCACAATTTTTAGTATAATGCTTTTAATAACAACTTGAGAGTTTCATACCATGTATTTTGGTCATAGTCACCTCTTCCTAATGCCTCATAGATCTACCCCATCATGTCCCAAACCCCAAAATACTAATCTTTTTATTAAATATAAATTTCCAGGGCTGGAGAGATGGCTCAGTGGTTAAGGGTACTGACTGCTCTTCTAGAGGACCTGAGTTCAAATCCCAGCACCCACATGGCAGTTCACACACCTGTCTATAACTCTTAGTTCTGACTCTCACACACAGACATAGCTGCAGACAAAACACCAATGCCTTACCTTCAGTTAGTGGAGAGCAACCAATAGCCTTGGCCATCACCTGAGCTGTTTGGGTTTCCATGAGGTTCCTTTAGCCTACAACTCGGTTAGATGTAACCCATTCCTGGCACTAGAGATTCCACTTGGTGGCAAAAGATATCTTGTTGGATCTTGATCTCCGTCATTATTTGGTGGTTCCATTTAGAGTTCTTTAAAATATGTATTTATTTCAAGAAGCTTCTACTGTGGCAAGTTTTCAAGTGACCCTCAAATGGCCCTTAATCTTAGCTGTCCCTCCCCCTCTCCATTTAATTCTCCTGTTTCAATCTCCCCCATCTCTCTACAACTATAGAATCCATTTTTCCTTTCTTGTAAGATTCTCCCCTCCTCCTATATGACCTTCTTTATGGTTATATAGATTGTACTATGAGTAATGAAAGCTTAAAAACTCATTTGGTTGGGGAGAGAACACCTTAAATACTTCAGATTAAGTTTGACCTTAAATTTTATTAATAAGTTCAAGACGCTGTACTAAAATATCTACCTCCTGCATCCTTCTTTTCAGAGACGAAGCCCTGGTCTTATAAAAATAGCCTTTGCATGAAGTTTGATGGAGAGAATTTCACAGAGGGGAAAAAGGAGAAGGGAAAGTGCTGGCTAATGGGTCTAAGCGCTGACAGATGTCTGAGGGCTAAAGCTCCAGTTCGCCCCACTCCTCCAGTGTGTGCTGGGTGCTGGCTTTATATGTGGCTGTGATTAATTTTAGAAGACCCTGACATTCCATCTGAGTCACTCTGCTGTGGCCTGATTGGAACTAACCGAGCAGGTCCATTTCAACACTGTCTTCTCTGGCGTCCTGACCTCTGGGGTTCTGCCAGCTCCTGAAATTGCCAGGCCTGGTTCCTATCAGTGCTCACCATCTAGCTATCAGGACGGGTCCAGTTACCATCAAAAGCAGCAGAACCAACTTAAAACAGTGCTATGTGCATCTCCACTTGGCAGCAACTGGCGTCATGGTGTTTACAAAGCCCACTGCAGGCCTTTCCAGTGCAGCAGCAATACAAACCACCTACTGCATGTAAACAGTGTTGTAATGAATCCAAATCTAACCATCCACCTTTAATAAATGCTAAACCAGGGAGATGGCTGAGTGGAAGTGCTGTCCACACCACTGTCACACATGTAATCTCTCCATCTCCCCCACACCCCACACAAAGTTTTGCAATTTTAAATACAGGTGTGGTACGAGGGTGATAGTTAAATCAGTAACGTACTTGTTTGACAAGGACATGCACTTGAGTTCCATACTCCTGGAATCCATATTTTAAAAATGCAGGTGTGATGGCAAGAATTTATAATCCTGGTGCTGTCAAGGCAAAGCCAGACAGATCCTGGAGCTAGCTCTGTGACCAGCTGCCTAGCCCAATCAGTGAATTTCAGGTCAATGAGGGAACAATGCCTAAAGAATAACACTCAGTGGGCAGTGGTGGTGCACACCTTTAATCCCAGCACCCATGAGGCAGAAGCAGGAGGATCTCTGTGAATTGGAGGCCAGCCTGATCTACAGAGTGAGTTCCAGGACAGCCAGGGTTACACGGAGAAATGCTATCTCAAACAAACAAGCAGCCACTCAAAGCTGCCTTCAAGTCTCCACTCACACATAAACGTGTGCGCCTGCACACATATGCACGCCTACCTTTGAACATCACACAGACACACACCCATGCACAACCAAATATCTAGGACCAGCCCAGACACATTGATTCAGTCCATCCAGCCAAGGGCCCCTGGGTGTTTGAGGTCTGGGCACCACACTCTGGAGGATCTAGAGCGGAGGGACACTTGCCCCGAGGTCCTCTGAATCAGCCAGGAGCCACTGATGGAATGACAGGAAATCGACTTTCCTGAAAATGTTTTCTGAATCATGTTCCATGCCTGGGGACGAGCGGCTTCTGAAGACACGGACTGGAAGCAAGCCCAGTGTTGCTCCCAGTGAAGCTAGGATGGCTGTGCCAAAGGGAATGTTGGGCAAATGGCAGATCGTGAGCCATTTGCCAGGCCAGGACTGTATCAGCCCAAGCAGTTTTTGTTGCAGAACATCTAGCAAGTACCAGGGAGCATGCGCCACCAGGCATTCTCATTTCTCTGTCCCGCCCTGTCTCGTTCGTCTACAGAGGGACCTCCATCTGGAGAGGGCTCTCGGATTTTCCACGAGCGCTTGCGTGCGCTCACTCAACAGCCTCTCTGGTCTTGGTAATAGGCTCAGAAGCAAGCGCTGACCTAGGATAAACCAATCAGAATCGGAAGCCAGGAGAAAAGCCATCAGGTGCCAAATACAGAAGAAGTAAATCAGAGCTGTCCGTGGCCGTGTGCTGCCCCGTGGGCAGCAGGCAGAGTGAAGTAGAAGAGCCCACAAGGAGACGTTGCCCTGGCCATACTGTGTCTGCTCCCATCACCCTGACTATTGTCGAAACTTGGTTTGTGTTTTTTCTTGTCATTAGCAACCAACGTTATGACTTCCACCTGTGATAGTGTGCATCTGTAACCGTAAGCCAGTGCTCAGGAAGATGAGGCAGGAGCACTGTGAGTTCAAGGCCAGCCCGGACCTGGGAGCGCTGTCAAAGTAGCACTGCAAGCCTATAGATCGCTGTATTCTGGGAGAGCTATAAATACTTGCGACTCCTTTGGCGCACACATACAGTACTTTGCCTATTCTTAGTAGCCAGCTGAGTTCGGGAAGGGCTCAGGATCCCTGTGGCTACATGTCTTGAGAGAAAGATGAGCTGGCCCCTCAGCTGTGCCGGCCTGCTTAACATCCGAGCCTAGCTCACATTGCAGCTGGGGATTAACTCTCATGGGCTCCAAGAATCCTGTCTTAACAATACTCAAGCTGGAAGTATATCTAGCCAACATGCCCTTTAAAATCCAATGGTCCCAGTGCACACACACATCCAGGTAGCTTCAAAGGTTTCCCAGCCGCACCGCTCTGCAAGTTCTCCCATCGTGGCAAATGCCCTGCAACAGAAGTTGTAACTGTCAGATGCCAGGGCTCTGGGACACACCATTTTCCCCTCGCAGACTGGGCAAAAATACTAGACGTCTCTACCAAACTGTTTTGGAAAAATCCACATTACCTTTTATTTTTTTCTTCCCAAGATTTATTTTTCTATGTTCATGAGCAATTTGTCTGCAAGTATCTATGTTGTTGGTTGTTTTTTGCTCATTTGTGTCTGGTAAATTTAAAGGAAATACTCCATAATCTCTCCTATTTAGTAAATCCAAAATTTTATCCCTAACTTACTTTCTATCATATCTAGGAAAAACTGCAACTATAACTGTATAGTCTAAACAAAGAGTGCATTGCAAACAACTTCCAAAACTTTAGAAATGACGGAGACATCTGACTGCCTGGACAGTCACCCAAAGCTTTTCTACATCATTGGGCAACCATCTTTAGCCTACAGACCTAGAGTATCTGGTAGACACGTCTATAAAGCAGGAATTTCGAATGACTGTATACCTTATCATAGTTCAACAGTCAGTTTCCTGTGTGTCCTGCAGAATGTCTGGCAGTTTCTTCTGTGAAGCAGGAACCCTGAATGACCATCCCACCTTGTTTTGGCAAAGTTTGCAGCAGTCACTTTCCTGTGGGTCCTGCATGTCCAGTTGGCACAGCACACAGTCAGCAGTCAAAGGCAAGAACAGATTCTTTGTTTAGTGGATAACTTTGCCAAAATGAAAGCAAACGCCATAAGAAGTTTCTACAATGCCCATATCTTCTCTGAAGTAAATTGGTGCTGCTAGGAGCAGATGTATCTCATTCTCATGAAACATTTTAAATTAACAAAACTTTTTAAATGCCATATTATATCGGCCTTTAAAGTGCTTGAAAACCATCTATTTAAAATATATTTCCATATGATCTGAAAAACATACCTAGCATATCTACAAATTTTATTGTTATAGATTACTAACTACTGACCTGTTTCTTGATTATCCTAAGTAGTTCATAATAATAATTTTCAAAAGCTAGAATTTTACCTAACATTTTAAAATTAACTCCATAAGTACAACATCTTAAACAGGAGCAAAAACATATACAGTATGTTGTAACAAAAATAACCTTAAATTGATATCAATATATAAAATCCCTTAAACAAGAGTAGAAACATATATACAATGCACTGTAACAAAAATTACCTTAAATTTATATCAATATACAAAGGTCCTTTAAATAAGAGCAAAAACACATATACAGCATAACAAAATAGACTTTGAATTTGTACCTATATATCAAAATCTATGCCAATGCAAAATATCTCAGATTAATAGTTATTTTTAATACTATATTTCTATATTCACCTAAATATAACAAACATCCATGACCCACAAGATAACCAAAGACCACCCACATCCCCTTTTTTCTGGAATATGGACATTGTGTTCTCTAGACTGCTTCCTGCTGAATGTGGGTGAAGTACTTTTAGGGTCCCAGAGAGAAAATTTGAGATAACGGCCAAGTCCTGGGAAGACCAGTTATAACCTTTATTGATAGAGATCACCTGTCAAGTCCTGGGAAGACCAGTTATAACCTTTGTTAATAGATATCACCTGTCAAGTTTTAGGAGGTCTCCTCTGATTAAACCAGATCTAAATCAACCTGGAAAGAATCCACAGCCTCTTGTTTCCTGTGGAAACAAAAGCAAAACCTCTTCCCCAAAGTATTTTTGGTTTCCATTTGACAAATACATTTTTTGACTTTTTTAAAGTTAAGACATTCTTAAAATATCTAGGCTGGTTTATTTCCACAGTCCCTCTTTCAAGTCCAGATTTCTCAGCAGCTGCCTTTTGCTTTCCAGCAATCAGAAAATTCAAAATCAACACAATACCACACAGGGTCCAGACTCCCTGAGTGCTTGTCATCTTTACGCGGCTTTTTTCTCTTATATTACTTTAACTGTGTTTCTTTCTACGACTGCCTATACCCATTTTCTTTCTTTCTTAAGCCTACACAGATTGTTAAGCACATTGGAACCCGTTTAGAGGTTTTTTTCCCACCTGGACCTCTTTTACTGCCTATCTTTTAACGTTTTTTCGACACATGAGCAAACTTGAGACTGTCAAGCCACCCCTGGGTCCTCCAGGTGCTCTAGTAGCTGGCTTTGCCCACCCTTGGGTGAGGTAGTGAAAGCCAAGCCCAAACCTTGTAGCCAGGTCAGAGGTACCTAGCCAGGAACTGCTTTCCACCTTCCTAGAGCTCTAGAAGAATGCCAAAGCTTGGGCTGTGGCGGGCATTTTTGCTTTGTTTGTTGTTTGTTTGTTTGTTTGTTTTTTGTTTGTTTGTTTTTGTTCCTACTTAATATGCCGGCTGCTCAAGGCTTGTCAGCAGGCACAAACTCTTAAAGGATCTATATTCTTTTTCTTTTTCAATCTTTCTCAGGCTCTAGATGGATATTCAAGCCCCACCATGGTATGCGAAAATACTGTATGATGTTTTATTCTTTTGACTTTTTGAGGGGTACACCACCCGTCTCCCAAATAAATCACACATAGAGGCTTATTCTTAGTTATGATTGCCTGGCCTTAACTTGACTTGTTTCTTGTCAGCTTTTCTTAACTTAAATTATCCCAAATACCTTTTGCCCTTGGACTTTTATCTTTCTCTATCTCTGTATACCTTTCTTTACTTCTTTCTCCGTGGCTTGCTGTGTAGCTGGGTCACTGGCCCCTGGTGTCCTCCTCTCCTTGTTCTCTTGCTCCTTCCTCTTCTTCCAGATTTTTCCTTCTCCTTCTTTGCCTGTCAACCTCTCCTATCCCTGCTCCTGCCTCACTATTGGCCTTCCAATTCTTTATTAGACCATCAGGTGTTTTAGGCAGGCAAAGAATCACAGCTTTGCAGAATTAAACAAATGCAGCATAAACAAAAGCAACACACCTTAAAATCGTATTTCCCAACATACGTATGTGCCTATATGCGTGCTGGATGGTTGTAAACCATGTGGGGACTAGGATCTGAACCCCAATGTTTGGAGAGAGTATTAAGGCTTCTTAACCCCTGAGCCATCTCTCCAGCTCATCATTCAGATTCCTTGAAGCCCAAATTTTCTCCTGAACATATTCATATGTTGTGTGTGCTTTTTTAACATCTTTATTTTGGGTGTATGTGTACATATGTGTATGTGGGGGGGAATGTGTGTACATATGTGTACATGTGTGTGCATATATGCATGCTGAAGGACAGCCTCAGGCGTTCTTTCTTAGGTGCTGCATGTATTTTTACAGGGATTTTCATCACCAAATAGATTAGGCTGGTTGACCAGTGAGTCCCAGTGACACCTGGCTCCATCTTCTCTGCACTAGTATATGTCACCACACCCTATTTTTTGAACATTTATTTTGAGCTTGAGCTTGGGTCCTCAGGCTTGCAAGGCAAGTTCTTTACTAATGGAGCTATCTCCCCAATGCTTAACACTTTTAGTAAGGCAGGATTTGTGCCTTATACACTTCTGTAGTTTAAAGCATCTAATTCCACATCTTGAATACTCTCACACATTTGTACAAACATACCCACTTTTAGGACATGCTCATCACTCCACGAAGCAACTTGAAACTTTCAGCCATCTCCCAGTGCCCCATTCTTTCAAACCCTGGTTCTCTTTTCAGCCCCTGTAGACAGGAACACACGTCTATATGTTGACATATACTGTGTGACCTCCCTTGGTTGGCTTCTTATGTAATACATGTATAGTGTTCTCAAGATTCATCTACAATGTCATGAGTCAGTGTGTTCTTACAGCTGAACAATTGCTGTGTGAATCTTTCATGTGTTATATCATGCCTTGTACAAAGAGCCATAGTTTGACTTCTTTTCCTATTTGTAGTTCTCTAATTTCTTCCTCTTGCCTTATTGCTCAAGCTAGTGTTTCCAGCACTATATGGAAAAAGAGTCAGGACACCAGAGAGCCTTGTCTCACCTGATTTTAAAGGGATGACTTCGAGTTTCTCTCCCTTCAGGATGATCCATGCTTTGTGTGTTCTACCTTCCTTCCACTTATTTCAAGTATTGTCTAATTTCCCTTGTAAGCATCTTCTACTATTCATATATTTATGCACTTTCAAATTTATTTTGTTACTGACTTACAGCTTTTTCTTTCTTTTTTCCTCTCTGTCTCTCTGTCTCCGTCTCTCTCTCTCCCTCTCCAGCCCTTTCCCTGTACACTGACTCAGAGCATCATCATGCAAGTCTAGTATTCTACCACTGGGCGACAACTCTCAGCTTCCATCGCATTCTCATGTGGAAATATACTTAGCAGTGTATCAGTTTTTCTAAGCTTAATTGATTGTTTTGTGACCTAACATGCTCACTTCCCCAGAGCAAACTTCTATACACCCTTAAGAAGAATGTATATTCTACTCTTATTGGGTAGAAAGTTATAGAAATATCTGTGAGCTCTAATTGTTTTTATTTTGTGTGTGTGTGTGTGTGCATGCGCCCATGTGCATGCATGTGTACATCCGGAGTTCAGAAGACAACCACAGATGTCAGTCCCTTGGAGTTCTGTCACCTATGCTAGGCTACCTGGCCTGTGAGCTTCCAGGGGCTTTCCTCTCTCTACCTTCTGTCTCACCAGAGGCATGCTGGGATTGCAGGCCCATGACAGCAGCACCTGGTATTACACAGGCTCTGAGGATTCAGATCCTTGTGCTTGCTAAGCAACTTGCCCAGCCCAGTCCTATTTGTGCTATTCTGATATTTGTTCCTGGTTTGTTCTTTTACCTAATTCTTCTATCTATGATTGAATACCTGTCGCATATATCTCAAACTATTACTGTTGAATCTTCCTTTTTTATTGCTATAGCTTTTATAGCTCATGTATTTTAAGCTCTACTGATGATGTGTATATATTTATAATGCTCTTCTTACTAAAGTACTGACCTTCTGTTGTCTAAAATGTCCCTATTTATTTCTATAGTATCTTTTGTTTTAAAGTCTACTTTTTCTAATATCAGTATATTCACTCCATTTCTCTTATCTTTGCTATTTGCATTATGACACTTTTAATTTTAACTTATGTCTTTTACAATATATCTCTTGTAGAGAGCTGGTAATTGAATTTGGAGGTTATCCTCATTACTTTCCCTATTATACAATAGGGAAAAGCAATTTAAGGGAGAAAGGTTTATTTTGTCTCACAGCCAACAATGGTGTGGAGAAGACAAAGTAGGAGGAGCTTGAGACAGTCAGGAAGCAGCAAGCTACAAATGCTGAGGCTCAGCTTGCTTCTCATTCTTAGGTCCCAGACCCCAGCCTAGAGAATGGTGCTGCCCACGGTGGGCAGGTCTTCCCAACTCAATTAACTTATAAGATAATCCCCTTACAGACATGCCCAGAGACCTGTGTCCCAGCTAATGTTAAATCTCATCAGGTTGACAATTGAGATTAACCTTCAAAGGGTTGTTCTTGTTGTTTGGGGGAATTGTTTTAGTTTCAGCTTTTAAACCAGTCTGACAATTCTGTCTTTTGCTTCACTTTTTTTAACCTAAGTACCTTAAATATCATCATTGATATGATTAGAATTGTATGTATCATTTTGCTTTTGCTTTTCTATATTTCTTACAAGTTTTGCTTCTTCTGGCACTGTCTTCTTTTGTGTTCAACAGATGTTTCTAGTGTAGAACTTTTTTAAATGCTTACTTAGCTGTTTTCAAGGTTTCTTCTTGGTGTCTACTCTGATTATTGTAATTACTCCTTAAATTTAGATCAGTCTATGTTTAATACTTTCTTGGTTTCAGTAGTTTACCGATCTTGGTTCTTAAGAAGCGTTGGCTCCTTCTCTCTGTAATGTTATTTTCATAGAAGTTAAATTTATTCCTGTGTTTGCACTGCCTGTCTATTCTACAGGTGACAAAGGTCCTTATGTTGCTCTCTGTAAATCAGAGGAGGAAAGATGGCAACTTTACTCATCCATCCTGTCTTTTGTGTTTACTTTGTGGTTCCAATTTTATAAGTGTTCTTTATTTCCTCACCTATGTTCAAGTTACTCCTGTAAAGAAAAAAAAAGAAAAGAAAAACAATAACAGCAAAAACAGCTCTAGTTTCAAAGGGAAAAAGAGAGTTTATTTTGAAACCCAATTTTTTTTTAGTGTTCAAAGTTTTTAATTTGAATTTTATACATACACATAATGTTTTGAGCTAATTTACTTTCTATTTCCTACCCCCGCAATTCCTGCCTGGCATCTGAACCATGGTTCACATGCATATATATATATATATATATATATATATATATATATATATATATAAAATTAAGTCATTTTATACCAACCACAATCCTCCCCTACCCATCACCCTCCACCCCCACCGGTCCCCAACCCCGTCCACTCCTCAGAAAGGGCAAGGCCTCAAATGGGGCGTCAACAAAGTCTTGCATATCAAATTACGGCAGGACCAAGCCCCTTCCCACTGTACGAAGGCTGAGCAAGGTATCCCACCATAGGGAATGGCTCCAAAAAGTCAGTTCATACACCAGGGATAATACTAGTCCCAGTGCCAGGGGTCCCACAAAAAGACCAAGCCATAAACCGTCACTCACATTCAGGGGGCCTGATTTTGGTCCCATGCAGGTCCCAGCTGTCAGTCCAGAGTCAGTGAGCTCCCACTAGCTCAGGTCACCTTCTTCTCTGGGTTTCCCCATCATGATCTCGCCCCCTCCCCTTGCTCATATAACCCTTCCTTCCTCTCTTCTACTGGACTCCAGGAGCTCAGCCCAGTGCTTGGCTGTGGATCACTGCATCTGCTTCCATAAATACCGGATGAAGTTCTGTGATGACAATTAGGGCAGTCACTAGTCTGATTACGGGAGAAGGCCAATTCAGGTACTCTCTCCACTATTGCTAGGAGTCTTAACTGAATTCATCCTTGTGGATTCCTTGGCATTTCCCTAGCCCCAGGATTCTCCCTAACCCCGTAATGGCTCCCTCTAACAAACGATTGCTTTCATTGCTCTCCCTCTCCACCCCTCCCCCAACTCAACCATCCTGTTCCCTCATGTTCTTATACCCCTTCCCCTCTCCTCTTCCCCCCACCCTGCCCTCAGTTTACCCAGGAGCTCTCATCTATTTCCCCTTCCTAGGGTGATTCATGTGTCCCTCTTAGGGTCCTCCCTGTTATCTAGCTTCTCTGGTACTGTGGGTTGTTGCCTGGTTTACATCTAATACCCGCTTATGAGTGAATACATACCATGTTTGTCTTCCTAGGTCTGGGTTACCTCACTTGGGATGATTTGTTTTCTAGTTCCTTTTATTTGCCTGCAGGTTTCATGATGATGTCATTGCTTTGTACAGCTGAGTAATACTCTGTTATATAAATGTACCATATTTTCTTTATCTGTTCTTTGGTTGAGGGACATCTAGGTTGTTTCCAGGTTCTGGCTATTATGAATAAAGATACTATGAACATAGTTGAACAAGTGTCCTTGTGATATGATTGAGCATCCTTTAGGTATATGCCCAAGAGTGGTATTGTATCACAAGGTCTTGAGGTCTTGATTCCCAATTTTCTGAGAAGCCGCCATACTGATTTATGTACAAATCTGTACTCCCACCGGCAGTGGAGGAGTGTTCCCTTATTCCACATCCAACATAAGCTATCCTCAGTGTTTCTGATCTTAGCCATTCTGACAGCTCTAAGATGGTAGCTCAGCCTCATTTTGATTTGCATTTCCCTGATGACTAAGGATGTTGAACAATTCCTTAAATGTCTTTAAGCCATTTGAGATTCTTCTATTGAAAATTCTCTGTTTAGATCTGTACCCCATTTTTTAATTGGATTGTTTGGTATTTTGATGTCTAGTTTGGGAAAAACAAAAAATCCTGGATAGTCAAAACAATCCTTTACAATAAAGAAACTTCTGGAGGCATCACCATCCCTGACTTCAAGCTCTGCTGTAGAGTTATAGGGATAAAATCAGTTTGGTACTGGCATAAAAACAGACATGTAGATCAATGGAATCGAATTGAAGACACATTAATCCACACAGCCATGAACACTTGATTTTTGATAAAGATGTCAAAATTGTGCAATAGACTAAAGAAAGCATCTTCAGCAAATAATGCTGGCATTTTCAGCAAGTGATGCTGACATAACTGGATGCCAACATGTAGAAGAATGTAAATAGATCCTATTGCTATGCACAAAACTCAAGTCCATGTAGATCAAAGACCTCAACATAAATCCAGTTACACTGAACCTGTAGAAGAGAAAATGGGAAGTAGCTTCGAACGCATTGGCACAGGAGACCACTTCCTAAATATAACCCCAGCAGCACAAACGCTGAGAGCAACAGTCAATAAATGGGACCTCCTGAAACTGAAAAGCTTCTGTAGGGCGAAGGACACAGCCGACAAGACAAAATGGCAGCCTACAGAATGGGAAAAGATCTTCACCAACCCCACATAGGACAGAACGCTAATCTGCACATAGCTTCTTTCCAGAACTTTTCTTCACACTGTCTAGGGTTCTTTATTTTATCCTGAAGGATCCCTGAAGGATCCTTCACTGGGTGATCTCCTAGTGATAAAGTTTATTTACCAGGGAGTGTTTTGATTGACTTTTATTTTTGAGAGATGCTTTTCTGGATGTAGAGTTCTTGCTCTATGAGTTATTGATTTTTCTTTTTAATTTTTAAATTACTTAGTGTGTGACTGTGTGTGTGTGTGAGACTGTGTGTGTCTGTGTCTGTGCTTATGTGTGACTCATATGCTATGCAGATTGGAGGACAACTTGTAGAACTTAGTTCTCTCTTTCCACTGTGTGGGTCCCAAGGATCAAGTTCAGGTCATCAGGTCAGGCAGTGAGTACCTTCACCCACTGAGTCATCTCACTGACTCTCCCTCCCCCTTTCACCATTTTGAATATAATCATCTCTTGATTCCTGGCCTCTACTGTTTCTGCTGAAAAGTCCACCTTTAAACTTACGGGAGACACCTCATTAATGAGTCATTTTTCCCTCACTGATTTTGAGAGCCTTTGTTTTGTCTTTGTCTTTTTTTTTTTCAATTTAAAAAGTATGCCAAGATGGACAGTGGTGGCATACACCTTTAATCCCAACACCAAGGAGGCAGAGACAAGTGGATCTCTGTGAGCTCAAGACCAGCCTGGTCTACAAAGTTGGTTTCAGGATCACGACTGTGACACAGAGAAACTCTGTCTCAGGAAAAAAAAAAAAGTATGCTGATTCAGCAATGCTAATTTAGAATTGTAACATACAGTGGGGAAATGTTCCTTGACATTTTCAAATTCTTGACATGATACTCTTTGAGATTAAGGGTATTCTCAGAGTTTTCAAAATTATATTTTTAAACATACTTACAGCAATCTTCACATGCTATAATTTGAATAGATAAACTTTTTTTTTAAAGACAGGGTTTCTCTGTGTAGGCTTGGTTGTTGTGGAACTCACTTTGTAGACCAGGCTGGCCTCGAACTCACAGAGATCCACCTGCCTCTGCCTTCTGAGTGCTGACATTAAAAATAGCTAATAGGTCCTGTGTTTTCATCTGGAAATTTTCACTTTCTATTTTGAGGAACAAGCTTATCCAAAATGGTCTGAAATCTTCCTTGGAAGTTGCATAGAATTCAGTAGTGAATATGTCCCATCCTGGGTTTTCTCTGTGGGAGAATTTTGATTACATCTTCAATCTCATTGCTCGCAGTGAGTTATGTTTACGTTATTTATATCTTCTGGCTTTAATTTTTGTAGATGATACATATTAAGAAATTCTTCTATTTATTCTAGGTTTTACTGGTGTACGTTTACAAAGGATTTGCTAATAATGTTTTCTATTTCACTATAGTCTGTTTCGGTGGCACACTTTTCATCTCCAATTCTGATGTATCTTTAAAACTCTAATCTCCTTTAAAGTTCTGTGGACCCTAGTAAAAGAAGCAAGTTAAATGCTTTCTCACCCCACGATGGAAGAACTAGGGCACAGTCATGACCAAATCAAAGCAAAACTGAAGTTCACCAGAGTAAAACGTTCAGGGCTTGGTGTCTGGGACCAACTCATGGTGCTCCGGCTGGGTTTCTATTGCTGTGATAAAACGCCAGGACCAAAAGCAACTTGGGAAGGAAGGTGTTTATTTCGGTTTACATTTCCAGATAACAATCCATCACTGAGGAAAGTCAAGGCAGGAATTCAAATGAGACAGGAATCTGGAGGCAGGAGCTGATGCAGAGGCCATGGAGGGCTGCTGCTTACTGGCTTGCTCTTTATGGCTTGCTCAGCCTGCTTCCTAACAGAAGAACCCAGGATCACTAGCGCTGGAGTGGTTCCATCCACAGTGAGCCTGGCCCTCCCACATCAATCATCAAACAGGACAATGCCCCACAGGCCTGTCCATTGGCCAATCTGAGGGGGCCATTTTCTCAGATGAAGTTTCTTCTCCTCCAGTGACTCTAGCTTGGGTCAAGTTGATGTAAACGAACCAGTACATCTCTGATCCTGGAGAGGCTGGAAGCCTAGGTGCCTGTCGCTTTCTGGTTCTGGTCCTACAAAAGCCAGAGACCTCATTGTATGGTGCTTTCTGGTC
This sequence comes from Chionomys nivalis, assembly GCF_950005125.1. Lineage (NCBI taxonomy): Eukaryota > Metazoa > Chordata > Mammalia > Rodentia > Cricetidae > Chionomys > Chionomys nivalis. Next base: position 49,617,666 of record NC_080099.1, read on the forward strand.
CCACCAGAGATGGAGGCCTATTGTCTTTGCCTTTTGACATTTGCTTGTGATGTGATTGTTGTGGGTCACTCTAAATTGATCCTCCTTGAAGTGTGTGGAGTACTTGAAAGTACAAGACAATGTTCATCAATCTCTAAGCCTTCATCTATTATTTCACCAACACCCCGCCATCTGAAACCCACATTATGCATAGTGTGATGTGTTTGATGGTGCCCACTGAACTCTGGCCTGTGGCTCAGCTCACCTTGATTTTCTCTCTGTTACTGAAATGCGATTGTCTCGACGGACATCTATTCCAAGTCATTGATGTTCATCTTCTGCCTCTTACAATTGCTCTCAGGTTGCACTGATGAGGTTTTTATCTCAGAATATTCTTTTCATGAAAGAGTGAGAGACAGGGTCTCACTACATAGCCCAGCATGGCCCAGAGCTGGCATTCCTCCTGCCTCAGCCTCCCACTGCTGGGATTACAACCAAGCCCAGTTCAGACTTTTCTATATAGAAATAGAGGCCATTTTTATGTTTTTATCGACATTTCTATTTGTCCTGATATTGTTTTTTTTTTGTTAGACTTCTTTGTTTTGTTAAACTTCTTCGTTTGTCTTTTTTTTGTCACTTGAATATACTTAAATTTTAAGCAACGTGATCTTACTGTATTGCCCAGGCTAGCCCAAGTTCCTGGGTTCAAGAGATCCTCTACCCCAACCTCCCTAGCAGTTGGGGCCACAAGCATGTATCACCAAACTGGATCTAAGCAGCTGCTCTAAAACCTGTGGTCCTTGGACCTCCCACAGGGCAGGATAACCTGCTTGCTCTTTGGGCTGAGGAGGGAGGAAGACTTGATTGGGGGAGGGGGGGTAATGGGAGGTGGTGGCGGGGAAGAGGCAGAAATCTTTAATAATTAAATAAATTAATTAATAAAAAAATCTGAAACAATTGAAGTGGAGGGGAGAAGAAGGGAGGGGAGCAGAGAAAAATGTATAGCTCAATAAAATCAATAAAAAAAATCTGAAATCAAAAAAAAAAATAAAAAATAAAACCTGTGTCTAGTAAGTCCAACATCTGTACTTCCTTGGAAACAGTGTCTAGAGGTTATTTTTATTTTCCTGTCAATGGGCTCTGCCTTTGTGTCTTCCAGTGTTCATTCTTTTTTGTTAAAAGCAGGATGATTCATATCATAAGCTGTTGACTACCCTGAACATCAAATTCTCTAGCTCCAGAGAGTTTTGGTTTTGCTTTTCTGTTTTGTTTACTTTTATAAAGCTGATTAAGCAGTCTGCTTGTTTTTTATTATAGCCTGAAGTCTCCTCAGTTTCCGGGGTTATTTCCAGAATGCTGAATGACCCGTGGGTATCTCATTTCCCAAGATTTTCCTTTCAAAGGTTTCGGTTAGTCTGCTGTGTGTTAGTCACTGCCCCAGACGTCTATGAAATTACTCAATTGCCTGTAACTGTTTTCAAGGGATGCCCTGTAACAAAAATACCTTTCACTCTATGTAAGCAGACACAGGCCATGGGTAAACAGCGGGTTTTCTGTAGACTGCTTGACCAGAGTATAATGGTAATCATTCGGCAAATGGGCTTCAAAAGCCCTATGAGCATGTCTGTTTCTTTATGAGGCTGCTAAGAAGATAATTTTACTATGAACATGGCCTGTGACGTTTTAAGGTTATTTGGGGAGATGTAACCAAGGCTTAGAACCAAAAGCGAGCCAGACTTTTGCTATTTGAATCATTTTCAACATTTGAAGAAAAAAAAAGATTCTGTCCCTTTCTACCCATTTTCTAATGGCCTTTTAAATGCTTTAATTAAAATATAACCACATTACATACTGCTTCCCTTTCATCCCTACCCCAACCCCTCCTGTGTCCCTTCCCCCTCCTCCTATGTCACCCCTCACACTCTCTCTCTCAAACTGATGGACTCCATTTATTCTTTTCCTTTTTATTGAAAATGGATTTTTTTCATACAATATATTCTGATTATGGTTTCCCCCCTACTCCTCCCACTTTCTCTCCACCTCTTCTCCCATCCAGATCCACACCTTCTCTGTCTCTTGTTAGAAAACAAACAGACATTTAATGACTTGCTCAACATCCTTAGTTATCAGTGAAATGCAAATCAAAACGAGTCTGCAATGCCATCTTAACACCTGTCAGAATGGCTAAGATCACAAACACTGAGGACGGCTTATGATGGGGAGGATGTAGAATAAGGGGAACACTCCTCCACTGCTGGTGGAAGTACAAACTTGTACATAAATCAGTTTGGCAACTTCTCAGAAAATTGGGAATCAATCTACCTTAATACCTTGTAATACGATATTACTTGGGCATATACCTAAAGGATGCTCAATCATACCACAAGGACATGTGCTCAACTATGTTCATAGCAGCATTATTCGTAATAGCCAGAACCTAGAAGCAACCTAGATGCTTCTCAACTGAAGAACGGATGACGAAAATGTGATACATTTACACAACAGAATTTTACTCAGTTGTAAAAACGGCCTTTTTTGCATCTAATGAGATAATCATGTGGTTTTTGTCTTTCAGTCTGTTTATATGTTGAATTACACGTATTGATTTATGTATGTTGAAACAATTCTGCATCTCTAAGATGAAGTTTATTTGATCATGGTGGATGATCTTTTTTATTTGTTCTTGGATTCAGTTTGCAAGTTTATTGAGAATTTTTACATCTGTGTTCATCAGGGTAATTGATCTGTAATTCTCTTTCTTTTTCAGGTCTTTTATGTGGTTTAAGTATCAAGGTAACTGTGCTCTCAGAGAAAGAATTGGGTAGTCCTTCAGTCTATATTTGAGGTGTATTGGCATTAACTCTTCTTTGAAAATCAGGCAGAATTGTGCTCTTGACCTTGGGTGGTTTTTTGTTTGTTTGTTTGTTTTTTGGTTGGGTGACTTTTACTTACTGTTTCTGTTTTACTAGGGGTTATAGGTCTGTTTAAATCTAAAGTTAACTTTGATAGGTGGCATATAGCAAGAAAATTATTATTTTAGACTTTCGAATTTGGAGTACAGAATTTTAATTTCCTATGATTCTCTGGATTTCCTTGATGTCTTTTGTTATGTCTCCTTTTTATTCTAATTTTCATTTTGATCTTCTCTCTGCTATTTGTCCATCTTACTGACTCGCTCAAGGAACCAATTCTTTGTTTCATCGACACTTTGTATTGTTTTCGTTGTTATTGCTGTTTGTTTCCATTTTGTTGATTTTAGCCCTAAGTTTGACTATTTCTTGCCATCTACTCCTTTGGAATGTTATCTCTTCTTTTTGCTTTTTGATCCTTCAGGTATTCTGTTAAGTTGTTAATATGGGATCTTTACAGTTTTTCTTTTTAAAAATATTATTATTTTTTACATCCCAACCACAGTTTCCCCTCCTTCCTCCTCTCTCCCAGTCACTCCCCTCAAATTCCCTCGGCCCCTCCCACCATCCATTCCTCCTCCGTTTCTATTCAGAAAAGGGCATACCTCCTATGGATATCAACCAAACATGCTGCATCAAGTTGGAGTAAGAGTAGGCACCTCCCCTCGTATTAAGGCTGGGCAAGGCAACCCAGTACGAGAAATGGGAACTCAAAAGCCGGTAAAAGAGTCAGAGACTGCACTTGTTCCCTCGGTTAGACGTCCCACAGGAAACCAAGCTACACAACTGTAACATATATGCAAAGGGCCTAGGTTGGTCTCATGCAGGCTCTCTAGCTGTCAGTTCTTCTCTGCGAGCCCCTGTGAGCCCAGGTTGGTTGATTCTGTGGGATTTCCTGTGGTATCCTTGATCCCTCTGGCTCCCACAATCCTTCATCTCCTCTCTTCAACAGAATTCCTGAGCTTCACCTAACGTTTGGCTGTGATTGATGCATCTGCTTCTATCAGTTGCTAGATGAAGCCTCTCTGACAACCATTGGGCTAGTCACTAATCTATGAGAATAGTAGAATATCATTAGACATCATTATACTGACTTTTTGCCAGTCGTGTTTGGTTCCTTCTAAGGTCTCTGGGCCATCCAGGCTCTGGGTCCTGGCACTCCAGGCAGTGTCAGGAGTGGGCTCCTCTCGTGGCGTGGGTCTCAGGCTGGACCAGTCATAGGTTGGCCACTCCCACAATTTCTTTCTTTTTTTTTTTTTAACGTGGGCACTTAGCGCTGGGCACTTCCTTTTAGAACAGCCTGCACCGTGTCCCATAGGTTTGGGCATGTTGTGTTTTCATTTCCGTCCAATTCTGGAAAGTTCTTAATTTCATTTCCTTCTTGGTTTCTGCTTGGACCCATTCAGTGGGGAGTTGGTCAGTTTCCACGAGTTCCTAGGCATTCTGCTGTTTCTGCTGTTTGGCATCCAGCTTTAATCCGCGGTGCTCAGATAGGGCACAGGGGCTTATTTCAATTTTCTTGTATCTGTGGAGACTTGCTTTGGGACAGAGTATGTGGTCAGTTGTGGAGAAAGTTCCATGAGGTTTAGAGAAAAGGGGAAGTTTTGTTTTGAGCTTGGGTGAAATGTTCTGTAAATATCTGTTAGGTCCATTTGTTGTGTAACACCTGTTAGCTCCAGTACTTCCCTGTTTATTTTTTGTCTGGCTGACCTGCCTACTGGGGAGAGTAGGGTACTGAAGCCTCCCACTATCACTCTATGAGGGTCTCTATGTTCTTTAACTGTGGTAATGTTTCTTTTATGAAGTTGGATGTCGTTGTGTTTGGAGCAGAGATGTTAAGAATTTCAATATCCTCTTGGTGGATTTTTCCTTTGATGATATATTGACTACAAGGTCAATCTCTTCTCATTACTCTTTGGACTGAAGTTTATTTTGTCAGATATTAAAAATGACTACACTGACTTGCTTCTTAGGTCCATTTGCTGGGAATGTCTTTTTCCATCCTTTTACCCTGAGATGATGTCCATCCTGATGCTAAGGTGTTTTTATTGGATACAGCAGAAGGATGGATCTTGTTTTTTAACCCATTCTGTTAGCCTGCATCTTTTTATTGGGGAACTAAGACCACTGATGTTGAGAGTTACCCATGAGAGTGTTTGCTGATTCTCATTATTTTGTTCTTGTGGTGGTGTGGGGTACCCCATCCTATATTCCTCATGTTTTCTTGGGTGTGGTTGGCCCTTTCAGGCTGAAGTATTCCTTCTAGTGCCTTCTATAAGTGCCACTTGTAGATAGATATTGCTTAAATATGGTTTTATTTTGGAATGTCTTTCCTTCTTAATCTATTATAATAGAAAGTTTTTTGGGTATAGTAGTCTGAGCTGAAATATGTGGCCTCTTAGAGTCTGTAGAACATCTATCCAGGCCCTACTCACTTTTAGAGTCTCCATTGAGAAGTCAGATTTTTTTCTAGTAGGTCTGCCTTTCTGTGTTTTCTAGTAAGTCTGCCTTTCTGTGTTACTTGGTCGTTTTCTCTAACTTTTAATATTGTTTGTTCTGTATGTTTAGAGTTTTTATTATTATGGGTCAAGGGGAATTTCTTTTCTGGTCCAGTATAGTTGGTATGCTGTATGCTTCTTGTACCTTGATATGTACCTCCCCCTTCATCATTTCATTCCACTGTTTATGTCTTTATAGATTTCTTTAATAGACTTATTCATATCCTGATGTGGGATGTCTTTTTGTATATGTGTTGCTTTTATTGGCTAATGCATAAAGTTACTTTGGCCCATGGCAGGACAAAATATAGCCAGGCTGGAAGAGATATAAAGAGAGTGAGTGGGCAGAGTCAGAGAGATGCCATGTAGCTACCAAAGGAGAAAGACCCCTGCTGGAACCTTTCAGATAAGCCACAGCTTCGTGGCAATACACAGATTAATAGAAATGGGTTAATTCAAGATGGAAGAGCTAGCTAGAAATATGCCTGAGTGATTGGCCGAACAGTGTTGTAATTAATATAGTTTCTGTGTGATTATTTGGGTCTGAGCAGTCGGGAAACAAACAAGCAGTCTCCTCTTACAATATCCTCTTTAAGGTCCTCTAACATATTCATAAAGGCCATTTTGAAATCCTTATCTGGTGTTCCAGCTATATCCCATATCTCAGAGCCTGCTGTGGTAAGGTGACCGGGCTTTCGTGGAGACATATTGTCCTGGCTGTTACTGGGTTTAATACTGGTGTCTAGGCTTCTGATTTGGGGATGTTTTAATTCTAGCTGCTGATATCTGTTCTTGTCTTCACTGGGTGGGTGTTCTGCTCCATGGATTCTGTTCTTCTTTCTGGTTCAGAGGAGAGTGTTGTGTCTGTGTGTTACCCAGTATGAAATGCTTCTGAGATCCTGCCAAATGTGTCCACCAGAGGCTCTGGTTAGAATGTGTCTCTTCATCTTGGGAGCTGCCACTTAAAGATGAAGAGAGCCTAGAATGGGAGCAGGGGGTTGTCTGTAGTTCTTTGCCTAGGAGTAACACCTTGAGATTAACACCCTTTCTGTGGCTACACGGCTATTGGTAGTGTTATGGGCTAGTTTAGGTAGCCATATTGTTAGGGTGTCCTGGGTGTAGCTTCCCTGTCATTTCTAGAAGAAACAATCTCACAACCAATTTCCTGGTCTTCTGGCTCTTACAATCTTTCTGCTTCCATCTTCCTTGGTGTTCCCTGAGCCTTAGTACAGTTGTATCATATAGATATACCTGTTGGGCCTGGGCTCCCCACAATCTGTTCTCTGCATTTTGACCAGTTGTGGTTTTCTGTGACAGTCTCCATGCTGTAAAGAGAAGCTTCTATGATGAGTGACAGCTATATTTATCTGTGGGTATAAAGATAAGTTTTATAACGCAGTTAGGGATTATGCCGGTCCAGTAAAGTGGTGGACGTAGACTCTCCCCTAAGATCCATGACCTCATGAGCCCTGAGTAGTTGGCTAGGTTTCCATTACCAGGCAGGGTTTCCCTCCCCTTGGGCAAACCTTAAGTTAATACAAGGTGCGAGTGTCACTATAGCACCTTTGGTTGTATCTTGCCGTGGTAGTCACTGCTGTGGCTCAGAGGTGTCACAGTTTGATAGGACTATTGATTGCTTGCCTGTCTTGGAAGCTTGCACAGCGCCCTTTCTAACAGCCTTCTTAGAGATAATTCTCAGAGTCCCTACTCTATCATTTCCACCCACATCACTTCTACATTTGGCATTCTACTAAAAGTGTATCCAAGTGTGATTAACAGTCTTGACTGTCAACTTGATGGCCTTTAGCATCACCATGGAAACAAATCTCTGGACATGTCAATGGGGAAGTTTGTAGATTAGGCTAGTGGAGGCAGGGAAACTCACTAAATGTGGGTAGCACCATCCCATGGATTGGGGTCCTGGACAGAATAAAGAGAAGAGGAGATGGGCACCACCATTTGTCACATTCTGCTTCCTGAGTAGGGACCTGCTGCTTCATGTTCCCGTGGTCATGCCCTCTCCACCATGACCAGCTGCACTTTCCATCTCTGAGCTGGAAGAAGCTCTTAAGTTGCTTTTATCAGGTTTGTTATTTATTTTCAGCAACAAGGAAAGTAACCAATACAAATATTTCAGTATACGCCGACTTGGTTTTAAATTGTTTGCCATGGAATGAAATCAGCTCTCGAGAAAGATGGGCTGAGTCTATTCTTGGAGCTCACACCTGCCACTCCCAAGTAGTACAGCTCTATTTAATGTTCTAATTGTGTGTTGTCTCATCTACCAGATTATATCTGCTCTGGATGTAGGAAAAAGTAGCCTTCATTCCTGTCAACTGTGTCCGGCAAAAAACGTGAAACAGGGTTGGGAGTGGTAAGAGAGAATGCAAAATGAATGTCCCATGTGCTATTTATCTGACTATGCTAACTTCGGGCAGGACATCCTAATAACAGCAAGGACAGTGTGCTAATGTTCCCACTAACTTATTTCTGAATTCTGACGTAAGACTTAGGCGTTCCCAAACCATGAGTGCTCTGCCACTGGCTGTAAAATTCCTAATGGCAATCACTGTCTTCAAATTCTAGGTCAGCCACCTCTAACAGTAAGGAAGACATTTCTTCTTAATGATACAATCAAGTAGGCTAGAGAACAGGTGTATTTCCATAGCAGCTCCTTTCTCTGAGTTCAAATAGCAAATTCTCAAAAGAACAGTAGCACTGTACTCTGACAGCTGGCCGCAGTCAAGCCAGTGCACATGACAGTGTGTGTGTGTGTGTGTGTGTGTGTGCGTGCGTGCGTGCACATGCACACACATGACTGTGTATGTTCAGAGTCCAGAAGAGGGCATCGCGTGTCCTCCGTTATCACTCTCCACCTATTTTTTTGAGCAGGACTCTCTCTGTGAACCTGCACCTTATGAGTAGGCTGGACTCCAGGAGACCACAGCGACCTCCTTTCTCAGCTCCTCTCAGAGCAGGGCTGACGGGCATCTGCAAAGATGCTCAACTTGTTATGTGGCTACTGGGATCCAAACTCAGGTACTCATGATTGTAGAGCAAGCATTCCTAACCACTGGGCCGTCTCTCTGGGCCCTGTTCTTATTTCTTGAATCATCAAAAGTTTTTGTATCTTTGTCTTCATGATCTAATAATTGATATTAGTAGTATCTTACTTCCTCTAGCTCACTACAGTCTTTACAACATAATCTATACTTGTAAAACTAGACACTTTACCGTGCGTCACTTTTCTGTATTAACTGGATAACAAGTTTTATCACAGCATTTTCACGCATGTATATGACAACTTCTGTAAAAGTGCTTCCTTGCAACCACGGAGATCTGAGCTCAATCCCCAGGACAAACAACACATGCCTAAAAGTTGACCTCTGCCCTCCATATGCACACATGTATAAAGGTCAGCCTCTGCCCTCCACATGCACACATGTATAAAGGTCACCCTCTGCCCTCCACATGCACACATGTATAAAGGTCAACCTCTGGCCTCACATGGACACATGTATAAAGGTCAATCTCTGGCCTCACATGCACACATGTATAAAGGTCAACCTCTGCCCTCCACATGCACACATGTATAAAGGTCAACCTCTGCCCTCCACATGCATACATGTATAAAGGTCAACCTCTGGTCTCATATGCACACATGTATAAAGGTCAACCTCTGGTCTCACATGCACACATGTATAAAGGTCATCCTCTGCCCTCCACATGCACACATGTATAAAGATGCACACACACACATTGCACATACTTTCTTTAACTTCGTTATTGAGCCCAAGATTTCAATGTGATGGTATTTAGAAATGGAACTATGGGAAATGCCTAGGATCAGCCCCCCCCTCCCCCTCTCTCTCAGAAGCCTGTTTTTTTTTTTTTCATTTTTGTCCTCTATTTTTGTGATTATAATTACATTATTTCTCCTTTTCCCATCCCTCCATCTAAACATTCCCACAGGCTCCTCCTTATTCTCTTTCAAATTTATGGTCTCTTTAAAAAATGTTGTTATACATATGTACATAATATGTTCTTATGAATATAAGCTGCTCAGTCTGAATAATGTCCCTGTGTATTTTCAGGAATGACCTCTTGGTACTGGATAACCAGTTGATGTGTTGTTCCCTGAGGAAGACTGTTTTTCCTACTCAGCATCTCTCTGTTGTCTGGAGTTGTTTGTGGAGGGTGGAGACCTCGTGGGCTTTCCCCTGTCACTTTGGCACGTCTACTGTCCTTGTTCAGTTCATGCTCAGGCAGTCGTGTGGGTGAGGCTGTCTGGTGCCGCTTCTGATATTACTAGGGGACACAGTCTCACAGCAAATGTCCTGGTCCTTTGCTTCTTACAATCTTTCCACTTCCTCAATGTTCCCCGAGCCTTAAGTGTAGGAGTGTTTTATAGACGTATCCATTGAGACTGGGTTCCAGAATTCTGCCTTTTGATTGGTTGTGGTTCTCTATGATGGTCTTTATCTGTTCCTTGATGAGAGGTGAGGACTACCCTTCTCTGTGGGCACAAGGACAAACATTTAGCATATAGTCAGGGACTATGCTGGTTTAATAAAGTGATAGTTATTGTTTTTTTCTCCAAGATCTATGACTTCACTAACACTGGATAGTGGGCTGGGTTTTCAGCTATGGCTTTTCTCTTGTGTTTCTTTTTTTTTTTTTATTTTCGAGACAGGGTTTCTCCGTAGCTTTTGGTTCCTGTCCTGGAACTAGCTCTTCTAGACCAGGCTGGCCTCGAACTCACAGAGATCCGCCTGCCTCTGCCTCCCGAGTGCTAGGATTAAAGGCGTGCGCCACCACCGCCCAGCTCTCTTGTGTTTCTTAAATCCAATTAGAGAACTGTTGGTTACTGACACAGTATGCATGTCATTACTTCAGGGGCAGTCTTGAAGGAAAGGCCCTCACCATGGGATTAGTGGGTTCTGGCAGTTTCTCTGGACTTGTGAGTATGCAGTAAGAACATAGTCCCTTTCTAGGGCAGGGAGAGCATCCTCCCCAAAGGCCAAATTTGCTGGTATCTTTGTCTCAGACTTCCAGCCTTCTGAAACATCAGACATAAATAGCTGTGGCATTTTGTTGTTGAAGACAGCATCCTGAACGGACCAGAGCATCCAGAATTCCAGATTTTAGCAAAATGTGTTCAGAAAGCCTGAAGAAATAGCAGATCTTCTCTATACTCCACAATACTATAAAAATACAGTGTGTGCATGAGTGTGTGTGTGTGTGTGTGCGCGCGCACACACATGTATGGATGCACATGTGTCTGTGAGTGCATGCAGAAGTCAGAGAATATTAGTGTTCTTTTTCCTTGGGTGTCATCCGCCTTATTTTTGATACAGAGTCTCTCACTGAGATCCAGGCTTCCCAGTCTGTATAGACTTGCTGGTAAGCAAGCCAGGGATCTTCCTGTCTCCACCTTCCCGGCACTGGTATGTGGGTTCTGGGGATCAAACTTACGCCTTCACAGCAAGTATGCTACTGACAGATCCATCTCCCGAGCCTTTAGTGCTGCCTTTCTTTCCACCCTGTGACTGTTTTTGAGATTATACTTACATCATTTTCCCCTTTCCCACTCCTGCATCTAAACTCTCACGTAGACCCTTAATTGACAATATTTTAAAGATGTCTTTGAAACTGATCACAGAAAGATGAACATGATTGATGAAAATACTGTCCAAATTCCAGACACAGCTCTGACTTCATAAACAATATGTGCAGGTTACAAAGAAACATACAACTAAGTTTCAAAGTATCTTGTGAAACGCATATGTCTGATTTCTATCTAGTTCTAAAAAATATTATCCTTGAGTTTAAAAAAGACATGAATATTGGGACATGTTGGGGAGATGCAGAGGAGTTAGAATGGTGGATCTGATTAAAATATGCTGTGCCTGTCTATTGAAATCTCAGAGAACAAATAAAAATGCTATAATTAACAAATGTTATCTTTGATATTCCTACTGATCAGTCAATATTAAAGAATAAACAAAATATCAAAAATAGATTTTCCGCTTAAAATGCATTAGAATGACCTGGGTCCTCACCCTGGGGATAGGGGACATTTAATGCAAAAGAACTTTCATAGGTGGGGAATGGCTATCAGTAAAGTGTTTGCTATTCACGCATGTAAAAAGCCAGGCAAAGTGCTACTGTGCCTGTAATCTCAAAGTTCGGAGGGAGGAACAGGATCTCTGGAACTTGGCTGGTCTAGCTGAATCAGTGAGCTTCAAGTCTGTGAGTGGCCCTATCTCAAAACATAAGGTGGGGAGCAATTGAAGAAGACATGTGACATCAACCTCTGGCCTACACACACATGAACACATGTATATGCACACACACACTGCAATACACACACAGCACACACACGCACAACAAATATATTACACATACACACACATACAAATATCCAAAATGGTCCAGTAGCCAAAATGGTCCATTTTTTCTTAGAGTTTCTTTACAGGCACAGCAGCACCCCAGGAGAGAGGCTCAAAGACAGATGAAAGCCTGCGGGTTCCAGGCTCTGAGCTTTCTGCACTGGATCTAAACAGAGGGCCCACCCAGGGTTGGAGGGCGGAGTCTCAGGGCAGGGTTGGCCTGTTTAGGAGTAGAACAGGGATGCGGATTAGAGCCCCATTTAAGGAAGCAGTCACTTGTTAAGAGAAGCAAGGCCAAGGAGAAGGTACTATGGCTTGGTTAAGTCTAAGTGTGGACCCCAAAGGGCTGCCATGCAGGGAGCTTGGACAGCAGCGTGGTGCATTGAAGATGGTGGAGACTCCAATGGGGGACCTCATTAGGGTGATGGGGTCGCCGAGGCTCCTCTTTGAGCATGGATCAGTATTGTCTCAGAGAAGTGAGGTAAGTCTCACGTGACTGAATTACTTCTCTAAGAAGGAGACGCGGTTCTGTTGGTAGAATGCTTGCTATGGACACAGTCCAGCACATTTGTAGATGACAACGTCATGCCTCAACATCGAAAGGTTGAAGACTCCAGCCCCACATTGACCTTATAGACTGCTCCATTCTGTCTGCGAGAAACCATTTCCCTTTCCTCGTCTACCTCACTGTGATGTAGCCGATGACCGCACCGGGGGTGGTGGTCAGAGGCAGCTATTAGAACGCTGAGACAAAATGCTCCTTTCTTTATAAACTATCCAGCCTTCGGCATTTTGTTACAGTCACACAAAACAGACTACGATAGAAGGCTCTGGGGACACAGGAGACCTGCCTTCCTGGGTAGCAGGTTTCCCACCCAATGAAGCATTCTGTCTTGGAGGGAAGCTCACAAGACTCAGAAAGTAAACGCACTTCACTGTTCTCCGGAGATGAAACTTAACAAGATTCACGGGGCTCCTCCCCTAAGAGTTTAGATGCAGTAAACACCCGATGGGGAAGGGGAGACTGCCAGGCTGAGCTGGGGGAGACACATTTGTCCAGGCATGCGGGATGTTCTCAGGCTACAGCCTTCCAGAGTGCTGACCCCTTTTGAGGTAGACTTTTCACACTGCTTTTGAGTCATCCCTGTTCCTGTAAGTAAGTAACCTCGGCAAATTCATGGGTCACCAGCTGACTTTACTCCAGCCTACCCTCTGTTCCCTTCCTGGAGAGAACAGACGTGTCTCACGTCTCCCCGGGAAAAGTCCCAAGTAGCATCACCTCACCCCTGAAATGCAACAGAGATCTGGAAGGCTGCACCAACAGGCACCATGCCTGTGATTTTAAATTCTGAAGTGCCCATTCCCTTCCAGCTCAGGGGGGGAGCTCCCCTGTGGATCCAAGACTCCAAATGGGCTTTCCAGGACCCCTAACAATCACCTCTTTTGTGTTTTTCCCAGTCTATGCTGCAGGAGGACCCCAGAAGGCCCAGCCAATGTAACCTTGGGCCTGCAGTCGAAGGCCAACCAGGGAGAAGGAATGGATGTTCATGGACTGGGGTCCCTTGTAGGCGGGCCGCCTCTGTTCTTAGCAACCCTTCATCTCATATCAGGCAATTTTTTGAGGCAGAACTTTAAAACTGTTTAAATATTAAAAAGCCCGTATGTTGCAGGATCAGGGAGATGACTCAGTTAGTAAAGTACTTGTTGTACAAGTATGAGGGCCTGAGTTCATATCTCCAGAACATGGTGGTAAGGACTTGCAACCTCTGTTAAGGGGGGAGGGTGGAGACAGGTGAATCCTCAGGCTTTCTGCCCAGTTCATGAACTCCAAGTTCTGTGGGAGAGCCTGACCCAAAAATTAAGTGGAGAGCAATAGAGGAAGACAGCCAGTGTCAACCTCTGGCTTACACCACAAGCACACACACTCATGTACACACACACACACACACACACATTTATATGTATATGTGCTGGCCACTGTCTCAAGCCAATCCATCTCCAGGGAGCAGCCCCCAAACCCTTGCCACTAACTTCCTTGTGACAAGTGCCTGTATCCAGCTTCCGTCATCTGTACTTGGTTGCACTGCAGAGATGCCAGTCATTCAGCCATCAGGTACCCAACCCACGAAACTCAGGAGACTTGCCAGAAAAAGACAGATGGTTCCACCATTCCAGGTTGTGAGATGCTTCTGTCTGTGAGTTCTCAAAGCATGGTAGATACAGCCTGGATATACTCAAGGCCTTAATCAAGTTCCCAACATCAACATGATCTCCACGGTGATGGTTCTAGGGTTATTTCAACAAACGTTGATGGTAAAACCTCTGGGTTTGATGAGAACAAGAGATGGACAGGCCAAAGCAGAAGTTCATGACTATCCTCAGCCAGGAGACCTGGAGAAGAGACTGGCTCCTCCTCCTAGATGAGCAACCGATCTGAAGCTACACGTGAAGAGGGGACTAGAACTTCAACCCAGACACTGATCCCTTCTGGTCAACAGCATTAGAACCAAGTCTCCAGATTCTCTCGGTAAAAATGGATTACCTCCAAAACAATTCTAGAGTTGTATCTTCAGAGGGGGAAATGGAAAGGCCCATTAACAGAAAACCAGTTCCTTCTGGTCAAGAGGATGAAGTCTCTGGCCTGGAGACCTAACATTCTGGTTGGGTTAGCCAATCACCAGGCCAGGACACCACCTCTCAGGAAGGTGGAACCATCTCCAGGAAGGCAGCCTCGCCTTAGGCGAAGCTAAAGAGATACAGGCAGAATAATTACCTCCTTTAGTGAAATACCGTACTTTTCCTTCCCAGGACTCCCGTTCTTGTCAGCACAGCTCACACAGCTGTGGCCATGCAGCTCCCGCAGTCTGCTTGCTTTTCTGAATTACTCAGAAGAAAACAGCTTCTCTTCCTTTTCCTTCCATTCCTGTTCTAAGTATACTTCCCTAACACTGTGGGCTTCCTCACTGTTTCCTGAGAGCCTCACTCCTCCACATGGACTACTAGTCCAACATATGGCTGCCCTCCATGCCTGCTAAACTCAAATGGCATATCTCCTTCCTCCTCTCCTCCCTAGGCACCTGTTGAGATTACAGCCTCCCACGCTGGGGTTTTTCTTTTAATTCATAGGAAAGTGTCCTTGAGCTTCCACTAAATTCTTTTGCCAATGACATTATTCATCCAGAGAGGAGACTCAGCTATCCCCAGTATGGTCTGGCAACCATGGCAGGAACTCTCTTGTTTCTGGTAACACTTTGATTATAATGTCTGCTTGTGGCATCGATCTTAAGCCAAAGCTACGGAGCTGTCAGATTGCTAATGACCGGAACAAATTTGATTCCAATAAAAACCATTTTTTTTTCTTGCTAAGGAGATGTCTCAGTTGGTAAAGTGCTTGCCTTGCAAGCATGAGGACTTGAGTTTGGTCCTCAAAACTCATTATATAGATGATATTGATGATGATATAGATGATGATACAGATATAGATAATGATGTAGATGATGATACAGATATAGATGATGATATAGGTGATGATATAGATATAGATGATGATATAGATATAGATGATATACAGAGATATATAGATCAGGGAACGACCAGGCAAACTTGAAATCCCAGCACCAGGGAGGCAGAAACAAGCAGATCCCTAGGGAACTCCCTTGGTCAGCCAGCCTAGGCCACTTAGAGAGAAACCCTGTCTCCACACTGACAAAAATTGGGGATGGCTCCTAAAGAACAATACCCAAGCTTGGCTCTGGCCTACACACACATGTACACACACATGTGCACACATATACACACATGTGCACATACATGTGTACTTGTGTATGTATGTGCCCTCGCCCACACAAACATCTGCAAACGCCTCCACCAGGCCATGCAATTAAAACAGCACTGCACACGACAGGTGGTGTGGAGTGGCTGGACACACAGATGAGGGTCCCATGTCCCCACCCCTCTTAAGGGGAGGTTAATAGTCAGCAAGCAAGCCCATCTGGAGTGATCCCCAGCCCACATCTTCCTCCAGCTCTTATATACTTTCCACCCCTCTGCAGCAAGGGTCCCTGAGTCTTGGAGGAGGCTACATAGATGCCTATTTCCCTTCAATCTCAGAGAATGCTGAACTCCTAGACCTGGGGTACACAGCTGCTGACAGGTCTCAGTGGTATCTCTCTTACTACAAAACATAAGAGGAAATGAATGAAAAACAGGAAACAGAAGAGCACCAAAGAGGATACGGGCCTCGGCACTAAATCTGAGTGTAGCCCGTGACTCACAGCTTCAGCTCCACTGAGTCAGCACAGCAGGGAAGGGGGCATGTACAGAGCCCGTGGGAATGCTCCAGGCTGGTGCAGCCAGATACTTTCATTTAGGGAAATCCCCCACCCTGGTGGGCTTCCAATACTCTCTGTGTTGTCCGTGCCCCAGACACTACCCTCACAAGCCCTATAGGAACAAATCACGATGTATACATACATACACACACACACACACACACACCGGTTTCAGTTGTTTGTCTCATTCCCCGTATCAAGGTCAGCACCATTGTTCTTCCTAAACTCATCTTGTTTTGTTTATCTTGCCAACTTTGCCAAATTTAGCTAAAATCCTTTCCCTAGGGGAGACACAAGCAACATCTATAAATGAACTGACAACATGATTGCTCTATGGTATGGTTAAGGGGAAGACTGTATTGACGACATGATTGCTCTATGGTATGGTTAAGGGGAAGACTGTATTGACGACATGATTGCTCTATGGTATGGTTAAGGGGAAGACTGTATTGACGACATGATTGCTCTATGGTATGGTTAAGGGGAAGACCATATTGTAGACCTGAGAAAGACAACAGCCGGAAGCATCTGGAAAAGTAGACTGAACAGAGGACTGGACATGGCCAGGGCTGTCTGCAAGAAGGGAGAATAGCCAGGGGGTGGAGAAGGGAGAGCATAGTGAGCATGGCAGGAGTGGAAGCCATGAATAGTGAGAACAGCTGGGTTATAGGAAGGGTGAGCAGCCGGAGGAGGGAAGGGCCAGGAGACTGGCGGGTGACTTTGAAAAGCACAAGTACTTGTGAGAAGGACTGAGGAACTGGAGGCTAGCATGGACCTTGGTAGGCTGACAGGCTCCACAGGTGTGGTAGTGGGAGAGCCTCTTGTTTGTCTCTTTAGCCAGAGGTAAGGGAAGTGACTCCTTTTGACCAGTTTCACAAGTTCCCAAGGAATGCTGACCCTTATCTAACAACCAGAAATTCTACTCTGGCCCAGCTTGAGCTTCTTTCTGGATATTTGGCAGCCTTTTTGGAGTTTGGGAAATTGGAGTTTCATTTGGACATGACAGTCTACACTTCCTCCTAAGGTCCAAATGACAAGTTAAGGTATTATTCCACCAAAAATCACTCAGAGGAACCAAAGAGTTTATTGTCCTTACTCACTCTGCTTCTCTGTAGAATTCTGACCATGAGTATAGACCAGACAGTAAACAGCAAAGTTACAGTTTGAGGCTCTAACTATAGGCATCAGGTCTAATTTTCTTTGCTTCTGCTGTATTGGAGACCCCACTCTGCGAAATTGGTAGAAAAGTTTAAAGATGCAAAATGTGCCTTAGTCCATTTTCTGCTACCTAAGAGTGGATAATTTATAAAGAACAGAGACTTTGGCCCCTGCTTCTGTAGGCTGAAAAGTCCAGAAGCAGCCTAGCAAAGGACTTGATATACAGCAACTCATGGTGGAAAAAAGTAAGGCAACCAGACCCACGTGGTTGAGAGAAGGGGCATAGGATGTCCCTGCTTTATAGTGACCACCCACAGGACAAATTTGTAGATGGATTTTTGTGTCCCGCCTCCAGCTCCCAAATAACCATACAGAGACGTCTTCTCAATTATAAGAACTCGGTCAATAGCTTAGGCTGGTTTCTAACTAGCTCTTATAACTTAAATTAACCCATTTCTTCTAACCTACATTCTTTTACGTGGCTCATTTATCTTTACTTTGTAACGCCCATGCTGCTTCCTATGTGTCTGACTGGTGACTCCTTGCGACTAACTCCGCTAACTCCATCCCTCTTCTCCCCAGCATTCTCTCAGTTTGGCTCTCCCGCCTCCTTTCCTCCTGCCTAGCTATTGGCCAATCAGCTCTTTATTAACAATGAGAGTGACACATCTTCTCAATGTACAGAAGGATTATTCCACAGCACAGATTTACTCCCACAGTGTGCAGATTACAATGCATTAGCAATTAAGTCTAAGATACCAATAGCATATCGGTGTCATGTTGAGGAAAGAAATAAAAGCCCTTCCCCTTGGAGTCATTTAGCCAAGAATGAGCCCAGATTTAAATTCTCTACTTCATGCTCCCTGTGTCTTCTGTCCTCTGTCTGTCTGTCTTACATGATATATGCCTGATTTGTGCCTGTCTGAAGGTTATCTGGTGAATCTGTTCCTGAGTCTGTGTGTCTGTTCCTACATATGTTTGTCTGTGTATTTCTGTCTTGTGTGTGACCGTGACTGTGTTTATTGAACAGCCTAGAAAACATCACATGGGGAAAGGATGGGAAACTATAGCACTCCCAAACAGAGTTTCAGAGGAATGAAGTCAATGGCTCCAGTGAATCCCAATGACAAACATTGTTTATCAGCCAATATCCGCAGTGGTTGCTTTCAATCTCTGTGGTAGATTTTAGGAAGTTGCTTTCAACTTCTGCATTTGTCGGTTTCAGCAAATGATACACAAGCATTAGCTGGGCTGTGGGCACGGAAGAGTGCATGATTTAAGATTATCACTTTGAGCCGGGCGGTGGTGGCGCACACCTTTAATCCCAGCACTCGGGAGGCAGAGGCAGGCAGATCTCTGTGAGTTCGAGACCAGCCTGGTCTATCATTTTAGGGTGTAGAAGTCATTTATGTCAGGTCCGAAGAAAATTTCAATTCCCCAAACTCCAAAAGGCAGTCCAAATATCCAGAAACGAGCTAAACCTGGAATATGATTCTGGCAGTTAGATTAAGGCCAACAGTCCTTGGGAATTTATGAAGCTAATTCCCATCTACCAAAAGGGAGTCATTCCCTTACAGAAGGGACACGGCACAAATCAGCACATCAACGCTCATGCTAACCTCCAGTCTTCCTCAGCATCACAAGTACCCGTTACATGTTTCAAGGTCCACACTGGCCTCCTACCCCTTCTTACCTCCTACCCTAAACTCCCTCCAGCTACCCACCCTTCTTATCACCCTGGTATTCTTGCTACTCCGGGCTCCTGCTCTCCTCACTCTATGCCTTCTCTATTATCTGTCCCTGCTATTCTTCTCTTTCTCATGGGTAGCCCTGGCCATATTCAGTCTGCTGGCCATGTCCAGTCTTCTTTATCTCTCGCTTTGGACTCTTCCTGACCTCTGACCGTTGTCCCTCTCATGTCTGCAATAAGAATCTTCCCGGTAACCACACCAAGGAGAGGTCATGTCTTCTGTTTATACAGATTACATAGGAAATCCAAGGTGAGTAAGACTGCTTGTGACTTTGTTATCTTAAGGTCAGGTTAAACAGTTTGAGTACACAGTAGGACAGCAGACGTAATTCTTAAATGACCTGAAGTGATATCATTAACTCTGACTGTGTGTTCCAGCAAAAGTTCCAATCTCTTAGAATGTAAGAGATATTTTCAGAATATTGTGTGACCACTGTTATGGTAAAAATAAAATGCTGTGGATTCCCAAGGGGTACGGGGGCAGAAACACTGCAGGTCCCCAAGTGGCAGCAGGCAGCAGGCCATGAGACCACACTGCAGACCATGCTGCAGGTCCCCGAATGGTGGCTGTGGGAAGTGGGCCATGAGACCTTGCCACAGGTCCTGAGTGGCAGCAGGCAGTGGGCACGAGACCACGGCGGCAGCTGGCTCCCAGGCAGGGAGCCCCCAGTGGCCCATGGGCCATGAGGAGCAGCAAATCCCAGGTAGGGAGCTGTGTGGCCGGTGAAGACCTTGGCAGGGTAGCCAATCCCACGAGGAGCCACAACCATAGCAGGTGAGAGACAGACGGATAGGCATGCCATGCAAAGTGAGGTTGGATAGAGCAGAGAGAGGCAGAGAAAGAGAGAGAGAGAGAGAGAGAGAGAGAGAGAGAGAGAGAGAGAGAGAGAGAGAGAGAGGAGAGAGAGAGAGAGAGAGAGAGAGAGAGAGAGAGAGAGAGAGAGAGAGAGAGAGAGAGGAAAAAGTAGAGGCTTGCAGGTTGGAAGCTGAAGGAAGATCTGCCTGCTGGGTGGGAAGGGGAGAGGGGGTAGGGCTTGTATCTTAAAGGAACAGAACAGACCATCACAACCACATCATAAGAAAGGCTTTAACCCCTCCATTGCCTCCTGCCTTACACGATGGCACATTGTGAATCAAATTCCTACTTGGGTGCTGACTCAGCAAGGAAGTGCTTGCTGCTCAGGCATGAAGACCTAAGTTCAAATTTGCAGCATCCATGTAGAAACTCAGGCGTGACCATGGCCACCCCCACTACCCCAGTGCTTACGGCAGAAGCAGAAAAACCACTGAGGCCAGCTTGGCCTCAGTGAGAGACTTGTCTCAAGGGGTTCATCTCTCTGCATGTGTGTGGGCATGTGCACTTGCATATGACACACACACACTCACATACATTCTTACATGCTCACACACACACTCACAATACACTCACACACACACTCACATACATTCTCACACTCTTTCTCACACACACACTCACATACATTCTCACATGCTCACACACACACTCACATACATTCTCACATGCTCACACACTCACATACATTCTCACATACTCACACACACACTCACATATATTCTCACATGCTCACACACACACTCACATACATTCTCACATGCTCACACACACACTCACGCATACACTCACACACTTTCTCACACACACACTCACACATACACTCACACACTTTCTCACACATACACACACTCACATACACTCACACTCTTTCTCACACATACACTCACACTTTCTCACACATACACTCACTCACATACACTCACACTCTTTCTCACACATACACTCACACTTTCTCACACATACACACTCACACACACACTCACACTCTTTCTCACACATACACTCATATACACTCACACTCTTTCTCACAAACACACTCACATACATTCTCACATGCTCACACACACACTCACACATACACTCACACACTTTCTCACATATACACACACTCACATATACTCACATGCTCACACACACTCACAGACACATGCTCACATGGCTCTCACATGCTCACACATACACTCACACACACACAAACACTCTCACACGCTATTGCATATACACTCACACACACACACCACATTAAGAAACATTTCCACATAAGTTCAGGGGGAGAGAACCCATATTCAAACCATAATGGAGTAGAAGAGGAGAAATTGTCGGAGCTGGAGGAGTCTGGGAAACCGGCATCTAAGGGAGTTGTGAATTCCCAAGGGAAGAAGCAGTTCACACTGTCTGTCACACTGCTAGAAACCCTCTTTCATCATATTGTCTGGAGCTGAGGTGAGCAGTCATTTGCACATTCTCTAGCTTTTCCTCTAGAAGAGAAAGCCTTTCCTGTGTCATCACATCACAGGAGGTGGGGGCAGGGCTGGGAGCCCGCCCCTTAGGGGGTGGCAGAGAACACACTTGCAAGCAGCTAAGAATACAGAAATCCAAAGCATGAAAGCGCTCAAGGGAAAGGGTTTGTTTTAAATGTTTCTATTTTAATAATTTAAATGCAATATGTATATTTTATTCAAAAAAAAGTAAATGGGATCCGGGAAGATGGCTCCATCAGTAGAGAGCTTCCCATGCAAACATGGAATCTCAGGTCAGTTCTCCAGAACCTGTAAGAAGCTGGGTGTGCTTGCTAGCATTTGTGTTCTCAGTGATGGGGGAGGAAGCGACCGGTTGTAGGAGCCCACACACAAAAGTGGATCCATTTCTCCTTCACTAGAGGTCAGAGTTCAACCTAGTCTTGCTCTCCTGTTACTGACCACAGGAGATTTGACTTAAGGTGTGGCTACGAACAGAATATCTTGACCTAAGGTGTGGTTACTGGTGTTTGGGGGATTAAGATTGTAATCACTTTGTTCCTTGTACCATGATTCTTCCCTGTTTTGGATCGGGGTGTTGAAAGGTCATAAGAAATAAACACGGGCACCTGCAGTATTCACTGGGGTGCCCTCCCCTACTGTCCTATGTCTCTGCAGCTCTGTTTATTCTGCCTAACTTTGCTAATCCAATGATGGCAGTATCATTCATGTGCTACTAAGTCTCTGGTCTTTTTATACTCAAGGTACAGTGTCCATCCCAGGTGACCAGTTCAACACCCAGTAGCATTTCTATCCAAGTTCCCACCACCATAATAAAGATCCCAAGAAGCCAAGTGGAGGCCCTAGATTAATTCTTGCATTAAAAGTAAAGCTTTATTTTTTTTTCTTGACAGGGAAAAAGCCAACAAGAGAAAAAAATAAACAAACAGAAGATCCACAAAGCATATATTTAAAAAAAAAATCCACCAAAATAACAGTTCATTTCTCAATGGAAACTTTGAAAGCCAGAAGTGTTATGATTCTCTGCGCAAGAGACCTTGGCAGGAAAGAGCCAAGAGGTTCCACAGTGGGCAAGAGACAAATACACCATGCAGACAGAGCTTCAGTGAGTTTATTGAGATAGAGGAAGTGGGGGGTGAGAGAGAAAGCAAGAGAGAGAGAGAGAGAGAGAGAGAGAGAGAGAGAGAGAGAGAGAGATGCAAAGAGAGAAAGGGGAAGAGGGAGAAGAGAGTGAAGTAGGTGGAGTTTCACCTTTTAAAGACACAGGATACTGCATGCCTGGCCCTAGGAGGAGCAGAGGCATACTCTGCCAGGTCCTCAAGGGTGGGGCCAGGTTCATCCAGGCTCAGGGATGCTAACAAGAAGAATGCACTCCAAGTTCTAAAACACCATGATAACAAGCCTTGACTAACATTCCTGCAAAAGCTATCTACCATAATTGGAGAAGAAAGAAAAACTTTGCCAGAATGCAAGCAGCCTAAAATTTTGATACCAACTGGGCCATGGTGGTGGCACACACCTTTAATCCCAGCACTCAGGAGGCAGAGGCAGGCAGATCAGTCTGAGAGACCAGTCTGATCTGTAGGTCTGCAGAGTGAGTTCCAGGACAGCCAGGGCTACATGGAGAAACTCTGCCTTGAAGCCCCCCAAAGAAAAAAGAAAGAAAAAAGAAAAAAGAAGAAAATGTATATATCTGTTATCGCAAAAACCTTGATTTTAAAGAGAGGTACCACCTTAGAGTAAAAGGATGAACAGAAAGTATTTCCATCAAATGGGACCAGGAAGCAAGCAGGTGCTGCTGTCTTAATACCTGACAAAATGGACTTCAGATTAAAACTAATCAGATAAGATAAAGAAATATACTTCATTCTAATCAAGGGATGAATTAACCAGAAAGACATTAGTATCCTAAATATATATTCACCAAGCTCTAGTGCACACAATTTCAAGGGGATAATGTATTACTAAATTTAAAGACAAATTAGCACCAATCCACTAATAACAATGATTTCAACATCCCACTTTCTCCAAAAGGCAGGTCATTTGAACAAAAAAATAAACAGAGAAATACCAGAATTAGTTGACACCCAGCATCAAATTGTCTTCACAGACTATTTCACCAAACGCCAAAGAATGCACATCCTACTCAGTAACACATAGAAACTTTTGTGAGAAACAATCTTTACAAATTCAGAAAGATTGGAGCTACTGCTTATACCCTATCCAGCCACAATGCAATAAAGCTTAAAGTCGACAGCAAACAAAGCTCTAGCAAGTGTGTAAACTCGTGGAGATTAGACAGCTTATTATTGAATGATGAAGGGCTCAAAGAAGAAATCAAGAAAGAAATGAAAAACTTCCTGGAGCTAAAAGACAGTGAAACACAACAAAACCTCTGGGACACACTGAAAGTCGTCCTGTGAGGAAATTCACAGCTCTGAGTGCCTACGTTTAAAAGTAGAACACAAATAGAACACTTACTGATGTGATTCCAAACACTGGAGAAATAAAAACAAAACAAACCCAGTGAGAAGCAAGAAATAATAAAAATCAGAGGAGTACTAAGTAAAATGAAAGCTAAGAATACAACGTAAAGAACCAATGAATCTAAGCGCTTGTTCTTTGAGAAGATAAGCAAGATCTATAGACCCCTGGCCCCAACTAAGAACATCAACAAGTAAAGAAGGAGAGAAGGGAGGGAGGGGGGGAGGGAGGGAGGGAGGGAGGGAGGGAGGGAGGGAGGGAGGAAGGGAGGGAGGAAGGAAGGAGCAAATGAAGACCCTCAATGATCAGAATTAGAAATAAACAGTGATACAATAATGTTCTATATAAAACAGATACCAAAGAAATTCAGACTGTTATAAGGGAATGTTTTTAAAGCCTATTCTCTATTAAGCTGGAAAAAACTAAAATAAATGGAAACATTTCTAGATTCAGCCAAATTACCAAAATTAAGCCAAGGAGAGATCAACCACCTAAACAGACTCATAACTAATGAGGTGACTGAAATAGTAATAAAAGACTACCAACTTAAAAATGAATTCTAGGATGAAATTTATTCATAGCAAAATTCTACCAGACTTTCAGAGTTCTCTATTCAATCCTTCTTAAACTATTCAAAATAATAGAAACAGAAGGAGCATTCTCAAACTCCTTCTAGCCACTATCACTTTAATACAAAAACCAGGAAAAGGCACAGCAGAAAGAAAACTGAGGTCCAATATCCCTGATGAATACGGACTAAAAAATGCTCAATAAAATACTTGCAAACGGATTACAGACACATTAAAACCATTATCTACCATGACCAAGTTGGTTTTATCCCTGAAGGCAGGGATGGTTCAACATACACAAATCAATAAATGTAATAAACTACATAAATGGACTTAAAGATAAAAATCACACATGAATCTTATAGATGCAGAACAGAATGTTTGACAAACTCTAACGTGCTGTCATGGTCAAAGTCCCAGCTAACATTGGATAAAAGGGAACATATCTCAACATAATAAAAGCTATAAGTGAGAAACTCACAGCTAGCCTCATCTTAAGTGGAGAAAAGCTTAGAGCAATTCTACCGAAATCAGGAATGAGACACAACTGTCACGCTTTTCAATATGATGCTAGAAGCACCAGCTGAAGTGATAAAACAAGAGAAGGAAATTAGGTGGCTATGAGTGGAGAAAGAAGAAATCAAATGATCACTATTGTAGATGGCATGATGCTATATATTAGTGATCCCAAAAATTCTACTACAAAACTTCTAAAAAGAACAAACAAATTCAGCAATGTGGCAGGATACAGAATCATCTTGCACAAATCAATAGCTTTCCTAAAACACCAATAACAAGCATACTGAGAAAGAGTTTTTTGTAGGTGCACTTCTCTGTCCCATCGGCCTGCTCCCTGCTAACCACAAAGAGGCTTAATATTAACTATAAATGCTCAGCCAATAGCTCAGGCTTGTTACTAGCTAAGCTTACAACTTAAATTTATATTAACCTACATTCATATTAACCTACATTCTGCCACACATGGTGTTAGCGCTCTTTCATCTTGTACCTCGTTTCCTTTCCCTGTCTGTCTGGAGACTCCTCTGATTCTGCCCTTCTTCTTCCCAGTGTCCAACATAACCTTATTCTGTCCAGCTATAGGCCAATCAACTTCCTTATTAAACCAATCACAGTGACATATATTTACACAGTATAAAGAATTATTCCACAGTTTATGATTAGGATCTTTGGTTTCCAGAAGAAGGAACTTTAGATGAAGAAGTATGGGACGGGTTTGAAAGAATGTTGGGAAGGGATTTAAACAAGGGAATAAGATCCCCATTAAATTTGGGGTCACCCAATTAAGACTCATAGCAAGAGTGGAGAGGGTACCTAAACTGGCCTTCTCTTGTAATCAGATTGATGACTACCCTAATTGTCATCATAGAACCTTCATCCAGTAACTGATGGAAGCAGATGCAGAAATCCACAGCCAAGAACTGGACTGAGTTCCTGGAGTTCAGTTGAAGGGAGGGAGGAAGGACTATATGAGCAAAGGTGGGGGGGTCAAGATTATGACAGGGAAACCCACAGAGAGCTGACCGGGGCTCCTGGGAGCTCACAGAGCCTGCGCGGGGCTGACCTAGACCTTCTGACTGTGGATGACAGTTATGTAATTTGGTCTGTTCGTGGCCCCAGCACATGAGCTAGCTTTTTGGTGAGATGTCTTGCTCAGCCTTGATGCAGAGGGGAGGGCCTTGGTCCTGCCTCAGCATGATGTGCCAGGCTTTGCTGACTCCCATGGGAGGCCTGCCCCTTCCTGAGGAGTGGATGGGAGGGGGGTAGAATGGAGGTGGGGGGAAGGGACATGAGGAGAAGAGGGAAGGAAAACTGTGGTTGGTATGAAAAAGAAATAAAAATAATAATAAAAAATTGGGGTCACTTGAGCATTAGTTTGGGCTGTTATTAAAATGCTAACTTTACAACCTAGACAAGGTAGGGCATGCAGGGAAATGGAATTCATTACCAATTCAGACTAAGAGGCGTTTGTGTATCGTGTGGATCCTTCGCGGCCTTTAACTTTGCTTATTTTCCCCACTAAATTGTCTCCTACAGGCACAAGAAGATTAACCTTTGGAATGGATTTATCTGTACCGTACCAATCATACAGTACTGATTGCTTACCTTACTCTTCTTGCTCAATTAGTAAATCAGGGGAGGACCCCACATCAACAATTATATAGATTTGATCCTTGCTATCTTATATTACCCTCAATTAACAAGCAGTTTTTGAAAAGTGTTACAGAACTCTGTGGATTTTCAAATTTCCTTTGCAGATTCCTGTTGAAGGTATAGTGTCCAGCTGGTGAGCTTTGGGATCTTCTCGTGAAAACTGAATTTGTGATTACAGAAATTGTCCAGCCTTCTCCCATCCCACAGCAGGTACTTATTTTACTGATGGCTCATCGATGTCATAGGAGACATCCATGGTCCAGATATTCTATCAATTCTTCGTTTCCCCACTCCAGCAGGTAGAATTGGCTGTGTGGGCTCATCTACTATGGCTAATTCATAAGCCTTTAAATATCGTTTCAGATTCTGCCAATGTTGTAGGTTTATTTCTAGCAATAGACTCATACTGTGCACACTCCAACCTCCCTGGTTTTATTTCAGAAGGGAATAAGCAAGCTGATGCATTAACTTGCCCTATTTTTACTTCTTCAGAAGAAAGTTGGGAAGGGGTATGCATCTGCCATTGCAGATGGATCCTCTGAAATATTATGGATTTCGTTTAGGCTCCTCTGGCCCAAGGCCATCAGGGACAGTGACAGAAGGCAAGGAGATGGTAGAGGTCACCAGAGAGATGGCAGGCCTCCAGCTGAAGGGCAGAGGGAGTTATCAGCTATATTATCAGCGTCAATTCTGCCACCTCAGGCAAAGTTAAGGCCCTAGGCAGCAAGGAAGAAGATATTCTACAGAACACACAGAGACCTAAGTCACCTGAGAATCTCTTTCTGGCAATGCTAGCTGCTTTGACCTGTGCATCTGCAGTGTGGGCATCTGAATACGTGTCGTGTTCCTCATCCTCCTTTGCTTTAACTCACAGATTGGATGTATCCAGTTCCTATTATCTTTACTACTGATTCTGTTTATGACTGGACCTTGAGACTAATAGACTCACTCATTATCTGGGACTGCATTTAATTTTTCCTTGGGATTTAAATCACTTCTTCTTTGCATAGGGCATCATTTGTATTCCTATTAAAGGCAAATATGGGCTTCTGCTCTATAAGAACTATGAATCATATGGGTCTCTTTTTAAGCTTTTCTATGGATTTTCCTGATTGACATAATAATGCAATCAATAGTACTGGACATGGTTTGGACCCCTGCTCTGGGTGGTAGAGAGTCGCACACATACTTCTACTGTCCTAACAGTGTTCAACATGTTCATAACATATTGCTTATAGGATGCTCACACGTCAAATGACAATTAGATTTATCTACAGCATCTCAAAACAAAGCCACTGGAAATTCTGCTATGAAAACATAAAAAGGGGGGAGTTGGAGTATGGTGCGAGAACGGAATCATGCAAGGGGAATTCTGAGTGCTTGTGAGAAAACAAGACTCTTGTTTCCTCAGTTTCTTTAAAACACAGAATTGCTCTTGGCATGTGCTTTCGTGCCTCTCCCAGGTGTAGTGGGTAGGAGTGAGTTTTCTTTAGATTATTATTATTATTACATTATTATTTATTACAACTAGATGTTGTTCCTGGTTTATATGCCTCTATGGAAAGCATGTCGCTACCGGCCTATTTGGAGACTTGTCTGTTTTCTTCCAATCCGGATTTCTTGGAGTTCAGATAAGCAGTTTCAGTGTGGTCATGAGTTACTCCATTTTTAGTCTGTCAAACAATTGAACCAATGAACCCCAAAGAAATGGGGATTTCCCCAGAATCTCACACCAGGAGAAGAAAATGGCCTAGTCACAGGGGGATTTGTCTCCCTGAAAGAAATTTCACGCAGTTCTCAAACCACCTTATAGGAGAGACTGAAGTTCGGACTGCAATGGGCCGGTGGTGGCCAGGACCACTCTTTGCCAGGACTTCTCAGATGATGTCCTTGGCCCTCATTTCAACTTGAATCTCTCTCCAGGAACCCCAAAACAGAGTTGGGGAAGTCCCTGATCTATTGTTCCTCTTCTCAATGTGGCCACATTAAATGAACTCCTTTTTCTGCTTTCTACTGTTCATTTGATTCTTTCAGTTGACTTCCTGGGAATGGCTAGCCAAACCCAGCTTGGTTTTGATCCCCCCAAGTTTAGAAACACTGAGGCAGTAGGACATTTGAGCCTCCTTGGTTGTAATATGTACTTTTATAGGTTCCAATACCTGTAAATACCTTGGAATTGTTCTCCAAAGCCAGTGGTATCATGTAGATACACAGCAGAGGCATGGCGGCTCTCCGCCTGACCCCCTATTGCTTTGATGATGTGTTTGAAGGTTCCATCAGGGGAGATCAAGGGAGAAACCTTTGACTGAAGACCATCCTTCCTCTATTGCGCAAGGTCATTCTCTTCCACTAAGTGCACAGCTTGAGGAGGGATAGATATACGGGGTACAGAGAAGGAGCAAGGCAACGCTCACCCACCCAGCCAGTTCAGCTGAATCGACGCTGGCAATTAATGCAGTGGCAGATGTTGCAGCCAGATCGCCCTCACATCCAGTGCTATTGCTTTGAAAAGACCAGATCACCGATGTCCATCATCAGCACGCTTGTGAGGACACCCAGCTGTCTACCCCTTGTGAGAATTTGCATTTCTTTGATGGCCTTAGACTGG
The DNA here is from genome assembly GCF_950005125.1 of Chionomys nivalis. Classification (NCBI taxonomy): domain Eukaryota; kingdom Metazoa; phylum Chordata; class Mammalia; order Rodentia; family Cricetidae; genus Chionomys; species Chionomys nivalis. The sequence goes on from NC_080099.1 coordinate 49,646,850, forward strand.
GCAGTGACTTCCTGCCAGAAAATACTGAGACTTCCTGAGGGCTTGCACCATTCCAAAGCTGGCTGTGAATGAAAAAGACTGAAATCTGAAAGGCACACTCCCCACGTCCTGGCTCACTCACGGAAAGAACTGGAGTTCCCGTGAGCTTGTCTTCTACATCCGGGTAATCACTTCCTCCTATCTGAATCAGCTGAATTTAAAAAAAAAAAAAAATGGAAGGGAACAAAGATGGGAGACTTTCTTCTGCTGTGGTTTGAATCTGAAATATGCAACATAGGCTGCCGTGTTTGAACACATGGGCCCCAGCTGGGGGTGTGGCTCGGGAGGGTACAGCCTTGCTAGAGGATAAAGGTGCTGGGGACTGGCCTCAGAATTTTATACCCTGCCCTTTTTCCTATTCTTTCTCTTCTTCCTGAATGCGATGTAGTGTGACCCTCAGCTGCTCTCTCCAGCTGCCATGTCTGACTTGCCAGGATGGGTAGTTGTTAGAACAATAAACCATAGTTAACCCTTTCTATCTTGTTACTTTGTCAGCTAGTCTGTCTAAGCAATGTGTCAGTAACTAGGACATCTTCCCTCACAGCCAGTAAGGAGAAACACGAGGCTTCCGTGTGTTCACACATTCAACAGCCCTGGTGTCCAGGCAGCACAGCACATTTTCCCTCTCGTTCGTTCCTTGAAGTGCAGTCCTGCCATGCAGATCTTTCCTCTCCCAGCCCTCTGTCCCACCCGCTAATCCCTGAGATTCTTCCTGGAAACCCACTGGCCACACTGGCCAGGGAATCAGGTCGGCGATCTTCACTTTCCTTCCCATCCTCCAGCTCCTCAGTCTCACCCCCAGCCTGTAGTCCATCCATGCAGGGGGCCTCTCTTCCCTCTTTTCCTCCATTTCCTGTGCACCACACAGAACCTCGTGGCAAACCCAGCTTTCCTCTCTCCTGTGGACCCTCTCAGGCCCCACATCTTTTCGCATCTCCATTCCTTAGCGTCAGCTCCCAGTACCAAGAAACAAGTTCTCCCTGCAGACGTCCACACACAGGGACTCAGAAGCTCTCTCTACCAGGTTTTCTGCAGCCATCACGAACTGCGGAGATCCAGAGAAAACAGCAGAAATCAAAGAATGGAAAGCCCACCCAACAAAGACAAGACCAGAAAGCAACATCTAGAATTACAGTCATACCAAACCCAGATGCCTAGATGCCAGTTTAAAAACACAGGCAAACATGGCCAGGACAATGTCTCCATTAGAGCCCAGCAACCCTACTAAACTAGATCCTGAGAAGTACAGTATAACCGAAGCACAAACAGGGACTTCCAGATTGGTATTTTGACTATGCTCAAGGACCTTAAAGAGGAAACGAATAAATCCCTCAATGGAATCTATAAAACAGTGGCGTGAATGAAGAGAACAGTTCAAGAACTGTAAGTAGAATCAATAACAAAAACCTAAACTGAGGGAAAACTGGAAATGAAAAATTTAGGAACTTGACCAGGAAACTCAAAGGCAAGCCTCACCAACAGAATACAAGAGATGGAAAAGAGAATCTCAGGCACTGAAGACAATATACAAGAAAAGAATATGTCAGTTAAGGAAAATGTTAAATATTATTTTAAAATCTAGGCACAAAACATTCAGGAAATCTGGAACACAATGAAAAAACAAAATCTGCAAATAATTGAAATAGAAGAAGGAGAAGAAACACAGGACAAACAAACAGAAAATACTTTCAACAAAATCATAGAAGAAAATTTCCCCAACTTAAAGAAGGTAGTTATTGAAATACAAGAAGCAAACAGAACACCAAATAGACTGGACCAGAAAAGAAGTTCTCCCTGGCAAATGATAATCAAAACTCTAAATGTACAGAACAAATAAAGAATATCAAAATCTGGTGGGGAAAAAAACCAAGTAATATATAAAAGCAGATCTATAACACCTGGCTTTTCAACAGAAACTGTAAAAGCAAGAAGGTCCTGGACCTGGATGTTCTACAAACTCTAAATGACCACACGTGTCAGCCCAGACTACTATACCCAGCAAAACTTTTTCTCACAATAGATGGAGAAAGAAAAACATTCAACAATAAAAGTAAATTTAAGGAGAATTTATCTACAGAAGACAATAGAAGGAAAACTTCAACCTGTAGAGACTAACCACACCCAAGAAAACACAAGAAGTAAATAATTCCAGACCAGCAAACAAACTAACTAAAAGATTTTTTTAAAACACCCACACAACCACAACAAAATTATGGGAATTAACAAACACTGCTCATTGATAACTCTCAACATCAATGATCTCAATTCTCCAGTCCAAATTCCCACTCCCTCTCTCCCTCCCACTCCCTCCCCACACCTTCCTACCCCACTCCCTCCAATCCTAAGACAGGATAAGAACTTTCCCTGTGGAAAGTCCAAGGCTCTCCCTACTACATCTAGGCTGAGCAAGGTATACATCCAAAGAGAACAGGATCCTGAAAACCCAGTACATGCAGTAGAGACAAATTCCAGTGCCACTTTCAGTGGCCCCACAGTCTGCCCCAACTGTCAACCACATTCAGAGGGACTAGTTTGATCCCATGCTTGTTCACTCCCAGTCCAGTTGGGGTTGGTGAGCTCCCATTAGCTCAGGCAAACTGTCTCAGTGAATGAAGCACTATCATTTAAACAAAGTAGTAGGGTACAAAATGGGAAAAGATTTTCACCAACTACACGATAGCCCAATAGAGGGCTGACATCGAAAATATATAACAAACTCAAAAAACTGAACATCAAAATAAATAAGCAATCCAATTTAAAATGGAGCACAGATCTAAAAAGGAATTCCCAAGAAAGGAGATATAGATGGTCTAGAAGAACTTAAAAGCTCAACATCCTCAGTGATTAGGGAATACAAATCAAAATTACTTTGAGATTTCATCTTACACCAGTCAGAATGGCCAAGATCAATGACAAATGACAGCTCATTTGTAGAGTAAGGGGAACACTCATCAATTGATTGTGAGAGTGCAAACTTGTACAGCCACTGTGGCTGTTTCTCAGGGAACTGGAAATAGATCTAATTCAGGATCTAGCTATACCACTCTTGAGCATACATCCAAAGGATGCGTTATCATTCTATGGAGACACATGCTCAACTATGTTCATTACGGCTCTATTCATAATAACCGGAAATGGGAACAGCCTAGATCTCTGTCAACAGATTAATGGATAATGAAAATGTGGTTCATTTACATGATGGTATATAACTCAGCTGTTAAAAATGAAATTCACAGGTAAATGGATGGAACTAGAAAAGAATCATCCTGAGTGAGGCAACCCAGATACAGAAAGACAGTCGTAGTATGTATTTGCTTTGTTTTTTAAGGGAGTTCTGTGTGTGCAAATGTTTGTTTCTACAAATATATATGTGTGTATATATATATATATATTTTATACACACACACACATATATATATGTATGTATGTATATTGAGCTTGAGCTTTTGGGGGCTCTTTTTCTTCTGTTTCTTTGTTTTTGTCCCATTCTGTTTATTTTATTTTATTATTTTTAAGATTCCCATTTGTATCCTAATGACAGACAAAAAGAAAGGGTGTAGATTTGGGTGGGTAGGGAATGGAAAGGATCTGGGCGGGCTTGGGAGATGGGGAAGCATAATCAGAATACACTGTATTTTTTTAAAAATCTATTTTCAGTAACAAATAACACCCCTCCCCCAAAAAAGTGCAGTGTAAGAGATGTGTCTGAAGCTCGCAGGGGAAGTAACACATTGTCTTCAGGTGATTCTTGGTGCACACAGTGAACTTGTAAAGGAGTTGCGTGAATGTGGAGGTCAGAGGTCAACCTCCTGTGTCATTTCTCAGGAGCTGTCCACCTTGTGTCTTTTTCATGTTGATTTGTCTTTGTTGTCTGTGTGTGTGTATGTGTGTCTGCACGTGAATGCCATACACATGTGTAGAGGTTAGAGGACAACTTATGGGAATTGCTGTCTCTCTGCTGCTTGTGTGGAAGGATTTGTCTTGTTTCTGCCCCTGTGCTGCGTCCTCCAGGACAGCTGGCCCGAGAATGTCCAGGTGATTCTGTCTCCACCTCCCACCTCACTATGGGAGAACTGGGGTTATGCGGTCACCTCCCATCTCACCATGGGAGAGCTAGGGTTATGTGGTCACCTCCCACCTCACCATGGGAGAACTGGAGTTACGTGGTCACCTCCCACCTCACCATGGGAGAGCTGGGGTTACATGGTCACCTCCCATCTCGCCATAGGAGAAGCTGGGATTTCGTGGTCACCTCCCACCTCACCATGGGAGAGCTGGGGTTACGTGGTCACCTCCCATCTCACCATGAGAGAGCTGGGGTTACATGGTCACCTCCCATCTCACCGTAGGAGAGCTGGAGTTACATGGTCACCTCTCACCACGCCATGGGAGACTGGGTTACATGGTCACCTCCCATCTCACCATGGGAGAGCTGGGATTACATGGTCACCTCCCATCTCACCGTAGGAGAGCTGGGCTTCCAGGTGTCACAACATCCACCTTTTCCCACTGGTTTCAGAAACTGAGCTTAGATGGTCAGACTCTCGTGTCACTTGTACTCACTGAATTTTGGAACAGGGTCTCTGACCGGCCTGGGCTCATCAGTTTGTCAGGACCATTTGCCATGAGTTATTGCAGACCATGGCACAATTACAGCTTATAGCAATTGATAGTTCAGATGTCGACCCACTAGAGAAATTATTCTCAGATGGAGGAACGCTGCCCATCAAGGCCAGCAGCACCACGGCCTCTGTTGATTTCATCTGTAATTCGGCTATGATATCTCCCATTACCATGCATTTTCATGTAACGTGCACGTGCAACGTCATGATTACATCTCAGTCTTATGAGCACATACATATATTTGTGAATGGCCAGGAAGGTGACTATGCTCTCCATATTATGGAGAGAAACTTAGAAGCCTGTTCTCTATCATTAGCCTTACTAACAGAGCAAGTTGGCCAAACATGTGTCCTTCTGGACAGATCTGCAACACTAATAATAAAAATCCAGAGTCAGAAATTAGGGTTCAACCTGAAAACCAGAAAAGCAAAGCAGCCAGACGGTAGAGAAGTCTTCCCTCTACCAAGACTGGGCGACTGCAGACTAAGCAGACTGAGCCTCTCTCTCCTCTCATGTTATGTTCCTTCTAGCACTGGGATTAAAGACATGTGACTCCCTGGTACTGGGATTAAAGGTGTGAACCACCAGCACCTGGGTTTGTTTCTGCTTTGATCTTGTGTGTCCCAGGGTGGTCTTGAACTCTCAGAGATCTGTCCAGGACTAAAGATGTATGCCATCACTGACTGACCTCTAGTGGCTCAGTTTTTCCCTTCTGATCTTTAGGCAGGCTTTATTTATTAAAACATAAATAAACTATCTCTATACAGATCCCATACAGAACTTTCACAGATTTTACTTATGAAATCGCAGGTGTCTGGTCTTGTAGGATGTAAGCCCCTCAGAGGATTTATGACGAATTAGGGCACTATTGCAGGTGTCTGTCCCTGTTACATCATAGTCCTTCAAGAGATCAATAGCACCTATGTTTTCCTAAGCTGCCTTCATCAGCACCTCTCTGACCTGATTAGTAATAGCAATTAACACATTGTAGTAGTTTTTCACACAGGATTTCAGGTTCAGTCGACTGTTTTTACTTAGGTCCTGAGATTCAGGTGATAAAAAAGGCTGTTAGCTGACTAACCGTGTCCTGATATTATTAATCACACTTGAGAAATGTAAAATAGTGCACGTAGTCTTTACCCTTTCCTTAGATCTCTCAATTGTTTAGTTTTCTCCCTTTGTAACCTAGAGATGGCCAGGACCCTCACAGCTGCAGCTGACCTTGGCTACAAGCTAGATGATAAATTTTGCTACGCATCTTCAAAACATGGTGTGTCCCTGAGAATTTTCCTTATTTTTTAAATTACTAACAAGCTTCTAATGAATGGGAATTTGTAACAGTAGAAGAAAAAAGGTTGGAAGAATGTAGAACATAAAAGAAATAGGGATGTTAGAATTGAGACATAAGTTAGAGCTAAGAAATCATAGACCATTAAGACAAGAGAATTAGAATTAAAGAGGAAATAAAATGACCCTTGGGTACTGTGCGAAGTTATTATAGAAATCTTTCAATCCCCACTCCAGAGAAGCATTTCTCCTTTAGAACTCTGGGTAGGGGTTGAGGGCCAGTTTCTTGGCCTTTACACCAAGTAAGTTAGGTTGGCTGACCAGCAAGCCCCACAGATTCCCCATCTCTTCTGTCTCACACTAGAATTAAAAGTGTGCACTACCTCTTTTTTTTTTTTTCCTGTGGGTGAAAGGGATTAAACCCACCAACGGAGCTACTTCTTCAACCCTGAAAGGTTTTTTTGGGGGGATAGGGGATTTTTGTTGTTATTGTTGGAGACAGGGTTTCTCTGTGTCATGCTGGCTCTCCTGCAACTCCCTTTGTAGACCAGGCTAGCCTTAAACTCAACGAGATCCACCTGCCTCTGCCTCCTAAATGCTGGGATTAAAGGCGTGCACCACCCAGCCAAAAGTGATTCTTAAGTAGTTTTCTCTCTCTCTCCACACACACACACACACACACACACACACACACACACACACACACTAGCGTATATGTAGACTCTCTAGTACACTATGTATACTAGCATACACATAAGTACTCTCACCCACACCTGCACACTTGCGTGCTCATGAATAGTCATTCATAGCCTCGTGGGTTCACAGCACATGACGAAAGCCCTAGGCAGATGCAGTCAGATGCTAGTGGCAGTGAGCTACAGCCTGCACTCGGTGTGTATTCTGTCACTTTTCAGTAGGCTTCAACTTTTTTTCAAAATTAAGTTTATAGGAAGAAAAAAAAACCTAACCTCCACAGTCCTACATGGGGCAAACTGGGCTCCAGTGTCCTCCTGGGCCACTCACTGGGCTCTAATTTCTGAGCACTCAAAATGTCACCATGAGGGCTGGGGCGGTGACTCAGTTGGTAAAATACTCTCTGCACAATCTTGAGAACCTGAGTCTCCTCCCCCAGAACCATAGTTTACAGAACTGTGTGCTGGGCTGGCAAGGTGGCTAGCAGGTAAAAGGCTTGCCGCACAAGCCCGACAACCCGAACCCACAGTAGAAACAGCAAACCAACTTCCAAAAGTTGCCCACACTCAAACACACATCATACACACACACACACACATCATACTTCACTTTTTATATTTTCTTTTGTTTTTGGAGAAATCATTCATGAGTATCGTATTTACATCACCTCCACCTCTCCCTTCTCCAACCGCAACTGTTCTCCCATCTCTCCCATCCATAACCTCTTCTTTATTATTGTTATATATGTGAGCTAAGTCCATTTCAGGCTGCTCCTGTGTGTAGATATTTAGGACTGACTACTTGGGACTAAATCACTTCTCAGGGGCTCCTCCCTGGTCAAGACTGATGCTCTGTCAGGAGCCATCATTACTTGTAGTTCTTCACCTAGCTCTGGGGCCCCACGAGAGACCCCTTTTCACACTGACATGGCAACTGGTGTTGCCATTGTGCAGGTCTTTTTTTTAGGTGGCCATACCGCTAAGATTTGATGGGTAGAGCTCCCTGTCATATACAGAGGACACTAGCTCAAAGCATATGGACGGCTTTGGTCCCCCTGCCCCGTTCCTCTGATGCTCCCCCAGCCTTGGGTGTAGGAGTTGTGCTGCGGATGTCAGGTTCCACACAGCCAGTTCTCTGCATTTTTACCAGCGGTGGATTTCTGCAGTGTTCTCTGCTGTCAAAGGAAGACTCCTTGATGATGGGTGAGAGCTACACTTATCTGTGGGTATAAGGATAAACACTTAAACCGCGGTTAGAAATAAATAAATTGGCAATGATGGTACATGCTTGTAATTCCTGGTCTGGGAAGGTAGATATAAGCAAGTCCTTGAGGGACTGACTAGCTATCCTAGTTTAATAAGCAAGTTCCAGGCTAATGAGAGACCTATCCCTCCCAAAAAACTAAAGTAGACCGTGCTGGGTATGGTGACCCATGCCTTTAATCCCAGCACTCAGGAAGCAGAAGCAGGCAGATAGATGTCTGTGGGTTTGAGGCCAGCACAGTCTACAGGATATGTTCAGGCCAGTCAGGGCTGCCAAAAAGAAAGAGGAGAGAGGATAAAAAAGAATAAACATCTCAAGACCTGCACAGTTTAAGCCAGACAAAATCCCAGCACAAAAAAGTTCCACCCCTTACCAAGATGCTCTGCAGCTGATGCCTGCTGGGCAGGAGATAAGCTTCCAGTGGAGCGTCACTAGGCATGACAACCACACTCTAAGGCAGTCCCATGCTTAGGAGTAGCTGGCCAGAACAAAAAGAATTTCATATATTTTTGTTGTTGTTTTACAGGCTTTGGGAGGGGTATGACTTTTTTTTTTTTTTTTTTTTTTTTTTTGGTCTTACTGATTTGCTGTTTTGTTTTGATTTTCTTTGGTTGGTTGGTTGGTTGGTTGGTTGGTTGGTTGGTTGGTTGGTTGGGGACTTTTGGAGAGGGGAAAATATCAAAATATACCGTATGAAAAAATTAATTAAGTAAAATGTAAGAAAAAAAGAATAAACTAGTGGACAACACCTTAGGTTGTCCTCCGACCTGCACCACATACCCACGAGACACTGCTTGAACCGGTCTCCTTTGTGTGGCAGCAAATGAGCGGGAGCCAGCTCCCTGGACATAGAGGGCCGCTGAGGAGCAGCCCCATCTAGCGGTAGGAAAGGAGTAATGCGCCAGTACACCCCCACACCTCCCTCCCTCCCTGCCTAACCTGTCCCACAACCTGGGACACAGAAAGTCAAGTTTTACAGACGGACAGTATACAGTAGGTGTTCAACGGATAAATATTTTTTGATATGTGTGTTATGGATTCGAGCAAAGACCAACAATCTATCCCTATTGCCTCTCTTTTCGGGTTCTGTTGCGTGTCTTTACATAGGGCTGGGTTCTGGAGTATTGTACTCAGATAAGCTCTGAGTCATTCTAGAAAATACTGGAACATGAGAGGATTGTATGAATCTGATGTGAGATCAGCCTGCAGGATTCCCAAGCCTGGGGGTGAGTCTCAGTGAAAGGGGTCTGGTTAGACAACTGTGCCTTTAACGTGGTACGTTCAGTTCGCCTGGGTCATGGGTACCAGCAAACACTACACCTGTTTGCTGAACCGCGAACACTCCTGCTACGTACAGCTCCCCAGGCAGACTTGTGAAAGCGGTGTTTGCTCAGGGGACCCCAACCTCTCTGGAGTCACCCACTTATGAAAATTACACCCAGTCCCTGGAGGAGGATGTTTTTTTCTCTCCACTGAAACATCGTATGTTGCTGTTTTCTTCTTTGCCATCCTTATTTGGGGGCTGGGAGATAGCTTGGGGGAGAGCATTTCCTCTGCACACAGGTACCCGCGTCCAATCCCCAGCGCCCACATCAAAAGCCAGGCACTCCAGAGTCTGGGGGAAGCAGAGACAGGCAAACCTTGAGAGCTTGCCAGCCAACCCACTATTAATGAAGCTACCAATTTAATGAGAGACCCTCAAAACAGCAAGGCAGACAGCAATAGAAGAAGACAGCCATCATCCTGCTGCAGTCTCCATATGTACAGACGCATATAGCACACACATGCACACACATACACACACGCATATACCACACACATGCACACACATACACACACGCATATACCACACACATGCACACACATATACACGCACACACACACACAAATACACACCTTGAACATAGCTTTGTTCTGGCCATATTTTCTGACACTGAAATTAATTTAAACATCCTAGGGTCCCCTGAAGAGGGGGGGGTGGGGCACCATTCTAACGTTAGCCCACTGTCTTATCCACCCCAATCCCACCTATGATGTCTGTGACTCAGCATGACGGAACCAGGAAGGCTTCTGTGAGCGACACAGTAATGCTAGGCTTTTACTATGCATGCAATTGAAATATCTGTGTGTGGTGACATTAACATAACCACCTAGCACATGACAACATCAAAGTGGTCCCTGAGGAGGACCCACAGTGGGACATACCTCCTGCGGGGTAGTGATGGCCAGCCTTATCTCTCTGCAGCATTGTACCCCCAAACTACAAAGCCCTGCTGGCCACCAGGCAGAGTCTGAGATAAACCATGTGTGTGGGGGGGTCTTCTGAGAGGTTTTAATTGTGCAGGAGCTAAATCACCAGGCAGAGCCTGCATAAAACAAAACATTGGGGTGACTAAGACAGTTCCTCCTCTGCGACACTGTAACACACTGATCCTGGAGCCCACCATCATCCTCACCCCGAGCTCCTTCTCAAACTTTTGTCTGCCCTCAAAAGGTGGGGAGGAAGTGTTCTTTTCAACCCACACGCTCCCTCAGCACGCACTGGTGAGCGGGAAGGAGTGCAATGGAGAGAGCCAGGGCACTGTGACTCTAAAAGAAGGCTCAGCTCAATTGGCACCAACTTGGTGGACAGAGGCATGCAAACCTTTCTGTTTCTTTCTCTTTTTTTTTTGTTTCTTTCTTTCTTTCCTTCCTTCCTTCCTTCCTTCTTTCCTTTCTTTTTTTGGTTTTTTTCAAGACAAGGTTTCTCTGTAGCTTTGGAGCCTATCCTGGAACTCACTCTGTAGACCAGGTTGGCCTTGAACTCACAGAGATCCGCCTGCCTCTGTCTCCCAAGTGCTGGAATTAAAGGCGTGTGCAACCACCGTTGGGCATTCTTTCTGTTTCAAAACACCAGAAAAAGATGAATAAAGGTTTAGTGTCATTTCAAATGTACGAATGAGTTCACAGAAAAGGAAGAACTGAGGGTCAAACATTTGGACGGTGTATTAATTTTCGTGTGTGTGTGTGTATTTTCAGGGCACTTGTGGACTGTAGATTTATGTACATATGGAGGCCTGGGGACATTGTCCATTTTGGTTTCTTGAGACAGGGCTTCTCACTGCTGCATCTTCCCAATGGGCTTGTGTGGCTATCCAGTTCGTCCCAGGGATTTGCCTCCTTCTGCTCCCCAGCACTGGGATTATACTTTTTTTTTTTTTCAGCACTGGGATTATAAACACGTGTTCCCACACATAATTCTTTTAAATGTGGGTTCTGGGGATCAAATACAAGTCCTGGTCCACACAAGGCTTTAGTGGCTGAGCTGGCTTCCCAACCAGCTCTGTTCTCTCTTACACACATAGCAATAACCTCTAACTCAGCATCTGAAGACGGCACGACTTCACTTGCTCCGAGGCCTGAAACTGTGCAATGTGGTGTCACTGGCTGTCTTCCCCAAGGAGGAATCTGTTCCCACAGCTTCTTTCTGATTCCAGAAGTCCCTCCTATTCCTTCCAACACGGCCCTTCTTTCATCTTAAGGAGCAGCAACCGTGAATCTCTGAGATACTTTTCTCCCCCCACCTGCATGGACCTTCGCGATGCAGTGAATCATATCATAACTGACCAGCAGCCATGATTTCATCTGTAACCTTTCTTCCCCTTTGTCATGGAATCTGCAGGGTGTACGTGTTCTAAGGGCTGTGACCCCACCTGCCAAAGAGGAAACTGAAAAGCTACCGATAGAGGTAGGCTAGTTTTTTTGTTTTGTTATTTGTTTGTTTGTTTCTTTCTTGCTAGATTGACACAGACCATCTCCTGGGGAAAGAGAACCTTAACTGAGAAAATTCCATCAGATCGGCCTGCAGACAAGTCTGGGTTGGGGGCATTTTCTTGATTAATGATTGATGGGGGGGTTGGTCCAGTTGACTGTGGATAATGCCACTCCTGGGCTGGTGGCCCTGGGGGGTGGGGTAACCACGAGAGCAAGACGATAAGTGTCAGGGGTCATGAGAGACACAGCAGGTGACAACTAGTGTCCAACAGGCCGACCTTCCAGATAGTGATTCTCTGATAGGGAGCCCCACCTGGAAAGGCTGCGGGGTCACTGGCTGTGGAAACCAGTTGCTCCTGTCTGTAATTTTTCTCATGAGTCATTTCATTTCTCCCCTAAGATCTTTATTTCTTCCCTAAGAATAGCTTTGGCTGTATTCCCACTGCTCATGTTGTGTATCTAAGGAAAATATCCCATCTACTGGGCACACATGTTTCTGTGGGTGACTTTTCATTTGGCTGTATAATTTTGATATATAGACTATATACTGGGACACGTTTCATAACTGGATTTATTTGTCCCATACGGATTGTGGATACATAAATCTGTTTTGTTATTTGCTCAGACTAACTGCACACAATTAGCTCACTTTCATCTCAAAGCAAGTTCAAACTAGACTAAAGGCTTTTTGTAAAGAGATTATAAGTTTAAAACCTTGAACTTGCACAAGGCCAGAGTCACGGATGTCTGGCCAGGCTGCTGTGCAGAACACCCTAGGAAGGTCATGACAGTTCTTCACTTGCGAGTCTGGTAACAATGGATCTGTGTCTCAAAGTTGTCATTGGGCCCTGTTACCCACCCTGTCTAGTCACGCTGTTGTTCCTATGGCCTTGGCACCTTATGTTGCCGTGGCAATGACTCAGCTCCCTAACTGCTTTCCCTAGGAATGTGCTCTTGACCAATGAGAAACAACTCCGCAATTTCTTTATTGCTTCAAAAAGAGTATTTAGAGAAGAAGGAGAAGAAGAAGAAGAAGAGGAGGAGGAGGAGGAGGAGGAGGAGGAGGAGGAGGAGGAGGAAGAGAAAGAAAGAAAGAAAGAAAGAAAGAAGAAGAAGAAGAAGAAGAAGAAGAAGAAGAAGAAGAAGAAGCAGCAGCAGCAGCAGCAGCAGCTAAAAAGAACCAGAAGTAGGACAGGAGAATTAGGATAAGAGGCAGAACAATAAAGAAACTGATGTGGAAAAGTACATGGTGGAGAATTCATTTCACCCTCATATTTTTCTAGTGCCCATGCTTGCTCTGTCTGAACCCTGGGAGGGAACTGAGGTTGGTACTCAATAGCCCTCATTGAGTAAGCAGCACTCTTCCGTGGCCTCTGCTTCAGTTCCTACCCTGATTCCACCAGTCACTTGGCACTCCCAGCAGTGATTTTTCTTGATCAGATTATCTGAAGTAGAAAGAAGCACCTGAATGTGGGTGGCGCCCTCCAGTGGCTGCCCAAATACAAGGAGGCTGAAAAAGGTCTTTGCCTGCTTGTCTTTGCTCTGGCAAGTTCATCTCATCTGTTGCTACATTTCTGTCCCCATAGCACAACCTTCTTTCACCAGCCTTCAAGTGTGGACTGAAGGCCAGAGGCTCTCCAGGGACCTCCAGGCCCCCAGTGCCGGACGATGGAGCGGCTTCCTGACACTCAGTGCCTATAGCTACAGGTGGCTATTGCTGAATCCTTACGGAAGACAATCCAATGAAGTCCCTTGTGATACACATTCACCCTGTCAATTCTGTTCTTCTAGAGAACCCTCACTAACACATAGGGTTGACATCAGAGGCTTAATGAGAAATGCCATACAGCAACTCAGTATCTCTAAACAAACAATTTACAAGGAATTAGAGAAAGTGGGAGGGGGTAAGAGATAATTAAGCAAATTATCCCATGAAATGAAAAAAGTAAAATAATGGAATAGAAATCTGGGGAAATAAAGCCAACTGGAGCCACCAAATTCATATCAAATAAGAATAACTTCAATATTCAATCAGATAAAAATAAAAAAACAGAGTCTTGGGGGAAGTGAGATCCTTATATGGCAAACACTTTACCCACTGAGCCATCTCTCTGGGCCCAATAAGTGGGAATGAGAGAGAGAGAGAGAAAGAGAGACCTGGTACTGTAAATCTGGTCAAGAGCCCGCGGTGGGAGCTCATGGGCCCTCGGGGTGAAGCTACTACTAAATGGATGTAGTAGCAAACTGTTTTCTAGCTTCCTATCTCTTGCCCGTAGAGTAGCACAGCTCTCGAATATGTGACCTCTAGGTTAGGCACTGTCTCTGTTATGGGAAATTGGCACCATTAAAGCGGAGGCATGGGGTTTCTGCCTGGGGTACCAGGAGAAACAGTGACCATGGTGCAAACACCTGGTTTAACTAATGAGCTCTGATATTGGAGGTTATAAAGTATGGCCGTCTGTATCTGAGTTTTACCTTGAGATAGTGTGAAAAGCTTTCTGCTATCTTCTAAGTTCTCAGCCTAAGAACCAATTATTCTGATTTATCAACCCCCTGATATTACTAGCAGTCCCTTTTCTGACTAATTGCTAAAGACACCTGTTTTATTGCAATTAGTAATCTACTCTGAAACATATTTCATAATAGCTGCCTAGTTATCCATGGATGTTAGACCTCACTCCCCTCCTTAGGGTCTATGGTCAGGGCAACATCGTAAAAATTCCCTTGTTCAGACCTAATGCTTGGTGCCCCTACTATAAAAAGTGGGTTCAGAAACCAGCCTGGGGCCACAGCCTAACAAACACCATCTCTCTCTGGCTGTGGTCTCAGCTAGCTGATAAGCTTCTGTGTGCCGTGGTGGTTTTTTTTATTTTTTTTTATTTTTTATTTTTAAGTTGACTTCTGTTTTTCCTGGGATCTGGTTTCTGGAATAAAGTTTGCTTCTGGTTTATTAGACTTGGTGGTGTTCTCATCTTTGCGTGATTCCCCTGGACCCAACAGGTCCTCTGGGAGAACATTCAATACTCTTAACCACTGAGTCATCTCTCCAGCCCCAAGACTTAACTTTGATAACTAAAATTCAAAATTAGTTACAGTCTTCCTCAAAAGATTAAAAACAAACAAACAAACAACAACAAAAACTCAGATGATTCCATTGAGAGAGGGAGAGGAAGAGGGAGAGAGAGAGAGAGAGAGAGAGAGAGAGAGAGAGAGAGAGAGAGAGAGAGAGAGAGAGAGAGAGAAAAGACATCACATCAAAGACTCCATTCTGATTAAATTTCAGGACTGTATCCAGGTACTTCTAACTCACCTGGAGGCAGGCACTTTCTCACCCCATCCGAGAGCACAGTCCCATGGACATCGAAAATGCTGAATGTGCTGACCTTCAACACCACTGACAACTGAGTGCCTGAAGAACTAAATATTTCTCTCATTTTTTGTGTTTCTTAAATATTTTTGTAATTAGATTTTAAAAATTATTTATATCTAATATCCTACCTGGCATATTGTTAAATAATAAAATAATACTTGTCTTGATTTTAATGAAGCTACAAATAAAAATACTATCTCCTTTCATTTGTTATTACTCTGCTTACCCTAATACCCATCTTATTCAAAACTAATGTTTAAAAGATGCAAGTTTTTTGTCTTTATAAATATATACATATATTCTCATTATTTAGTATAATTTAGATAAAACAAAAATAATCTAGCTTAAACTTTAATTCCATTTACTCCATCTGGAGATATACAAAGTAAAAGGGTTAACTCTTCTTAGCCAAAGAATACAAGAGACATCTATTTCTAATAACGACAGTCATGCTTTTGTTTGTTTGAGACAGGGTTTCTCTGTGTATCTTTGGCTGTCCAGAAACTCACTCTGTAGACCAGGCTGGCCTCAAACTCACAAAAATCTGCCTGCCTCTGCCTCCCTGAGTGCTAGGATTAAAGAGTTACCATCACCTGACTACATATTCCTAGACTTCAAGGTTTTTGTTTTGTTTTCTTTGTTGTTGTTGTTTGTTTTGTTTTATTTTTTTGAGACAGGGTTTCTCTGTGGAGCTTTAAAGCCTGTCCTGGAACTTGCTCTGTATACCAGGCTGGCTTCTAATTCATAGAGGTCCACCCACCTCTGTCCCCTGAGTGCTGGGATTAAAGATGTGTGCCACCACCACTGGGCTTAAACCAGAAGCAAACTTTATTCCAGGAAAAAAAAAATCTAAAAAAATAAAAAAATAAAATAAAATAAAAAATAAATAAATCTCCATGGGGGCAGAAAAAGCTTCTCAGCTAGCTGAGACCACAGCCAGAGATGGACTTGTAAGGCTGTTACCATGGGCTGTTTCCGAACTCCCCCTTTTATAGCAAGAAGCAAGCATTAGGAATGAACAAAAGAATTTTTACAATTTTGGGGTAAAACTTAGATACAAATTGCCTTTTTTACAATTCTCATTAACAGGATTTTTGTTGTTGTTGTTAAACCAGTGTTTGTATTTAGCCCACTGTCTTCTTCTGGCCCTCTCTGCTGGTGTTTACCACAGCTCTGCACTCCCTGACACTGCCAGTTTTGTGTAAGGGTGTGGGAAAATGCACAACCAAAAAGTCAGGTCCATCCCATCATTTAAAAGTTAACTCAGCTCAAGCTGGGCGGTGGTGGTGCACACCTTTAATCCCAGCACTTGGGAAGCAGAGGGAGAAGATCTCTGTGAGTTCTAGGCCAGCCTGGTCTACAAGAGCTAGTTCCAGGACAGGCTCCAAAGCTACAGAGAAACCCTGTCTCAAAAAGAAAAAAGAAACCCACAAACAAACAAACAAAACAAACAAACAAACAAAAAAACCTCACAAGTTAACTCAGCTCACATCAGTTGTTGGTCATGAGTGGCCAGGGAGTTTTCTAAAAGCTGACCCTCAGTTTGCAGAGGGATGCTTCTACCTTGCAGACAGAGCTATGGTTTGTAGAGTAACCCACTGTTAACAGTTAATCCTTCAGCTGTTGAGAAAGCTGCTGACAGCCTGCTCTCGTTCTCCTGGGCTTACACCTTTGCATTTCTTTATTCCTACATTCTTATTTCCGGAATCTGCATCTCTATATTCTTATTCTTGAACTCTTCAGAGACAATACTACAGTGACTTATTCCAAAGTCCCATTTCTAATCATTTAAATACAAGAGTTCATAGACTACAAAGGACTAGAAATATAGGGGTAACTATATAGTCAGCCTCATTAAAATATGTAAATTTTGTCTATTTCAGAAATGGTTGTTTCATTTGCATTCACTCCATTAGCCAATCTGTTCTTTGGTTTTGGTTTTGTTAGCTCTGGCTTTCCTGGAACTCACTCTGTAAACTAGGCTGGCCTCCAACTCAGAGATCCACTTGCCTCTGCCTCCCCAAGTGCTGGGATTAAAGGCGAGCGTCACTGCCAATCGGCTCAGTTCTTTGTTTTTGAGACTGAGTCTCTGTGTAGCCCTGGCTGTACTGGAATTCTCTAGGTAGATCAGGCTGGCTTTGGATTCACCTGCTTCGAGACTGAGACTAAAGGCAGATAAAAGAGTAAAAAATTTGGTAGGGAGAGCCTGCTGCCAAGGCCCACACCCAGCCCAGGACCCAAGCTTCCATCCACCAAAGGCCATGCAGACAGCTGTCTGCGGTAGGTGCTACCATCTGAAGCCATGTGGATGGCTGTGGGCTGTGCTGCTAACATGGGGGCATACTGATCTGAATGGCCCACAGCACAGTGACATTCTGGCTGTGCTGACCCCAAATCAGACCCATGGCTGGGTCTGAGGTCCTACTGCAGCAGGGGGCCGTGTTCTTGGTCTGTGCTGTTGCCAGAAACCGTGTTGAGGCTAGTGCTCTCATTGACTGTGAAGAGCAAGGAGAGTGCTTTTGCTGGGATGTCTGTCGCGAGAGATTCAACGAAGACACTGGAGACACCGAATTCCGGAGTGCCAGTGCTTTGAACTACCTTCTGTTTAAAGTCAGTGATTCTTACCTAAGTTCTTCCTGAAGGATTCCAGAGCCTTTGCAAAACTTAGTATTTGAGAGGAGCTGGAGAACCAGGAGATCTCATGGCTGAGACCTGCTTAGGCAAATGGTTCCTTCAAGCCACCCCAGATAAGAGGCTTTGTGGAAATCGCTTGCTGAAGGTGTAAATTATGTAACAATAAAAAGACTGTGAAGCAACCCGCAGCCAGTTTACCAGAAGCTGGCTCATTTGGCTGCTTTTGCTAAGCCTAAAATTAAAATTCATCTCGGAGTGACCTTTTTCTTCAACAGACCCACGCAAGACAGAACACCAAGGGATCTTGATGACTGCAGATGCACAGTTGAGAGGGAAGGACATGGAAGGCTGTGAGAGCCCCTACCCCTGCCCCAAAATTAACAGTGTAGACAGGAAGTCACCCAAGAGGCTTCCTAAAAAGTGTGGCCAAGAAGCTGAAGAGTAGCTCTCCACAATTGATGGCTTCTGGCAATAGTGCAGGGTGGGAAGAACTCAGCTCCGTTTAAGGGGCAGCCACTGAGAGTTGGAGCACGCTCCAGTGAGTGTATGGATGACACAGTGCCTCTGATTTGGTTTGTTCTGTTTTAGTTTTTTAACTTCTTTGTCTTTATTGTGTGCATATCTGTAATTATTTTCTGGCCAGGAGCACCTTTTTTTAATTTAATGCCCAGTCCAACATGGCAGAGGCACATTCACTGCCTCTGAGACTGCTGGGTGGGAGCTGTCCTCACTACCTCAACTCTGGAAGCATCATGCAGCACATAAACCCTTTTTATCTGAACAAAAGCTAAATCTGCCATGCAGCGCACTGTGAGGCCTGGAAATATCTGTGTATGGTGGTGGGAATCTGCCATACTCTCCTGCCTGTGCACGCCTAGCTGACCCAATCCCGCCGCCTGCCCAGGCAGGGAGTGCTGAGTCGTGGGCCTCAGCTACTTTTGTCCTGACCCCGAGTGGGCACATAAGCATCTGGACCCGAAGTGGGTGACAGGCATCAACCCCCCAAAAGAGCCAGAACTGTTTGTGTAACTAGCACAAACCAGGAAGCCTTCCCTTACAGAAACTGCAGTTCTAGCTACTAAAGCTGAGTCAGGGAACCTCCTAAAGGAGCTGAGTCTCTGCTTGCCGCCAGCAAACAGAGCCTATCTAAAAATATGTGACTAATAACAAGCTCCAATCGACTCCCATTTCCTTGGGCCTAGAAGCTCCCCTTTTTTTTCTTAAGCATTTTTTAGTTCTTATGTGGACCCTTGCCCCAGACAGTGGCCACCATTCTGTTGGTGGAGACTGCTCAGACCCGAAATAACCACACAAAAGCTGTATTATTACAACACTGCTTGGCCTATTATATTAGCTCACGCTTCTTATTGGCTCTTATATCTTAAATTCACCCATTTTCTATTAATCTGTGTATCGCCATGTGGTTGTGGCCTACTGGTAAGGTTCCATCCGATGTCTGTTTCCTGCAGCGGCTGCGTGACTTCTCCTTGACTCTGTCTTCTTTCTCCCAACATTCAGCTTAGTTTTCCAGCCCAGCTCTGTTCTGCTAAGCCACTGGCCGAAACAGCTCTATTCATTAACCAATAAAAACAACACATATACAGAAGGACTTCCCACACCAGCAGCATACTTCTGTGATTCCAACACTCGAGGGGTAAAAGACAGGAGGATACCAAGGTCTTGCTGCCTGGTCAGCCTAGCTGACTCTGTGAGCTCCATGTTCAGTGAGACTGTCTCAGAAACCAAGGTGACCGCTGGATAGCTTTCACAGTGCGAGATGCTATGTAGACCACTGGAGGAAAAGTCATCAGCGGTCTTATCTGTTGACGGGCCCCGCATGCTCCAACACAGATGCACCACCCACTAGTAGAGCAGTGGCATGGGCCCCATGGGCTCCAACAGGAAACCAGCCCCTTTCTGGCTGCATCTGAGGCCTGCTCCACAGCAGGCAATCCATGCCTGGCAAGCTTGGTCAAAAGTCTGTGACCCTATGGGGTGACCATTACTATTGTTTGACTAACTGGATAAATTGCCAAACTGCCTTGTAAATATGATTATATTATAGTTTAGTGCCGCTTTCAGTGGTGGCCAGGGCTTTTTGCAATGGGCAGTAGTAAATGGATGAGTGATGACTGACCAATCAATGCACTGAGACTAAGTGACTGTGGTGTTTTGAATAAGAACGGCCCCCAAAAGCTCATATAGCATGGCCTTGCTGGAGGAAGTGTGTCACTGGGGAGTAGGCTTTGAGATTTTAAAAGCCCATGTCAGGCCCTGTTTCTCTTCCTTTCTCTGCTTGCAAATCAGGATGTAGCTCTCAGCTTCGGCTCCAGCACCTACCTGAATGTCAAGTTCCCCACCAGGATGATGATGGATTCTGAAACTGTAAGCCCCTAATTAAATGCTTTATTTCATACGAGTTGCCTGGGCCATGCTGTCTCTTCACAGCAATAGGACAGTAACTAAGACAGTGACTTTAAGCGCTTACTCCTAAATGGGACATCTATAGCACACGTACACACCCCGCAAGGCTCGGGGAGCACTGCAGAAGCGCTGAAGGATGGGAAGGAGTGCTGGGAAATCTTGTCTGTGGACACGCCATGGTGACTGCGCCAGAGTGCCTCACACAAGATCACTCCAGCATGGATGGGGGAAGGCCGAGGAGGAGCTATTGGCAGTGGATGCTGCCAGGGAAAGAGTCATCTTCTGTAGCTGAACCACTGGTGGGTTGCCCATGCTTTTGCCCACACCTATTTGCATACGAACCCAATGGGTTATAAAACAGAAGGCATTAAAATGGGAGGGAGATTTGTTGTAGAGGTCTGGAGAGAGTTGAGGGCTGATATGATCAAAATACATTTATACATGTATGACACTGTCAAGGTAAAAATTTTAAATATTAAAAAAATAAAGCGGAGAGCAATAAAAACACCCAGTGTTTTTATAATATTCTCTCTGCACACATGTGCGTTTCTGTATGTATACACACAGAGAGAAAGGCAGTGGGGGAGAATCAAATACAAAATACACTTACTGAAAGAACTAAGACTTGGGCGTGAAAACTATAAAACACTGTTGAAAAAGGTTTTGTGAGACCCATTAAACAGACACCCACAGTCACAAGAACTTAATATCATTAGGACAGCAATACTCTGCAGACTTATCTATGGATTTAACGCAATTCATATCAGAATAGTCTCTTTTGTGGAAACTGACAATCTGATTCTAAACTGTATTTAAATGAGACTCAGAACAAGCAAAACAGAACTGAAAAGCTGAAAGCCGGGCTTCCTCATGTCCACACCTTCCTCCTGGGTATGTTTCCTAGGTTGCTTTTCTGTTGCTTTAATAAGCACTCTGACCAAAAGTAACCTGGGGGAGGAAAGGGTTTATTTGGCTTACAGGTTACGGTCCATCATCCAGGACAGCCCAGGCAGGAACTCAAAGCAGGAGCTGGAAGCACACACAGCAGCAGAGACCGCACACACACATTGCTCACCAGCTGGCTTCCTATCACTTGCGCAGTTTTCTTTCTTATATAATCCAGGGCTGTCTGCCCAGAGAGGCACCACTCACAGTGGGCTTGGCCTTCCCACGTCAGTCGTTAATCAAGGCAATCCCTTGTGGAAATGCCCGCAGGTCGATCTGAAGGAGGCAATTCTTCAACTGAGTTTCCTCTTCCCAGATGACTTTAATTTACTGCCCACTGATACAAAACTAACCAGCACACTTCAGTAACCAAGATGTATGGTACTAGCACAAAAACAGACATCTCCATCAGTGGGAGAGGATCAAGAGTTCAGAAATAAATCTGGAGCCCATAGTCAACTCCTTTTTGAAAAAGAAACCAATACAATTTGAATGAAAGAATATCCTACGTAAGTGGTACAACTAGATATACGCACATAAGAATGGAGTAGGACTTTACCCGTTGACTATGCAGTAAGTAACTCAAGACCTGAGGATATGGTTCAATCAATGACAGCATGTCCAAGGCCTTGGGTTCAACACCCGGCACTGAAAAACAATTAACTCATGATAGATCAGAAGACGAAATGTAGTAGAAAAAACTATAAAACCTTAAACTTTGAGAGCTCAAGTTAGGCAACGCTCCTTAGAAAAGAACCCGAATGCAGCAGAAGACAGCAGCCTGATGAGCTGGCTTGGTAGACAGCACCTGCCCCGAGCAAGAGGACCTGCCTGAGCCTCAGAACCTATATTAAAAAGCTGGGCACAGTAGTGCACGCTTATAACCCCAGCGCTGGGTGCCGGGCAGAAACAGCTGATCCCGGGAGCTTTCTAGCCTAGTGAGCTCCAGGTTCAGTGAGACAGCTGTCTCAAAAAGGAAAGGCGGGGTGGCTGAGAAAAGACAACTGACATCAACTTCTGGCTTGTGCAGGCATACATGTGCGTGCATGTACACACACACACACACAAGTTCTTAAAAATTTAAAACAGGATAGCAATCGCAGGGAGGTGAGGATTCTCGCAGCCCTGGCATTTGGCAGCATCTGCATCCCTCAGCACAGAGGCAGCAGGAGCAGCATGTAGCAGCCCCTGGTGTTGTAATGCAGTCTCAGGAACTGTGTTGGGACAAAATACCTTTTAAACTTCAGCTCCCAGGTTCAAGGGTACAGTCACTCATGGTGGCAGGATCAGGCGTCAGTCATGGCTGCAGGACCAGGCGGCAGCTGTTCACAAGCAGCAGAGACCGAGCAATGCTGGTGCCCGGCTTTTTCCTTTGTATTTTAGTCCAGGATCCCAGCCCATATGATGGAGCCAAGTGTTTGGGGTGGGTCTTCCCACAATTCTCCCAATATAGAAACTTCTTTCTAGACAGACCCATGGATGTGTCCTCGGTGATTTTATAGTTTTGGTTGGGAGCCCAGCCTTTAACGGCTGAGCCATCTTTCCAGCCCTCCTAGGTGATTTTAGAGCCTCTCAAATTCATGATCAATACTAAGCATTGTAGCGTCGGCTTGCCTCGAATTATGTGCACCAATTGTAGAGAATTGCAAATGAAGCGACCCACGTGGGAGGAGCCGCCCCCAAGCGTGGCTCCATCTGCTGTGGCCTGGAACTAACAGAGGTGTGGCTGCCCATAGAGGGAGGGTCACTCACCCTTTGCTGACTGACCTTCCCTCCTGCCACGGGCCTTTTTTTTTTTTTTAAAATATTTATTTATTTATTAAGTATACAGTATTCTGTCTGCATGTATGCCCGCACGCCAGAAGAGGGCACCAGACCTCATTACAGATGGTTGTGAGCCACCATGTGGTTGCTGGGAATTGAACTCAGGACCTTTGGAAGAGCAGGCAGTGCTCTTAACCTCTGAGCCATCTCTCCAGCCCGCCACCAGCCTTCTTACCAATGCTGCCAATTCCTTTGCTGAGATCCAAACCAGCATTTGCAGGCTTCCATCCCTACGGACCAGCAGCTACCCAGGATCCTCCCACACACAGTTTTAGCTCCAGACTGAGATGCTGAGGCACTGAGCCTCAGGGACTGAGGGACCACCACCGTATCCTCAGACTCTCAAGTGTGGAATATTAAAACCTCTCAGGTTGTTAATATTTCAAAGTAAGTTAGCTTAATCAATTTCCATCAGTTCTGTTCCTTTAGAGAGCCCTGACTTATACAGAGCTTAAATTCCATTTGTTTTTATACTAGAGAAAGGAAAGCCCTGAGACATAATTATGAGACAGGGAACTCTGAGGATGCCATTGAGTTCATTTCCTGTTGGCATGGGGCCTACCCGTAGGAAGAGTCTGTTTCCCTTGGAGAACACTAACTTATCATTTTCAAGTGGCTGTCAGTTGGAGATGGCTTCTGGGTGAGGACAGGAACATGCGTCCACTTCTCCTTCCAGCTCCAGGGCCCACCAATTCCATTTTTTAAATTTATTCAGCAGAATAAAGACAAATGTGCCTTAAATGGTATACCTTTTATATAAAGAAATGATCCACTCTCAAAAAGTTTGAAACAAACAAAAACAGTCTTTCCTTCCTTCCTTCCTTCCTTCCTTCCTTCCTTCCTTCCTTCCTTCTTTCCTTCCTTCAAGCCTGGGCAACCCATGAAGGCAGCGTCAAAGCCCTAACACTGATAGAGTCTCAGCAGTCAGTCAATAGGTGTTGCATTAGATCAACAGTAGGAGAGCACATAGACTTGGAGAAAAAGACTGAGAAGTCTTTTTTTCAACCCTGATCCAGGCAGCCAGTCTTCAACTGAGTAACAGGGTGGGTGTCACTTCCTAAAGCGTTTGAAAAGTGGGTGCACGTGCTTGGTGGAAACTTTGCTTCGGGAGGAGTGGTATTCCATATACACAGTGTCATCTGCCCCAGACATAGAGCTCATGGTGCCAAAGCGTCGGGATGCCTGTGGGGAGGAGGGGAACCAGGCGAGGTTAATCACCAAAGGAAGGGCGTTTTATAACATTCATAATCAAATTCAATAGTGTGTGTGTGTGTGTGTGCGCGCGCGCGTTTACACACATGTGGTGATGTTGGGAATTGAACCTAATGCCTTGTGCATGCTAGGTAAGCACTCTACAGCTAAGCTGAAGCCCCAATCATTTCAATACACTGTTTTTAAAATAACACTCTGTGGCCTGGTGAGTGGGGTAAAAGTATTTGCAGTGCAAACAGGGCAACCCAAGTTTGATCCCCAGAACCTACAAAGAGGCACAAGGAGAGAAAAGACTCCAAAGACTGTCCTCTGCCTTCCAGAAATGTGCCCTCCACACATAAAACACACACACCCGTATGCACACAGATACACATAATAAATTTTAAAATAGCCTTCTGCCTTTCACTTTCTGTGTCTTAGGCACTGCATATATACTAACACCCCTGACCCTGCAACAATTACAGACTTAACCTACAGCATAGGAAACCGAGGCACAAGAGCGTCTCTTGAGCCAACTGCATCTCCTAAGAAAAATGGAACTAGAACACTGCCCAGGCACTGACGGAACAGAGCACTGCAACGGCTCCCTTAATGAAAACTTTTCTTTCTTTTGTGGTTCTGAGGGCAAAAGCCAGGGCCTGGCACTGTAGACAGACATTCTGTCACCGAGGCACATTCTCAGTCCCTGCACAGAATCTTAAAGTTAGGGTGGCCTGGAACTGGAGAGGCGGTTCAGCAGTCAAGATCACTGGCTGCTCTTCCAGACTAGGGGTTGAATTCCAGCACCCACTGGAAGCTCCCAACTGTCTGTACCTCTGATTCCAAGGGACCCAATGTCTTCTTCTGGCCTCCATGGGCACCAGGCCCACATGTGGTATATAGACACACATGCAAGCAAAACACCCACATACATTAAATAAAGAAATAAATAAAAAAGAAAGTTAGGGCGGGAGTCTCTTAAAATCTCCTAAGAGTTGATGCAAGGCTGTGAACCAATGGGAAAGCCAGGAAATCCTGGGTTGACTCAGCTCCAAAGCCATGGGCAAATTTGAGTGTCTGTAAAATGGGGGTGGCCAATTCTGCTCTAAAGCTGGGTGTGGAGCTGGAGAGGAGGCACACAACTTTAATCCCAGCACTTGAGAAGCAGAGGCAGAAGATCTCTCTGAGCTCCAGGCCAGACAGAGTTACACAGTGACACCTATCTCAAAAACACAACACACAATAAAAACAAAGATGGGTGTGAACAGCAACCACACAGGCCAGAGGTCTGGCGCAGAGCCAATTTGCACCGGCACCTGAGAACTCACCCCACGTCCTCCTCAGGCTTATCTCAGGGTCACCTGGACTAATATCTGAAAGTCACCTTGGCAACCCTGGACTAACACGCAGACCGCCTGGCATGAGAAAGGTCTCGGCTGGGCCTTGCTAGCACCCGCCCAAGCAGCAGCTGCTGCTTCTCGCTAACGCTTCCCTGTTGGCTTCACTATCACTGATTTCGGAAATGGGCATGCCTGCAGCAGCTGATTCAGTTGCACTCCCCTCCTTAGAGGGCCAGACTCCTCATCATGTATCCACTGATTACACTGCACTCATGCCTGGGCACAGAGGCTGCTTACTAATGTGTGCAAAGTCTTTTTAGAGAACTCTAGGGTTTCCCATGCACTGAAACTACGGTTTGAGTTCAAGACTCATCTTGAAGGCTGAGCTCTCTCACTGAGGAGGAAAGCAGGGTGAGCCAGGAAACCCCAGAGCAACAGATAGAGCACTCACTAGCTTGAGAGCCTGCAGGACTGTCATCCCGGGCCCCAGTTACCAGGCTGTCGTATGGACAGACGGGATCCCAGTCACTGCTGCAGTAAGCCCCTCTATCTGATGACACATTTACAGGAGACCCACTTAAAAAATAATGGGGTTGTTTCTTCAGAATTTTTAGCTTTCCCCCCAATCCTACTTGCTCACATGCTCACAGGCTTGTGTGTGTGTGCACATGTGAGCATATTATGTATATA
Organism: Chionomys nivalis; assembly: GCF_950005125.1. NCBI lineage: Eukaryota > Metazoa > Chordata > Mammalia > Rodentia > Cricetidae > Chionomys > Chionomys nivalis. Next base: position 49,672,926 of record NC_080099.1, read on the forward strand.
CACATGCCCACATACAGTGGATACCCTCCAGAAGGACCCCTCTCTCCACTCACCTGGCCAGATCTAGAGCCAAACTCTCCAGCCACCACCTCTTCCTCTGCGTCCAGATCAGAGGCCGCCAGGACCTTCTGCAGGAGCTGCTGCTGCTCCTCTTTGGTGGAAAATGCCAACTCTTCCTCCTCCATGCCAGCGAGCTTTGTGATCACCTACAGGAGCAATGGCAGACACTGCTGTGCTCACCTCCAAATCCCCACTGCACCTGCTCCTGGTCACCTCTTCCCACCTCCTGGTCCAACCAGAGCTCGACTACTGGTTAAGACAGAGACTAGGACACTCCAAATGGGCACTCCACAAGAGGAATCTCTGAACCAGGAAGGGAGGAAAACATGGGCACTCCACAAGAGGAATCTCTGAACCAGGAAGGCAGGAAAACATGGGCACTCCACAAGAGGAATCTCTGAACCAGGAAGGCAGGAAACACGGAAAGGTACATGCAAGGCCACTCCAACCACTCACTACCTGGCACCTGGGCAAGGAGTACTTTATTTATAAAAGATGTAAAGAATTTACTGACCAGGACTAGATAGCGCAGGAGACAAGAACACAGGCTGTTCTTCCAGAGGACCTGGACTCAGTCCCCAATACTCACATGGTGGCTCATAACCGTCTATAACTCCATTCCAGGGAACCCAAAACCCTCTTCTTGCCCCTGTAGGCACTAGGCACACACATGGTACACAGACACACATGCAAGCAAAATACTCATAGCAAAAATTTAAAAATAATTGACCAGATTTTCTCTCAGAAGCAAAATGTCCTCCTGGTCTCATGTGTGTTGCTTTGATAAACCCCCTGACCTAAAGCAGCCGTGGGGGAGGCTGGGTTTATCTGCCTTACATTCCAGGCCACAGTCCACCAATGAGGGAAGTCAAGGTAGGAGCCTAACAGCTGGCCTGCTTGCATTAACTCTGACCAAGGAACCCACTTCACAGCTAAAGTGTGGCAGAGCTGTTCTACTGAAGGCTAATAATGGAAATCTCACCCATGCTCGGAGACCAGAGAAAATACATCTGAATAGCGGCTGCTTCTGCCCTATTTAAGAGCAGACACACACAGTAAGGCTGCTTCTGCCCTATTTTAAGAGCAGACACACACAGCAAGCAGATGTTGTTATTTTCTTTCTTTGTTTATTTATCATCTGAGATAACAGCAGTGGTTAAGAGCTGCAAATCTGTATCAGGACATTTGTCATGAACACTGAAAAACAGCATTACTAAAGGGACTGCCATCTATTAAAAAAAGACACAATGTGTTTTGTATGTGGCCACACATGGGTGGCTGATTATGTTAGGTGGAGTCACTCCTTTGGAACTTCAGCGTGGCACAAGCAGATGTGACACAGGGACACCTGACACGGCTAATCTTGGCTGTCAACTTGACTACATCCAGAATGAACTAAAGGCAAGCTGCTGGGCACTCAGCTTATTTGAAGCTGAAAGATCCACACTAAATCCAGAAGATGCGGACCTTCTAGTGGCAGCTCAGAGCAAAGGGCATGGAAAGGGGAACTTGCTTTGGCCTGCTTGCCCTCGCTCTCACTGTCCAGTCCATCTGTCCCACTTCTGCAGTCAGCACTAAATAACCAGGCCAGGCTGAGCCCGCTGAGACATGCAGCTTTGATGAACTACCCAGACCACACAGAGCAAGCCAATCTAGTGATAAACACATCTATCACATCAGCTCTGTTCATTTAGAGAACCTAACACTAAGACCCTGGGGTGCAGCATCCCAACGACAGCCTATTAGTAGGCCACAGTAGGGGTTTTCTTCTCTGCTTCTAAAGACATTCCATTCATCCCTCACACAGAACCTTGGACCAGGCCTCTCCTGCTAAGGAAGACATCTCCAAGAAGGAACCCCAGGTGTTCAAATTCTCAGTGACCGTAGGGCTTTGGTACCTCAGGACTATTAGTACAGTGCTTCCCCAGCAATTTACAGAGACGAGAGAGCAAGAAGCCTGCATGAGTGTTGTCCCAGGCTGGTGCCCCCATCTTTGTCAAAGTCTAACCAAAAGAAAACAAACACATACCTTAAAGCTGTAACCTTGGTCTACTAAAAATCTCTGTCGCTTGGTAGAATAAGCCATTTCCTGCGTGTCCTGGGACACCAGCGAGTAGAAAAAGGCATTGTATTCCTCCGCAACCATCCCTAAGGACAAAGGTGAGATGAAATCCACATTAGTCGCTGAAACACGGGGTCCCGGCTACAAGCCAGCACTGCAGTGGGCAAGCTCTTTACCCAGTGTGTGATCGCCCTGACTGCAGGGGATGTCATCAAAATTAACATTCCGTCTGCTCTGAAGATCACCATCAAGTGAGGGAAGAAGAGGGCTGAGGACATTGCTCGGCAGCAGGAAATTTGCCCTAACATGCTTAAAGGGGGCCTGGGTTTAATCCCCAGCATGGCAAACCTAAAAACAAATAAACTTAAAAAGAAACAAAGAGGACAAGGAGACGGTAAAGCAGATAATGGCTCATGTTGCCAAGCTTGGTGATCTGAGTTTGATCCCGGAAACCTGTTAAAACAACCATCAAAGGGCCACAGCAATTGGTCTGCAAAGGAAAGCAAACACGCAAGTTCCTTTCAGAAATGAGGTTTAGTATAACGAGAGAGCCTCAGGCCATGGCTGTGTCTCAATGCGTGCAGGGAACCATGCAGTTGCCTCGGCCAAGGTGTCTTGAGAGGCGTGCATCCGAGGTTTTTCAGGTTAGAGACCCTGACATGGTATGGTGGAAGGAAAGCAATCAGACAGAAACGCTACAATATACGGTGGTAGAAACAGGAGGCCTTAAAGGGAAGAAGAGGCTTCCCTGAAAAGCGAGAGTGGGAACAGAGAGACAGCTGTCATGAGAGGACCACAGTGTGGAGGCCAGAGCAGTGTTCAACTTCAGATTTTATTTCTGATTTGACGTGTATGTTTGCATGTCTGTGTGAGTAGATGCCACGTGTATGCACTTAAAACGACCAGAAGAGAGGGGGCTGGAGAGATGGTCAGTGGTTAAGAGCACTGCCTGCTCTTCCAAAAGTCCTGAGCTCAATTCCCAGCAACCACATGGTGGCTCACAACCATCTGTAATGGGGTCTGGTGCCCTCTTCTGGCCTGCAGGCATACAGACAGAATACAGTATACATAATAAATAAATAAATAAATAAATAGGACCAGAAGAGGGTGTTAAGATCCAGTGGAGCTGAAGTTACTTGTAAAAACAGTCCATCAAGCCAGGTGTGTTGGCGCATGCCTTTAATTATTTGGCAGGTAAAGGCAGGCAGATCTCTGTGAGTTCAAGGTCAGCCTGGTCTACAGAGTGAGTTCCAGGACAGCCTCCAAAGCTACAGAGAAACTCTGTCTTGAAAAACCAAAAATAAAAATAAAATAAAAGCCATTTAAAGATACCATGGAGAACATGGACCCCCGTGGCATGAGAAGTAATGAAGATTCTGGGCTCTGAGCTCTGCTTTGGGCCCTTCCCATCCAGGTCTCCCAGCTTGAAGCAAAGAGCACACTGTGACTGGACACCCAGCAGCTCACCCCCACTCTTCCTAACCTGCCTGAGGCAGCAGGGGAAAGGCGGCCTTTACCTTTTTTGGCTCGGAGTACGCGCCCCAGCCTCTGGGCTTCCTGCCGTCTGGAGCCACCGTGGGAGGAGATCTGAATGAGGACGTTCGCTTCTGGCAGATCGAAGGATGTGTCACCGACCTGCAGAAATAAGTAGTTTTATATAGGGAACGCTAAGAACAAAAGACCATCAACTAGTCCAGATTTAAGTTTTCAATTTATGTATTCTGGGAATGGAATTAGGGCTTCAGGCAGGCCAAGCATGTGCTCTCCCACTAAGCAACCTCCCCATCCATCCCTGGGTGAGACTTGAAGTTAGTGTTGGAGATAGTCTAGAGAAACATCCTCTTTTCCTCTTATCAAGGTCCTGCCGATGCAGACAGTGGGGACACAGTGGACCTCAGAGTGACCGCTCCAGAACCTAGCCACAACTTTTCTCTTTGTGCTGTAGAAATGGATGGGTCTGTACAAAAACCCGTCTTACTTGGTGACAACGGGAGCAGCACAGGTGGGACAAGACAGACAACGAAGGGCACCACGCACACAGACCTCACTGAGCACCAGCTCCTCAGCTGGGGTCTCAGCCCAGAGAGGTCCCCAGCCACAAACGGGAAGAGTGTTCCTGGCCATGAGCACCAGACTGGAAATACGCCTGTCCTCTAGACTTTAGTTCCTTCTTCACCTGAATCTAAATGGCAGCTTCTGAAGCTATGGGTTATAGTGTCTGAAGTGCTTGCCTCCCAATCTGAAGACCTCGTTTCAATCCCTGGGACCCATGGAACAAAAGGAAAGAAGCAATTCCCACAGGTTGTCCTCTGACCTCCACACACACAACATGGCAAATTTGTGCTACCCCTCTCCCAAAAAAATGAGTGAACAGGTGTGAGTAAACAATTTTAAAGGTTTCTGAGTGTTTATCAAGTGCACACTCTCACTACAGACAGCCTCGGTTCCAAACACACAACGCACACACTGTGCTCTGTGCTTGTCCTCACCTTGCAAAACAAACAAAAGTTGCTGAAAACCTCAACTGTGCGTACAAACTTCTCTGTTCTTCTACGATGGTGTCATTACGGAAAACAAAGGCTTTGGTATTTTCCTATAATCATCCCCAAGCATGTGACTGTTGAATTAGTACATCTTTGTGTTAGAATGCTTAACTTTAAAAACTGTTGTTTTAATGCTTAACTCCTGAATTTCATTTTAAAAAAAAATCATTCAGTAAATTTGGGCTTAGGATTAGAACAGAATTTCCAACAATCTCTGGAATGGCTCCAAGCACACTTCTGCTGTTTTGAACTACGTATTTACGCAAAACTGCATTCTCAGCATTGACAATTATAAAAAAAAGAGTCCATCAACTCTGAAAAACACCGACAATGTTCTACAGTCTACAATAGAATCTTCTATATCCTGCGGTGTCCACTAAGATCTAATCTTCAGTAAAAGCAGCAAGCAAGTCCACCACACCGATGGGAGAATTCCTTTTCATTTTTAACAACAGTCTCCACTGCTGTAGTTAGTTCTGGGATCCTGGCCACTACAGAGACAGATTCGTATGTGCTTATGAGTTTGTAAACCAGGAACCCAGATTCCAGGAGTGACAGGTGCCATTGTTACTTCCCAAAAAAAGCGCACAGACTTCAGGATGTCAGACTTGAGCCAGTTAACTGAACAAATGTACCTAGGGCTACACCTCCCTGGCCCTAGCAACTGGACCCACCCACTCCTCCCTGGTGGCAGGCTTGTGGTGTGAAACTGTCTTCCAGGACTCCCACCCTGCCATGCTGCTGCCATCTATGTGTGTGCCCATTATGTAGGGGCTCTCCTAACAAACAAAAGAACATCCACTGCAGTCTCTGCTGAACCCAAGCCCCAGACTTTCACACACATAAAAATGTCTTGGGTGAAAAGAGATCATGAGTGAAAAAAAGGTTAAAAAGACTTGTTTTACACCACTGGGTCAGACAGTGGTGGCACAATCCTTTAATCCCATCACTTCAGAGGCAGGAAGATCTCTGTGTTTGAGGCCACCTTGGTCTAGAGAGTGAGTCAAGGATAGCCAGGGCTACACAGAGAAACCATGTCTCAAAAAGTCAAAACAACAACAGCTGAATAAATAAATAAATATAAATAAATAAAGACAAGGAGGGAGGGAGGGAGGGAGGGAGGGAGGGAGGGAGGGAGGGAGGGAGGGAGGGAGGGAGAGAGGGAGGACGCCTTTAATCCCAGTGCTTAGAAGGCAGAGGCCAGCCTGGTCTACAAAGTGAGTTCCAAGACCAGCAAGTGCTAGAAACCAGAATATAATAAACAAACAGAAGAAAAACCCTGGATAATATGGTGGCAGTGACACCACACTGAAGCTTGGTCGACCAAATCCACTGTGGCACTGGTCACCCACCATCAAGGCACATCAGGTACCAGGACAGAAGCTTCCCCAAATCCAGCACCTCCAGCTCCAAAAAGGAAGCGTCAACCAAATGCCTGCTTTCGCCACAGTAGGTAGGCGCACATTAGTGCCTTCTGTAAAGGAAATACAATTCAAATCTCTGCTTCCTAGGGAGATGTGGGGCGAACCCGAGGCGCAAAACGTCCCCACACATGACCTATACGACATAAGAACCCTCCGTCATTTCACACTTCCCAGAGCTACTACTCCCTAGCTGTCATCCTGGGCTGGAAAGCAAGCACAGGAGGCTTTAGCAGGTATGAACCATGTCCAAGAGCTCAGGTGCACCTCACGGGCCCACCATCAGTGCCACATACCTTGGAGATGAAGATAGTGTTGATTTTGGGGTTGTGCTTGAAGTTCTGGAGAATCTGCATCCTCTCTCCCTGGGACGTGGGCCCATAGATGAAAGGTCTAGAAAATAACAACGGGTTTTAGAAACAACACAGGATCACACATGGGATTAGAAACTGCTTTTGCTAGTTGGGCGGTGGTGGCGCACACCTTTAATCCCAGCACTCAAGAGGCAGAGACAGGCAGATCTTTGTGAGTTTGAGGCCAGCCTGGTCTACAGAGCTAGTTCCAGGACAGGCCCCAAAGCTACAGAAAAATTCTGTCTCGAAAAACAGAAAGAAAAAAGAAAGAAAAAATAAGAAAGAAACCGCTTTTGGGAAAAGCACTGACTGCTCACCTGGGCTCACAAGGTAACTAAAGCAGGGTGCAAGCTTGGCATCTTTGCTTGCATTTTATGTTTGTGTCCTCTTCTTTCTCCTTTTTTTTTCGTTTGTTTTGTTTTTCAAAACAGGGTTTTTCTGTATACCAGCCCTAGCTGTCCTGGAACTAGCTCTAGCTCTGTGGACCAGGCTAGCCTCAAACTCACAGAGATCTGTCTACCTGTGTCCTTCCTTCCTTCCTTCCTTCCTTCCTTCCTTCCTTCCTTCCTTCCTTCCTTCCTTCCCTCCCTCCCTCCCTCCCTCCCTCCCTCCCTCCCTCCCTCCCTCCTTCCTTCCTTTTCTTCTTTCTCCCCCCCCCAATCTCTTTCTTTCTTTCTTTTTAGTTTTTTCGAGACAGGGCTTCTCTGTAGCTTTGGGGCCTGTTCTGGAACTAGCTCTTATAGACCAGGCTGGTCTCAAACCCAGAGAGATCTGCTTGCCTTTGCCGGGATTAAAGGTGTGTGCCACCACCATCAGGCCTGTGTCCTTTTCTTAAGGATAAATTCTGCTTGACTATGCATAAACATGTGTGGTGGTTTGAATGAGAATGGGCCCCACAGGTGCGTATGTTTGGAGATTTGGTCCCCAGTTGGTGGAACTGTTTGGGAAGGACTGGGAACTGTGTCCTTGTCAAAGGAGGCGGACCACTAGGGCAGGTTTGAGGTTTCAAGTCTCCTATCATTTTAGTGCCCCCTCTGCCTCCTAATTGAGGATCAAGATGGGCGCGCTTAGCTGTTCCTACTGCCATGCCTTCTCCACCATTATAAGCTCTCTCTTTTTCACTCCACCAGTCCAAATTCAACACTCCTTTTATAAGTTGCCTTGGTCATGGCATCTCATCTTTTCACAGCAATGGAACAGTAACTAAGACACCATGACAGTTGCTTAGGAATGTCTGCCTACCCAACCTGTCTCATCCTAGCAAAGGATGAAGGCACACTTGTCCAGCCTGAATGTCATGGGTTTTGTTTTATTTTATTATATTTTATTTTGTCATGTTTGGTTGTTCTCTCAGAAGCCTGTTCTTTTCTAATGAGAGACAGAAGAGAGTGGATGTGGAGAGGAAGGGGGAGCTGAGAGAAGAAGAGGGAGGGGAAACTGTAATCAAGATATATTCTATGAGAAAATAATTTATTTTCAATAAATGTAAAATACTCAAGAAAAAAAAGGAACAACAACCAAAAAGGATGAAGTACAGATGTTACTGTCCTACACTCACATTCTCCTTGGATTAGAGAAGAACAAAGCCTGTGGCAGGACAGACAACCCCTCCACACATGATTGTGAGCATAACTGTCTACAATGGGAAGACTACATATCCTAGAACTGGTGAGCCGCAGGAGCCAGGTATAACACCCATTCACAACTTATCAGCCCACCATGTAGGACGCAGGCTGATACCAGGATGCTGGATCATGACTTGGCCAGAACTGCTTAATTATGTGTGCCTCAGTCCTGTCTCTTAGGTGGATGAACCTCGGGCCACTGGACACCTCCTACTTCTCTTGCCAAAACACACTGACTAAATAAACCTGTCTCTGTTTTTCACCAATCCTTGTCCGTTAGGACTGCTGAAGTCTGGCTTTTTGCCCTCAAAGTCCAGCAGCTAACACCTGAGGAAGCCCTGTCATGTAGGCACGTCAGCAGAGCTGTGACACTGAGTACTGCAGACCTCTCTTCTCACCAACACCTCCTCCTCCTTCCCCTGGAGTACACACCGAGTGCTGCAGACCTCTCTTCCCACCAACACCCCTCCCCCTCCTTCCCCTGGAGTACAGGCCCAGGCTCACCACCCTCCACAATTCCTTCTCTTGTTTGTTTGTTTTGTTTTTCTGGTTGGTTTAGTTGTGTATTGTTTTGTTTTAAGATATGGCTTCATAGGTCTGGAAATTGCAATGTAGCCAGGCTGGCTCAAACTCATGATTCTCTTGCCTGTCTTCTGGGTACCAACAAAACTTGTGAGCATCATGAATTCTAGCACCTTTTCAGCTTTGCTTTTTCCTGCCTCAGGGTCTATAGCTCGAGGCAGAGTCTACAGCAAGCAGAATCCTTGAGTGGTGGGAACAAGCAAGAAAAACACTGTTGCACCCTAGCCAAAGGGCAGCTGAAAATGAAGACGCTGGAGTCCTTCCTTCAAGCAGTGAGCAGAAAGGAACCAGCCTTGAGCTGTTCTCCCTTAACACTTGGTCTCTTTTGTTTTCAGCTTTCCACCACAGGGCAAAGGCTATCTGACAACCTTGCTGTCTACTTCCCCATGCACTTGGGAGCCATTCCCTTGCTTTCTTTCTGGGAATACTGGTGGCCTGTTTCTGGGGCTTCTTGGTGACAGTAATAGCTACAACAGGCACCAGGTACTGTGGACACACCACTGAACTGGATACTTCATAAAACAATGCAAAAGGCAGACTGCAGATTCCCAATTTCTACATGGGAACTCAAGGTCAGGTCAGGAGCCCTAGAGTAGCTGTGCACAGCCTGGGCCCACAGCATCTGTCTCATGCACTGTGTCCCATAGTGTGCCTACAATCAAATTTCTCATTTGTGGGGAGGCTGGGCAGGGCCTGAACAGCTGCACATTCAGACAGGGGCCTTTGGACAGCCCAGATGTCCCTGGCACTGTGAGGATCCAGGGCCCCGGATAACCCTAACATTTTCTGCATATCATGCTAGAGAAAAAGCTGGGAAGCCACACTCATCAGAGCAGGTTTAGGGCTTCCTTTTTAAAGTCCTCCATCCATCTGGAAAATAACTCGTACAGCTGCAGGCCCTTGAATTAAGAGGAAACGGAACGAGGTGCCAGCCCTACCATGACGGGATTCTCACTGGGAGTGAACAAGGACGCCAGGCACGAGCATTGTCTGTGATAAGTGGAGCAGCTCAACGTGACCAAGAGGCAAAAGAGGTTCAGAGTGGCAAACCGCCTTCCTGTGGTCACACAGATGGGAATTTGCTTGTGCCCTCTGCCCATTCCCACTGTCACAAGCATCAGCGTCCTGCAGTGGACTGCAACGAAGATAGGAAGACGGAGACGCCTGGAAGTTCTCTGACACATACCAGGGCTTTTGCCACAAGCTAAGAATAAACAAGGCCCAGAGTCCACAGTATTATTTCAAAAGCAAGAAAATAAAACATGTTGGGAAGAGAAGGGAGATGGGCAATAAGAGAATGGACCTGGAAAGTGAAGATGGGTTCCAGGGTGTGGTGGTTTGAAAGAAAATGGCCCCCAAAGGGAGTGCCACTATTGGGAGGTGTGGCTTTGTTGGAGGAAGTGTGCCACTGTGGAGGCGGGCTTTGAAGTCTCACATATGCTCAAGACACTGCCCAGTGTGTCAGATCACTTCCTGTTGCCTGCAAGATACAGAACTCTCAGATACTTCTCCAGAACCATGTCTGCCTGCACACCACCATCTCCCACCATGATGACAATGACCGGAACCTCTGAACTGCAAGCAAGCCACCCCAACTAAATGTTTTCCTTTATAAAAGTTGCTGTGGTCATGGTGTCTCTTCACAGCACTAGAAACCCTAACTAAGACAAGAGGGAGACAGGTAAGAAAGGAAATGAAGAATTCAAAGATGACAAAGTTTCCCTCCTTCAGACTGCCAGGTCATGTGCCCAGCTTTGAGACTGGAGATGAAGCTCCAATGCAAGAAACTGCTCTGGGGAGTTCTAAGATGTGTCTACAGAAAGGAGTTCTAAGATGTGTCTACAGAAAGGAGTTCTAAGATGTGTCTACAGAAAGGAGTTCTAAGATGTGTCTACAGAAAGGAGTTCTAAGATGTGTCTACAGAAAGGAGTTCTAAGATGTGTCTACAGAAAGGAGTTCTAAGATGTGTCTACAGAAAGGAGTTCTAAGATGTGTCTACAGAAAGGAGTTCTAAGATGTATCTACAGAAAGGAGTTCTAAGATGTGTCTACAGAAAGGAGTTCTAAGATGTATCTACAGAAAGCTCCACGATGGCAGTGGGGACAGCTCTCGTCCTACAGGCCAGAGTAGAGTGGAAGAATGAGGAGCAGGAGTCCAGCAGTAAAGAAAAACAGCTGAGAGGTCCATGATGCTACTGAGAGAGGGTTCATGCTCACAAAAGGAATTTGGGAAAGAATTAATATGCAGAAAGCCAAAGCAACAAAGCAAGTATAATTTCCAGGAAAAACAAAACATGTTCATTAAAAAAAATGCAATCAGAGCATACCATAAAGCTCTGCCTGGACAACGCTGGCAGTCAGAACAATGTAGCACTGACTATTCGTTTAACCCCCAGTTCAGACTGTTATCACGTTAGGAGGGAGGAGTGCAGAATGTCATATGCAAGAAAGCTAAACCTCAACTCTCACACTACAAGTCAATAGGCAATTTCTATAATGACAAACCAAAAATTGTCACAAAGCTACCAGCTAAAAAGTAAAAAAAAGTAAACACAAAAGAGTTGAAAGTGGCTCCTTCAGGGAACTTGGTAGGCAAACAGGTACCAGAAACTGCTCATCTATCACAACAGACCACAGCCCTGAAACATGAGCTCAAATGAGACTCTCTTCCCTTCAGTTAAGTCTATCAGGTCACGGTGATGAGAAAAGCAAGTACACCTGGGATACGAGCCACTCCACCTTGCCCTATTGACCCGGGACCGTACAATCTGGCCTCAGCTCCAATCCCAGTTCTCACTTAGCCTGAACCGTTGACTCATTGGCCTTTGAAGTCCAGTGCTGGGAGATCAGACTCCTCTTTTCTACAACTTCTAGCCTCTGACCCTGACTATATGCTCCTATGTCTTGCCAGCTACTAAGAAAGGGCAGAAAACAAAAATCCTTAGATCCCAGAGAGTTCTTGAGAGGTCACAGAAACAAGCACCCCCATATTCTCAATGGCAAGGGGATTTGGAGGCAAGTCAAAAATTTCATCTCTTACTTGTTCAACCGAATGGCATATTCCTTCAAGGCAAATACGTTGTCGGCAAAGACAATAATCTTGTCATTCCTCCGCTCATGGAACTTGATCAGAAACTGGCAGGCTCTGAACTTGTTGGGATTCATGGTGTACAGGAGGATGCGCTTCTTAGTTTTAATTGCCACATACTCCCGGTAGAACTCAGGAGACATCGGGCACCAAACCTGAGACAGTAAGAATAAGGAATAAGGGGATCATTTTGCAAAACAAAACATCACACCATTAAGGACCTTTGATGCTGTTTATTTAGCAGAATCAGCTTAGAAAAAAAATCCAAGTATCAGTGGCTCGAATGGCTCAACAAGCAGAGATACTTGGACTTGCAAAGCCTAGTGATCTGAGTTTGATTCTCAGACTCCAGAAGGTAGTAAGAGAGATACAATCCCCGAGAGTAGTCCTCACCCTACACAGGCACACTGAGGCACACTGAGGCATGTGTACGCCTACGTGTGCACACACACAGACACAGACAGATACACACACACACACACACACCCCACAAGAAATACTTTTTTAATTAAAAAAACAAAAACAATGGTAAGTGAATTTTTATCTCAATATAAAAGTCATTCTTTATCCATGACTTCCGTTTCATACAATCAAATGTCTAAAAATACTAAATGGAAAAATCCACCAGACACATAACTCACAAAGTTTAAACTGACACCATTTGAGTAATGAAATCTTATGCACACCCATTCTACTATGCCCAGACTGTCAATCATCTTCTGCTCTAGCTTATCTGCACTGTACATAATTCCTGCTCATGAACCGCTGTCTCAATTACTGTACCGCCTGGCCCAGTACTGCAATGCTTGTACTTAAGTAACACTCACTTAGGAATACTACTAATAGCCTTAAAGTACATGTGCAGTGATGTTGGCAGCTTAAATAGACCAAAGAGATGCCATGAAGTTCCTCCTCTACTTGAAAGTACTTGACTTAGGAAAAGAAAAGATAAAACTCATGCTGAGGTTGCTAAGAGCCACAGCAAGTGTGATTCTGATACCATTAAAATGTAAAGAAGAAAAGGAAACTCCAGCTGGGTTTTCTGTCAAGCCTCACAGAGCAAAAGTTATGACTCTATTACATAACAAGTGCTTAGTTACAAAGCAAATGCCATTAAGTCAGGAGATTCAGACTACGCAGTATCTGACATCTAGTGAGGGTCTTAGAAAAATTGACCATGGGTAGGAAGGGAAAACCAGAGTACAACTATTAATCAAATTTAATACACAGAGCCATATCTTTAATCTCAGAACTGCAGAGGCAGCAGCAGGCGAATCTCTGTAAGTTAAAGCCAGTCTACAACCTATATTGCATGTTGCAGGCCAGCTAAGGCTAAATAGTAAAACCATGTCTTGAAAAACAAACAAAAACCACAAATAGAAAAAGACAGTAATTAATACAACCATTTCAAATAATAACTTTTAATATTATTGGCCTCTGAGTGGGTGAAGAAACAGTCATGTTAAAGTACTAAGATGGATGGTTTTGTCATTCGTTCAAAAACTTACCTTTGACTATGGATTTTAGCACACACTCGTGCAGTACTCACTAAGAAACAGTATTAGAAAAATGTGTCCTCAGAAATAACACCATAATAAGGACCAATCTTTTTTCCTAGGACTCTGGCACTGGAATTAATTTAAGTGGTTGCCCACTCAGGCTGTTGCAGCAATGCTGCAGGGCAAAGGTGGACAGAGTGCCCAGAGTTCATCGCAGGAGGAGCAGAGGCATGGTCTGTACTGGCTTACCAACTTTACCACACGGCAGAGACAGAGGATTCCACCGCACTCTGCTCTGAGGTATGGCTCGCCTATCAAGGGACTACTGTACGGCATGCTCATTTAGACTGGGTCCTGACCTGTTTGTCTGCCCATGAGGAATGGGAGACTCCTCCCATTGGAGGAATCCTTACTTCACAAACCACTCAGGGGTGCAAATACCTCGGCACACTGGACTTTGGCGATGTACCCGTTGTTCTGCAGCTCCATCCAGTTGGCTTCATAAAGCTTGGGCCCAATCAGGAAATTTAAGTCAACGATTTTGTCGTCTTCCCGAACAAGGGTTGCAGTCAAACCCAGCTTACAGTGGGCCTGCACAATGGTCAGTACTCGCCGGAACATTTTGGCTGTGGACAAAGGGAACATTCACGTCATCACTTTTTACACTGAGAAGGGACCACACACAGCTTGAAGCTTGGCACTGATCTGCCACACCATATGGCTGACCCTGGGACTAGAGAGCTGAACTCTGGTTCCAGACAAGAACAACAAAGCAAGAGTATTTCAGCATGGCTTTTAGAACTGCTCAAAGATAGAAAGAAGAACAAGGGATAAATGATTTCAAGGAATTCCAAGTTCACAAATGCCAGAATTCTCCTACCAACACTGTCTAGAGTCCAGACAGCAGTAGCAAATATGACTTGACTTCAAGCCACACAAATCATTCATCCTGAAGCTTGTCCCCAGGTTGCAGCTAGGGAAGCTGGGATGTGGGGGTAGAGAGGAAGCCAGCTCTGCTCTACCTTCTACCATTCCCCCTTAAACCAGAGAGCAAACAGAGCTCACGGGAATGATGAAGCTCAGTCACTAGTTTGCTTAAGCATCCTTCTTCTCTGATTCCCACAAAGATACCAATTAAATCAGGCATGGTGGTACATGCCTTTAGATTCAGCACTCTGGAAGCAGACACAAGAGGATCATTCAGAGTTTGAGGCCAGCCTGTTCTACATAGTTAGTTCTAAGACAGCCAGGACTATAGAGTGAGACCCGTCTGAACAAAACACCCAACAATACCAATGAGACATAATTTCATCAAGAAGCAACTTTAATTTTCTTCCTCCTTTTTTTTTCTTTTCTTTTTTCTTTTTCTTTTTTGTGGTTTTTCAAGACAGGGTTTCTCTGTGGTTTTGGAGCCTGTCCTGGAACTAGCTCTTGTAGACCAGGCTGGCCTCAAACTCACAGAGATCCACCTGCCTCTGCCTCCCGAGTGCTGGGATTAAAGGCGTACACCACCACCGCCTGCCTATAATTCCTGATTTTATCAAATAAACAAATAAATGGGAAACAACTTTTTAAAAATCTTGTGTGGGTATGCTTATGTGTGTGCATGCAGCTACCCACATGCTACAGCACATGTGTGGACATTAGAAGACCACCTCATCCTCCACCTTGTCTGAGGCAGGGTCTTTTTGTGGTGTACTACTGCATATGCCAGGGATTCTGTTGCTGCCACTTGCTGTCTTCCCACAAGACAGGAGTGCTAGGATCACAGATAAACCTTAGCACATCCAGCGTGTTTGTGGGTTCCTGAGACTTGAACCCTGATCCTCCAATTTGTAGGTTTCCATGGCCACAGCTTTTAAAACTTTTAACACTTTGGAAGAAGATTAAGATGTTTTAAGTTGGGTGACCAATGAGATGGCTTAGCAGGTGAAAACACTTGCTGCCAGGCTTAATGACCTGAATTCAAAGTCTGGCATCAACATGGTGGAAGGAGAGAATCAGCTCCTGCTGATCTCCAAACCCTGAACATGGCATACACATGCTCTCCCCAAAAGTAAATATAAATTTTTTTAAAAAGAGTTTTGGGCTGGGCAACACGTTTTGAGGAGAGCCCACCCCCACACCCCACAGGGAGCTGTTACTCTACTTCTCAATAAAACCTGGCTTGCCTGCTTTTCCAAAGGAGAAAAAAGTGTTTAACTCATGGAGTCAGAGCTGTAGCTCAGTGGAAGCTTCACAAGCATGAAACCCTGGCTTCAATATTCAGTACACATGAGTGTCATGTTTATTCTATAATATAATTAAAGATGGGGCCAATGATACTCTAAAAAGAAACCCAATTGTTGGAGAAAAGAGGCTGCTTGTTGGTTCCCGGCTGCCCGGCTAGCTTAGACCCAAAATAATCACACAGAAACTGTAATAATTAAATCACTGCTTGGCCCAATAGCTCTAGTTTTTTTATTGGGTAACTCTTACATATTAATTTAACCGATTTCTATTAATGTGTGTATTGCCAATGGCAGTGGCTTCCCAGGTAATGTTCCCAGCGTCTGTCTCAGGTGGAAGATCCATGGCTTCTCTCTGACTCTGCCTTCCTTCTCCCAGCATTCAGTCCAGTTTTCCCTACCTACTTAAGTTCTGCCTTATCAACAGGACATGGCAGTTTCTTTATTCATTAACCAATAAAAACAACACATAGACAGAAGGACCTCCCAATCCACCCAATTGGAAGACGAAGAGGCCAGAATATTCCAAAAGACAAATCAAACCAAAGAGTCATAGAAGAACAGAATGGACAGACTCCAAGTAAATGATCAGTTTTAAGTATCATACACAAAAACAATTTTTGAAAACTTCTATGTGCAAACACAACAAAAACTACACCAAAACACAAAAGGAGGCACAAGCAGATAAAACGTTCATATCATGGTTATCTCTGAGCAATGATTGCTGACCCAAACAAGTAACAGCAAAGGATCCCAGGCTTTCCTTTCTAACAGGAGCATTGGAGGCCCAGGCAACATATGCAATACAGTGTGGGTCTGGGAGGCAGAACAGCTAACAGGGACAAAGGAGAACTTGATCTGAATTTTTTCGAATCTGCATCTTCTAGGCCATTTCTGGCAGCCACCACAACTGCCCCAGGTGAGTGAGGCACACTGTACCGAGAGGACCCTTCACAGTCACAGATGGAGCACTGAACACATCACTCCTCTATCAACAGAGACCACCACCCTGACTTCTTTGTCTGCCTTCTCCTTGAATTTCACATAAATGGCATCACCTTCCTCCCTCTGGGTGAAGTTTGCATCACTGTTATGTAAAGCTAGGTCTACAGTTCATTTGGGATGTCTCAACTGTATCTGAATCTCTAATGCCAAGGAAAGTGCTCAATAAGTGTTTGTTAAGTCAGGAGAACTGGCTGGGTGGTGGTGTATGCCTTTAATCTATATGAGGCTGGGGAGCAAACCTAGAGGTGCATGTGTTAGGCAACCACTGTACTA
Organism: Chionomys nivalis; assembly: GCF_950005125.1. Taxonomy (NCBI): domain Eukaryota; kingdom Metazoa; phylum Chordata; class Mammalia; order Rodentia; family Cricetidae; genus Chionomys; species Chionomys nivalis. The sequence continues at coordinate 49,689,664 of NC_080099.1, forward strand.
ACTGAGCTTTTCTAGTTCATTATAACACAAAAGTATTAATAAATTGCCCCAACAAGGTTCCTTCTTAAAAGACCAGTAAGAGAAAAGCTTATCTTTTGAGACCTCAAAGATAAAACACTTTGCTGGATCCAATGTAATCAAAGTAGGACGTCAGAAAACTTACTGATTTGCTCACATCTCTATTTAATAGCAGCTCTTGGGGCTTGACTGCCAGTCAATAGGGCTTGCAGTGTTACTAGTTCATCCTCTGTTGTCAGAGCAAAACAAACACTAAAGTACAAGATTAGGTAGCTGTATGGACTCTTGTGAGAGCCTCACAGTAGATACAGCATCACACATGCAGAAAAGCTCCCACGGAGTCTGGAAGCCTTGCTCTTTTATAACCACTTACTCTTGCAGGGGCTAACTGGGATCCTGGGAGAACAGAATTAATCCCATCTGCCAGTGATACACACAATGAAAAGCCTTCTCTTAAAAGACTCCACCATCTCTGAGAATTGTCTTCAATATATGAAATCTTCCTTCCTTCCTTCCTTCCTTCTTTCCTTCCTTCCTTCCTTCCTTCCTTCCTTCCTTCCTTCCTTCCTTCCTTCCTTCCTTCCTTCCTGTTGTTGTTGTTTTGTTTGTTTTGTGAGACAGGGGTTTCTCTGTATAGCCCTGGCTGTCCTGGAACTCACTCTCTGGACCAGGTTTACCTCAAACTCACAAAGATCCACCTGCCCCTGCCTGAGTACTGAGATTAAAAGCAGGCACCACCATCACCTGGCTCAACATAGGAACTCTTACACAATACACTCAAAGGCCTGAACTCAAAGCTTGGTTTCATTTTATACCCAAAGACAAACCAGTGATGTTGGGAACCAGACCAGAGAACAGAGACCACACTATGAACTTTAGGACTATGACCTGATACTAGGCTCCCACACGCCTGAATTTGAGATTTTAGTTAAGAACAGCAGTATGCATTAAGTACACTCTCAGCCCTCCCAGGCTTCATACCCAGCCCATGGGAAATACTGTAGAACAATCTTAAACTCATTTAAAACACGACTTTCTACACCTTCAGCTTTAATCCTGGCAGACCTGACACCCATACTCTTGAAGGTTGAGTTTCTAAATTATCATAAAATAAATGTGATAGGGAAGGGATTATCAGTTCCATGAACTGTGATAGATAGATAGATAGACAGATAGATAGATAGATAGATAGATAGATAGATAGATAGATAGATAGATAGATAATTTGTATGTCTACACCAAAATCAGGACATAGATCAATTCATTGCTCCCTCATAACTGCCTAATATGCTGGTCATTTGTGTCCTCCTGGAGTGCTGCCCCAGCAACCACTGGCCTGTTCACTAACGTGATGATATCTTTTTGACAATGTCATGCACGCATAACCACACACTTCTTTCAGCATCATGCCCCTGAAACTTAGACAAGCTATTGCACGTTCATTCCTCTTTACTGACAAGTTATGTTCCGGTGTACAGATGTGCTGTCGTCTGCTTATCTAAACATCCCCAGATGACCACTGAATTTTGGAGATTATGAATAGAGTTGCTATAGAAACATTTAAGTATAGATATTTCTACATAAATCTGTTCTCATTTCCAACAGTGTACAGAAAAATCATGCTGTGATTTTACAGTGGATGTCGATTTGTTCTAGAGGAACCATCAACTCTGCAATGCCTCTGATCTAAAACCTCCTCTGCACTGGTCATGCCAGGATTCTCATTTTAGCCATTCTATTTGGAGTAAAGTGACATCTTGTGTCTTAATCGTCATTTCCCTGATGGCTAATGATGCTTATACTGTTAGTGCAGACACAGCATGTGAATATCCTTGCTAATGTTGTTTCCTAACGTTCTGATCATGGCCTGAATTCATCTGACAATGCAAACTAGTATGTCTAAAGTCTAACAGACTCCCGGTTGTCCCTTGGTAGGTAGCATGCTGTTTCCAAAGCTATCTCATTTCAATGAATGCCCTGCTGAGATTCCTTCACTCAAACTAAAGCCTTAGTCTCATCCTTGATTTCGCCTTCCTTTCTGCCCTCATATTTAACCTGTTCATGGGATCTCTGTGGCCTGTCCAATCAGATTGTCTTCATCTTACTGTCTTTTCCCTGGCTCAAGTCTTCTCTTGGGACCCCATAAGTCTACTCCTTTCATTGATCCCAAAGTGCTTATGCTCAGTAGCCAGAGTGATTCCTATTGTTAGTCAGCTCAGGTTACTCTCTGTTTCCGATCCTTAGATGGCTTCTTCCTCAGAGATGAGCGGTATAAGCCACATCTCCACCCGGGTCTATGAGCCCTGAAGCTGCTCTGGCACCTACACCGGGGCAGCCTTGACTGCTCTCTCAGAACTTCTCTGGGGACACTGTCTGAGCATGCCAAGGTCTTTTTTGTTTTGTTTGTTTTTCGAGACAGGGTTTCTCTATGTAATGGTTCTGGCTGTCCTGGAACTCACTTTGTAGACCAGGCTGGCCTCAAACTCAGAGATTTGCCTGCCTCTGCCTCCTGATTGCTGGGATTAAAGGCATGCGCCACAACCTGCCAGTGCATGCCAAGTTCTTTACCACAAGGCCAGTACCTTGTCGTTTTCCCTTCTCAAAGACATCCAGTCTCTGCTGGACCATCTGTAAGCACCTCTATTAGCATCTCTAGTTATCCTCAGACATACACAGACCCTGGAAAAGCTTCCATCATACAAAAAAGACACCAACGGTGGGCAGCCCATTTTCAGTGTTCTGAATAGGTTCTCTGTAAAAAATACTATTGTGTTTCATTAAATGAAGGCTGAAGTATCAGTTGTCAGTATGTAATATAAATCCAACTTCTCCAATTGCAGGTGTATCTTTTCCTTACAACAGCGCCAGTGATACAATCTATCAATGTGCTGTAAAAGTCACCCATTTAGAGTATAATCCAGCAGGTTTTAGTAAGTTCTAGAGCAGTGCAACCCTGACTGTGGTCTAGCTTTAGAACATCTCCTGCATCTCTACTTTCAGGCAGTCCGCATTTTCCTCTGCATTCTAAGGCAACCCACGCTGCGTTCTGATTCTAGATCAGTGGCTCTCAATCTTCTTAATTCAACGACCCTTTAACACAGTTCCTCATGGTGTGGTGACCCCACAATAATAATATAACAAAATGTTTTATTATAATAATAATAAAATTATTATTACTACTACTATTTTGGAGAAAGGTTTTTTTCTGTGTAGCCCTGGCTGTCCTGGAGCTTGCTCTTTGCTAGTCAGTAGGTAGAAACACAGCAGTCACCTGCAACCCCCAATGGGTCAGCTTTTATCTGCACAGACAGTCAGCCTCCACCTCCTCACCTGGAATGGTGTGCACCTCGTCAAGGATCATGAGGCCCCACTCCTGGGTTTTGAGCCACTCCATCACTCTCTCAGCCTCCCAGGACCTTTTGGTGGTGTGGCCCAGCATAGAATAAGTGCTAATGGCAATTGAGCAGCCAATGGGCTTGTCCTTGGCGTCCGAGGTGAAGCGGCAGATCTGGCTGTCATCGATGGTTGACCACATCTTAAACTGGGCTTTCCACTGCTCCACAGACACAGCCGAGTTGCCCAGGACCAGGCAGCGCTTTCTGACAGTACACGCAGCAGTCACACCAACCAGGGACTTCCCAGCACCTACAAGCAACCAAAGGGTGATGCTACCCAAAAGCAGAGTGAAACAAAGGTCAGGAACAAATAGAATGGCTCAACAGGACCAGAATCTAGGCAAAATCCATAAACTGGTCCTCAGAGACAGTATCTATCTGTAAGGCACTCACTGCTTCAGGCTGCGCTCTTCATAAGGAGATGACCCACTTAGTACTTGTTTATGAGAATTAGTAGAAGGCCCGTCGGTAGCTCCTTATATGTATCTCACATAAATGGTAAAATGTTAGAACCAACAATGAGAAGGACGCTCCTGCTACCATCAGTTTAAAGAAGGGAAGGCTGGAGCGAAGAGCGTTTGCCCATGGTCACAGGTACCCAGCTCACACTGTAGGCAAATGACAGCTTTAAACTAATAGGACAGTCAAGGCTAGGGAAGCACAAAGTGTGCACGCTCCTGGCAAAGCAGAGAAGACAAAATTCTCTGAACTTCTTACTTTCGTTTCCCCTTCCATTAGAAGATTAAGATGAAAAAAATCAAACTGGTCAACGATTTCACCTTTATCTCTGACATGACCTGTGAAGCTTTCTGAAGAGAACTGAAGGCAGAGGCCCATCTCTGCAAACTGTGTCCAGGCTGGAGTTCCCAGATGAATCTGTAATGGCCTCTGGTTGTGAACCTAGGTGGACCTGACACTGAACTGTGAAGTCTGATAAAAGGGGGTGCGTGTGTGCAAACACTTGTGTCTGCTGCCTTTCCTCACACCCATCACAAGCTATCCAGAAACAAGCAACACTTCTGGAGAAGCAGCCTCCAGATTACATTTTACAAGACTGACTTCACTGGGTAGGAACTGTGCTACATGCCCAGCAACACCGCATGCACTGCTGTCTACCCGTACAGCACACTGCAGGTTTCTCTGACACCTCCATTATTAGTCAGGACTTCACGGGTTCCTTAGCAGAGCCATTCACAGCCATTCTCTGCGCCAACTGAATGAGCTCTGATATACCCGCAGGGCCTTGACTAAGGGCGGCACAAAGCAAGCACTTCAATAAATATCAGTTCAGTTCAGAACTAGGAACAGGCAAGGTGCTAGCAGGGAGACACACCAAGTAGGGCAGGAGGCAGCCAGCAGACAAAGGCAGAGCCTCCTCCACTCAGGCCTCACTTACCACAGGGAAGAACGATGACTCCGGAGCGTGCCCGCCCATTTCCAAACATCTTCCGCAGGCTCTTCTCTTGATAGGGTCTGAGCACGGCTGTGGGCTTCAGGTCAATGTTGATGTCGGGGTTGAGAGAGTCATTCCGGAAGTCATACTCTGCCAGCAGAGGGTACTCTAAGTAGATGCAGCGCTTCTGCAGCTCCTCGATCATTTCCTAGGAGCCAGCAGAGGACACTTGAGAATCTCAACTCCGAAACGCATTCAAGACAACATTCAAAAAGACCTCATGATCAATATCTGGAGTTTTATCTAGATGAACACAATTTCAGATTTTACTTGCCAACAAGAAGGTTAGCACAGAAAAACAACACAAACTAGGAACACGGGCAAAACAAATTTTTTTTGTTTAGTGGGTTGTTTTTTCTTGTTGCTTTGGTTTTTGTGAGACAAGTGGCATCTAGCCCAGGCCAGTCTTAAATTCACTGTGCAGTCCAGGATGATCTGAACCGCTGACTCCTCCTGGCCTCCGCCCTTCCAGGCTCAGATTTCAGACAGACACTACTACAACACCCAGTTTATATGGTGCTAGTGACTGAACCCAGGGATTTAGACATGCTAGGAAAGTTATTCTACCAACAGAGCACCATCCCTGGTCTCCTCAAAATGAACTTTAATCAGAACCAAAATGGATCCTGTGGAAACGAGCCTCCTAGCCCCAAGAAGGACATTCAGACCATAATCACCTCAGGAGAATATCAGGGGCCACACTGGTAAGAACAAAACTGGAAATGTACAGGGATCCCTTTTTCTCGGAGGAGAGGGTGCTGACATATGTATGGCTGGACTGGTAAACAAACCAGGAAGCATTCACTAACCTGCTTGACTTCAAAGGAGACTGTCTGGGTCTCTTCTTCCTCTTCCTCATCCTTGTCCATTTGCTCATAAAAATCAAACAGGTCTTTGGGGATGTCAGATTTGGCCTGTGGATCTACCCCCTGGGAGGTAGAAGGCCCGCCACTGCCTTCTGCAGTCTTAGAAATCTGGAAGAGAAAGGCAGTATGGGACTGTTGTTATCAGCCATGCACTGACGCTGTAAGGGGCAACAGCAGCAGGGAGGCTAGCCTGCCATTGCTGGGTTACAGGAGAACTGAGGTCTTAAGTTCCCAGCCCCAGGTAACCCAGGAGCTCACGCACAGCAGATCTGCTTGTGAAGGTCTCTGTGATGAGTTCCGTAGCCTCCCCCTCCGCGTTCCTTAAGCGACATTCGCGGATCACAGGGTCTTGAAGAAGATGCTGGATGACATCAGGGTGGGAACTTTCAACAAAGTACCTACAAGCAGGGAGGCGGGAAGTCCCTACTGACCGGCACACCATTTCCAGAACATTCTGCATCTAATTCAATTAGATGATCTGAAAATTATAGCCTCATAATGACTTCCCATACCTTTGTCAGATCAAACAGCTAAAGTGAAGACATAGCATGCTGAGAGTCACAGGAAGGAGTACAGCTGAGCGCAAGTCATAAATGCGTGCAGTCCGAATATGATCACTGCTTTGCTAACGTTCTTCTCTGAAACATCTATATAGAACTACTATTGTATGTGGATAAATAACACTGCAAATTTTAACTTCTAGAATTTTTTTTTGTTTGTTTGTTTGTTTTGTTTTGTTTTTAAGATAGTGTTTCTCTGTGTAACCCTGGCTGTCCTAGAACTCACTCTGTAAGCCCAGGCTGGCCTCGAACTCAGAAATCAGCCTGCTTCTGCCTCCCAAGCGCTGGGATTAAAGGTGTGCACCACCACGCCCAGCTAGAATTCTTGATTATCAGCTGGAAGACAACTAGACTACAGGGTGAGGGACTCCTTCCCTTCCCAAGTCCTCTCAATTTTCCAGTTTTGTCTCAAGCAGAGCCCGAGCCCAGCCCTACCCACAGTCCTCCCTCCTCCCTGGCATCAGAGGGCGGTGCGGCAAACCTCCTCTTACCTGTTGTGCTTCAGGACCAGCTTGACTTTCCCATAGCTGACAGTACACAACTGCGAGAGAAAACACCAGTCAATCTCAGTCCCGGGACGCCATGCCTTAGCACAGCCAAGTGAAGAGGTGACTTTGCTTTAGGAAAACCCCATGTACAGTCATATCCGCCTAAAGAGAGCTGTTTTAGAGACAAAAGAAGCCCCTCCTACCTAGTTCACATGCCTAGCTTTTTATTTATAAAACACTGCTAAAAAGCATTACTGTGTTTCCCGTTTTACTTTCCCCTGCTTGTCCACAGCCCCCATCCTGATCTGGGGGCTCATCCTGCCTCATCAGAACTAAAACAGCTCCCAGAAGTCATCAGGCACACAGTGAGTACTTTGCAGTACCTGCTACACAAGGTAAGTTCAAAAGGCTTAGGCCTTGCCACCAGTGTTCTCATTTTCCCAACTGGGCAGGGTGGCGCACGCCTTTAATCCCAGCACCTGGGAGGCAGAAGCAGATCAATCTCTGTGAGTTCAAGTCCAGGCTGATCTACAGAGGGAGTTCCAGGACAGCTAAGGGTACACAGAGAAACCCTGTCTCTTGGCAAATGAACTCAAGACCATGAAGCTACATCCCTAATCACTTCCACCTCTATTTTTAAACTTTGAGACAGGGCTGGAGAGATGGCTCAGTGGTTAAGAGCATTGCCTGCTCTTCCAAAGGTCCTGAGTTCAATTCCCAGCAACCACATGGTGGCTCACAACCATCTGTAATGAGGTCTGGTATCCTCTTCTGGCCTTCAGGCATACAGACAGAATATTGTATATATAATAAATAAATACATTTAAAAAATAAAAATAAAAATAAATAAATTTTGAGACAAGTCCACCAGCCCAGCCTTGAACTTTCAGTTCTTGTCCCTGAACAGCTGGGATGAGAGGCATATGCCACCATGCCCAGCACAATGTAAGCTTCTTGGTGACAGGGAATATAGTGTAAACCCTCTCAGGTTCCCAATCTGCTGGAAGGAATCCTGTCATTTGTGTGTTGGCAATGATAACTCGCAATCAGATTTCGAGCTGCCCTCAGACCGCCGCAGCATTGCCCCAACGCCATCATCCTTGTAGGCAGCTCCCCACTGAGACCGGACCTAGCTCTGCTGCATTCTCTTTGGGCAACCCTCTATGTCGCCATAACACGGCAGAACTCTGCGGAGTCCAAGGCTTCTCTGGGAGTGGATGCATGGTATTCTGCTTACAGACGTAAAATCCAATGTGGAGCCCTTTCAGATTCACTAATGGTAACAAAACTACTCACCACCTGCTTCTTCGATTCAACTGCCGCTCCCCTGGAGCCCTCCTCACTTTAACATCTGAAGTTCTGACTTTCCCTAGGTCAATTCATTTACCATGGGTCTTGAGTAAGTATTTAACCTTAAATGGAGCTCACGACCTAAAACACCATACAAAGATTCATTTTCTCAGAGTTCTAGATGTTCATGATGAATGGACCAGGCCCAGATGATTGAGACTGTGGCAAGGTCTCCTGACTGGTAGAGAGCCACCTTCTCTCTACAGTCCCATGAAGAAAGGACTTATAACAGCTGTATGATGTCTCCTAATAAAGACAAGCATCTTCCTCATTGTGAGGTCTCACTCTTATGGCCTCATTTAGTCTTACCAAACTCAGATATATCGGGGTTAGAATTTCAAAAAATAAATTGTACATATACACATACATGCATGCATACATACATACTTATAAATGTGATCTCTAGCACCACCCATTCAGAGCTGGTTTTCCAAATAACCCCTGTTAGTAGACTGGACCTGAATTATTATTCCAGGGCTAGGAGCAACTCACAGGAAGCATAGCCTCAGTCAGAACCACAACTGGATCCAAAGCAGCAGCAGCTAGGCAATCAGCTACTGTGCTACCAAAGGAGATACAAGCCAGACATTTTGATGGCAATATCAGTACCTGAGCACACCACCGCCACATTATGAAGACAGAACCGCTAGCAACTCACCTTAATAAACTGGATGATGCCATCAGGGACTCCAGTCTTACTGAGCTTTCTGAGGTACTCAGTGATGTCGCTGGTCTGCAGCCCGACACTGACAGCTGCATAGAGGGAGTAAGCAGTTAGCTTGTATTCATGGACATGAGTAGGCCGACACACTGGCTCTGCAATTGCCACCAGGAAGTCTTGGGCATACTTGTAAACTGGAGAGAAGGCTTCCAGAAAAATGTGGCCATCAGGAGCCTAAAAACATCAAGTAAACACAACAGGCAAGGATATTAATGGGCTGCAGAGACCACTGGCTCTCATGTCATTATCAAAATGGATAAGCTGTCCACTGCTAAAATATCCTTGAAACCAGTCCTTCTGGCAACTGAAAGGGTCTTAGTACTTTAATTAGACATAGAAGAGTAGAGAGAAAAGGTTCCCAATGTTCCACACACAGAAATCTTCCCTAACTTCATAGTTTCAAATTGCCTTTTGGCTAGAATAAAAATGTGTGTAGAACATTATGTATCTTAAGTCAAGCAAACTTAGCTACCAAATGCATGCCTTCCATTAACTTGAAAAGGGGCTAAAGAGATGGCTCAGAGGTTTAGAGCACTGTTGCTCTCACAAAGACCCAGGTTCCATTCCCAACGGTCATATCGGGTAGCTAGCTCATAACAGCCCATTAGTCCCGCTTTAGGGGATCTGACACATTCTTCTGGCCTCCTCGGGAACCAGACACACATGTGGCACACATACATGCAGGTACTCAAACATACATAAAAGTTCTTTTTTTAAAAGAACTTTTTTAAAAGATCTTTTTTTAAAATGAGGAAGTAAATTGTTTCCTAACACAAACTATTCAGTGTGTATCATACATGCAGGTACTCAAACATACATAAAAGTTAAAAGATCTTTTTTTAAAATGAGGAAGTAAATTGTTTCCTAACACAAACTATTCAGTGGTTGGGGAGATGGCTCGGTGGGTAGAGCTTGCTGTGCAAGCATGAGGACCTGAGTTCATGCTTAGGTCAGGCATGTGTATGATCTACCAGGAACAGTAGTGCATGTGTATAACCGGAGCTGGTGGTTAGAGGTGGGGATAGGTGGGTGGGCACACAGGCAGAAGAAGTGGGGGAGAGGTCACAGGTCAATCAGTCTAGCCAGCAGGGAGCTGGGCAAATAGGTGACGAGTGATTGAGGAAAACGGCCTGACATAGAAGCACCCCCATGAGCATACCCGTACAATGTGTGCACATATCCCCCACACAAAATAAAGAATGCTGGAGAGGTTGTGGGGAAAGGGGAACACTCCTCCATTGCTTGTGGAAGTGCAAGCTGGTACAGCCCCTTTGAATGTCAGTGTGGCGACTGCTAAGAAAATTAGGAAACAACCTTCCTCAAGACCCAGCAATACCACATTTGGGTATATAGCAGCTTTGTTTGTCATACCCAGAACCTGGAAACAACCAAAATGTCCCTCGATTGAAGAACGAATAAGGAAAATGTGGTACATTTACACACTGGAGTACTACACAGCAGAAAAAAAATAACATCTTGAATTTCACAGGCAAATGGGTGGAGCTAAAAAACATTTTGAGTGAGGTAACCCAGACACAGAAAGACAATTATCACATGTGCTCACTCATAAGTGGTTTTTAAACACAAAGCAAAGAAAGCCAGCCCACAAATCACAAACCCAGAGAATGTAGACAACAATGAGGACCCTAAGAGAGACTTACATAGATCTTATCTACATGGGAAGTAGAAAAAGACAAGATCTCCTGCGTAAATTGGGAGCACGGGGACCTTGGGAGAGGGTTGAAGGGGAGGGGAGAAGCAGGGAGGGGAGCAGAGAAAAATGTAGAGCTCAATAGAAATCAATAAAAAAAGAAAGAAATGCTACATTGATTGACTGATTGTATGTGGTGTGTGAGTACATGAATACCACAGCTCCAATGTTGAAAGTCAGGGGACAACTTGCCAAAGCAGGTTCTCTTCTCCTACCATGTGGGTACTGGTACAGACTCAGGTCTCACTCTAGACAGCAAGAGCCTTTACCTGCCGAGTTATCTGGCATTCGCCACTGTGTGGTGGGCTGTGGAGAAATGGAGAATGAACGCCCAGGCACACCAGCTATTCCAATGCGCACGTACAGCCCCAGCCGCTTCAGAAAGCAGCGTTCCTGACTCTTGAATTTTGGAGGTGTGAGAATGTCCAAGATTTAGCTGCCACCCAGACTTTTCGGCTATGCTTACCACCCAGAGGGGCCTGGAAGTATGGTCGCCCTTCAGCGGCATCTGCTGCCTGTAGTCCTTGGCTCCATACTCATCAACTTTGGTGCCGGCCTCGTCCACCTGTTTCCCTGCAGCTGAGGGCACCGCCTCCTGAGAGTCGTTCCCAGGCGTGTCGTCTTCGTCTTCCTCTTCCTCCTCATACTGCCTCTTTTTGGACTTCTTCTTGTCTGCGACAGAAGACACAGAAGTGAACCCAGCAAGGTTCTACGATTCCCTCCGCACTACACAGGGAACGCTAAGTTCTCCTGAGCCAGCGCTCTGCATCCCGGCATCCCCACCCGCCGGAATCCCGCAAACACCTCCCACCCGGCTCCGCAGCGCAGACCGGAGCAAACCCTGAGACAAGGACCGCTACAAAGAGTCCGTACCGCGGTCTACTCGGTCTCTTTTGCCCATAACAGTTCCAGGATCAGGGAGCCACAGCACTCCACACCGCGTAAATTCCTGAAGAGTAACTTTTAGAGGAACTTCCGGTCTGTACCGGAAGTACAACCCCAGACCATCGGAAATCCTACCTCTGAAGCTTTGGACCGGAAGAGCGTCGCTACTCTGCCACAGCGAATCTAAAGTAAGCTGTGACTATGTATTATTGTTCATCCTCAGCTCATAAGTTTTGCTTTGAACTTGATGTGGTTCTAGGGGCCTTGCACTAACTTGCCCTGTAGACCAGGCTGACCCACAACTCAGAGATCTGCTTGCCTCTACCTCTCGAGTGCTGTGATTCACTATGCCCTGCTTTCGCTTCGGTGTTTGTTGAGGCCAGCGCTTAGATCGCTAAGGTAGGAAAGTGAACAAACCTGGATGGTTTCCTCAGGCCCCTATGAGCTGGGATTACAGGCATGTTCCACCACACCTCGTGTCTGGAAATTAAATTCTAAACGCGAGAGGTGGGAAATACACATTGTTTTAAGGAAAATAAAATGGGCAGTGTCATTCTAAATGGAATGGCCCTGGCTAGAGGGTGTGGCTCAATTTTTTCTATACCAGAAACCAAAGAATAATCTTGGGGCCTCACCAAGGATGATACGAACAATAGTTCGGCAAGAAAATTTTTTTTGAGAACCCAAAGGAACTAACAAGGACACCAAGTAGTCAGTTCGTGTAGTTTTTAGTTTGGTGATTATGTCTTTTCCCCATTGACTGGGGTCAGATCTCACAGCTTTTGACAAGAGTCCAGTTTTAAAACAAGACACAAAAGAAAGGGGGAAAGGGTCGGGTCAGCTGCTTTAAGTCATCAAATTCTGGTCAGCAGTCTCTCTCTCTCTCTCTCTCTCTCTCTCTGTGTGTGTGTGTGTGTGTGTACGCACTGAACAATTGTAAACAGCCTGTGTGCGCTTGCAAAACAATTGTCAGCAGCCTATGTACGTGTGTGTGCGCGCACACTTGCCCTACATCACATAAACCAAGTGTGGTAGCTCATGACTGTAATCCCAACACCTGGAAGGTGGAGGCAAGAAAAGTTGAAAGAAATACTTGGCTACCTCATAGTGTATATATATGCTACATGCTTCCAAAAATAATAGTAGAATGGTCCTGGAATTGCTCTAAGTAAACAAAATGATGACTGGTTTCATTCTGTGCTTATTTTGAAAGAGAAGTAGATGGGATTTGCTGACTGAGATAATATGGGAAGGGTGAGGAAGGAAAAGTAACATCCAAGACGTTTGGTTTCAGCAGCTACTAAAATGATGTATCTGAGGCAAAGTGCAGATTCGGAAGATGATTTGCAGCAAGTCAGATGTAAGTGGCAAGTCAGTTTGCTGTTCCAGAATAAAATGTCAGAGGTGGCATGATTTAAACAGCAAAACTTAGATAAGAAGGTAGAAGGGTGTGAGAAGGGGACTTGAAAGAGGCAAGAGGGAGGAAAATGAAGCATGCCATAGTATGAAAATGTTACAATGAAACCCATTATGTTAACAAAGTGAACAAGCAATCAAAAATTTAAAAGAGAGCTGGGAAGATAAGTTAGTGGGTAAAAGTACTTGAGCAGAAGCATGAAGCCTTGATGCAGGATCTTCAGAACCTACAGAAATGGGGCAGGCGTGATGTCATTGCAGACATGATGTCAGGTTGCTGTGGTCCTAGCACTGAGGAGCAGAGAAAGGAGAATCCTTGGGGCTTACTTGCCAGTCTCGTCAATGAGCTCTCATTAGTGAAAATTTCTGTTGCAAACTAAACAAGGTGAAGTGGGGCTGTGGGGAGATGGATCAGTGAGAAAGCACTTGAGACAAAGATGTAAGGATCAGAATTTGGAGCTAAGAAACACTCATGGAAAAGCTGAAGAGATAGCTTAATGGCCGAGAACACTTGTTGCTCTTCCAGAAGGTCTGGTTTGCTTCCCAACACCTACATGGTGGCTCACAGCCATCCCTACATCCAGTTCCATGGGATCCAAGGCTTTCTTCTCACCTCTGCAGGCACCAGTCACACATGAGGTGGACATGCATTCATACAAATAAATCTAAACAAACAAAATTCAAAAACAGGTAAGCCGAGTAAACTGCTTCTAATGATGACATGAAGGAAGCAGACAGTAGGTTCCTGGAGCAAGCCCAATCACTGGGCTCTGAATTTAAATGAGAGACCCTGCCTCTATAGGTGAAGAGCAAAGGAGGACAGTAATAGAGGAAGACACTGGACATCAGCCTCTTGTATTAATGGGTGTATACACATACACACACATACCAAGCAAGCATGGGGAAGTAAAAGTCAGCAGAATTAGTGGATTTAGTTCCCTTTGGTTTATACTGCTACTGAATCTATATTGAAAATGTGTTCACTGGACTGGAGAGATGGCTCAGTGGTTAAGAGCACTGATTGCTCTCCCAGAGGACCCGGGTTCAATGCCAGTACTCACAGGGCAATTCACAACTGTCTGCAACTCCAGTTTCAGGGAAAAACACCAATGCACGTGATATAAAAAAATAATTTAAAAAATGTGTCCTGTGTCTATGAGAGCAGTCTTCACAGTGGCTATTTTCCTTCTTTGTGCCTCTACCAGCTTTGCATTCTATGGACTGAGCAAGGTCTCATCCTCTGGAGACTTCCTGATCATATCCTTGTGGGAAGGGAGAGTGTGGAAGCAAGCATAGCACTGAGATGGGTCCAGACGGAGGACCTGTCTTCATACTTTCAAAGCCACTTGAGTATTATTGATCATACTGTTGGAGGAACTCAGCTGTGGCTATCAAATACATCTAGAACAGTGAACCATAAAGAGATGCTTCCAGAATTTGATTCTCCCCACTGGCCTGAGGATCAGCTATCCCACTCCAGGCTTATTCTTAGCTGAGATCAGCCTCCTGTCTCCTGTCCCCTTCAGTTTATTAAAACCCAGCAATAGAGTTCCTCTCAGATAGTATCCAGAGTCATACAGTGTGACAAAACTGGAATTCACTCTTCTGCTGGCCCATCTGCCAGAGGAATCACTACCTCACCAAACCCCACAAATGGAGTGGAGACTCATGAGGACTGTAGGACTGTCCTAAGAATAGGAATGCCTGGTTTTCACCCATCTTTCCTTTTGAAGTGGCATCTGAATCCCCTTCCCTTTCTCCTTTGGCTTTTCCCCCCACCTCTGAGGATTGGACTCAGGTCCCCAGGCTTGTGGGGCAAGCACATTAACCCACTGAACTGGCTCCCCAGCCTGTTGTTTGTTTTTAATCACTGCTACATTCAGTCTGGGCCATCGTTACCTCCACAAAGATCTACTAAAGAGGCTTTATGGGCATTACAGGCTCAGACATTGAGAGTTTCTAGGTAACTGTTAGGTGTTCCAAAGAGCAAGCAAAGCAAGACCGAATTTCTGTAGACACATTATGTCCAAGAACATATCTGTAGACACAAATCACAGTGGGAATAAATACCAGCTTTATTAACACTCAAAGTGCCATCATTTATGTCCATCCCATAGTCCAGAAGGTTACTGAGAGTAAGCCTCTGTACCACAATCCATCCAAAGATGAACAGGAAAGAAAAAGTATGTCTCACTGTACTAAATATCGCAGGCCTTCATGCATGACAAATCTAAATAAAGATGTGTCAATAATACACAGATTGCCATATAAACAAAGTCATTATCACTAACAAAATATAAACATGGTTTCTTTTATATTAAATTTTTAAAAAGCTATTTACCAGCAAGAGAAAAATACATAGAAATTATAAAACTCAAGAAATTTTATGCATTTTTTACAAGCACAATTTTGAATAAACAACAAACCCAAAATGTGTGTGAAATGTGGTACATACTACACTGTGTCTGGCTTCTGGTAGGTTCTAATCACATGGGTTCCTTTCAACTTAATAATCTTAGTGATAGTCAACTTCAACCGTGGGCTTTATTCCTAACACAGATCATTTATAACACCACATATTTTAGAAGGCTTCCATTGAACACTGAATACAGAAACACTGTCAGATGGGAAACCTAATTTCCAACTCTTTTTCTGCCAGTTGCTTAAAACACACAGTACAGTATAAAGACATACCGCGTACTTTGAGATTCCTAACAATGGTAGTCAACTGTGAAGAATCACAATATGCCAATGCATTGTCTCATACACTCAGTCTAACTTTGCTCAGTAAGAGAAAAATTAAAACCTAAAAACTGGGAAATAAAGGATATATTCAAAAACAAAAGCCAGACAGGCCTAAAGTTCAAGACAATTTAATTTCTTACATTTTTAACAACTCCAAGAGGTCAAATGCCATATTTGTGGACAGTGTGTTTTGCTACTGTTTAACAATCCCCCACCCCAACCCCCAAAAGAATGTTAGTTGCAAGAGTATTTTAACTGAGCTCTAAGCAAAATCTGTATCTGATTTTGGAACTACAAATGCCTAAATGGTTAAAACCAAAATTTAAAAAATAATTTTGACCAGCCAGATGAAAAATATAGTATATATATAGTAAATAATTTTTCAGAAAGCCTTTACATATATTTAATTATCATAAAGTTCTTTAAATTGTAGAAATGAAACAAAAATAAGAATTTACTAAGATATATACATGTGCCTACACACAGAAAAGGGCATCTCCAGACAAACACATATCTATTGATACAGAATACTTTCAACCTAGGAACTGATTCAGAATACAGGATAAAATTAGAACGCAACACTGAACTCCTGAGTTCCTCGACAAAGACAGAACCACACAAGGTAACTTTGCAAAAGCAAGAAGGTCCTACTAAGTGTTGTAGCAGCGTAGTAATTGAGGGCTACATCTGGGAAGAAGTGCAAACACGAAGACAGTAGTTCAATGCACACACTCATGATCCTCAGACACTCAACAATTATTGGTCATATAAATCAGTGTACAAATTAAATGTTTGGAAAATGTGCAAAAAAGTCAACATTGATAAGAAACATAAAATATTTATACATAATTATAAACTGCCCAGTATTCAACTGAGATTAAAAACATTTGCTGAAAATAATACATTAAATATAGAGAATTTAATGGATACACTTTAAATTTACATTAAGTCAAAGGGTAAATTTACAAATTGATAATCATAGTTTGTAAGATAAAAGTTTATTTTCAAATTTATCCAAGTTTATTTACAATGAGTAAAAACAACCACATGAGATATAAGAGATGTCAACATTAAAAGTATTTTTTGGTATTAACTTGGTTATGATATTTTAGAATGCAGGCTAAATTTAAAAATCAACAGCAATAGAAGAAATGTAAACCTTTTACTTACTAATTATCAAAAAAAAAACCAAAATTATTTGTTTTAAAGAAGTTTGGCCCACTTCCTTTTGCCCATAAGCCTTTCTGGCTTGTAGCTTCCCACCAGTCTACTCTCCTTACTTCAGGTGGGAAAAAGACTCTTTGGAAAAATGAGAACCTATCAAATACATCCTGGAGTCAAAGCATCTACTAGAGTTTAACATATAGTTACTTATCTTCCCTTGTAAGTAATACTAATGCTAAAATCACTGATTACACAGGGTTGTTTTTTTTTTTTTTAAAGAAGTTATAAAATATACAAATAAATGAACACAAAAGTGGTTTTCAGAATAGATATAAACTTTTCTCAACTGGCATTACGAGATTCATAAATCCAAAGCAGGAGACAAATTCTGTAAGCTTTAAAGAACAGAGAGCAGATGCTTCTGTATGTTCCAAAATGTCTATGGCACAAAGCAGACTTTAGTTCATAACCTACTTTTCTTCACAGCATTGTCGAAATGTCCCTTTAAGTCAAACACAAGCTCATAAATGTTAAGAGACTATAAAGAAAATAAGCCACCAATCTGAGGAATCAGATGTCAATGTAAATCTACATACATCAGTGGTCAAATGACATTAATAAGATTGGCACACATACGAACTTAAGTCTGCAGTATTTATACAGCTTCACGATAGTCTAAATGCAAACACTGAGCACCTGTCCTTTTCCTTGAAGGATTGGCATACAAAGTCTACTGGCGTCTGCTCTACCACTTATCTCCTACTAGTTTACTCACGGGCAGATTTAACAGGACTAATCATTTTGGCTATATGTGCAGGGAATACAAAAGCTTTGGTTTAAAGTGATTCTGGTAATACAGACTGAGATACAAACAAACATCATCAGGCAGAAGGACAGGAGTATTCTCTTGTTTAATGTCTTTGCTGTTAGGAAACAATACCTTATGACTAATACCTTATGACTGTCTATGAAAACACACAACACAAAAAAGCATGAAGAATTATATAAGACTGTATACAGGCAATGGATACAAGCTATGACTCCTCCCTTGAAGCTCAACCTTGACTACACTTAGTACCTCTATCAAAAGACCTGTCTAGGTTCCCCTGAAAGCTTGTCGTCTCCAGTTCTGAATGGAGAGAATGGAGGGAGAGAAGGATGGTCCTGGCATTTCCACAGCTCCTAATGCATCCTGTCTAGTTGATGAGAGAAGTCAAAGCAACACTAAAGGTGACTATGACGTAGGAACAGTGACATCACAGCACGCCTTCCTTAGCCAACCAAAAAGAGGTATAATAATATTTCCTTTTAATGACTTGGTAAGCTAAGGAAGCTGGTTAGGTTAGATAATGTCTGGCAGAATTTCTATTCCAAAAAGTTCATGAAGAAATATCTAAGATTGAATATTTTCTATTTAAGAATTATATATAAGCTAATTATTATACACACAAGCACACAAATTGAATTTTCATCTACTTTTAGCAACTAAGAGCTTGGCAATTTACAATAAATACCTTTATTAAACAATCATTTGTACTAACTACTTACAGAAAATATACTGGCATGCCTACTTGAGGATGATTATTCTCACCCCAAATTAGTAGATCATACATTTTCAGTTGTTCTTCCAAGAACAGAAACAGATCTAACTGAACAACTAACTACACCTTCTTTCCTACCCCTGCCCCAGCTCCAAACACACACACACAGACACACATACACACACGCCACGCACTTCACATAACAGTAAGCTAGAGTATTAGTCAAAATACTAAACACTAAGGATTAGAATTTGCTGTCCCTGGATTTCTTGCTCATTGCCTCAACTTTTGTTAAAGGAGTTCTTTAGGGCAAGATAACAACCCTAGTTCTATGAAAATCACACCAAATAATAATACACAAAAACTTGGACAGTGCCAATATGACTGAAAATCAAGTAATCAACCCAAAAATTAATTTACTATGTCTTTTAGAATGAGAATACCTTTCTGCATTTATTTTAGGACTTCACATATAGTGGAGACTGCAATCATATAAATGCTGCTGTTTCTCTCCTAACTTTTTTAAAGGAGGTAGAAAGGGTAAGAGTAAGAAATAAGCATTAAGAAACACATAAGGACCAACACACAGTCTAAGGCCAAATAAACTCTTGAGGCCTAGTGATTTTGGAAAACTTCATTTTGTTAGGTAATTTCAATTACACATATAAAATAAAATTAAGGCATACAGAGAAAAAGGCACTACTAAAAATTAACAAATTGCTTTTCATTGAAGTTTAACCAGTGTTAAAGTTAAATAAATATGAATGTTATATCTAAAAGTAAATGCCAAACTTAATGATAAAACAATAGGGTCTCAAAAAAATCTGATCTAGCATAATAAACACTTGGCACAAGTTCAACCTCTATCAAATATTTTGGATATTTCAACACCCCAAAATGAAGTTTGGGTTTTTATCCCCCTTAAAACCAAATTAAAACTGTAACAACAGCAGGGTCAGGGAGAACCCCAATACAGTGTGGTAAGGAATAAATATCCCATTGTGGTAGAAGAGTCTGGGTTTGTGTTGTGTAGTAAGAACAGGTGCTGATAGAGAGGTTGTCTAACCTGGGATGTGGGGATAGTTTTACTCTAATCCTTCTTGTTAATGTCTTTGGAGTCTACAATAGCCAACAATTACCCAAACAATTTCTTCCTTATTATTCCATATAAAAATGCTAGCATTTTAAACGTCACTGCTAAACTTTCAGAGTTAGGGTATGCCATAAACTGTCTGCCCATACTCATCCTCGACTGTAACTTCCTGAAGGACATTAATTTAATATGACATAGCATCACAATTATTGAGGAAAAAATGAAAAAGATTGACCCTATTTTTTTAAGAAATGGACAAAGCTGGGTACAGTGGGTGGCACATGCCTGTTTTCCCAGCACCTGGAGGTGGAGGCAGAGCATTGAAGTTCCAGGCCAGCCTGGAACCACATAGTGAGGACCCTGACTTCAAAAACAAATTAAAATAAGACATATATTTGTACACCTGGTTGACTCCAGCTGAATTTATATAAAAGTTCTCAGACCCCAAATAAAACCTTTGGCATGAACTGTGCCATTAGCCAAGGAGTCTGTATCATGCTGGGTCACCTGCCAATCTATTCAGGTTTGATTTTATTTTCTTAGCGATTTCACGTATTTTATAGCAACCCTATTTCAGAAACAGCACAGATCAGACCTGAATGATGTCAAAACTTAGTAGCAGAAAGCTGCTCTAAAGATGTATCTTTACTTTTATGTAATTTCTATTGGGAACAAGGTAAGACTCAAATGAAAGTCAATTCAGTTTAATCTGGAATGAAAGTTTTAATTTCTTTTATAGTCCAGCATGTGCATTAATATTTGACTTCTCACATGTTGTAGATTGTGCCTCTTAATACTTTCTAAGGCAATAGTTATAGATGTTTCTAAAGTTAGAGATATATTTTTGTAAACAAGGAAAAGTGCTGAAATTGTTCAAGGCATTCATTCTGAAAACCTCAAAGTACGTAAAACTTCAATACATTTAAATGCCAATCCATCCAAAATTGTGTTTGTTATGTTTTCCAACTCTTTTATTCAACTACTTTTGTTTACACTACAAAATGTCTTCCATTTGACTCAGTCCTGTCATGCCACTTTGAATCTCTGAGGGTCTAAGCAGAAGGTGCTTCCTGGAAGCACACCTGACGCTGCTAGTGGATCTGGGTCCAGCACCGGAAGTCTGCTACTGGCAATGCAGAATGCATTTAAAGGCACAAAGTCAGCAGTCTGGCCATTTTCCAGCCACAAAGAAACATTGCCGTACCAAAGAATCAGTTGTACATCAAAAACACAAAACAGATTTAGGCAGGAAAAAAATGGAGTGTAATATTTTACTTCCTTTGACAAAACTGTTTCCTTTCAAAAAAAAAATCTTTTTTTAAAAAATTTACTATTGACCTTCCATGTCCCATACCCCTATCATCTACTTCGAGCTTTTTGGCTCTAGCAGGGTTTGCTTTTACACACAAACACACACACACACACACGGAGCATTTGCTTTTATACACACACAAGTGTGTGTGTGTGTCTGTACTTTTATACATATGTATGTGTATGTATATACACACACATATATACATGTATGTGTGTGTATATAAACTTTCATTGTGTTTTTGGTACCTTCATAACTGGTCTGAAATAAATTCACATCATATTCCATATAATAACTCTGTAAACTATTAGTCTATTTTTAAGTCTTTATAATTTTATTTTTCTTATAAAGCAAAAGTATTCTGATACAACTATTTACTATTGAATTTAGAAAAGAAATAGAAGACTGTAAAAAAGCTAACAATTGCTTTGATTTCCAGTGTGCAGGTATCTTTTTGAAGAGTGTTTGTCTCTCTTCTGTACTGCACATTACCCTGATGGACCAAAAATGAGCCAAAGGAAAATCACAACCAGACTAGAGACAAAGAAACAACAATACAAACAAACAAAATAAAACCCCAACAATCCAGGTACCATGACTTTGCTCAAGTAGAAAAGATGTCCTCACTCCTAAGAGATAAAGAAATTACAACACACCCACACGTTAGGTTTGCTGAAGTGGGAGGCACCTGACGTTTAGTCTTTTTAAGGGCTTCCTTTGCTTTACAGTGTGCAGGAGAAGTGTTAACTAATATTTTCTGCTTTGACTCTTACACTACTTCAAATTTCAAAAATTATTACAGGGTATTCCCGATAGTCTCTTGATACATTAATGCCAGATCTACATAACTTCAGAAGCAAAGTACTTAAAAGGTATCTAAATAAACATAATAATAACAACAATGAAATCAGAATCTTTGTCTCTTCTGATGAAAAGAATTCCATTCAGGGTCTCCTGGAAGAGTGTTAGCATCTAGACTTTGGAAAATAAACTACTTAGCACTTGGTTTAATATGCTGAAATATTTAGAAGTGGCCAAATTACTGACACCTTCATGTTTTTTAAATCTCATAATTCTACTAGACAGCGGGATCCTCTCCAGCTCAGTCTTTCTATTTAATGACATGGCTCTAATAGGTGCTTACACTGGAAATACCTGGCAGTGTTTTAATCTTCCCACTGCTAGTAAACAGTTTGTTTTGATGTACTTTTCTGGGCCTAGAAGGATGAACTGACTTTTAGGAAAGAATATACAGAGATGCTAAATTCAAAAGGTTCAATACTCAAATTCATTATTTCTAAAGTGAGAGTTAGTGATTCAAGTGCAATCAGCAGCTATCAAAGGACCGTCTGTTATCTGCTGTGATGAGGTTGTTCATCCCTGACTCTTTTGACCCTCATTTGCCCTACATCTTTCCTCTGAAATGTTTTTACTGATTTGTGAATGGCTGCTTTCAGCTTATAACTGGGTTTTTATTCTAGGCACTTATGCCATCTGTGGCAGAATCATTTCTGAGAAGGGAGTCCTTGTATACTACAGTCTGTTTAACAGCACCCCCAACCCCTGCCCACCAGGTAGTACCTTGCCAAATGCCAAATGAAGTGAAATGACTCCCCACCACTGCCCTCACTGTTACCTGATGTTTGCTCTTCTGAGTGCCTCTGGCTTAGCACTCTGTGATCACAAGAACAAGGGTTTTATTTCATGACAGGAGCTTTAACAGATGGGCTAAAGACTGCAAATATGGGAAACCAGGAACTTGAAATAGAAAGATATGAGACACAATTTTTATTATTTCTCAGTTCCTTTCATTTTGGGAACTTTCCTCTCAAGTAAACAATGTTTAAAATATACTGAATGACACTTGGTTGTTTTTCCATTATTCCTACTGACTGGCAAATGTGGTCTCGTCTACTGCTCAGACGTTTAATGAGCAGTCGTCTGTGTTTTAGTTGAATTTAGTCGTTGGATGCATGTAACCTGCTTTCAAATACAACAGTATTTTTAAGCAAGAAGCTATCTCTCAAGGTTTATAGATTCCAGTAATATGGATCTACTATAGTGTATTTGCCTATCATACTGCCTAGGATTAACAAACATACCTCTGAGAGATTCTCATCTTCTAGTCAAGATTCCTACTGAGCAAAAGAGCTTGATAGACAGAGGTTAGGCTCTAAAGAATACAGATATAAGAAGGAACCTATATTCTTTAAGTTGAGTACCTACCTAAACCCAAGTTTAGGCTCAACCCCACAAATAAGGATCTATTTAAATACTATCACTAAAAACTACAAATTGTACATCACTTTCTTCTCTTGTCTCCCATGTCAGTGATACAGGGCAAGACTACAATCTTTATATATTCCAAATGATTTGTTTGTACTAAAAAGAGCAACTATGTACTAAAGTGCTTTATATCTCTGAACCACATCAGTACATTATAAAAATTTTAAAAAAAACTTTCAAGTTCTTGTAAAGAAAAAGATTAAATATAAAAAATTTAGTTTACTATTATTATTAAACAAATTTAACCAAGAATCAAGAGAAATATTTTCCCTCTTGTCTTTTTCTCCCCATCTCTCATTTTTATAAAAAAAGGAAAGTGCAGTAAGAGAGAAGGTGAACTCGAAGATGGAGCTGGTGGAGGCACAGAAGCTGCCGGCTGCTAGTGATAATGCACAAACATGTGCCGTAAGAGCTCCTCAGCTGACGGTCGCAGTTTGGCCTCTACAAAAATCCGTTTGAGAAAGTCTCGAGTATAGTCTGAGACATGAGGTGGTAGCTTCGGGTTTGTTGGCTGAGTGGCAATCTTAAAGATGGCAGCCATTGCTTCAAATTCAGCCCAAGGTGGCTTTTCAGTTAGCATTTCTACCACAGTACATGCTACACTCCTAAAAAAAAAAAAAAATAAACAAACAAATAAATAAATACAAAAAGGAGCATTACCCAAGCAATAACTTTAGGAAAGAAAGCTGGTTAACCAGAAAATGAGAAACTGGGAAAAGTTCCATAGAGTTTAATATTACTCATTTCAAATACAAAGTTTCACTCAAAGGTTAATTAAATAAAACTGTAATTCAAACATGAAAATCAGTAAAATCCTGGAGCAACATATACATTTCAATGAAAATATATCATAATTATCTATGATCACAAATGTATGGTGAGGCAAAAAAGTTTATTATTTTGTTTTAAATCATTTTCTAACATGACAATAATTTTGTCTCCATCCTACAAAGACTAAAAGTATTATAAATTATTTGCCTTCAAATAAAAATGAATATATTTTTCTGGTTAGGAAGTAGGAAATGGCCATTTTATGATCTAACTTAAAATTATCATGTAATTTATTAATTCACTTTTAAGACGCTAACAACTAAGCACACAGCCCCTGCCATGACAGAGCCCTTGCCAGAGGTATAGACACCAGCACAATTTCTCTTCTTCCTTACCTGGAAGATTTGCAGATACCTTAAATCATCCAGAATCCAATAATGTATTTTCCAAAAACAACAGAGCTAAGCATATTATGAAAATACCACATCACACCACCACCACAGCAACAGTTTTTATTTCTGTAAAGCAATTATCAATTTATTGTAAATAATTATATGATTGACATTCAAGATCCTTGGAAAATCTGATGTTGCAATCAAAACTAAGTCAGCTATTAATGAAGATCTCCTTGTTCTTCAAACACATAAACAGAAATTACATGATGACCCATTCAGAACTGCACTGCTTCACTGTAAGGTTTTAAAATTTTAAGTAAATATTCCTGCAATGGAAAGTTTGAAGAGTCTGACATGTCCCAGCCCACGGTGGTGGTGAGGAGTCAAGATTCGAGTTAGAGTGGGTAGGTATGACATGATCAATTAATCTCATAGCCCTTCTTACCCCAATCCTACTTGTAGCCTCACCCTCATAGAGGTAGCTATTATCGGTTTTCAAATGTTTATAAATATACCTTTGTGACTTAAAAAGGATATCACTGATTCTTTTGTTTGTTTGTTTTGTTTTTAAAGACACTGACAATGAAGAGTACTCTACAAGTTACTTGGGGAAATAAGACCTTTCTAATGTTGATTTGATTAAGACAAAATCCTTCCTAAAAAGACTCAAGTATTTAGTCAAGTTAGCCTTGATAAGGTATAACTGAAATGACATTACAATTCATATATCCTGCTTCCAAAGTATACAGGATAATTTAAATCTGACAATTTCAAATGTGAGTAGAAATAAGAAGGTAAGTTTCTAGGTAAATCTGATATCCAAACTTACCAGATATCTGCTTTTCTGCCATAGCCTTCTCCACTAATGACCTCAGGACTCATCCAATAAGGTGTACCAGTGACAGACTTCATTCCTGTGCCCGAAAGACAGATGGTCTGAAGCCGTTTGCTAGCCCCGAAGTCTCCTAATTTGATATTGCCCGTGGAATCCCTTAAGATATTTGCTCCTAAAAAAAAAATAAGAAATGGTGTCATTTCAATGATTTTATTGGCATTCTACAATGTGCATAAGTGGAAGAGAATTACTTTGAAGATTCTAATTTGTCCCCAAATTAGGTTGTCTGTTTGCTTCCCAGAGTGCATTAACATCTGCTGTTTATACATTTACCCAAGTGTTTCAGAACCTGGATGGAACAGGGGCAGGTGAGGTGGAAAGGGGCTAAGAACAAAGCTTGGTGAAGCACCAAGAAATGCTCTGGCTCCATTTGTTTGCTATGAAGCAAGAAGTCCATAGCTGAAGACTCAGGAACTTCCAACAGGACCTTCATAATCAAAAATTTCTAGCATCATTCCCCTACAGCAATATTATTGAAGCATTAATTACCTGTATTTTAAGGTGTTCTTTTGTTGTTGCTATTGTTATTTTTAATTCAAGGCTACACTATATAGTTCAGACTGACCTCAAACTTGAGATCTCCCTGACTCACTGCCCCAGCATTGGGATTACAGGTATGCACCACCACGCTACACTTTTCTTCTTTTAATGATTTCTACGGAGGAGGCTAAATAGTGCAGACAATCTACATTACAGACCATTGAGAATACACTCTCCATCTTCATCGTGGTCTTCTATTTTTGCAGAAATCTCCCCAGCTTTAGCAGCTGTAATTTCCAGAGGAAAGTCTAGGATCCTTCTCAGCAAAACCTAGTAAACCTGTCTGGCCCACCAGTAATCTAATGTAGCTCTGCTTGCTTATTATTATTTCCTACCATCTAGTATGTAAAAAAGGACTCAGAAAAAATCCAACCATCTCTAGAATATTTATTTAATCACAAAGAAACAGACCTCATTGTTTGCTTGAGATGTGGTCTTGCCATGCTGTTCATGCTGGCAACTTGAACTCTTGGGCTTAGGTGAGCCTCGCGATCCTACTTCAGTTTTCCTAAGTAACTGAGACTACACATGCTTAATAAACCAGATTTTACTGGCTACAAGCAGACGACACTTTCCTTACACATACATGTGCATACGTACAAAGGGTCATCTTTGGGGAAGTAGTATCAATACTGAACCAATACTTGCTCACAGGAGAAGCTGGGGAAAAAATAGGCAGTCAGGTTCCCAACAAAGTTTTGTTTTTTAAACATTATTTTAGTAAATTAAAAATAAGCCCTTTCAAATATGTGCAAGGGTAGACAGAATTGCTAAGGTTCCCATTACTCAGATCCAACATCCAACCAAACAACTAAAAGCTAAAGCAAAACAAAAAATAGTAAGGATAAGAAGATGACTCAGTGGGTAAGGGTACTTTTTGTTCAAGCATGAGGACCTGAATTCAGACCCCCAACAACACATAAAAGCTGGGTGTTATCTGCATGCATCTGTAGTCTCAGTGCCTGGGTCAAGGACATAAACAAGAGGATTGACTAATACTCCTGGCAAGCCAGCTTAGCTGGAAAATAGTGAGCTGCAGATTCAGAGAAAGATCTGGACCCCAAAAAAAACAAACATGATGGAGAGAGACAGCAGGCATTCCCTGTTCTCTTCTGGCATGCACGTTTGTGTGTGTGTGTGTGTGTGTGTGTGTGTGTGTGTGTTTATGCCTGTGTGCATGCGTGCATGTGCACAAATAAAACCATTAGGAAAACCAAGTGTCCTTTTATTAAATATTTGGTATTTAATAGTATAGTCCTCCCCAAACCCAGTTGGCTTTGAACTCATAGAGATTCACATGCATCTGCCTCTGCTATGATTAAAGGCATGTACCACCAAGCCTGTCAACAGTATAGTTCCCTAAAAGAAAAAAAAGATAAAGAATAGGGCCAGAGAGATGGCTCAGTGAGTAAAAGCCGTGATGTGAGTGGTGGAAGAAGAGAACCAACTCCTTCAAGATGTTCTCTGCGTGTTGTGCATGCTCTGTGGCACTAGCATGCATATGCATACACACACAAATAAAATGTGATGAATTGGGGAGGGAGGAAGGAGAAGGAGAGGGAAAGGAGAGGAAGAATGGAGGGAATAAACTTTGGAAAAGAATGAGTTCCCAAACAGTAATCATCTTCATCTTTGTTATGATCCAGCAGCTCTGAAATTATAATGAATCAATTCTCTTTACTTTTCCTTCTGCCACTTATAAATTGTTTATGAAAAATAGAAGACAGAACAGGTAAAAAGTATATTGTATAAAACATATACTACTATGTTGCCATTTGGTGGCCATCATTTTCCTCCTACCACACTTAAATTTACAAATTTGATACTTATTTTTCTAACTTATTTTTCTCCTTTACCAATATATTTGTCTGATAATATTTATATATCAGCTTGCCTCCATCCCCCTTCAATTGACCGAAGTGGTTTGTCATACTTTCTGGTAAGAATAGAAAAATATTGATCTATATAGAAGATGGCTGCCTCTGTTTCTTTTCTTACTTCATTTTGAGGGCCAAAGAGAAGTTGGCTTGTCTAGGAACAGTTATTCCTCATTGAATAATTTCTTTAGTTATCAATCTTCATACTTAATAATTTAGTGCATGTGATCTGCCTCAGGAAATCTGCATACTAGACTCATATTAGAAATTCCTATTCAATTACCAGAAATGATTGGCAATTTTCTTCCTGGCCTAATCTGGACATAGTTAAAATGTGCCCCCACCATATGAAAAAGCAGAAGTTTGGGAACTTATAAAAGGAACAACAAGATCAATGAGTAAATATTATACAGACATACTTACTTTTTTACTCAGTGATTTTCTAAATTTTGGGTCATACCCCAGTTTTTAAAGACTCATGTAGGCTCCAAAGTAAACAGTTTTTAACACACTCAAATTTTACACACTTTTACCATTAACTCACTTCATGTACTCATTTCTGTTTCTGACCCTGGGGAGGAAAGCTCATTCTTGGGATCTTTCCTTTCTTCCTCTTTATTCTTTCATGACATATATTCCCATGACTTTAAATATAATTACAACACACAGTAGCTAGGTTTTAAGTGCTGAGCGGCAGGCATTGTTTTAAACATTACAACATGTTAATGCATTAGATTCTTTTAAGAATCCTATAAATTGGGCTGGAGAGATGGCTCAGAGGTTAAGAGCATTGCCTGTTCTTCCAAAGGTCCTGAGTTCAATTCCCAGCAACCACATGGTGGCTCACAACCATCTGTAATGAGGTCTGGTGCCCTCTTCTGGCCTTCAGACATACACACAGACAGAATATTGTATACATAATAAATAAATAAATATTAAAAAAAAAAAAAAAAAGAATCCTATAAATTGAGTACTATTATGACCCTAACTTAAGAATAAGTAAAAGACAAGACAGTGGGTGCATCTCAGGGGTAGAAACCTTACCTATATGCAGTTTCCTAGATTCCATTTCCAGAAATTAGGGGTGTGAGTCATGAGGAGGGAAGAAAACGAGGGAGGATGAAAGAGAGAGGGGGATGGGAAGAGTAATGAGGACTGAAGATACAGAAAGATTAACATGTCCAAGGTTACAGTTAGAAGCAAATGAAGCCTAAGTTTGAATCCAACTCTGTGATGGCCTAACCCCAGCTCATTGCCCTAATGCCTAGGAAATACACTTACAAACATGGTTATATTATTCTAGGGTGTTTGAATTAGACTGATTCTATGGATCCTTACACTGAAGCTAATCATTTATGTAGGTTCCAACTTGAGAACTGGTCTGACAGGACACTAACAAAGTCCATGAGAAAGCTGGAAAACTGTTTCCTTAATGGTAGTTTACAGTGTAAATGTCCAATGCTTTGATGGTATTTCTTCATTCACACTCACAAAAAAACTGTGTATTTAAAGTAAAAAGTAATTCATGACTTACCTTTGATATCTCTATGGACAATCATATTACTGTGCAAATAATGGACTCCCTCCAGAATCTGACGGGTGTATTTTCTAGTCACATTCTCAGTAAGAGCTCCATATGCTTTTAGTTGGTCCTTAATTGAACCCTAGGAAAAAAGAAAACAACTAAATCTTCTGTTTAAAATAAAAACTGCTACTAAATCTTTATTTTTAGAGAATCCTACTTCAAAGCTAGGAGACTCTAAGTAGAAAGGGCAGGAATTCTTAGTAAAATAAATATGCAGAGTTTCTTTCTCTTCTTTCAGATTATTTATGTTGAACTAATCTCTTTGAAATTAACAAATCACAAGTTTTGCATATTTCTAGGACCTTAATAAAACCCCAATTTGTTTTCCAAAAAAATAATGTTTAGGCCAAGTTACACAGGAAATAGAATATTTGAAAACATTTAAGTAGTAGCAAATAAATTCAGTGAGTAGCAATGGGATCATGATAAAGAGCTGTGCATAATGGTGAGAGTAAACTGCTACTCTGTGTCTAACACTGATGGCCAACAATGGCACTACCAGGTCCTGGTTGATCTATAAGCTCAGATGGCAACCTTGTACCATCAACATGTAATTCTGGCTATCTACTCCCACAAAGCCCCATGAATCAAACTTCTTTTTCCTAACTTACTCTAATAAATTATGAGAATATATTTTTCTCCCCCACCCTTTTTGTTGTTGTTGTTGTTTTTTGGAGACAGGGTTTCTCCATGTAACCACCTTTGCTGTCCTAGAACTCACTCTGTAAACCAGGCTGGCCTCAAACTCATAGAGATCCACCTGCCTCTGTCTCCCAAGTGCTGAGATTAAAGGCATACACCACCACTGCCTGGATACATTTTCTTTTTTTAGGTTTTTTTTTAAGTCATTTTTTTTTTAATTTCAAAAGTCTTTATTTAATTGAACTGGTAACATGTAATAATGCAAGAAACATTCTTCTGTGTATATATTTATAATATTAAGAGTTAAAAGTAGAAAAAATGTATATGGAAAAAGAGTGAAGATCTTGGTCAAGTCTAGATTGGTCTTGAACTTGAAATCCTTCTACCTCTACCGCTTGAGTGCTGGGATCACAGATATATGTTATTATGCCTGGCAGAAGGCACCTATCTCTTAATGAGTAATTACCATCTTGAAGTATGTTTACAAATGAATTAAATATTCCTATTTTGGCTACAGAAAAAAAAATCAAATTTTACAATAATGAGTCAAACCATGACTATTCTCCTCTTGTGAGCAATCAGCACGGCTACAGTGGAATCACCAGACATCCTATGTCTCCTGACATCAGCACATCAGGTTCAAAATTTCATCTCTGACACAGCAGATCAAAAGGGCTGAACTAAATTCTCCTCAACTATTTTTTTTTTTTTTTTGACAGTGTAGCCCTGGTTGTCCCAGAACTCACTTTGTAGACTAGTCTGTCCTCAAACTCAGACATCTGCCAGCCTCTGCCTCCGAAGTGCCAGAATTAAAGGCGTGAGCCACTACCTCCTGGTGACCTCAACTTGGCATATACCCCATAAAGATACGTGGACTTATCCCTGGCATAGACTCCATAAAGATGCATGGTCTTACCCCTGGCATAGACCCCATAAAGATGCATGGACTTACCCCTGGCACAGACCCCATAAAGATGCATGATCTTACTCCTGCCATAGACCCCATAAAGATGCATGGTCTTACCCCTGCCATAGACCTCATAAAGATGCATGGTCTTACCCCTGCCATAGACCCCATAAAGATGCATGGACTTACCCCTGCCATAGACCCCATAACGATGCATGGACTTACCCCTGCCATAGACCCCATAAAGATGCATGGTCTTACCCCTGGCATAGACCCCATAAAGATGCATGGTCTTACCCCTGCCATAGACCCCATAAAGATGCATGGACTTACCCCTGCCATAGACCCCATAAAGATGCATGGACTTACCCCTGGCATAGACCCCATAAAGATGCATGGACTTACCCCTGGCATATACTCCATAAAGATGGAGAGTGTTTTCTCCTGAGGATCCCTCAAACAACCATAATACTGAACAATTCGCTCGTGCAGCAAGTTTTTCAACAACTGAATTTCACACTCAAGTGCATTTACTTCCTGAAAGACAGAACTCCTGCTAAGTCTTTTTAAACAATAAGTTACTCTATTTGTTTCTGTGTGTGTGTGCAGGTTCATTCATACATGCACCATGAAAGACAAGTGGAGGTTAGAGAACAACTTGCAGGAGTTAGTTCTCTCCTTCCACCATGAGGGTCCCCAGGAGGTGGATTCTGGGTATTGACCTAAGGTTGACAGGCTTGGTGGTAAGTACCTTTACTTGTTAGACAATTTCAATGACCCTACATTAAGTCTTTATCGCATAATAGTAAACACAAGATACTCTTAGTTCATGGACAAAATGTTCACTGAACATAGAATATTTTAGTCTCTAATCAATAATTTTTAAAATTTTTATTGTGTGTGAAGTTGCCTGAGCTTATCTGGACAGTGTGTGTGTGTGTGTGTGTGTGTGTGTGTGTGTGTGTTGGCATGCGTGCACACGCAGCCCTCAGAAACCAAAAGAGGATGCTCAACACCCCTGGAACTAGAGACAGGTGTGTGTTGTGCACTTAGCATGAGTTGTCCGAAAGCACAACAGGTGCTCTCAATCACTAAGCCATCTCTCCAGACCCCCAATACCTTTTACTTAACAGTCCCCGAGGGTTTGCTAAAGCACTATACAAATGAAGCATTAAAATAACATTTTACTACAACCCACAAATCCCACCACACTGTCCTATTACATTTTAAAACCTTTTATGTACATTTAGTCTGGCTCTGGGTATGGGGGCAGAGGGTGAACACACATGCCACAGCACAATTGTGGAGGTCAGAGAACAACTTGTGGGACCTGACTCTCAATTATCATGTGGGTTCTGGGGACTGAATCAGGCCTTTAGGCTTGGAATAATCTCACTAGTCCTGTTTTTGTTTTGAGTTTTTTTCCCCCTCCAAGAAAAAATGCTTTACAATGGCCAAGTGAAGCAATCTGCATGGTGACTTTTACCTTGCTGGTCTCCGGGCTATCAGGGTTAAACTGAACTTGTTTAACAGCCAGTTCTCTTCCGGTATCAACATCATAACAGAGGTAGACTCTACCAAATGCTCCTTGGCCAAGCAGTTTGCCCAATCTCCAGTTCGTTGGAGCTCGAGGAGCTGAAAAAGAATATTTTCTTAAAATGGAATAGTCAGGTACTATAAAATGACATCCTTAACTGAACATTGTAGATACAAGGGAAAATTATAATCATCCAAATTTATAATGGTCTCCATCTTCCAAAAAATGTTCTCCTTATTCTTCTAAGAAATCTAACTAAAAGTTTGCATCTTGTGACACATTTTTTACCCCCCCAGGAAGATTTTCTTTTCCCCAATACCAAAGTGACAGCCATTTTTTACTTAATTTAAGATGTAAGATACCCAATTTTCCAATTTACTGCAGCAAATTAAAATATTTGTAAAGAGGGTTTTCAGTTCCATCTATAATACAGAAATCTGGAAAAAGTATCATTTCCCACTTCTGTAGGAGAAATCAGGCAATCAATAAAATTACAGTTTTATTTTATGTATACAGGTGTTTTCCCTGTATGTGTGTATGTGTGCACCACATGCATACAGAACTGGAAGCAGAAAAGGGCATGTGATATCCTGGTACTGGAGTTACAGATGGTTGTAAACTGCCTCCTGAGTGCTAAGAATCAAATCTAGATCATCTAGAAGATCAGCCAGTGCATTTAACCACTGAACCATTTCTCCAGCCCCCATAACTTTTTTAAATTGTTTTTTTGAGACAGGGTCTCACTATGTAGACTTGACTGTCCTGTAACTTGTTATGTACCTCAGGTTGGCCTTGAACTTCTGGTGCTTCTGCTCCCAAGTACTGGAATTATAGATGTGTATTGCTCTCTCTGGAAAAAACTATAACCTTTACTGAACATTTTGGAGCACAGATTACAGGGTATCAAACTAACCTAAAATCTAAGGAAAAGGAGGCACTCCAAGGAGAGAAAGGAAATGATGAAGCATATAAACAAATCCATTCCAGCCAGCAAGGAAAGCTAAGCTCCACTGTGAACAAGTGTGTTTGCTATGACAGCAATGAACACAGGAAAAGCAAGACATACATAAGCCCAACTTGCCCAGCTTCACTCTGTACCTCTTCCCTGTACTCATAGGAGCCAGAGATTATAACCTTGATGGTCAACGATAGGAAATGGAATGGCCCTGTGATAGACAGCCACCCTGAAAAGAAAGAGTCACTGCTGGTGACACACACCTTTAATTCTATCACTAAGGAGGCAGAGTGAGGGGATTTCCCTTGGAAGTTTTGAGCCATCAGGGACAGAGTGAGATCTGTTACCTGCCCCCCTGCCAAAAAAACCCCAAACAGCCTGAAACTTCTTGAAGAAGAGTAACAAGCCCCATTATCACTATGTTAGAGCAGTGGAAAAAGAAATGAAACAAAACAAAAACCAAGCCGGGCAGTGGTGGCACACACTTTTAATCCCAGCACTCAGGAGGCAGAGACAGGAGGATCTCTGTGAGGTGAGGCCAGCTTGGTCTACAGAGCTAGTTCCAGGGCAGGCTCCAAAGCTACAGAGACACCTGTCTTGAAAAACAAAAAACAACAAAGACAAAACAGAACAAAAAACCCTGGAGAATAAATGAGGCCTGGAAACCTGACCATTAAGAGTTTTCTTCCTCCAGAAAAGGGCAGGATCTGTGATAAAGCCCATCTGAATGGGGCCTGCTCAAGACTAAAGTCACAGACTGTCTCTAGCAGCCCACAGCTGAGGAAGCAGGATAAGGACACAGGGAGAGTTTGCCTTTCTGAGAAGCAGGCACAAAAAAGTACCAAATGCTGGGGCTTGAGCAGGATCACTTAGAAACCATCTAAAAAGCCAAGTTGGCAAAACTCTAGAGGAATTTTAAGCCCATGGTACACAGGTATAGGAGCACGCAAAATAACCAACCCAGTAAACTAGGAGTCTGCTGACTCAGTCCATCGTAAAAATAACCAACCCAGTAAACTAGGAGTCTGCTGACTCAGTCCATCGTAAAAATGAATGAGGTACAAGAGCTGTGCATATGCCCAGCTATATAAATTTTATTTACTTCAGTCTTCATGATCCTATAAGTGATGTCTGGCACTCCATGCAAAATTGTAAAAAAACATAAAAAAGCAAACTTAAAAAACAAAAAAACTAGGCATAGTGGTGTATACCATTAATCCTAGAACTTAGGAGGCAGAAGCAGGAAGATCTCTGTGAGTTCAAGACTAACCTCGTCTATGTAATGAGTTCCAAGCCAATCAAGGCCACAGAGATCCTGCTGGGTCTCCTTTAAGTTGTTTTGGAAAAGTATTTCATCTGACACACACAACTAGCAAATTTCTGCATGTCAGGATCTAACAAATGTTATATTGTAATTTTTCTCCATAAACCAATCTCCTCACTAGGCTATTTCTTAGAAATTGCATAGAGAGTCTCAGTGCTTAACACAGACATGTAGACTAGAATAGACAAGAACAATTAGTAACAATTTTCCTAATAAAAGTGAAGAAAAATTAGTAATTATGGCTACAGTAATTAGCGCTAATATACACTTATACCTGAATGTCTAGTCACCTTTAAAAAGCATGCTATTATTTCTTGTGAAGAGTGTTTTTCCCTGAGTTCTGACTTGCCATTTATTCCTGTTAACATAAAACTATGCAAATGTTTTGCTAAACATTTCTATTACTTACAACGGCTGGGTGGGCTGATGTCTGTGACAGTCAAAGTAGGATTGTCTATGTCACTTCCCCTTCTTCTTACTCGACCGTCGTCACACTCTGGGGTGAAGATGCTGCTGCCACTACTAGTGCTTAAGGAGTGATCAGTAGGGCTGAAACTCACAGGAGACCGGAAGCTGGTGCCCTGGGTCCTTCTAGCTCTTGGAAAAGTCTTACGACCTACAAAGTGAAAAGAGAATTAACTTAGTTCTTCTATTAATGTACTACACTTTCAGGATATTTAAACATCTATAATGTAGAATAAGAATCAGCCTTGAAATATAGGCTGAGAAACCTGAAATAACAATGATTACGTGTGCTCTGCTATGGAAAAAATGCACAAACACTCATGTGCACAAGAAAACCACAGAAAAAATTCTTCACTTTCACAGAAGAAAAACAATTTCATTTCCAATAATGACTTTAAAATAAATATAAAAAGCAAACTGGAGAGTTAGAGATAGCAGAGAGATACTGTCGATCCTGGTAGGCTCTTTTAGTTTGTTTTGTCAAGTTGACGCAAGCTGGAGGCATCTGGGAACAGGAAATCTCAATCGAGAAACTACCTCCATCTTATGGGCCTGTAAGCAAGTCAGTGGGGCACTTTCTTAATTAATGATATGAGTGGGAGGGCCTAGCTTACCATGGGTGGTGCCACCCCTGGGCAGATGATCCTGGGCTGTATAAGAAAGCATGCTGAGTAAGCCATGAGAGCAAGCCAGTAAGCAGAATTTTCCCATGGACTCCGCTTCAGTTCCTACCCTGACTTCACTTCATGATGGGCTGTAGCCTGCTAAGTGAAATAAACCTTTTCATGACCAAGTTGGCTTTGGTCATGGTGTTTACCACAGTAGCAGAGAGTAAACTAAGACACTGACACATCTACGTTTATTCATAAGAGCAAAGAAGTGCAAACAGTCCAGATATCCATAAAAAGGTAAATAGAAAAGGAAAATGTAAGGCACATACTGTGGCTGTTGGAATAAAAATGCCCCAGTAGACTCATATCTGAAAGCTTGGGCCCCAGTTGATGTACTCTGAGGTTTCAAAAGCCCACAACAGGCTCAGCTTTTCTGTCTGCTGCCTGCAGATATGTAGGCCCTCAGACACTGCTCCTTCCCCTTGCCTGCTTGCCTGTCTACTGCCGTGCTCCCCACCACAATCATGTACTAAACCTCTGAAACTGTAAGTAAATCCCAGTCAAATGCTTTCTTCTATAAGCTACTTTGGTCATGGTGTCTCTTCATAGCAATTGAATAGTAACTAAGACACACAAACAGTGAATTTTTTTTTCTGCTGTAAAGAAAAATGATATTTGTAAGAAAATGGATGGATCTAAAACTTTATTAAGTAAGGCAACCCAGACTCAGAAAGACAAAAAACTCATAGTCTCTCTCACAGGAAGATTCTTAAATGATATGGGATGTCCTTCTGTATATACGTTGCTTTTATTGGTTGATGAATAAAGCTGTTTGGGTCAATGGCTTAGCAGAGTAAAGCCAGGTGGGAATCAGAACAGAGATATATAGAGAGAGTAGGCAGAGTCAACAGGAAGATTCTTAAATGATATGGGATGTCCTTCTGTATATACGTTGCTTTTATTGGTTGATGAATAAAGCTGTTTGGGCCAATGGCTTAGCAGAGTAAAGCCAGGTGGGAATCAGAACAGAGATATAGAGAGAGAGTAGGCAGAGTCAAAGAGATGCCACATAGCTGCCGAAGGAGATGGACGCCAGAACCTTACCAGTAGGCCATAGCCTTATGGTGATACAGATTAACAGAAATGGGTTAACTTAAGATGTAAGAGTTATTAGCCTGAGCTAATAGGCCGAACAGTGTTGCAATTAATAGAGTTTCTGTGTGATTATTTGGGTCTGGGTGGCTGGGAACAAAAAAACAGTCTACATTTAACTGTTAATGTTTATATGCATGCATATATGTGGGTATGAACATAGTTACAGATTATGAACTAAACAGGAGATGACAAGAGGAAAGGATTTTGAAAAAGTGGGGAAAAACAAAAAGGGGAGGAGGGTAGAGGGGAAAAGCAACAAAAATAAATTTTGTCTAAAAAATGCTATAATGAAACCTAATATTTTGTGTGCTAATTTTTAAGAGTTGTAACATTTTTAAATTTATATATACATATGTATGTAAACCAGCCTCAGTGAAACGTTTTCCTTTAGAAGAGTTGTCACGACCATGAAGTCTGTTCACAACAATAGAACAAGACCAGTTTGATATATATGTGCCCATGCGTGTGGAGACGCAAGGTCAACAATGGGCATCTTCTTCAAACACTCTCCACCTCTATTATCTTGTTTATTTATGTATGTATGAATTTACTTATTTAAGACCAGGGCATAACCATGTAATTTATTTATCTGTTCGGTTTATTTAAGACAAGGTATAATTATGTGATTCTGTAATTCTGGCTGGCCTGGAACCCACTATGTAGACCAGGGTTGTCTCAAACTCAAAGATCCACCTGATTCTGCCTCCCAAGTGCTGGGATTAAAGGTGTGGGCAACATGCCCAGCTGCCATATTTACTTTCTTGAGTATTACTTTTGGATCTCTCATTGAACCTAATATTCACTGATTCATCAAGACAAGCCAACCACCAAGCTTCAGGAATCCTTTGCTCTACATCCTCTCCTCCAAGCTCAGTAAGAGACATGCACTGCTGTGCCAGCTTTTCTTGTGCTTGAGCAGCATATACTTTAGTGACTAATATACCTTCTCTGACCCAATTTGTTTTTCCTTTTCTCTCTGAGACAGTGAGTGGTGTAGGAGTTCCTTCCTTCTGTTTGTGTGCTGCTTTCATAGGATAATGAATAAAAAAAACTGCTTTGGCCTAGTTGATAGGGCGGAACTTAGGTAGGCGGAGAAGACAGAAATGAATTCTGGGAGAAAGGAGCAGAGAGAGAGCCGCCATGGAGCCACCAGGTCAGAGATGCTGAATCTTTCCCGGTAAGCCACGACCTTGTGGTGATATTACAGATTAATAGAAATGGGTTAAATCAAGATGTCAAAGTTAGCCAATAAGAGGCTAGAGATAATGGGCCAGGCAGTGACTTACATGAATACAGTTTTTGTGTGATTACTTCAGGTGTAAGGTAGCCGGGCTATCGGAACAGAACAAAGGGACCCCTCCTCGTGCAAAAAGACAGGGTTTTTCTTGGAACCTATCCTGGAACTAGCTCTTGTAGATCAGGCTGGCTTTGAACTCACAGAGATCCACCTGCCTCTGCCTCCTAAGTGCATGTGCCATCACCACCCAGCCCAATTTACTTTCTTAAAGGGACAAGGAAATATGAATTGTACCCTTAGGGACTAAATTTCTGATTCCTGATTTATACCATTTCCAATTATCCCTCTGTAATTAAACATAAATATCACAAGATGGCATAAAACTACTATATTATTTTGCTTTACTTATAACCTGATATTCTCAAAAAATGTTTTTGGAGGATTGACAGAGGACAAATTTGGGGCTTTGGGCAAGTACTTTACCACTAAGCTGCAGCCCCAGCAAAAAAGGTTTGTTGGGTTTGTTTGTTTGTTTGAAACCTGGTCTCTCTATGTACCTGGCTGTCCTGAGACTCACTATGTAGGTCTTGAACTCATAGAGATCTGCCTGACACTGCCTCCTGAGTATTGAGACTAAAGGCAAAGGTTTTTATTTTATTTTTCCTAGCAAAGGTTTTTATTTATTTATTTTTAACCAGAAACTTAAGTGACTCAAGAACAAATTATTTGGTCATCATAAATATGAGGCTTTTCAAACATGTGGTCATTTTTATAATATTGGCTAATGTTAATCTGTTTTTATAGTCTCATTGTTCGAAACTTACCATCATTATACTCTTGATGATGATATGAAACATGATACCTTCTTGGATATGTTCCTCCTTTTCCAAACTTCTCAAATATAGGGTTATCATAGTCTGTTAAGACATAAGAATGTTATCATTAAAAAAGGAAAGTATTTTTAATAATAAAAAGCATATTTATCATTTTTAATTTTTTTCAAAAATTTTTTCCCTCCCAGCTAAAACGTGACATAAACATTCAAGCACGTAGAATTTGTAGTCTAACCTGAAAACTCCTGATGATTATCCGGGTAACTCTGTGCTCTAGGCATCCGTGACTTTGGATAGTTTTCTCTATAAATAGAAAATGTAAGATTAAATTAAAAGAAGGTATGTAATAAAATGTTTAAAAATTTTTAACCAATATCTGTATTTGTATGTGTGTTAATATCGTGGGGTGGGGGTGATGTGTGGGTGTGTAAAGGAGCTCACATAAGTACTAACATAAAGTTTTAACAAGAAACTTCTTTGAAACACTCATTTAGTACACTCAGACAAAAAGTCAAGCTTTTAAAAATCAGCTACTACTTTTGGGGTAAGAATGGCACATTTGAAACCATGGAGATCTGAAGCACCTGCATTTCAGTTTAATGCTGAAAGATTTTTTTCTAAAATTGTTTATGAATCTATATAAGAGACATATAATTTTAACTTAACAAATATCAATGACAAATTTTCAGGATGGAATACTACAAATTTTCTTTCTTTTCTTTGGAGGTGGGGTGGGTACGAGTAAACAGAGTAGATCCCC
The DNA here is from genome assembly GCF_950005125.1 of Chionomys nivalis. Classification (NCBI taxonomy): domain Eukaryota; kingdom Metazoa; phylum Chordata; class Mammalia; order Rodentia; family Cricetidae; genus Chionomys; species Chionomys nivalis. The sequence goes on from NC_080099.1 coordinate 49,729,157, forward strand.
AAAGCAAGCACTGACAGACAGGCTTCATAGGTGTGTGTGGAGGAAATTATAGGTGAATTTCCAAATGTGTATCTGGTGTCTAAAGAAGCCTGGAGGAAATAACAAGTGAAGCATCTCATACTAACTGTGCTACACAAGACTGCAAAGAGCAATGTCCTTCTGAGAACAAAAGAGGGCGCCCTCACAAATGCACATCATGCATACAAGGAACAAATAAAAATAAATTTTAAAAGAAACTGCCAAAACCAAACATGAGAAACTTTGCAACAGTTTCAAGAGCTGTCTTAAAATAAACATAGTCTAAGTTTGCACTTGCTACAAACAAGATTTTGAAAAGCATAAATAGAAAAAAAAATAAGACAATAAAGTTATTGAATCTCATGAGGTTACAGGATTTATTCACTTCAGGAGCTGTGGTGCATGCCTTTAATCCCTGCACTCAGGAGACAGAGGTAAGCGAATCTCTGTGAGTTCAAGGCCAGCCTGGTCTACAGAGTGAGTTCCAGTACAGACTCCAAAGCTATAGAGAAACCCTGCCTTGAACCAAAAAGATTTATTCACAATATAGAAAACTTTACTTAATGTCAGTGTAGACAATTATCAATAAGCTACATTTTTCAGAATATAGAATAAAAGAATTATTAATAACTCTATATATCAACATGAACTAAAAGGCAGACCAATAATCATAATTACCCATCCAAAGGACTATCGAGTGATGGACAGCTTCCTGAGCCAGAATTTTCAGGGCTGCTTAAAGACAATGGATCCAGCATCTAGGAAAATAAAGAGTTCCACCATGATTCTGCCTGATAATAACCAAAAGTTACTTTAAAAAAAAAAAAAACAAAACTGCTTGGGGCTATATGTGGGAGGAGGGGGAGGGAAATGGGAAACGGGGAGCAGTTGGAAATTTTAAGTAAAAAAGAATAAAAAAAAAAAAAAGAAAGAAAATCAAATTGTTTCAGTAATTTTACATACTAATACAAAAAGGCATATGTAAATTAATGAGAAGCTTCTAATATTTTTTCACTTAAGATAGAGGATTACAGAAAATGTACACACACACACCCCACCCTGGTATCTGCCAAATCACACTGGTCCTGATCAGTGCATCTTCACATACAGTGAAAAACAGCATCTATCTGGCTTACTTGGTCCATGCTCTCTGGAATGAACTCTCCTTCACTGTTGATGCTAGTGAATGACCCATTCCGGGCGATCTCATGTAGTTCATCTGGAATGTATCCTGGGGGAGGGGAACTTCTATCTCTATTAGTGGTACCTCAAAAAGAAAAATTTTAAGTTTTATTACTGTCAGCAAGCAAACTAATTTTTGTTTCAATTTAATAGGTTATATTTCTAACCACATAAATATAAATTAGCAAGAAAATCTAGTGCTTATAGAAACTTAATCAGAATATTCAGGCTTAGAGCTTTTATAGCCTCTCTAAACTCTAAATTAACATTTGACAACCTCACTCGAATATGCTAATTTATACTAAAGTTTTTCAGACTGATGACAACCATACCATGAACTGATAACAAGAGAAACTTATATTAATGCCACTTATTCTGAATTTCCAAAGATAATTTGTATCTGCTAGTCTTTGATATAACTTGTTGCTGATATCATGGTATAGTAAAAGAATAAGGGCTCTGTATTCAGGCATGGCTTAAAGTCTAGGGCAAGTTACCATCTTAGTGTCTTTGGCAACTGGTTTGTTTGACTATCAAAGTACACAGTACTACATCACTTCTTGGTAAGAATGCTATGATGGTAAATTCATTCACCACAAACATATGTTGTGCACATTTGGTTCCATGACATTCTTTCTGGTCACACTCTTTAATCTTTAGAAAGCTGAAGTGAGATTGCTTCCTACTCATTTGGGTCCTATTTTATATTTACTATCCTATATCTTATTTTTTATTACTTAAAACTATGTTCTTGTGCCAAGCTATATTCCTTTCATTTAAATGTCTTCATAATTTCCCAGGTGTGCTGGCAAACACCTTTAATGCCAGCACCCAGGAGGCAGAGACAGGCAGATCTCTTAAGTACAAAGCCAACCTTATCTACGTAGAGTTCCAGATGAACCAGCCTATACAATAAGACTCTGCCCTATCCCTCTCCTCCAAAAACTTCATACTTTAAGAAAAAATGGAGGAGATCCTGACATTCATGTAGATGGTTCATTTAACTATTTGCAACTCTTATGAAACAATAATCTGCCTATTTTTACCTGGTTCATAGGAAATGATACTTTATTGACATAGTTTTCTGCTCTCCTTGCAGGTTCTTTAAAAGTAAATAGATACATAAGTGGTGTAAGCATTTAAATTCTATTTAAGTTTAAAGGAAAAGAAGCATATATAAAGGGGTCTTTTACTAAGTAGGGAGAAGGAGCAAGAGAACACCTATTAAACGTGCAGAGACCTCATCTGCTGTCTGAAAAGAAGTGTGGGCTGAGTTCAGGGTTCATGTCGGCTTTGTAATAGCTATGGTTAACAGTTATAACTGCATCCCTGGTATTTCTACTCTTTCTGAATATTCCTTTTTTTAAAAAAATAAAAGAACAATATACTCAACTACTAACTGAGATGGAAGGCAGCTATAAAAGTTTCTTCATCCGATTACCTGACAACACATATTCTTAACATTGATTGTAATGGGCATATTAACACACTCATAGAAATTGATTGTAATGGGCATATTAACACACTCATAGAAATTGATTGTAACGGGCATATTAACACACTCATAGAAATTCTGCACAATTTTCAGTTTTTGTCTTATCCTGGCACCAAGTCAAACAACAAAAATACTTATTAGTAGGTTAATAATGGAGAATTCAAAATTGCATTTTAACTAGTGCATTTAAGCTTTTTGTGTCTAACAACTGAAACAAAGTGGCTGATTTTACTTCTACAAAGAAAAACTAAATAGTTAATAGCAACTGTGCCTCCAGTTTGAGAAGCAAAGCCTACTTTACAAGTATTCTGTTTGTGGCTTTAATCTTCTGCTTCAAAGTAAGGGAAAAGGCACTGGCTTCATAGTGAGAGTGCCAGAATTTGAACTCAGTTCAAATAGTCTTTCACTTTTTTTTAAGTAATATCAAGTACATCTGCATAAGGATAAGCCCTGTCTATTTACGTATCATCTCTGTAGGTCATATCTCTAGTTCTCTGAAACAGACTCACATGAGACAAGACACTTAAAAAGAGAATGATCATAAAGCAGCTTATTCTAGAAAACAAAAGAACATAAAAAACTCCTCTACTTTCTCACATGCTAATTTAATCTTTTCATTCATTGTTAACACCCTTCTTCTATTGAAGTCATTTCTAGATTTTTACCCAAATATTTTCTTTTGCCCTGCTTGCTTGCTTTCTCTTTACTTACCTGCATCCCCTCTTTTACTTTCCTTTTCAAGTCTATGCCTTCAATACAAGAGTTCATGCTACCTGGAGTGACTACATTCTATTCCCTATCTGTTAAAAACAGCTGTTCTTTAAGCAACAAACACTTTGATATTGTCTATTTTTTTTTAATTTTTAATGATACTTTAAGAATTTATCTTGTTAGCCAGGCGGTGGTGGCACACGCCTTTAATCCCTGCACTCGAGGTAGAGGCAGGTGGATCTCTGTGAGTTCAAGGCCAGCTTGGTGTACAAGAGCTAGTTCCAGGACAGACTCCAAAGCTACAGAGAAACCCTGTCTCAAAAAAACAAAAAACAAAACAACAACAACAAAAAATTATTTTATTGCCTTTATTTATATGTACACGTGAGTCAACACGTATTCATATGCATGCAAGTGCCAGCAGAGACCCAAAGATGGTGTTGTATCCCCTAGACCAAGAGACACAGATGGTAGTGAGCCGCCTGACACTGGTGCTGAGAATCAAACATCACAAAAATCACTTTTAACCACTGAGTCATCTCTTCAGCTCCTTGTAAATGGCTTTTTTTTTTTTTTTTTTTTTATGGCAACAAGTATGGAGGGTTTAAAACACCTCTGCCTACCCAGGCTCAATAAGGCCACCTCACAAGATAGCACACAGGATCCTTATTTCTTTATATCATAAGCTTACGTATAAGAAATTCATTATTCATGATAAATAAAACTAGATACAAGAAAAAATAACACAATCTAGTTATTCCTAGCCATGTTTATATTGATAGATAACAGCATACTCTGGCAATACCTAAAACCTTAGAGAACTTAGAAACGAGAGTCCAGTCGTAATGTCTTAGTTACTGCCTTTCTTTACTCATATCATTAAAACCTCTTCGAAATTTTACTTCAATTCCTGAATATTAAAATACTCTGTATAAACAAAAATTTTAAATTGGATATAGCTAGTCCTAAAATATGTAAAATTAATTTCTCAGGAACAACAGTTAAGACAAAGTAGTTCAAGCATGTAATTGCAGAGAGCATAGAGACAAGGTACTACTTATCAGGAATATATTTCATGTTACAATACATTAAAAGATGAGAAGGATTTGAGAAATCACTCAATTTCCTTATTCAGACCCTGGCTTTCTCACCTACTACAGATAGCCGCTTTTTCCTCTCTGCACCAAGTTGTGTATTATTCAAATCTTCTGATGATGGTGATGGTTCTAAATTAGTAGCCTAGAAGAGAAAAGAGCAATTAATGCTATTCTTCCCATTTGAGGCTTTCAACTGAATCCTCCTCTCACTACAACACAGCCTAGCTATTCTCCACTCTTGTTGGGACTTTTCAAATCTACTCTTACAAATTTTAGTTTACCAGAAGAGTGGCACAAGCCTGACTGGAAGGCGAGAACAAGAAGATCTCTTGCACCCAGGAACAGAAAGGGACGGAGGGAGGAAAGCAGGTGGTTGAAGGGAGGAGAGGATGAAGAAGACAAGATATTCCAGGGCCAGTAAGATGGCTTAGCAGGTAAGCGTGCTTGCAGTTCAAACCCTGGAACCAACATGTGGAAAGAAGAGAACTGATCTTCTTCATACATGTGCCTGTGCACATCTCACCCCATCCACACAAAATAAACGTAAAAGGTAAAAATAAAAAATGGACATTTCAATTCTAACGTAATTTTTTCCAAGTTGCCAGTTTCTATTCATTTCACATGTATAATATATTCTTATTTGTAACTCTGACTGTATAGTTTCGGGGGAACAAGGATATTAAGTTACAGTAATGAAAAGTATGTAAGTTCAATTTTGTAAACTAAACATAAATCAAATAATTTATAAAACTTAATTTTATAAATTAGAATATATTAAATGATTACAAGTCTTAAAATCTTCAGTGAGAAATACAACCCCAATTCATACCTGTGTACTTCCATTCATTACAAGTAATATCTTGAGACTCTTCATGTGAATACTCCGATCCAGCAGTTCCACGGCTTTGTCTAAGTCATCTTGGGTAGTTAACGGAATTACCAGCTGAACAAAAAGATACAGGAATCATGCAAACATCACATCAGGTCAAGCTCTTCCATGAGCAGCTCCATTACTGGGGAACTGCAAATCTCAAAACACCTGTACTCTATTACTACAATGACAGTTTAAGGAGTATACACATCTCTGTCCTCTATTCCAACACCACTTAAAGTCTCAGAAACAATGTAAAGAGTCAAAATGTATTTCTTATTAATCATTACATTCTTCTAGTAAATATAACTAAAAATTAATTTTCTGTGATATTTTATAACTGCTAAATTTAAGGTACAGTAAGTATATTCATGCTAAGAACAGTGAAAGGTAAAAACACAAATTATATAAAATAAGGTACTCTTTTCATCTGCACAAATAAAATTCTTAGTTCTTTTTCAAATAGTAACCACAGATTTATACTCTGTCTGATGTGTTTGTAATGTAACAAACCTTGAGTATCTGTGACAGCTGCCATGGGAAATATCATCAGCTACATATCTGCAATCTACAATTCACCTGTATTCATCTCTGGTCCTGGTGACTGACCACTACACTCTAGAACAAGCAAGCTAAATGAGCGATCATCTCAGGAAACCCTCAAAGTGATGTCTACTTTCATTAGGACTCACTCATGGCTAAGATGTTATAAAAGACAGAAGCACCCAAGATGTATATGAAAAAAAGTAGGATTCACACAATTTACAAAAATCAGAATCTTTTATTTTTTTAAGTAAAAAATTTTGTGCAGCTTAAGGAAACTGTCAATGATATAAAAGTATGTATTATTTCAGTGGAAGAGGAACACTGTAAATAAAAGGACATATGCCACACTTACTAATCATCTCTAAAGAGCAGAGCATGCGAGACATATTTAAATGTAAAGTCTACTTAGCTGAGAGTCCTCTGCAGTATAAATCCATGAAGATAGGATCCCTTCCAGCAGAATACAGCAAAGAGCAGGCCCCTGGCAAATGCTGTTCAGTACGTATCATTGGGTGAGCACCAGAGATGTGCCCAAACCCAGGAACTACTATGGTATGTAATTATACTCTATAGAGTGTTTTATGAAAACAGTGTCTTTTTTTTAAGATTGACAGAAGTTTAAGGTCATCCTAAGAAATACAGTGAGTGCCAGATCAGCCAAAGTTACATGGTTAAGATTCTGTCTCAAAATTATTATTAATTTTTTTTTAAAAAGAGAAAACTGTCAAGTGCAAATATAAACCAAGACTAATTTGAACTCTGTTTACATCTATCTACTCTCTACTTAAAAGTTTATTCCCAATTTCTATTTGCAGCTAATTTTGTGCTAGTACACATCAACTTAACTCCTCTTGCCTATCGCTGACAAAACACCCTGGGAGAGACAGGGAAAGGAAGAAGGGGTAGACAAAGGGGTTGGAAGGTAGGATGTCTTTGTTTCCCTGAGAATCATACTAGGAGATGATGACTCAAGGTCAAGTTATTTATATGGGAAAAGAATCTAGATAGGTGATTTGGAAAAATGGGGGGAGGGGGTGAAAAATGCATTATCCAGAGAGCTGCCCTTCAGGACAGCTGATAATCATCTTCCCTCTATGTCCTTCACCCCGTGCTTACATCTAGAAAACCCCAAGAACCCTAGGCTGGCTGTTAATTTTTTTTTAAATATTTATTTACTTATTATGTATACAACATTCTGTCTGTGTGTATGCCTGCAGGCCAGAAGAGGACACCAGACCTCATTACAGATGGTTGTGAGCCACCATGTGGTTGCTGGGAATTGAACTCGGGACCTTTGGAAGAGCAAGCAATGCTCTTAACCTCTGAGCCATCTCTAAGGCTGGCTGTTGAAAACCTGGCCAGCATGAACCTATGATACAGTACCCGGAAGACTGGGTAAGACAAATGCTTATGGGTAATAAAACCACAAATGAACTGAAAAGTACAATTTCAAAATATTGCTATCGTACAATACTCATTACTCTGTTTAGAGATCCTATTTAAGACTCAGATTTGTACTTATGAAAGCATGTTCTTCTTGGGACTCCTACCCAGGTCCTGCTGTGGCTCTGTGTCTGTAAGCTGGTGCAGGCAGAAGGGGCTGACACAGGTTGGCTGGTTGATGGAAGAATTACTTTCATTGGTTAATAAAGAAACTGCCTTGGCCCACTTGATAGGCTAGCCCTTAGGTGGGTGGAGTAGACAGAACAGAATGTTGGGAGGAAGTGAGGCAATCGCCATGCCTCTCCTCTCTGGGCAGACGCGATGGACCCAGCCACCAGGTCAGACATGCTGAATCTTTCTTGGTAAGCCACCACTTCGTGGTGCTACACAGATTACTAGATATGGGTTAAAGCAAGATATGAGAGTTAGCCACTAAGAGGCTAGAGCTAATGGGCCAGGCAGTGTTTAAAAGAATACTATTTGTGTGTTGTTATTTCGGGGCATAAGCTAGTCTGGCGACCGGGAGCCGGGCAGCGGGAAGCGGCCTGCAGGTCCTTCTACAGCTGGTGTTGCTGTAGGCCCTGGAGCTCCCAAAGCAATAAACTGTCTGGTATTCAGCACAGAAAGTACTCTATGTTGTAAATAAGCAATCAGACTATGCTACTGTGGTGATGAGTTCTGTGCCTTTTATGTTTAAAAGAGTATTTTCTTCAAATACTCTATTAAATACATATGAAGAAAGTGAAAAAAAATAAAGTATTTTCCTTTCAGAGCTATTCTGAAATACTTTATTTGCACAGGTTTCATGTATTTTCTCTGTTAAAGTTTTAGGGTGACCTCTCTCGTCTCTCCATCTCCACCAGTACACTTGCTATTCACAGTTCTCAAGCTGCTCCATCTTCTGTTCTTCCCCTGAAACTCTTTGTAGGGCTGGCTTTAAATATTAAATCTCGGTATAAATATTATCTCAGCTAGTTTTTCCTTAATAGTGTAAAGAGGATACTCATAGACCTTTTTTGTTTGGGTTTTTTTTTGAGACAGGGTCTCTATGTAGACCTGGCTGTTCTGAAACTTACCAAGCCTGCCTGCCTCTGCCTCCAACTTGCTCCTGCTACCAAGTACTGGGATTAAAGCAGGCACCGCCACTCCCACCTTTGACTTCTCTTTTATTCATTGTCACAAGAGTTTATGTATTTCCTTAAAAATTTTTCAACTCATCTACTGTCTGCTTCTTCTACAAATCTGTAAAGCCTACCCCATAAAAGGCTGCAACTCACAAATCATAACATTAGGCCAATAAAAAGTATTTTCCAAAGATTAAAAAAATTAACTAAAAATTTTAAGATCCCACACAGAGTAAGAAAGTCCAGTTACTATCTAATACAGTTCTAATCTCAAGATTAAAAGGGTTTCCCAAAAACATAATGAGCCCTCAAGACCATATGTACTGACCCCAAACATAAATAACATAGGAATGGGGCATGAAGAGATGCCTCAGTGATTAAGAGCACTAGTTGTTCTTCCAAAGGACCCAGGTTCCATGCCCAGCATCCACAACTGTCTGTAACTCCAATTCCAGGAATCTGGTACCCTCACACTGACACACATGCAGACAATGCACGGAACATATATATATATGCACAGAAAAATAAATAAAAATATTTAAATATATATAGGAATAAAAAAAAAATCCTAAACAACATCCAATGATCCTAAATTTTAATGAAGTTGACTCCCAAAGCTCTATAGGCCCAAGGAAAGTAAATTCACTGCGTACATAGAGTAAAAGGAAAAAAAACTAAAGCAAAAAATGTTGAGGTGATGCCTATCATGCTACTGTATATTCTTACTCAATTATTTTCACAGCAGCACCTCCACTTAATAGGGTAAAATTTACAAACATGTCACATCAGTCATCTAATGTACCACTCTTTTCCTAGTCACCAAATGAAAGTACAGGCTCTTACATGAACACATGAACTGTTCAAAATAAAGACTACTAAAGTGAAATGGCACACATTTACCTCATTGTTGGTATAGTGTAGATCCATAGACTGTCCAAAAGCAACTTTCGACTTAGACCTCAGATCTTCTAGTTTAACTGGTCTGGTAACCTGCAGGATTCTACAGGAAAATAATTTTAAAATATTTTATTTTCTTTGTAATAAACAATATACTTACAACAGCTGTTTCATTATATAAAAAAATTAAGGGCTAGAAAGATGGCTCAGAAGTTAAGAGCACTGGCTCTTCCATAGGACCCAGGTTCAATCCCCAGCACCCACATGACACCTTACAACTGTCTGTAACTCCAGGGTATCTGACACCTTCGCACAGACATACACGCAGAGAAAACCAGTGCACATAAAAAACCCATAAGTTTAAAAAAAAAAAAAAAAGCTGAGAGGTGGTGGCACACACCTTTAATTCCAACACTCAGAGGCAGAGGCAGGCAGATCCCTGTGAGTTTCAGGTCTACCTGGTCTACAGAGTAAGTTCCAGGACAGTCAGGGCTACACAGAGAAACCCGGTCTCAAAAAAATCAAACAATGAAAAAAAAGTGAAAATTATAACACACTTTTAATAAAATACAAAAAATTATTTCAATATAAAACTTAAAACAGAACCACTAAAATTTGTTCTATGCTAATTTATAATTTTTAAAAGATTCTCAAAGTTTAATTCATAATCACATAAATATTAAAAACCAGTGTAAAGCATCCACTTAGGAAAGTGAATTTAATTAACTATGTGACATATTTGTAACAGAATGCTGTGAAATTGATAAGAATAGTAAGTTATCCACTCTGTGGAGATCAAATTTGATTTCTGGATCCTTATTAATTCAACATTTTAGCACATTTACTATATAAGCAACTCTAAGACTCTAAGGGACTGAAGTGAAATAAAATTATGATATTTGCTTTTTCTATTCCTGAAGCCTGGCCGGCCCAGAGAACATGCACTAAGTCTAGAGAGAACCATGTTAGATTAGCTCCTCAGGGGATAAGCCACTTCCGTGCTCATTTTTTATAGTATTAGGGCATATCACATACAAAATCCAGAGCTGAGGAAACGGAAAAGCTAGCAAAGACTCAGAAAATGTCAAACGGGGAATACATTACTAGACAACAGGTTTTAGTTTTTTTGTTCATTTGGTGTGGTTTGGTTTTCGGTTTCTCAAGACAGGATTTCTCTGTGTAACAGCTCTGGCTGTTCTGGAACTTGCTTTGTAGACCAGGCTGGCCTCGAACTCACAGAGATTCACCTGCCTCTGCCTCCTGAATGCTGGGATTAAAGGCATGCACTACCACCTCATAGCTTAGATAATAGTTTACAGTTTGTCAGGTATACTTTTTCCCCCCAGTATCTCTGGTGAATTATACTCACATCTTCGAGTTATATGACTTATGAGCCATTTTAAATTCCTTAGACTAACAAGCCTTCATTAACATCATGAGTCACTAATAACAACAACAACAAAAAATTGTACCTCCTATTAGATCTTTTTGTCAGTTATTTTGCCCTGAGGTACAAATACTAGTCGGACAGCAGGCATAGAAGGCTAGGCTTACAATCATGCTAAATAAACAGTCTGCAGTCACCATTCCAACTCACTGTACAACATTATTAACAAAACACATGTCATGGCATTGAAATCTCTTGAAAACACTCAAAAATTGAACTCAGTAAAAATAAAAGTAAAGAGTAAAATTTAAAGTGTGTAGTATGAGACAATCTTATTTACTTCCCGATATTACAAAGCAAGCACATTCAGTATTTCCAATGGTCAGCAGGCACCTGACATATTCTATTTCTCTTCAGTCTAAGTGAGTATCACATATTACCAAAGACTATTCCATTTTTAATTTTAAAATCACAAAACTTCATTCAAATCTAAAAAGAATCTTTAATAGCTTAGTTGGAATACATGTTTTATTATATAATTTAATTGATTTCCTTACTTACCTTTTTTCTCCTCTGTGTTCAAATTTGACTCGGACATCATTCTATAATAAAGTGAAGATATTACTTATTAGCCTACTCATTGGACACAGAGCAGAAGAGAGGGGGTTTCATTTTCAAAGTATAATTTTAATCACCTGATGTCTGTCAAAAAGCTGAGGTGAGACTACACTGTCAGGTCTGACAATAAGGAAAGAGCACCAACGTACTCGAATGACCTGAACCTAAGGACATACAGAATGCTATACTATAAATCTTCTTCATCTGTATGTTTCAAGGCTTCTGAACATATGCTTGTTGTTTGGCTTGGTTTTTCCTTATTAAATTCAGAACTTCCTCCTTTTTTCTTAAAGGAAGTACTTTAAAGCTTCTTTTCTGAATGTTCAAATTGTCAGTCTCTTTTTTCTCATATTTCAGTAGTCAATCCCATAAGTTAAATAGCTTCTAAGTAACAAACATGGATATACAACATGGATACAACAAACACAGAGGTAGAATTCATGTCCTAAGCAAAGTAGGGCAGGATAGTGTGAGATTTTACTGTGCTACTTCAAACTGCATGAAATTTAAAACTTATGATCTGCTTATCTCTACAATATCATACCTGTTATTTTCTGACCTAAGCCAACCATGAGGAACTGAAACTACGGGAAGTAAAAACGGACATAAGGGGAACTCTAAAATTCTACTTTCCATGCTTTCTACCTCATACTAATCTTGTTTATCATCATATTTCTAAGTATCCAGAAGAGACTTCTGGGAAAATAAATTGTTTATCTTAGGTGCTTGAAGAATAAGTGAAATAAAAACATACAATTATCATATAGCTTTTAAAACATGTATTCATTTTTTGTTATTTCAATATTCTACCTATACACAGCATTTACACTGTATCACATTAAATGTTGTAGATAAGACAAAATTAAAAAAGCAAACATACCAGATAATTTGTTAAACACAACATTTGATTCAAAGTATAAAAGAAGTCTTTACAAGATCAGACTATGAAATGAAAGTTATTCATAAAACAGTAAAATATACTTATTAAAATATTACTGATCTTGGGACTAGAAAGATGGTGCAGTGGTTACTACATACTGGTCTTGCAGAAGACACAAGCTCAACTCCTAACACTCATGTCCGACAGCTCACAACCACCTCTAGCTCCAGCACCAGTGGGTCCCAGTACTGCTGATCTCTACAGGCACCTACAATTTCATCCACATACCCACACAGACACACAAATATACATAATTTAAAAATAATAAAAATGAAATGTTTTAGGTATTATTGAAATAGATACCTGTTTTTTTGGTGATGAAGGTTTTGTTTTTCTGGTTTCCTGTAAAGATAATGCTGGCCGACTAGCCTTATGAAGGACAGCCAAATCTTGCATGATTGAATTCAAAGCTTGCTGATCATCTAGGTATTTTTTAAAAGAACACATATACAAAACTGTAATTTCAACATATATTCATCATAGACAAGAAGCAGAATGTATAATGGAATTGAGTTTAAAGATGAATTAGCTGGACTAGAGAGATGGCTCAGCAGTTAAGAGGGCTTGCTACTCTTCCAGAACATCCAAGTTTAGTTCCCAGTACTCACACTGAGCAGCTTACAACCACCTGCGACTCTAGAATCCTGTACACTCTTCTGGCCCTTATGGTCACCTCCAAACATGTGGAACATACTCATAGATTATATAAATTTGTTGCTGCTGTTCTGTTGGAGACAGGGTCTCTCTATGTAGCCCTGGCTGTCCTGGAACTCACTATGTTTATCAGGCTGGCTTTGAATTCACAGGGATCAACCTGCCAAATGTTGTGTTATAAGTAAATACAAAATACCACCTCTGAGAACAGCTAACATCAATCTACGTAAGACTCAAGTTCAACATAAACTAAGTATCCACACATGAGACATTTATTTTTGTTTTAAATATTTTACCTGTTACTTTATATTATTTCTATTACTTTTAATTGAGTGTATGCATGTGTTTGTGTGGGGATAAGTATATATGAGTGCAGGTGCCCATGGAGGCCAAAGGTAGAGGTGTTAATCCCCTAAAGCTGCGCTCTTCGCTGCTGAGCTCTCTCCAAGCCCTCTACACATGAGACATTTGTAGGGAAAGTAAATGCCATTCTAATTCATTTACTGATTTAACACCTTGCATCAAAACAGCTCAGCTGGAACAAATTCTTTTCTATGACTCCCAAACGAAACATCAGGCATCAGAAACCTTACTAAAAGTGAGTAAAAATATAAACCTTATGTAAACATCATCTTCCTTTAGCATTTATATATTAAAAACACAGACTTCACCTTAGAGATGTGTTCCTAGATGTGATACTTAGAACTATCAGTAAAGCTCTCTCTGGACACTGCCTACTAATGCTCTGAAGGGTTCTCTCAAACTTCTCACAAAGACTACAAACATAAAAGTATTTATCAGGCTGGAGAGATGGCTCAGTAGTTCAGAGCACTGGCTGTTCTTCCAGAGGACCTGGGCTCAATTCCCAGCATCCACATGGCAGCTCACAACTGTCTGTAACTCTAGTTCCAGGGTTTCTGACACCTTCACACAGACATACATGCAGACAAAATATCAATGCACATAAAACAAACACATAAATTATGAAAACAAACAAATAAATTGAAATATTTCTCAACAAAGACCAATAACAATGTGGAGCTGAAGAGATGGCTCAGCAGTTAAGAGCACCAGCTCTTCCTGCAGAGGAGAGGGGTTTCATTCCCAGCACCCACACAGTAGCTCACAACTGTAACTCCAGACAATCCCATAGCCTCTATTATCCACTGTAGGCATCAGACACAAAAAAAAAATTTATTTAAAGTCAAAAATATAAAATAAATTCATTTCTTAGAAAACAGAGGCCAGCCAGGAAGTGGTGACACGTGCCTTTAACCCCAGCACTGAGGAAGCAGAGGTAGGTGGATCTCTGTGAGTTCAAGGTCAACCAGATCTATAGAGCAAGTTCCAGGACAGCCAGGGCTGTTACATAGAGAAACCCTGTCTCAAACACACACACACACACACACACACACACAAAAGTTAGGATCCTTAATCCCACACTGGAATGAGAATCTACTTCTTAAATGTACCTATCTTGTTCTGATTATTTTGATTAAAAAAATCTTTAGCACTTGAATTTAGGTATTTTTATATACTCAGTAACACAGTGGCCAAATAAATACCTACGAAAGCTTTAGCTCCAATCTCTTTTCATGCTCACATATATTTATTTCCATGTTAAGAAAACAAATACTTTTATCATATATAAAAAAGGAAAAGATCATTTAACAAAATTCAGCTCTGCCGGGCGGTGGTGGCGCACGCCTTTAATCCCAGCACTTGGGAGGCAGAGGCAGGCGGATCTCTGTGAGTTCGAGACCAGCCTGGTCTACAGAGCTAGTTCCAGGACAGGCTCCAAAACCACAGAGAAACCCTGTCTCGAAAAAAAAAAAAAAAAAAAAAAAAAAAAATTCAGCTCTTAAGAAGGTCCTGCCAAGGTGGAAACTGGAGATTCTGACAAGACAGATAGATGAGAGCTAACAATTCCACAAACTACCCAACATAGTGTGCACACACTAACTAGAAAGGGACTGTCTTAACAACTCCAGTTAGGAATGCCTGTGATAACCATGGAATGCCAGGCAGATGAGACAGGTAACAGGTGCCAGAAGGGTCATGGATTGACCTAACAGGGAGTGAAAACATCTTGAGGATCACAGACTAAGCACAAGCACAAAAAAGAAGCAGATGTTTGACACCTGCACTCAATTGAGCATAAAAACAGAAAAGGGTTGGGAATTAATTTCAAATAACTTTTATTAGGAATGCTTATAGGAATGTCAGGCATGGGGCACACACCTTTAATCCCAGCACTCAAGAGGCAGAGGCAAGGAAGATCCTTGAGTTTGAGGGCAGCCTGGTATAGAAAGTGAATCCCAAGGACAGCCGGAGCAATACAGAGAAGCCCTATGTCTAAATAATAACAAACAAACAAAAATACTGAATTTTGAATTGATAGATTGTATACATATTCATTATATATTAATATTCTCAAAAAATTCAAGTATCCGTGATTCCCATTTTGTGTGTGTGTATGTGATTTCTTTGTTTTGAGACAGGGTTTCATTATGTAGCCTAGAACTTTATGTAGTCCAGAATGGCCTTGAACTCAGAGATCCCCGCTCCCACGCTTTTATCTCCTCAGTGCTGGAACTAACTACATGCTCCAAGACATCCATCCAGCTTGTGATGGCCACTTTTAAACAGTCATGATTGTCTGTGAATACTCCAGTATGTATTTTTTGGTTGTTTGAAATAATAATTATACCATTTCCCCATTCCTTTTATGTATCTTTAGGCAATGACTGTTCTTTGTCTTGTAACTAGAGTGTATATTGTTTCAGAAGGGTTATAAAGATCAACTTAATATATAAGTCGCAATGCAAATGAAAGAAACAAAAGTGAAATGCAAACAGGAGTCAGTAAAAGTGTGCCCGACTTGGAGCTACAGGGGACTCTGTGTTCAAGGCTACAAAGAAGAAGAAGAAGAATTTTAAAAGTGATAATGTGAAGCTTTGGTTTACACACCTAACCCAACCTTACACAGAGTGAGAGTATGCTGAGCCCTCAAAAACTAGACTTTCTAAATGTCTTTTTAACCTCTACAACCTGTGTGTGTGTGTGTGTGTGAGAGAGAGAGAGAGAGAGAGAGAGAGAGAGAGAGAGAGAGAGACACTTCTCCCTAAGCCTTAAAATCCATTAAGTAAAATGCTAGCTAAATCTCCTATATCACAGGTATCAATCTACTATATCATAAATTTCTAAAGAAATTTATAATATAAATATGTTCTCCCTCATCCTATTCTTTAGTTATAAATATTTTAAATGCTTTTAACTTAAACTTACCCATTATGACGACCAGCTTAATAATTTGGAAATTAGGAAAATAGTTCTCCCATCAACATTATTTATTGCCTGAAAAGGAAAGAAGATGAACACATTAATTAACAACAACCAGAAGAGGTAACCACAAAAAGAAAAATAACAGTATAAGTGCCACTAATGAAGGATATGTGTGTGTACACTAGAAATAATTTGAGTTTTTCAGAATACCTAACATTAGGACCTGATTGTGTAGGTACCCTTCCCCAACACACTAAACTTCCAGGATCCAAAAAAAGCAGGTGATCAGCAACAAGCATATTGTTTGTATAAACAGCTCAGATACAATGACCCTTATCATAACCCTCCTCAAATCTCAGCTCCCAGGTGGCATTTTGTAATCAGGCCTTTCGAACAACATGCGGTCTTCCTGCCACATTAATTCTTTTCTATGAAAACAGCAACAGAAAAATACATTGTTTTAAACAAAATTGCATAAAGAATAATTATAACTGTTGCTTGGCATAAATTTTATAGCAATATAATTTGTATAACTGTAAGGAGGGAGGAAAGATACAATTATATATGTGTTTGTGTATGCTCTTGCAAGTAGGTTGGTATCAAACCAACAACAGTTTGAGTTCTAAAGATAAACCACCAAAAAGCAAATCTAAAATAGAGCAAAAGAGACAAAAACTTAAAACAGCACACTGCAAAACATATACAAAAAGAAGGGAGAAAATGAGAAGAAAATGTGACCCACAAAAACACAGAAATAGCAGATAGACCTTATATAAATTATATAAAATATAAATAAAATAAAAACAAGTTAAAGGTAAACAGACTAAAAACAAACTCTAACTTGTTAACAAATTTTAAAACCAAAGGCAGGCCAGCCAGGGCTACACAGTGAAAAAAATCCAATAAAAGACTAGCAAACATAACCTAAAAAGGGTTACAGGGGCTATAGATGGCTCGGTGGTTAAGAGCATTTTCTGCTTTTGCGAAGGACCCAGGTTCATTTCCCAGCACTCATGTGGTGGCTCACAACCATCCTTAACTCCAGATCCAGAGGATCTGACACCTTCTTCTGACATCCCTGGTGGCCAGGGATGTATACTGTGCACAAACATACTTACTTACATACATACATATATACTGGAAAAACTCATATACATAAATCTTTCCTAAAAATTTTAAGAGATTATATAGCATGACTAGATGAGATATATCCAATAAAAACAAGGCAGGTTCAACACACAAGAATCAATACAACAAACTGCATTAATGGAATAAAGGATAAAATCCACGGCAGCACCTCAGCACCAACAGGTCATAAAATTCAATCCCCTTTAGCACAATGAGAATGCCAACATCAGCTGTTTCATTGTTTTTGTTCTCGTTGTTTTTACTCACTTCCAGTCAGTTCTATTTGTATACGTTAACAAATGATATTGTGGAAAAGAAATTAATTCTACTGTCAATAACATAAAAAGGAAAGTGTGCAGGAATATACTTAAATTTAAAGCTTGTATAGTAAAAACTAAAAAAACACTGTAGTGAGAAATTACACTTAAAGTCTGGAGTGATAACACACGCATCTAATCCTAGCACTGGGAGGCAGAGGCAGGCGGGATCTCTGAGTTCAAGGCCAGCTTGGTCTATACAGTAAGTTCCAAGACAATCAGGGCTACACAATGAGAACCTGTCTCAAACACACACACACACATACACACACATACACACACCTATAAATTATATGCACTCTCTTTCAAAATTCTAATGATCTTTATCAAGAATGGAACAGCTAATCCTCAAACTCATATGGCACTCCAAGTGGGGCAAAAGAATTAAACAATTTATTGCAAATAAAAAAGTGAGGGGACTTACACTTGCTATCTTTAAAACTTGTTACTATAATCAAAATAGTTGTAGAGCTGGCACAAAAATAAACCAACACCCAGGGTCAACTGAGTTTTCACAAAGACATCATAGCAATTCAGTGTACAAGCTAATTTAATATAATCTTATAAGTGAGTATATGTATTTCTTTATAGCCTTAGATTAGGCAACTTTTTTAAGTATCTTATGATACCATAATCACAAATC
This sequence comes from Chionomys nivalis, assembly GCF_950005125.1. NCBI lineage: Eukaryota > Metazoa > Chordata > Mammalia > Rodentia > Cricetidae > Chionomys > Chionomys nivalis. Next base: position 49,747,513 of record NC_080099.1, read on the forward strand.
ATTAATATCAAATCATAATGATAAGTAATACAAGAAAAATAAATTGTACTTCCACCAAAATTTTTAAAAGTTCTGCAAAAAAATGACATGAAAATAATAAAAAAATAACCCCAAGAACAGGAGAAAATAAACTATTTTATTATATATTAATATATTTATTTAATATATAATATTAATAAATTTATTTGTTCATATAAATTTATATCTAATAAAGGTCTACTTTTTATGTATAATATACATTATATAAAAAATCATTATAACTCAACAATAAGATAATCCAATTAAAGGATGGACAAAGGATTTCAATAGAGATTTTTTCCAAAGAGAATACACAAGGGCAGAAGCACTTAGATAATGCTGAGTATCATGAGTTCATTAGGAAAATGGAGACCAACAGCAAAGTGCCAGACCGCTTCACTTCAGTAGGACAGACATGGGCAAAAAGACAACGTGAGTGGTGGTGAAAATGTGCACAGTAGGAAATCACCATTTCCACTTTTACACATACATACAACACTTGAAAACAGAAGCACACAAAGTCTGTTCACTTGGCTAGGGAGACAGCTCAGTCAATAATGCACTTGTCACGAGCATGAGGACCTGAGTTCAATTCCAAGTCACATACAAAGTTAGTCACAGAGTCTGCTGGCTGGCCAACCTAGCTTAATCTAGGAGCCCCAGGTCCAAGTGAGAAATTGTCTCAGAAGAAGGAAATTGGGGTGGGGGTGGTATGAACAGAAAAGAAAACCAAAGTGGACAGCTCCTGAGGAAGAACATCCAACGTTGAATCTGCTCTCTACACACGTGTGCATGAACACATATACTCACATTAACAAATAGAGACATCATTTTTTAAAGTATCACATGGGACCTGGGGAGATGCCCAGTTCACAAAGTTGCCACACAAGCATAAAGAACCTGAATTCAGAAGTGCAGCAACCACACAAAACAACAAAAAGTTAGGCATGACAGCAGTGGTTCCCTACCTGTGAGTCACAACCCCTTTGGGAGCCAAACAACCTTTTACAGGAGCTGCATATTAGATATCTTGCATATCAAATATTTACATTACAATTAATGCAGTAGTATAATTACAGTTATGCAGCAACTACGGAATAATTTTATGGTTGAGGGTCACTACAACACGAGGAACATACATAAAGGGACCTTGACAGGATGTCCTATAACTATATAATCATATATTCTCTAACTCTTGACTATGTTCTCTTACAGTAAAGATTGATATAAAAATAAAATCAACATAAAAAGTACCACAACTACTACTCTTATCACCACCATAATTAGCATTGTATATTATATAATCATTCACTTTAAAAAGAAGGCTGTTTAGCTTCTAGTTACCTGCCACCTGCACTGCCTCCTCCTGCACCACTCAGGACAGGCTACAACCTTCGGGGAGTAAACAAGCTCCTTTTCTGTGGTGTGTGTGGTCACACACAGTTTCTGGAAGGCAGTGGAGATTACTGCTAGGCAGAGCATGAACTCTATGGAGAAAGTGAGCTGTAGAAATTCACTGCTGCTCCACCAAGAAGCCCCAGGAGAGTGGATAACCTGAACACTGAGCTAAAATTTTACAAGAGCTCAGGCCTGGGCGGAGTAAACCTCAGTGTGTTTCCTTTATGATGCTTCAGTGTTACTAGACTGAGAAATCCCTGCTTCCTGTTCTTTCATTCCCCACTTCTTCCGAGTACATACTCCAAACACTGAAATTTTCAAGTAGAATTCTGAAGTGGGTTTAGGGTTTTCTGCATCATTTCTGCAACTGATTTTTAAAATTCTTCTTTTGTAACCCTACTGGATGCCTTCTGGTTTTTGTTTTGTTAAACTAAATTAACACGGCTTGAATGAACTGTCCTGGTTACACACAATCCAACCAATGTGACCTTAAGTTTATAGAGGAATTTAAGTACAGTGCTGGCCTGGCCTGGTGCCACAACCCTTCAGAGGCAGGCAGACCTCTATGAGCTTGAACCACCCTAGTCTCATTGCAAGTTCCAGGCCTGCCACGACTATAAACTGAGACCCTGTCTGGGGGAAAAAAAAAAACTAAAACAAACACGTGAGTGTGTGTGTGTGTGTGTGTGTGTGTGTGTGTGTGTGTGTGTGTGTGTGTGGTGTCACCATAATAGTATGAGTATGTAGAGCAACTTATTACTCTGGTGGAGAAAGAAGGCACTCAAGTTCTGGGCTAGCCTTTTGATGACAGACAGTACACTACCATCCAACCAGACTGCTGATGACTTTGTGAGGAGGCTGGATATTTGACTGCTGTCCACTATACTGCAAGTCTTGGGAGAGCACCAGTGTTTTGGGGCCTAGCATTCAATAAAGGCGGAATGAAATAAGAAGATGCAAGTATAATTCATTAGTACAATTCATAACAACAGTAGAATGAAGATTTTAATAACAAACAACTTTTGCATCTGGAGACGTACTATCCTTAAATGTGGCGTCACTGCAAAGATTCCAGTGATCACAGAAATAACCAGTTTCAATAAACCTGGGGCGTCAGCTGCCACTGTCCTCGAGTGGAACTTCAGGTAAAACTTAATTTGTTGTGCATAATTAGCCAGTGTGTCAGCCTGGTGAATGTGTCTATTGACGTTTTCATGGAAATGCTGAAATTGAATTTCATCAGCCACAAGTTTGAGTGACTTGCAACCTATGTTTAGATTATGACCCATCTATTTAGACACTAGCAAAAGTTATCTGCTGTTCAATGTTTAAAATGTACTTATTACTTTTATCAATTGACCTTTCCTGAAATCAAATTGCTCTGAGTTATGTCTTTAAGTGTACTATTGTGCCAGAACCTTACCAATACATATGAAATTTAGAAATATAGGTACCAAAAAACTCATCACACCAAGTCTTATGATGATTATTTAAAGACTTTATATGCTCATTCTGTGCTGTTATGAGAAACTTCCATTTTGAAAATCTACTTTGTTACATAGAAGCACACATCTTCAATAATGTCTCCAAACAAAAAGCCTATATAGTTCTGGGCATGGTAGTACATGTCTTTAATCTCAGCACTGAAGAGGCAGAAGTAGGCAGATCTCTATAAGTTTGAGACCAATCTAGTCTACAAAGAAAGTTCCAGAAGAGCAAGGTCTACATGGTAAGACCCTGTCTCATGGTGGAGAAAAAGCTTATAGTATGGTTACACTAAGACTGGAAGAGGGCTATTAAATATTTTTATTAACTGTCGTAGTGGTGGTTTGAATGATAATGCCCCCTATATACCCATAGGGAGTGGCACTATTATGAAGTGTGGCCTTATATGAATATCTGTGGCCTTGCCGAAGGAAGTATGTCACTGGGAGTAGGCCCTGAGGTTTCAGAAGCTCAAGTCAAGCCCAATGTCACTCTCTCTTCCTGCTGCCTGCTGATCCAGATATAGAACTCTCAGCTACCTATCCAGCACCACAGCAACCTGCAGGCTGCCATGTTTCCCACCATAAGGATAACAGACTAAACCTGTAGAGAGCTGCGTGAAGCCGCACCTGATGGCAATGTGTAGAGAGCTGCGTGGAGCCGCACCTGATTGTGCTGGCTTCCGCCCTCCGCTATCCCGAAAGCGAGTGCTCTCTGTGATAATCAACTCCTGAGATGGCTAAGGCCTGACTTATGCTATTATCACGCAATGATTGTCAGCTGCTTGCATATGCGTGGATCTATGGGTAGTGCCCACCTGGCAATCTGGGGTTGGCGGCCCAGGCCTACTTAAGGGCTGGGAGAGGTTTGAGAGAGAGAGAGAGAGGGAGGGAGGGAGGGAGGGAGGGAGGGAGGGAGGGAGGGAAAGAAGTTGTGAATAAAGTCCTGAATAAACTGCAGCAGGAAGAGCTCCGGTGTTGCGTCCTTCTTGCTGGCTGAGGGGGATCGCGACATAAACCCCTGAACTGTATACCAGCCCCAATTAAATGTTTTCCTTTGTCAGAGTTATTGTAGTTATGGTGTCTCTTCACAGCAATAGAAACCCTAAAACAGCTATCTTTATCTTGTGCAGATTGTGTTGAATATGCTCTTCAATTTAGTAAATATTTTTAAAGGTAGAAATGAATAGTAGATAATTAAATTATTTTATATGTTAAGATTAAAATATAATTACATCATTCCCTCTTCCTTTTCCTCTGTCCAAGTCTTCCCATGTAACACTCCTCCCCTTTTGTGATTCATGGCCTTTTAAAATAGTTGAGTGTGCATGTGCATGTGTGTGTGCATGCATGCGTGTGTGATCATATTCCTATATACGACCTGCTCAGTCTGTATATATTATTTGTATGACTGTTTTGTATTGGATAACTACTGGGAGTGAGACTGAACCAAGACTTTCTCAGAAACCCAGATGAAAGGAGAAAGGGAATGTTAGTTCTGAATCCTTGTAGAAGACTAGACTTGGCCAGACCAGTCTGGGTATAAGAACAAATATTGAGAATGCTGTTAGGGATTGTGCTGGTTTAGCAGAGTAGAGAATTAGGTTCTCCTCCAAGATCCATGATTTCACTAGCCCTGAGTAGCTGGTTAGGTTTCCAGTACTAGACATGAGTTTCTATTTGTTGAGCTGGTCTTAAATCCAATTAGAGAGCTATTGGTTACCACCAACGTATGTGTGTCACTACTGCATCCTTAGGGTTGTCATACCATGCTGGCTGTTGTCATGGTTCATAGACACTGGTAGCTAAATTGTTGGGGGTCTTTATGGGGGGGGGTGATGTTTGGTTGGTTGGTTTGGTTTTTCAAGATAGGGATTCTCTGTGTAGCCCTGGCTGTCCTGGAACTCACTCAGTAGACTAGACTGGCCTTAAACTCAGAGATCAGTCTGGCCTCTGTCTCCTGAGTGCTGACATCAAAGGTGTATGCCACCACCATCTAGCAATAATTCTTAATCAAAACATTTGAAACTCTTGTAAATTTTTCCATACTATTACAAGTTCTTTTCCAACTTCTTGTTTGAAGTATAATTTTCCACTTCTTTTCCCAACCTCTCAAAAAACAAAGAAGGAAGGAGGGAGGGAGAGAGAAAGGAAAGAAGGGAGGGAAAGGGATTCTGCAAATGAACTAACTGAGCAGATATCTACTATCTATGTAACTTAATAAAAGGGTAGTTGATTGCTGTGAAAACTCCTTCAGCCAATAGCCTTTAAGATACCAGCCCATTTGGGGGTGGTCTCTTGTACTTAAATGTAGATATAAACTTTGCATGGTATCTCTCTCAGCTGCTGGATTAGATTCCTGTTCCCTACTTGTGCAGAGGACTGTGATATGTGAGTCTACCCCTAAATAAAGAACCCTTTATTATACTCAATTCTGAGCTAGTGTGAGATTACTTTATAGTGTCCATCTATATCTGGTGCCCATGTGAGACCCAACTCCACACCTACCAGGACCAGCACAAAAGGTCCATGGCTAGAAGGTTTCCCACCCCAGCCCAACTGGCTTGATTTCATCTACTAAGTGGTTTTTTGTCAAAACCCTACCACAGTGGAACTACCATGCAGTGATTTGGCAATTTCTTGGGCTCACATAAGCTCCCCACTGCTTTCCCTGCTATGTGGCAACTTGTGCAGCTTCTGGTTTGTGTTCCCCAATCACAAGCGTTAGGTTCCTTGATATTCTGGCCACCAAAAAACTCTATGTACAGAATCAATTTAATTGCCCTTAATTTGTCAAGCAAAGGATACAGTATTTAAGCAGACACCAACTCAGAACCTAAAGGTTGTGCCTCTCAACAATGCGGCAGCAACTGCAACACATGCTGGTCAATAAAGATTATTACACCTACAACAATTTACTGAAATCTCATAACAAAGGTAGCTTTATTTGATTACTAAATAAACAAATAAACTTGAAAGGTATATAATGACAAACATTATCACCATCCAGAAATTTAATAACCTTTTTGCATTCTGCAAGGCTTATGTGGTTATTCTAATACATCCATTTATCTGATATTGGGACTTAGCTTTGTTTTTCATATTATATCCTTAAGAAAATGGTTTGATAACAGAGCCGAGAATCAGGCACTTTTAGAAATGATACAGTCTTTACAAACTAATAATGAACAACTAGCTGACAGGATTAATACCATCGATTATCAAAAGTTACCTGAAAAAAATTAATACCATTGAAAAGGATAACATTAATTTGACAGACAAAATTCAATCTATGTCAAAAGGTGCTGAGAAGTTATCTAAAAGATTTGACAATCAAAATAGTTAAAAAGTTATAAGTTAGCAGATAAGTATCTCTCCAGGAAGGCAATATGCACACCATTCAAACAATATCAAAGAATGAGAAGTTATCCTTAATGAAAAATTTCATACCATGGAATGACAAGAGGTTATGTGAGTCAATGAAATCACTGTAAATATTCACAGATCAAGAGATCTAGGCTTGCTGGGCGGTGGTGGCGCACGCCTTTAATCCCAGCACTTGGGAGGCAGAGGTAGGTGGATCTCTGTGAGTTCGAGACCAGCCTGGTATACAAGAGCTAGTTCCGGGACAGGCTCCAAAGCCACAGAGAAACCCTGTCTCGAAAAACCAAAAAAAAAAAAAAAGAGAGAGAGAGAGAGATCTAGGCTTTACAAAAGACAGTGGTATAAAGATTTGAAACGATTGAGAAAAAATACAAGGACAGGATTTAACATCACTAGTACTTGTCAGAATCAGAGATTACTTACCAATAGTTTTAGCTATGTAATCACCTCGAACAAACTATCAAACACTAAATAACCAAAATAATGCACAGGAAGTAGATGGAAACGGATAGGTATGAACAATATAAAAGAAATTAAGCAAACAGTAGTATCTTCTATTTGTTTGTTTGTTTGTGTTGGTTTGTCAAGACAGGGTTGCTCTGTAGCTTTGGAGCCTGTCCTGGAACTAGCTCTTGTAGAACAGACTGGCTTGAAACTCATGGAGATCTGCCTGCCTCTGACTCCCAAGTCCTGGGATTAAAGGTGAGCAACACCACTGCCTGGCTCAGGCAGTAGTATCTTATGGCTTACATTCACCATTTGTTAGGGAGATGCTAAAGATGTGTGCTTTAAGCAATAAGGATACACCACATGATTGGCTTCAATTAATTTCAATGGTCTAAGATTGGCTGCAACTAAAATGAAAATGCTACTAGTGAGAAGAGGCAAAAATTTTAGACAACAGAGGAAAGCAAAAGGATCTGAGGCTTTCCCACAATCAAAATCTTGGCAAGGGCCTTTATACTGACCCACAGGATCAAGCTCTTTATGATGAACACATCTTGAACCTATGCCACAGACAGCCTTAAATGCTTGGGACAGGATTCAAGAACTAGCAAAAATAACTGAATCATATATAAGGGTTAAACAGAGCCAAAGAGAACCCTTTAGTGACTTTTTACAAAGATTAACTAAGGCTGCACAAATAAGAATAAAAAGCCTAGAAGCTAGACAAGTACATATTAAATCACTGGCTTTTGAAAATGCCAACTTTGCCGGGTGGTGGTGGCGCACGCCTTTAATCCCAGCACTTGGGAGGCAGAGGCAGGTGAATCTCTGTGAGTTCGAGACCAGCCTGGTCTACAAGAGCTAGTTCCAGGACCGGCTCCAAAACCACAGAGAAACCCTGTCTTGAAAAACAAAAAAAAAAAGAAAAAAAAGAAAAAAAAGAAAATGCCAACTTAAAATGCAAAAAGATACTTATATGAGAAGACAATGAACCCTGGCAAAGAGCTTGTAATAATTATTTAGGAGAGATTAAGAGCAAGTATCCCAAAAACAATAGAATTAACCATATGAAGAGAACTACTTGAATCTTACCCCATATTGTATATGGCACACCAATTAACTGGAACCAATACTTCTATACTGATGCAAATAAATCAGAAAAGGCAGGTTGCAAATCATTAGATTTAAGTGAGGGGAAACAAAAACCCTTCTAATTCTTTCTAAAAGCAGAATTATATGCTATTCTCATGGTACTAAGGAATCTTAAAGAACTTCTCAATATAGTTACTAGTTCACAATATGCAGAAAGAGTTGTTTTGCATATTGAAACCACTGAATTTATACCAGATTATACAGATTTGACTTCATTATTCATTCAGTTTCAAAATATAATCATAGATTTTGTCAATATACATAACACACATTCAATAACATACAAGTCTGCCAGTTACTCTAGCACAAGGTAATGCAGAAATTTATTGATTATTGATTGGAAAGGTGCTGAAGGCTTCATAATTTTAAAAAAATCATGTCAGTAACAAAGATTTAAAGAAACAGTTTTCTATTACATGACAACAAGCTAAGGAGATTATAAAGAGATGTCCTACTTGTTCTTTCTATAACCAAACACCATTACCTGCAGGAAGTAACCCAAAGGATACTCAAAGGAATGAAATTTGGCAGATGGATGTGTTTCACTTTGCAGATTTTGGAAAATTAAAATACGTACACCACACCACTGACATTTCTTCAGGTTTTCAATGGGCAACTGCTTTGAGTTCAGAAAAGGCTGATTCAGTATTTGAATTTATTGGAAGTTACTGCTATCTTGGGTATACCTGTCCAAATACAGACAGATAATGGTCCGACGTATGTCTCTAAGAAAATGACACAGATTTTTGCTTATTATAATATAAAGCATATTAGAGGTATACCAAACAATCCTACTGGTCCAGCAGTTATAGAAAGATCAATTCAAACTATAAAGAATAGGTTAAACAAACAGAAAGTAATGGAAAACACCCCCAGAAATAGATTGCATAATGCTTCATTAACCTTGAATTTTCTTAATACTAATGAGAAAAAAATAATGGCAACACAGAGACATTGGATAATAGAAAAAAAAAAAACTTCTGAACTAAATTAGCCAGTGTATTTCAAGGATGTGCTGATCTCAGAATGGAAACCAGGAGATATGCTATACTGGGGAAGGGGTTTCACTCTTATTTCCACAGGAGAAGAAAAGTTATGGATACCTTCAAAATTAATAAAGGTTCTGTTTAAAAAAGGGAAACCTCTTGAGACAGAAATGACAGCTCATCCATCGAGGTAACTATAATACAGGTGGTAAGGAAACCTCATAATGACTGGGGCAGGGTTTGTTCTTGTCTTTGCAGGAAAATACTCATCTTCAAAATATCCAGAGACCTCGCACATTGAGATGGCAAAGGAAAAAAGATAACTATTCAGAAAGGATCACCAAGCAAAGAGAAATCTGACTTGTCATGACAGGTCATCTGCAGGGTAAAACTTCATTACCTCAGTATGTATATATCTCTACTTAAAAACTGAAGTTGGCTTTGGAGTTGGACAATGGCTATCCTCTCTAAATCCAAGCATACTGTTAAAAGAAAAATTCAGACTTTCTGTCTCATGTCAGGAGCCATCTGGTATAAGAAAGAAAGAAGAAAGAATTTAGGAAAAATTTTACTTCTCTCCATACCGATTTTTGTTCCTATTGTACCTTTCATTGAATATGTGTCTATATGAATAATGTTTAAGTTTTCCATAATGAACAATAAATTTTCCTTCAGCAATCTTTGAAATTTTCGGGAAGAAGATGGGGCCCCACAACAACAATTCCACATGGTTGATATATTGTCATGATGTTGATAGCACTACTTTAATATCTGTTTTGGGTACCAGCTGCTTAAAATGATTCCAACTTGGTTAGCTGAAATGGTGCACCTTCTCACAACATTCTGGCCAGAACTTCAAATAAGAACATCAAAAAAACCCTAGCGACTACAGACAGTAATCTTGGAATTTAATTATCATTTTAGTTTTACAGGATCCCATAGAAAGAACACTGCCCCCGTTAACAGCTGGAAGTAATTCTAGAAGACAGCATCCCCTCTCCCAACAAAGTTTGTCCTTAGGGCAAAAGATATTAATTAGGGGTATAGGGTTGGGTGGAAATTATGTAGGCTCAAGGATCACTTTGGGGGGAAAAAAGGGAAATTGGATGGGATTATAGGCAGATTAGTGTGAGTATTCTCACACTAATAATAATAGTGAGTAATACAGTGAATACTTGAGAGCTATTATTTATAGACAATTTACATTGATATATTCTTGTATATTGATACAAATTCAAATTATATCTCTTATATTGAGTATGTTCCTATTTCCGTTTACAATATTTGTACACCTAGGTAAAGTTATTTTGTCATTATTTCATGCATGCATACTTCTAGTTCTGCTTAAGGCATTTTGTTATTGATACAATTTTAGGATATATTTATCATACAGTTATACATGGTTTGCATTTTGAGGTCATTGTCCTCATTTGCTACACAGTTGTTTAAAGACTGTTTAATATTCTAATGAGGCCTTACTCTTTAAGTTATATCGGTATTAACAAATATAGGTCAATAGTCATACATGTTCTTCACACTTATAGTTAAACTAATCAGGTTCTTAGACACATAGAGGTTGTATTTCACATAGATAGGTAATATTCAACCACTTCAAAGAGCTGTAGAATATGGCATTTAAATAACTTATGGTTCTGTTGATGTGAGACACAATAGCACTTGATCTATTCCTGAGAGAAGATTGAGCACTGAAGACACTCCATATGGAGCTTGTTTTCTTCTTGGCAAACTGGTCTTTGGGCAAAGAACTGCCTATGCCTCGACCACTGACAAGATATGCAGTGTTCAGACAAGACAAGCAGTATACAAGAAAAAAGACTGCCAAACTTTGCCAAGACAGGGTAAGATGGTTTTGAAAATTTTCCTGCCTCTGAAAATGGTCTGTCAGTTACTCTAGGCCTTAGCCAAAGTTGGTTGCTCCAACATTGCAAATGAGAATCTGGGGGATGCCCAGGTAGTCAGTTGTGTCTGTCATTTATTGCACATTTTGAAAGTTGTTGGATTGCACTTCCTGTTTACTCAAGTAATATTATTTCCTTTCTCAGGTCTTCGATGGGGTTGAAGGCCCACAAATCACAATCCCAGAAAACCTAGGTAACAATGAGGACCCTAAGAGAGACATACATAGATCTAATCTACACGGGAAGTAGAAAAAGACAAGATCTACTAAGTAAATTGAGAGCATGGGGACCTTGGGAAAGGGCTTAAGGGGAAGGGAGAGGCAGGGAGGGGAGCAAAGAAAAATGTAGAGCTCAATAAAAATCAATAAAAATTTAAAAAAAGAAAGCTGGGAACAGATAGATCTACCTCCAGATTCAGCTATACCAGTCTTAGACATAGGTCCTATATCCTACGACAGAAACAACTACTCAACAATGTCCATTGTTTCTCTAGTCATTTATAACCAGAAATTGGAAACAGACTAGATGTCTGTCAATGGATGAATGGATAAAGAACATGTGTTACATTTACACAATGGAATATTACTCAGCTGTTAAAGAAAAAAATGAAATAACAAAACTTACAAAATTTCAGGTAAATGGATAGAGCTTTAAAAAGAAAAGCCCTCAATCAGGTAACCCAGAGCCAAAAAGACAAATACAGTATATATTCATTTATATGTGGATATTGGCTGCTAAGTCTTTGATAAGCAGGCTACAATCCATACAACCATAGAAATCAGATATAAAGGATTATGGTGGAAGAATTTTGAGGAAGGATAAATAGAATATTTATGAATGGACTTAGCATGCTAAGACCTTTTAAGTTCAAGCTACAATACCAAATAAGTGATATTTTTATTATATGAGGTGAAAAACCTCAGATACACACATACATCATATAAACTGTATTATTCCAATTATATATAAGTCTAGAAAGACAAAGTAATTTATGGAGAAAATAACAGATCATCTATTGCTGGAAAGTCATGGGCAAAGAGGTAAGAATATAACATATTATAAAAAAGCCTTTTCGAGGTGAAAAATATGACCACTGTCTGGAAATGGGTACTAATTTCACAGGTAAATACACATATAAAAATTTAATAACAGGTTTTAAATGCACAGCACATTGCAAATCACTTACCAATCAAGTTATGAAGACATTGCTATCTCATGCTATCAGACCCACAACTCTAATGAGTCATACAGGCACTCCTTGTTGTTCAATTTTTAAAAATTATTACCTAAGTTGGTGATCCCTTGATTTACTGGGCTATAAAAGAATTCTAAGTTTTTAAAAATAAAATAAAACTGTCTAATATTGGTTAAAAACTTTAGTGCATACATCTGGAAGTAATTTCAAAATATTTTCCTATTAAAATCATATAACATTTAAAGGGAAATTTAACTGTTTCAAATTTTTTATTTATTTTGTCTACAAATGTGTGTGCATATGTGAGCCCAATGTATACTACAGGTCACAGAGAGGACAACTTTCAGAAGTTGGTTCTTTCCTTCCACTATATGAGTACTAGGGACTGAACTCAGGTTGTCGGGTTTGGTGGCAGGCTTCTTTACCTACTGAGCCTATATTTTGTCATTCCTTGGTTAAGTTTTAATAATGCAATAGCCATATTTCATCTGGGGTCTGTCTATCTGTCTTTCATATTATATTTTGTTTTTTGAGGCAGAGTATCATTCTGTATTTCAAACTGGCCTCAAAGTGACGATCCTTCAGCTTCCCAGGCAGCAGGAATACAGGCATGCATCACCATGCTTGGCCCATATTTTAATCTATAACACTCTTTTCCAGTCATCTACATTTTCTCTCTGAATGGGTCATGATCCCTTCAAAAGCAAAGACAGAAAGCATGGTAGTAAAAAGCTTAGGTGGTAGGTCCAAACTGTCTGAATTTGACAGTGAATCTGTTACTTAACAAGTATACAACCGTATGTAAATGATTTAATATTTCTTTGCTTCAGTTTCCACACTTGTAAATATGGAGACTATGGCATGATACCATAACCAAATTGCACTGGAAATTTCATGAGTATATGTTTCTTTGTGACTTGTGTTTTGTTTTCATTTTCTCCCAGTACTGGTGATCCAACCCAGGTTCTTGTGCATAGTTAAGAACTACTTGTGAGTCACAATCCTAGCCCAACAAGTAAATATCTGTAAAGCACTTAACTGAAGGTTTACTATATAGTAGTAATTATGTTAATAATTGTTAAGCAAAACCAACTTGAGATACTGCTATGGCTTGAATGTATCTTTGAAAAACCATGTTGTTGAGCTTTTCCCAATAAAACAGTATTAAAACATAGATCCTAAGAGGTGATTATGCCAGGAGGGCTTGGCCTTCCTGCATAGACTACTGCTGATAATAAAAGGGCTAGAGGCTATAACTTTGATCTGTTGTTCTAGCCACCATAAAATGTGTTCTACCATATTATAACAAAACAAGATAATCCTCTCACCAGCCATAATCTCTTGATTCTGGATTTCAGCCTGTAAGAAATAAATCTTAGATCTTCGTAACTTCCACAGTCTATGGCAATCTGTTTAGAGAAGCACAAAACCAGCTTCTCTGGAAGTACATATTTACAAGTTCTTCCTACTTCTGTTCTTAAGTCATAGTGGCAATGCTATAGAATGTATGTGTCTACCAAGCTTGTTTTCTGTATTTTATAAGACAGCCTTTTAAAAAAAACTTTATCACTTTATATGTATAGATGGTGTGCCTGCATGTATGTCTGTGAACCATGTACATGTATATGTGCAGTGCCCAAGGAGGCTAGAGAGGCCAGAAGGAAGCTTTAGATCTTCTGAAACTAGAGATAATAGATGTTTTGAGCTACCATGTGGGTGCTGAGAATTGAGCCTGGTTCTGTAGAAGAGCAGACAGTGCCTTTAACCACCAAGCCATCTCTCCTGCCCCACTATAAAACAGTCTTAAGGAAAATAAAAGTAGCTTTTAAATTAGTACTCTAATAAATTTAGGCTTTTGCCAAAACTCCCAAATCACTCTGGACAAACGTACAGAGCATAAACACCCTAACTGTTGTCTTTGGGTATTTTTATGAGGTATTAAAAAAAGGAATAATTCATAAATAGTTTACCAAACATATTACTCAATGTTCACTGACAGTAATTATAATAGTGGCTCTCATAATGAAAATGGGACAAAACTGTATCTACTTCGTGAATGATGTAAGAATTAAAGAAAATATTATGTATAAAATATTTTAAATACAAGATCATAATACATACATCAGAAACTCAGTTATTAAGTTCAGCTTTGAATCTAATCTTGTTCAGAATCTACTCATATACACTACTATATTACCTTTAGTTCATTTATTTGTTCTAGAAACACATGTCTTTGGTATAACATCATAATTCCCTCAATACTCTCCCATATTGAAAAATGACAAAATAAGGCCAGGTCTGGTGGCACATACCTTTAATCCCAGCATTTGGGAGGCAGAGGTGGGTGATATCTGAATTCAATGCCAGTCTGATGTATGAGCAAGTTCCAGGATAGCCAGGGATACATTGAGAAACCCTGTCTTTAAAAAACAAAGAAACTAATAAAAATTTTAAAAACTAAATTACAAAATTTACTATCTTTTTAAAATTCTAAAAAGAATATCTTGTTAAAGTTCTAAAATCAAGACAGTATTAACTGGATTCAAAAGTGCTTGCCACCAAGCCTAAGTACCTGACTTCAATCTCTAAAATCTATCTGATGGAAGGAGAGAACCAATCCCCACAAGCTATTCTCTGATCTACACACACAAGTACACACTGATAAAGGCCACAGAGTGCACACACAAATATATATGCATACACACACAATAAAGTAAATTTTTAAATTCTAAAATATTTCCAAAGCATAAAAGTAATGTTTACAGAACCAGTTTAAAAAAAAAAAAGTGTGCCTTAACACTGGCCTTAAAACAATACCTGGGCCTACCATGAAAATGTGTTTAATATTAAGAATACTCTTACTTTACTGGTAGTTTAATACTTTTTGCTGTTTATTTTTGAAATCTACCTATCTTACATGTTTTGTGCACCATATGCATGCCTGGTGCCCAGAGAGCAAAAGTCACTGGATCCGCTGGTACTGGGGTTTCAGAGGATTGTGAGCTACCACATAGGTGCTGGGAATCTAAGTGTTCTTAACTACTCCAGCCCTCTTTTTGCTACTTATTATATAATTCAAAAGTCCCAAATAATACCAAATGCTGTACTGTTCCATCAAAACTCAGAGGACATATTACTACCAAAACCTCAACCTCCAACAAAAACCCTATGACAAACCAATAACATGCTTCCTGCTTTTCTCCCGAAAGGAACTGCTAGAGTCTACTTCCTGGGTCTACTTTTGTATCCCAAGTGCCTATCTCCCTCTTCTCTTTGGTAATCCTTACTCCTAAACACATAGCAATTATTAAAGAAATGTTTCCCTGAATATGAGAAAACAGACAATGTTTGTCTAAGTCAAGTTTATGAAAACTGAATGAAATTTATGCCCTGGCAATGCTGAAGTATGCATGAACAGCCTACATATGGCGGTTCTGTTGAACTTGTCCATACTGGGTTTCATGGTCTACATTGGTGAGGATGACTGACCAGGTCTCTTCCTCAAGAGGGCACAAGATGGCTGGAGAGATGCCTCAATGGTTAAGAGTGCTGCCTTCTCTTCCAAAGGTCCTGAGTTCAATTCCTAGCAAACACATGATGGCTCACAACCATCTGTAATGAGATCTGGTGCCCTCCTAAGGAAGAGCCAGTCATCCTCATCCAATTTAGACCATGAAATCCAAAATGGACCCCCAAGTCAAGCTTATATCTTATTTCAATTAACATGATGGTCTCCAGTCAGTCAATTTACTGCAAATAAAGTCAATTTTCATTATGGATGAATAAATAAAACTCTGTTGTGTATATACTGCCCCCTACAAAAAAGAAAATGTTTTCAATTAACTTTATTGCCACTCTGAGCACTTTTGAATCCCATTTTGTGGCTCAGAGTATGATCTTTCAATATGGAATTTATTTTTATTGGCCAAACTGAGGTTTTTGTCTATTTACATCTTGTTTCCATTAGGTGAGGTTGATATTTAAGTATTTCATTTCTAAAATACCAATACTACTGATATCATATATATATATTTAAATACATTTAAATGTATTTAAATATATATTTAAATGCTTACTTTTTTGCTATGAGCTTTTAGAATATAGTTGCTGTGGATTATGCTCATTGCTAATAAAAACTGGTTGGCCGATAGCAGGGCAAGAAGAGATTAGGATAGTCAACCTGAAACATAGAGAATGATGGGAAGAAGAAGGGAAGTCAGGGGAGTCAAAAGAGATGCTAGCCAGCTGCTCAGGAAGCAAGACATGCTAGAGGACAAGTAAAGCCACAAGCCACATGGCAACACATAGATTAATAAAAGTGAGCTAATTTAAGAGTAAGAGTCAGCTAGTAACAAGCCTGAGCTATTGGCCAAGAAGTTATAATTCATATTCAACCTCTAAGTCAGTTATTTGGGACAGAGTGGTTGGGACAGGAAAACTATGCTTGCATATGATGTTTTATAATAATGATTCCCATGGTACTTTGCAAATATTTCATTGTATCACATTCATTTTAACATACACAGGGAAATCATACACTTCAGTTTGCTAGTGGTTTTTCCAGTTTATTTTTGTTAAATAGAGATAATTCATGCCATGGCACATGGGGGGTCAGATATCTATAAATGATATGTCTGTATTTGATCATATCTATAAATGACAGTAGGAAAGAATTACCACCTGGAAACACCAAGCAATATGTTAAGCACTTCATACACCACCGCTCTACACTAACCACTCTCAATGACAACACTTGCTATCTCTCTAGCCCATGTCTCCATGTGTTCTTGTAGCTAGATTGCAATATCCTCAAATATATGAACTTTATATTGCATTCTTACCTCCACTCATTTCCTCTCCATCTATCTTTCCAAAATGTGCCCTATTTCTTTCTTGCCATTACTACTGTAATTACTACTAGCAATAAAAGCTACTAATTACCATAGCTTGCGTTATACTTGTAGGGTAAAAAGTCCATGTGCAATCCTAGGTTTGGAAAACCCACCAATCCCTGAGCTCAAAAAAAAAAAAAAAAAATCAATCCCTGAATAAAAAATCCCACCAATCCCACCTTGGAAATTTCCACCCTGGAAAGTTTTGCTGGCCAAGAGACCCTATATAAAGCCTGCCTCACACATGGATGGATCTCTGTTGCTTCTCACCCAAGCAGAGGCAGCCACCCTCTTGTGTCTTTCTTAATACATCTCTTGTGTGAGGTTTGCTGTGCAGTGTGACTCTGTGGTATCCCTTAGTTCCTGACTGCCAGGACACTGCTCCCCCGGAGCTGTACCCTTCCCTTGAGGAAACCGTTCCCCTCGGAGCTGTAACACTTATAATGCTGACTTTGCTAAATGCTTTTCACGACAGTCCCATAAAGTAGATAAGGAAACAGGTGTGGGAAGATTAAGCAATTGGCTTTATCAGATTGGCATGGGCATAGTCTGCAGACACCCATAACTTCAACATCCTCCTTTGTGGAGTTTCTCCCCATTCCCTTAACTGCTATTGAAATTGTACTAGGTCAACTTGATTAATTCAAACCACATTTCCCAGAATCTTATTCCAGGTTACAGTTGCCCAAAAGGACGAATTACTCTCAAAAACATAATTAGACAAAGAAGAATGCTGACACCAGACTCCACCACATCTCTGGTCTCCCTGCTCCACAATTAGCTGTTCTTCCAAGAACAGGTCTATCACAGAGAAAATGAAGAGGCTGTGCAGAAATGTCATACTGCAGACTCTCCACCAGCTCCACCCTGTGGCCAAACAGGTTCACCCATCATCTGCACTGAACCACCACTTCAGACAAGCTGGTAAGTAGCTTTTCTCAAATCTGCAGAGTGGGGCCTGAGTCTCTCCACAACCATATCTGCTTTGAATCTCTTCTTTCATATACCACAGTAGCTGTATGTCCTTGATAAAGCTCTCACATGGTGCAAGCACCAATTCTTCTCCTAAGCTACTGAAATGTCTGAAATTTTTCCTTCTGAGGTACTTGGTCCTCCAATCAAATGACTTCTGCAATACTCCTTTTTGCTTCTCAAGAAGCCACTTCTCCTTACTTGCTCCTTTTATTAAAAAAGAGCAGAACTTAGTGGTGAGAATACTAGTTAGTACATCTACAGATTAGCAAACATCAATAAAAGCATGACCAAAACTAAAAGCAAGTTTCACTTAGGGGCACTTTTGCATTCTGGTTAAGATGGAAAGACAGAAAAGGAATACAAAAAATATAAGAAAAATTGTTTGTAGATTATTATCTCAAAAATCACTTTTTATGTAGTAATGTTGGACTTACCAAAGTATCTCCCTAAAATTTTAAATTTCTACTGTACCTAAAAGATTGCATATAATTTTCTGATACTTTTTTTTTCCTTAAAATATCCCTAACTTTTGGCTATTTCCAGAAATGTATTTCACTAGTTTGGTTTCTCCAGAATAAAATGAGAACAATTCATTTCTGTGTGATTTTTCTGGGACCCAATAGTTCTCAATTGCCTCACAGATGAATATGACTTATGGCTTACCCTTTCAAGAATCCACTGAGAACCTAAAATTCTGCACTACCAGGTATAGGAAGGCGTCTAGGTATGAAATGCTTTCAAAAAAAATTTCATTCAGATCAATTAATTACATTTTAAAAAGCTTATTTATCCTGTTTCTAAGTGCTGCCTTGAAATAAATCTACTCTCATATTACTGTTGTGGTCAACAAAATTAAGTTTCTTCTACCTCCTCTACTTCTATTAAGCTGTGGTTCCAAGAATCATACACTAGACAGGTCTTTTATACAAAAATGCCCAGACAAATGCACTTTTATAAATCCGGAAGTCAGGGCTGGGGACATAGCTCTATGATAAAACACTAACACAGCAAGGCACTGAGTTTGATCCCGTGTTGAAAGCATTCTGCCACAGTTCTAACAAACAGCCAATTTAAGACTGCATTCAGATTTCCTACCTGCAGTTGTATAGCGGTTTTCTGAGGAAATGAAACATTCCATCTTCCAGGGAAGCTACAGAAGGTAAACAACTCAAAATAGTTTCAGGAAGTACCAGAAACTGACTCCATTCACTAGGTTCCTCCCCTCCGAGTAAGCAACAACTGATGAAGAATCACTCTCAGCCAAAGACTTTGAGACCAGACCAGGAGCCTGGAGGAAGGTTAGACCTACTGAGTCACATATAAAGAACACTCTCTAACCTGGCAAGCTGTCTATAGGCTGTGCAGTGTGCTCCAGCTTTTGTGAGGTGTTGCACATGCTTGGGTGGGCTCAGGTGATGCAGCTATCTTTGAGTCATTTCTTCTCCTTTAAGTAACCATTCACTCCTACTCCTCTAAGTAACCCTAACAAATAAAATGGATGGAAGTTTCTGTCCTACCCTCAGTCATTCAGTCCTAAATGTTAACTATAAACTATTTGGCCTATTAGCTCAGGCTTATTATTAACTAGCTCTTACAACTTAAATTAAGTAAATTAGGTTAATTAATTCTTGCCTACGTTTAGTCGTGTGGCTTGGTACCTTTTTTCAGTAAGGTATTCTCATCTTGCTTCCTCTGCATCTGGCTAGTGACTGCACCTCTGCCTTTCCTCTTCCCAGAATTCTCTTAGTCTGGTTGCCCCACCTCTACTTTCTGCCTGTCTACTGGCCAATCAGTGTTTTATTAAACCAACACAAGTGACAAATCTTTATAGTATACAAGAGAATTATCCCACAGCACTCAATGGTTCATCAAGTTTGACTTCAGCGTTATTCATACTTTGTTTCTGCCATAGGTTCCCTATCTTGGGTGAGTAGACATGTGTATTGTGTCTCCCCATGAAGTCACACAACACACCTGCCTAGCCTCTAACTATAAGATAATAGAGAACATTTTGGAGTTTTGTTGTTGTTGTTTTATTTTGTTTTAATCTAATAAGAAAATGAGATTAATGTCACCTGTTTCAATCTAAACAGAAATCAATATAATTTACAGAGTTTCTTAAACCTTTTCCACTCACATCCATTTTTCACCTGAGAACTTTAAACAACCAGGTATACAAAATAGATACATAAATTAAACATTTACTGATAACTGTAAAGAATTTTATTTCAAATGAATTTTTAAGCTATTTTAATTATTATTTTATGTATGACACAGTATTGTGTAGGCATGCACATACCATGGCATGATTGTGGAGTTCATTCTCTCCTTCTACGTGTACAAGGGTTCCAGGAATCAAACATGGATCATCAAGCTCACACAGAGCAAAACACCTTTACTTGATGAACCATCTTGCCTTCCAGATTTTTATTTTAAAATAATTCTTCAGAAGAAATGTAATTTTAACATTCAATATAGATGAAGGTAAATATACATTTGGTTAAAAAAAAAGGCTTCACTTGCTGATTTTTACATTTTATATTTATAAAATGCTTTTTTAAATAGATTATTTCAAGCAGCTGGATGAAAAGTATCTTCAAAATTTTTCAGAGTTGACTAATATTTGATTTTGTGATTATCAATGTTCAGAGTGCCACTTCATATAAACATGTAGTACAAAATAGCAGTAGTACATTTAGGGCCCTTTCAGTAACTGCTAGAAATAATGCTTTAATGTCAAGCCAAAATTCATTCAACAATTTTTTTAAAAAATGAAATTCAAATCAGTAAATGAAACATGTGTGTGACTGATTATTCCTCAGTAGCCATCTACTTTATCTTCTAAGGCAGGATCTCTCATGGGTTTGGAACTTGTCAAGCTGTCTAGACTAGGTGGCCAAGAACCTCAAAGGTTGACTTGTCTGTATCTCCCCAGGACTTCCCAGTGCCACCACACCCGACCTTGAACACAAATTCTGGGGACTGACTCGGGTCTTCATGCTTGTACAAGTATTTAGTCTACTGACAGAGCTATCTCCCCAGTCCTCAACCAGCATTTAAGAATGAAGCATTCTAACCATCTAAAACTATATTAATTTGTTATTTATCCAGAGAAAAGGCAGCTAAAAAAAAAGTACTCTCTGTTTTCCATAACTGAATCATGCTTCTATAAGAATAAATTTGTATGTACAGTTAAAAACACCACAATTCTTAATATGAAATTATCTAGACTCTAAAACTAGGCAGTGTTCCCTAATATTGCATGGTGTGACAGCACAAGTTGTATGTTCAGAAACAAGGTTGTAATGTGCTCTCTCCAAATTTGATAAGGACAGTAGCACTGACAGAAACACTTTGGGTGTGTTACATAATAGATTTTGAATTTATTTTATTACTGAGTTCAGGTACCTTTTGCTGTTGCCAAAAATGAAATTAGGTCTGTATTATCTTTCACCCTGCACAATCAACCAAAGACTTTAATGTAAGACCTGAAGATTTGAAACTGCTATAGAAAAAACATTTCAAAACATATAACTACATGTAAGGGCTTTCTGGAAAGAACTCTAATAGCACAGGAAGTAAACCCAAAGAGTTGTCAAATGCAGTTTACAAGACATTAAAAAGTGTCTGCAAAGCAAAGCAAACAATCAAACACCAGAAAATCCATATCATCCATCCAATAAATGAGCTAATTAAATTAATAGATAGCTCTCAAAAGAAGAAATACAAACAACCAATAAATATTTGAAAGTGTTCAACATCCTTGGCCAAATACAAATTAAAACTACTTTGAGAATCCATTTCATCCTAGTCAAAAAACTACAACTACAAAAAGAGACGATGGGAACTGATAACCAGTGATGGCAAGGATATGTAGGCTGAGAGGAATCCTTACATACTGCCACCAACAGGAATGTAAATGTATGGTCACTATGGAAATTAATACGAGGTTTCCCAAAGAACTAAATATAGCACTACCAAATAACTGAGCTACATAACTCCTAGGCATATACCTGAAAGATTCTGTGTTAGTTACTTTTCTGTTGCTGGAATAAACACCATGACCAAGGCAGATAGAAGAAAGAAGTTATTAGGGTTATGGGTCCAGAGGTGGGAATGCATGGCAGAAGCAAAAGGCATGGCAACCAAAAGGAGAAACTGAGAGCTCACATCATCAACCATCAGCACAAAACAGAGGGGATGAAGCCTTAAACTCTCAAAGCCCACATCCAGTTACATACTTCCTCCAGCAAAACATGCACCCAAACAGCACTACCAACCAACATTAACTGTTGGAATTTCTCATTCAAATCACCATATTCCCTTCCCTGGCCCCAACAGTCTCCCAACATAAAGCAAAATGCATTTCGTCCAACTTTAAAAATCCCTATAGTCTTTCAGTCTTGTGATCCCTACTGTTGGTTCTTGATCACATCTGGAATCAACAAAAGCCCAGGCAGCTAGGGCATACCTGTGAGGAAAGGAATTTTCTTGATTGGATCATTTGAGGTAGGATGATCCACTTTAAGACCACACTTTCTATTAACAGCCCATATAAAAGGATATGGGAAAAGGAAGCTTTTGCCTGCCTGTCCTTGTGCTGCCTGGCAAATGCATTCTTCATGTTCTGAGGCATTCCTTTGCTACTGCAGAACCTATGTCTCCCAGATTCCACCAGACTCAAGACCAGCAACTCCCTAGGAATTCCCTAGGGAGGAATCTAGCACCAGATCAAGACTGCAGAGACACACAATCTCCTGGACTAGACTCTTGGCCTTTCCAGAAGACCACCATTTTTGAACTTGTCATACCACAGCCTGTAAGTCACTCTAAGAAATCCCCTTTATTTGTATATATACTTTTTTTTTCATTCTACTGGTTGGTTCTGTTTATAATGGTCTGTTCTGTCCCTTTAAGAGACAAGCCATGCCCACTCCCTTCCCCATCCACCGCCGAGGCAGGCAGATCTTCCTTCTTGCTTACAGTCTGAGCCCCTTCCTTTCCCCCCTCTCGTCTCTCTCCCAAAGAGGTAGCTGCTGCCATGGCTCTTCCCCTCAACCCCCCACCCTCTCTCTTTCTTCTCATCCCCATTCTCCCTCCCTTCCTCTCCCCTTTCCCCTTCCCTTCCATAACCCACTAAATAAATATCCAACGTCACTCTGATGGTGTACCTATACGTCTTGGTCTCTCATCTGTCATGGCTGTAGCTCCCTGCCTGGGACTCGCTGCCCCTTGTGGCCCACTGTTGTCACTTGGGGAAAGGCACCATTTTATTTTTACCATTATGGTACTTGTGCCAGGCTCTTCACGTTCCCTCCTGCCCATGGGCATGTTGGCTGAGGACACATGGAACCCTGGGCTCTGGAACCAGGTTTCTTTACAACAGCTCTGCAGTCTATCTGCCTGAACACTGACCTCTACGCACACCAGTAGCTTTGGTGGTGAGTTTTCCCCTTCTAGCCCCCAACCACAGCCTTCACAGCTATGGTTGAGCCCTTCGCTAACATTCATCTCTGGTTGCTTCCCATAGCTAAAAACGTGACCAGACTAACCAGGTTGGTCCTCCCGCGCTAGCACTGCACACACTGTGTGATGCATTCGATTTGGGGGCCCAGGGTCCCTCGAATTTTTCTCATTTCTTTTTCTTTTCTTTTGGACCACTTGTAAGTAGTCCCCGCAGTGAGAGACAGTGCAGAGCAGCCTCTAGCCTCTCTGGCTTCTGAGTAGCCCTGACTGGAACCAGTCAGGCTTTAACACCCTGCCTATAGAGAGAGGATGCTCTTCTATTTTTCACAGGTTTTCATGTTTTCAGCTATGGTATAAACCCTCAAACTATGCTCCGCCGGTTTCCTGCAGGCTCCGTTTTTCCTCAAACTGTCCCTGCCACTGCTACTGCTGCCAACAAAATCGGCCGGATTCACAAGGCAGCTGTTTTCAATTCCAGCCTTTGCTCCCCACTGCGGTTTATAGCATGGTGGTTCGGCAACAGGGCAGATCACGCCTCTAGCTCTCTTTTGCTATTATGTTTTAAACTCTCACAGCTCAAAAAAAAAAAAAAAAAAAAAAAGTGGCTTCTCCATACAACATGTGACTGCCACCATTTTGACTGAGGTCAGGTGACTTCACTGCCATCTTAAGTGAGAGCCAGGTCAGGCGACCAAATCCCACCATCATTACTAAGGTATTCCCTGCCTGGTTCCCTGGTGTTGACTCTGCTGTCTCTATGTTTTACGCAGTGGCATGCCTTTGATAGGGCCTACCAAAAGCATCAACTTCGCCTGATTTCTGTTCACTCTATGTGTGTGTTGTGTGTGTGTGTATGTACATGTAACTTGAATGCACCTATGTTTACTGTTAAATGTTCTAATTGTCTGTCCACTGTATCTCATTATAGACTACAAAACAATTAAGTTTCACATTTTAAATGGATATGTCTTAAGTCTCTTACAGAAAATACTATATATGTAATCCAACCCTGATTTAAAATAAATTAAGCTGTTCTTTATTATTGTCTATTCTGCCGTTAACCTTCTATTGCAAGCAAATTTTTCTTCTTTCTGTCTTTTTTTTTTTTTTTGGATTTTCGAGACAGGGTTTCTCCGTAGCTTTTGGTTCCTGTCCTGGAACTAGATCTTGTAGACCAGGCTGGACTCGAACTCACAGAGATCCGCCTGCCTCTGCCTCCTGAGTGCTGGGATTAAAGGCATGCGCCACCACCGCCCGGCTTCTTTTGTCTTTTTACAAGTGTAAATCTTTCCTGTTAAGAGTCAGTACAGTCAAGCTCAGACCCAACTCTCCAGGTAGATTATATACTGTTGTTATACCTCATAGACAGCCCTCAACTGCTCAGAGATCTGGGCATTTAAATAATTAATTATTAAAAGACTTTTCATAACAAAAAGACAGGTTGGCTCCTAGCAGCAACACTCTATTTCCTCCAAAGAAGACAGAAGACAAATGGACACAAAACAATGTTCATCCACAATTTGTTTCAACTGCTAAGCACTGACCACTGGGAAAATGCCTTTCATCTAAACTGAAGATTTCCAGACATGGACAGAATCACTGGGATCAACATCCTAGCTGTTCAGGTCAAGGCAGGCTTGTCTTCCTACAGATTTCTTAGCCCACAGGATCTTCTGGAGCCTGGCAGGTCCTGTGATAAACAGCAGAAGAAAAATATAACCCTCAGCAACCATGGAGGACCCTGAGTAGTAGCTCTAGGTGCCAATCAAATAAGTTCTCTATCATTTTTTAATCAATAACTCAAGTAAAATTTTATCTTTCTCAAAGATCTCTGATGCAGTTTGACAGCTGAGAGATTTTGTCAATTTAAAAGGACAACCTCACTAAACAAATTTTAGTAAAACACAAATACAAATTATTAAGGTGTGTACCTACAAATTATAAAGGTGTGAGGACAAATACAAGTTAATCCAATTTCAAACACTGCCTCCCATAGTCTTAAAAATACTTTTCGTTGTGCAAAAACATCTGTCACAGTCATTCTGACATAAATATGCTACTGTTTATACAATGCATGTTTTTAATATTTATTTATTTATTTATTTATTTATTATGTGTACAATATTCTGTCTGTGTGTATGCCTGCGGCCAGAAGAGGGCACCAGACCCCATTACAGATGGTTGTGAGCCACCATGTGGTTGCTGGGAATTGATCTCAGGACCTTTGGAAGAGCAGGCAATGCTCTTAACCTCTGAGCCATCTCTCCAGCCCTACAATGCATATGTTTAAAACTTATGTTTTCACAAACCCAAAGAATTCTGGTGAGTTCCAGAGAGCTGAATTGAAGTATCTACCTTAAACATTAAGGTCAGATACACCCCTCTCAATTCGCTGGTCCAAAAATATCTTTTTCCTAAACTTAAGTTTGTCCTCTGTTCTGTCAGTACCTTAAACAGGTCTAAGAGACACCAGACATTTCCATACCACAAACACTGGACAGGAACAAGCAGATCAGCTATGCCAGGATGTGACCAGTACCCAGCTTTCTCAGGTTCCCCACCCCCAAGACAATGCCCACAAATAAGCAGGAAGCAGTCTTGAGAATACACCGCCTCAATTCCTTTAACCTGTTGTACCTAACCTCCCACCTTTTTATTATATAAAAGAAATGAGAATGCAATGGTCTGTCCTGTCCCTTTAAAAGACAAGCCCCACTCCCTCCCCTCCTCCCTCTTCTGCTGAGGCAAGCAGAGCTTCTGCTTCCAGCCTGAGTCTCTTCCTTTCGATCTCTCTCCCAAAAGAGGTAGCTGCTGCCATGGCTCCTCTCCCCCCCCCCCACCATGCACTCTGTTTTTCTCCCTCCCTCCCTCCCTCCCTCCCTCCCTCCCTCCCTCCCTCCCTCCCTCCCTCTCTCTCTCTCTCTCTGAAGGATGCTTAAAAGAAATCCCACACTAGCTCAGAATTGAGAAATAGATGGTTATTTATTTAGGGGTAGACTCACAAATCAGAATTCTCTGTTTGAACGGTGATCAGAAACTGAATCCCGCAGCCGGAAAAAGAGCAAACCTATGCTCTACATTGGCTTATATAAGAGACCACACCCCAGTGGGTGGGTAACCACTGGCTGTAAGACTTCCTACAGCACCTCCCCCTTTTGTTTAATAAGAGTTCTAAGCCTAATACAAAATTATATACAATAAGAACAAATATATTCAATAATTATCCTATCCTAACTAGTTTAAGTCTTGTATGATAAATAACTTGGCCAAGTCATGAGAGGAAAGTAACTACAACTATCTAGTCTTCAACCCCATCGAAGATCCGAGAAGGGAAATAATATTAAGCAGGAAGTGCAATCAAGCAACTTCCAAAATGTGCAACAAAAGACAGAGACAACTGGCTACCTGGGCAATCACCCAGAGTCTCATTTGGAATGTTGAAGCAACCAACTTTGGCTAAGGCGTAGAATAACTGACAGATCATTTTCAGAGGCAGGAAAATTTTCAAAACCATCTTACCCTGTCTTGGCAAGATTTGACAGTCCTGCGTATATCCATTTCCGGATACCATGTATTTTGTCATTTGTTGAGAAATGGGCATTTCTTTGCCCAAAGGCCAGTTTTGCCAAGAAGGAAACAAGCTCCAAGTGGAGTGTCTTCTGTACTCACCATTCTCTCAGGAATAGAATGATGCTGTCAAGAGCAATCTTGTCTCACTTCAACAGAACCCTAAGTTATTTAAATGTCATATTCTACAGCTCTTTGAAGTGGTTGAAGATTACCTATCTATGCAGAATATAATCTCTATATATCTAAAGAACCTGATTAGCCTAACTATAAAACATATAGACAAACATAGATGTAGGCTATCCCTAAATAAATAACCATCTATTTCTCAATTCTGAGCTAGTGTGGGATTTCTTTTAAGCATCCTTCTTCTTCCTATGTTCTTTTCCCCTTGCCCCCTTTCCTCTCCATAACCCACTAAATAAATATCCAACCTCACTCTGCACGGCATGCCTATCCATCTCGGTCTCTCACCTGCTACGCAGCTCTGTGCCTACGACCTACTGGCCCTCATGGCCCATGGGCCACTTGGGGGCTTCCAGCCTGGGAATGACTGCCTTCATGGCCCACCATGGTCTCATGTCCGCTACCCACTACAGCCACTCAGGGAACAGCACCATTTTACTTAAACCATTATATTGTTTCTTTACAGAACCCTAATACAGTCTTAACACTGTTTAAAAACCTGAAGTCTCTTCTGGAACCCAAGGCCAATAGTTCTCAACCTGTGGGTCAGAACCCCTTGGGTGAGGGGTGTCAAACAACCTTTTCACCTAAGACCATCCTACATATCAGATATTTACATTACTAAGGTGGTCTGAATAAGAATGGCCCCCATAGGCCCATAGGGAGTAGCATTATTAGATGTGGCCTTGTTGGGGCAAGTGTCAATGGGAAGAATTTTGAGATCTTAGATGCTCAAGCCACAAGCAGTGTGGCATTCACTTCCTGTTGCAAACTCTCAGCAACCTCTCCAGCACTATATCTGCCTGCACACCACCATGCTTCCCTCCAATGACAATAATGACTAAACCTCTGAAACTGTAAGGTAGCCCCAATTAAACGTTTTCCTGTGTAAGAGTTGCCATGGTCATGGTATCTATTCACAGCAACAGAAATACTACCTAAGACAATTACGATTCATAACAGTGGCAAAATTACAGTTATGAAGTAACAATGAAAATAATTTTATGGTTGAGGGTCACCAAAACATGACGAACTATATTAAAGGGTTGTAGAGTTAGGAAGGTTGAGAACCACTGCTCAACGCAACCTCTTAATTGTAACCTCTGTAAAATCAGAAAGCAAATTAAATATATCCAACATACATTGACATTCCAAAAAGGAAGAATGCAAAACAGTAAGGAAAAAAAGGACTAAAGCAAGATCAGAACACAGCAGAACAAACACCAGTTGGAACACAACTCCAGCCTCTCTCCTATTCCAACTCCCACCCTCTCAGAAAGCCCACCAAATGTTGGCTCCTCCCCCAGAACTACTCAGGTCCATGCCTACAAGGTATTTAAACTGCCTCCTAGAAAACTGCCAAATGTTTTTTCCTGGTCTCCTCTCCAGTCTCATCTCTTAGGGACCAGGAAAATAACACAGGAATGTTTTGTCCAATAAACTTGGTCTTTTATTCTTAATTCACCTTGATTAGGATTACTGCATCAGTGGAGAGACTGAATATCAGGACACAGAAACCTTTCATCTTGGTGCACTGTAGTGATATTTCATTTGTATTTTAATAAATAAAGCTTGCCTGAAGATCAGAGAGTAAAACAGTCACCCTGGTCAGCTCTACAGACCAGGCAGTGGTGACACACACCTTTAATCCCAGTTGCCACAATAGTTTGCCATAGAAACAGGGCAGTAGTGGTGCACGCCTTTAATCCCAGCCTAAGAGAAGAATATAAGACAGGAGGAGACAACTCTCAGCCTCATTCTGAGGATTCCTGGAGGCAGGATCCCCATTTTAGACTGAAGTAGAAAAGGCCGTGGCTGGCTGTTTTTTGCTTTTCTGACCTTCAGGTCATCTTAAAGGGGATTGTAAAAAGGGAATCCCTAGAAACAATGTTTTGAATAAGCATAATCCAAACAAAACGCCCCTCCCATCTGGATTATGCAGAAGGTGTGGCAAAGGCAGGCATTGGACTAATGAATGTAGACCAACAAGGGACAGTGAAGGTAACTGTTTGCCAACAGGAAACTCCTTGAGGAACCTCTAGCAGGTCCCCATACCAAATCAGGTTGAGCTTTTTCCTATGATCATGGAGAAAACTCCTTCCCAAAGATATTAAAGAACCTAATGTCTATTGTAAGAAACCATACTTCTCTGGTGATAGAACAGCTATAAAATAAAGAACAAAAAAAATCAGGAGAAACCATAAAGTGAGTGTTTTGATAAACTTCTATAAATGAACAAAGACCAAAATTAAAAATACAAATAAATGACATTGTCACATGGTAGACACAGATGTGGATTTAACAGTAATTTCACAAGAATCTTCGTATCCAAACTGGCCACTTCAGGATGTAAATGTTCAGGTTTTATGGACTGGAACTTTATCATTGGTAAAAGAGCACAAGATGGGTCAAATGTATAGGATAGAAGGACAGAGAGAAAATTAAAGCCATATGGGGCTAACACAGCAATGAATTTATGGAGATATGATTTGTTACAGCAACGGAATACTCAGATTAACATTTCCCCAATCGTAGAAACAAACCATAAATTAATATATATTACAAGGTATTATAAATATTTTGTATATGGTTGTTGTATTTATTGTATATAATTTTTTCATATTAATCATAGCCTTCTTTTTTATTTTAGATAAATGGAGGAAATGTAGTAATATTTTGTTTGTACTCTAACAAATAAAACTTGCCTGAAGATCAGAATTCAGAGCTAAGCCACTAGTTAACCATAGAGGCCAGGCAGTAGTGGCATATACCTTTAATCCCGGTGTGGGAGAATTGTCTGTATTCTGTCAATCATGTTTTAAATAAACACTGATTGGCCAGGCAGGAAGTATAGGTGGGTCAACCAGAGAGGAAGTAAAGGCAGGGTGATGAGAACAGGAGTATGCTGGGAAGCAGAAAGCTCCCTCCACAGTTCTGCCCAGACCACCGAAGAAGCAAGATGTGAGCTGCCCCACTGAAAAAGGTACCGAGCCATGTGGCTCACATAGATAAGAATAATAGGTTAATATAAGCTACAAGAGCTAAGAAGTAGCCTGAGATAATGGGCCAATCAGTTTTATAACTTATAGAG
This sequence comes from Chionomys nivalis, assembly GCF_950005125.1. Classification (NCBI taxonomy): domain Eukaryota; kingdom Metazoa; phylum Chordata; class Mammalia; order Rodentia; family Cricetidae; genus Chionomys; species Chionomys nivalis. The sequence continues at coordinate 49,777,673 of NC_080099.1, forward strand.
ATCTCTGTGTGATTTTCTTTGGGGCTTGCTGGCTGTGGGGAACCGGGCAGGACATAAACCCCAATAAGCAGGCCCCTTCATGTTACATAATCCCAACACTCAGGAGTCAAAGTCAGAGGAATTTCTAAGAGTTCAAGGCCACTCTGGGCTACAGAAGATTGATCCAGTCTAAGAGGGAAACAAAGCCATGTGGTAGTGGCTCACACCTTTAATCTTAGCACTAGGGAGGTGGAGAAAAGAAGGGATATGGCTAGGCAGAGAGAGAAATATAAGGTGGGAGAGACAAGTGCTCTGAAGCAGTCTGAGGATGCATATGCAGTCTAAGTATGCAGTCAAGGATTAGTAGAGAGAAGATGGCCCCTTCAGTCTGATGATTCTGTAGCACTGCTTCTCTGATCTTTCCAGCTTTCATCCCCTAATATCTGACTCTGGGTTTTATTTATTAAGAACAATCAGAATTTGTGCTACACCTCCCTGTCCCTTCCTCTTTTGGTACCTATAGTGGTATTTTATTTGTGTTTTAATAAACAAAGCTTGCCTAAAGATCAGAGTGCAAAGCTAGCCACACTAGTCAGCCATACAGACTAGGCAGTAGTGGCACACACTTTTAATCCCAGCAGCAACATTAGTTAGCCATAGAGGCTGGGCAATAGTGGTGTATACCTTTAATCCCAGCACTAGAGAGGAATATAAGACGGGAGGAGACATAAGCTCAGGGTCTCTGTTTGAGTCTGAGGTTTGGTGGAGAGCAATGCAGTCTGAGGTTCAGTGGCTCACCTCTTCGGTCTGAGCACTGTTAGAAGTGAGAACTCTCTAGTGGATGACTGCTTTGCTTTTCTGATCTCCAGCTTAAACCCCAGTATCTATCTGTGGGTTTTTATTATTCATGCTACAGGTTCCTCCTCTTGCCCCCACCCAGAGGCTGTGGAGGCAGTACACTAACCTCAGCCTGGTCTCCTATACCAAACTCTCACAAACCCCCAACTCACCCTCTTTGTTGACAGAAGCTTTCTTATAGACAGATCAGGAAACTGCCAGGCAGCATATGCAGTGGACTAAAACAGTTGAGTGACCCACCTGCCAATGGGAACCTCTTCACAAAAGGCTGAATTAATTGCCTTGACTAGAGCTTCAGATAGCCAAGAGTTAACAGGATAACATCTATACTGACTCTAAATATGCCTTTTTAATAGCCCATACCCATTCTGTCCTCTGGAAGGAAAGGGGCTTCCTCACTACCAAAAGCTCTCCCATAGTTGACAGACTTCTCATAGTCAAGCTCTTGGAGGCCCTCCAGCTCCATTCAGAAGTGCCCATAATCCACTACTGGGGACACCAGTCCCACAAGGACCCATTGGCCTTAGGTAAAGCCAGGGCTGACTTAACAGCTCAGGGACTGGCCTTCAGTTCCACTGGAACAACAGAACATATTTTGGTTTTGATACCCTCCTATCAACCCTGCTAACAACCAGAGGAGAGGAACTAACTACTGAAAAAAGGGGGCCTTGCAAACAAAGGATAGATGATTCTTCTTAAATAACTTCATCCTCCCTCAGGACCAGGTACTGTCCATCATTTCAGACATCCACCAGACCTTATTATATATAGGCCCCAAAGCTTTGTTGCATTTCTTAGAGCTCTTCTTTGTGCCCATGCATCTTCAAGTTTGTATTTTACAGGTTCACTCCTGCCAGATGTATGAAGACCAACTTGCAAGGGGCTCTCCAAATACATCAGCCCCTGCACCATCTTTGAGGCAGGTTAACTTCACCCACCTGCCTACTCATAAAAAGTTTCACTATCTCCTAACTCTTGTTGACACCTTTGCAGGATGGCTAGAAATGTTTCCCACCTCCAGGGAGACAGGAGATGTGGTGGCTCAGGTACTCCTGAACCACATCATCCCTTAGTTTGGCACGCCAGATTAACCAAACAGACAACGTGCCAGTCTTCACTTCCAGGCTCACAGAGCTCTTATCAGAAGCTCTCAGCATCTCCTGGAAGTTCCATATCCCCTACCGTCCACAATCCTAGGGAAAGGTGGAGAGGGCCAACTGACATTAAACGACAGCTCATCAAGTGCTCCATTGAACTCAGGTCACTTGATCGCCCTCCTCAGCATGATCCTTACATGCCTCTGGGCCACCCCACCCTTGCCTACAGGCTTAAGCCCTTTTGAGCTCCTTTACTGGAGACCCTTCCTTGTCAATCACCACCACCCACTGGCCAGGTACCTATTCTACCTCTTCCTTCTGAGGCTTCTCCATTCACAAGCTGACAACTAACTCCCTGACTCCCAACATCCCCCTTCCATACCAACAGAGAGGAGTCAGACTTGAACCAGCACCCATATATCCATAAAGGTTGAGATGTTTTGTTGTGGGGAGGCTGCTAGTTAGTTCTTGGCCACTTAGCCCTGAAATAATCACAGAAAATGTATTGATCAGATCACAGCTTGGCCCATTAGCTCTAGTTTCTTATTAGCTTACTCTTACACATGAATTTAAACCATTTCTATTAATCTGTGTCTCGCCATGTGGTTGTGGCTTACTGGCTAAAGTTCCATCTGGCGCCCGTCAGCAGTGGGGCTACATGGCATCTCTCTGACTCCACCTTCTTCCTCCCAGCAATCAGCTTAGTTTTCCCCGCCTACCTCTGTTCCCTGTGCAGGCCCAAGACAGTTTTCTTTATTAACCAATGGTATTCACAACATACAGAGTAGAATCCAGCATCACCTCCCCTTTCTATTCTATCTATTCTTCAACTCCATCAAAGACTCCAGAAGGATGTAATATTACCTAAGTAAACAGCAAATGCATTGTAAGTAACTTCCAAAACTCTAGAATTGACAGAGACATCTCGCTACCTGGACAATCACCCAAAGTTCTGTAATGTTGGGGCATCATCTTCAACCTAGTGGCCCATAGTATCCAGCAGACTTTTCCATGAAGCAGGAAATTTCAAAGACAGTTCAGCATATATTAGCAGTTTGTCAGTCACTTTCTTCTGTGTCCTACAAAATGTCTGGCAGATTTTTTTTCATGAAGCAGGAACCCTAAGGACTATCTCCTTCTTTAGGCAGCTTCAGCAGTCATCTCTCTGTGGGTCATGCAGTCATCAAGCAGTCTACTCAAGAGCAGTTTTTTGCCCAAATGGCTAACTAACTCCATAAGAATCCTCTTCGATGCCCATCTTCTTCTTGAAATAAGTGGTGCTGCCTGGAGCAGATATGTCTCACTGTCATGAAAAGTCCTAAGTTCTTAAAACATTAAATGCCATATTCTGAAGACCTCTAAAAGATTTGAAGAATACCTATCTAACTGAAATATATCTCTATATATCTAGAAAACCTAACTACAAACTTGACTACAAACTTGACTTAACCTATATTTCTTAATTATACATTAAAATTTGAAATGAGCTATACAAACACAATACCTTAATCAAGAGCATAAATATACATATACACAATATTAACAAAATTGACCTTAAATTTGTATCAATAAACCAAAATCCATACCAATGCAAATCTCTGTAGCATATCCCCACTTTAAATGTAAAGAAACATTTATAAACAAAATTTGGGAATATGGGCATAATTTTTTCTCTCCAAACTGCTTCAATGCTTTTTGTTGGACAAAGTAATTTTTTAAGGGGAGTTCAAGGCGTTCTTTCATGGGGTCTTGGTCCATCAAACCACATTAGTCTGGAAGGATTCCACAGGTTCTCATCCTCCATGGAAACAAAAGAACCTTTTTTTCCAAAGCAACATATCCTTAGATCCATATTTTGAAATCAAGATACCTTTAAAGTATATATGTTGGTTTATCTTAGCAATCCCCAGAATCAAATGTCTCTCTGCAGTCAAAAAATTCAAAGAAAACACAATAGTATACATAATCCAGACTCTCTTTGCATAGTCTATCTTTACGTGGCTTATTTTTCTTTACTTCTTTTAATCTATGACTGTCTGTACTGTTTCTTTAAAGACTTTACTTTTTTCTAACCATTTACTTCTTTTTATAACTGTCTATATTCTTTTTCTTCTCTCTCCTAATCCTACATACATTTATTCAACACTGTTAACCATTTAGAGGTCTTTTCCATCTGGATCTGTCTTTATTGCGTATCTGTAATTATTTTCTGACCAGAAGCACTTCTTAAAATGCCAAGCCCTCGGGGCTGGAGTGATGGCTCAGAGGTTAAGAGCATTGCCTGCTCTTCCAAAGGTCCCGAGTTCAATACCCAGCAACCACATGGTGGCTCACAACCATCTGTAATGGGTCTGGTGCCCTCTTCTGGCCTGCAGGCATACACACAGAATATTGTATACATGATAAATAAATAAATATTTTTTAAAAATGCCAAGCCCTTCTTATGAACTTAAACAGCACCACTGCCAGGGGAAATACGATACTGCCTGTTGCCCCACCCAGTCCAGCATGGCGGAGCTGCTTGCCTCCTCTAAGAGCCATGCACAATGCCCCATCTCTAGGCACACAGCAGGTCCATGCTGCCAACAAGCAAGTCAGAGTACGTTTCTCACAAACCCTACTCAATGGCTCGATCTCCTGAAAGACACAGAGGTTGCGCTGGCAGCACATCCCAGAAATCCGGCATTTCAAACCATGGCTTTTTTCCTGCTACCGCTGAATCAGGAAAACCTCTCTTAAAGGAGCTGCAGCATGCCGCCAGTAAGTAAAGCCCATTTGGGAATGTAAATGTGGCTAAAGTTTGTTTTTTAGTGTCTAGAATTCCTTTCCAAGCCCTCTCAGGTTTTAAGTGGATTTTAGTTGGCCACATGGGCGCCAATTTGCTGTGGGGAAGCTGCTAGTTAGTTCCCAGCTGCTTAGCCCCAAAATAATCACACAGAAATTATATTAATTAAATCACTGTTTGACCCATTAGCTCTAGTTTCTTATTGGCTAACTCTCACATATTAATTTAACCCATTTCTATTAATCTTCGTATCACCATGTGGCTGTAGCTTACTGGCTAAAGTTCCATGTGGCATCTGTCTAGGGGAGGACTACATGGCTTCTAACTCCTCCTCCTTTCTCCCAGTATTCTGTTTAGTTTTACCTGCCTAGCTCTGTTCCCCTATAGCTCTGCTATAGGTCCAAAGCAGTTCCTTTATTAACCAAGGATACTCACAGCATACAGAGAGGAATCCCACATCAAGGTTTAAGCTGGAAGCTCTGCTCCAGTCTCACTGTCCCCCATTCCAAACCCCACTCCCTCTCAGAAAGCCCACCAAGTGCTGGCTCCTCCCCCAGAGCTATTGGAGAATGTGCCTACAGGGTATTTAAACTGCCTCCTATAGAGCAGTCAAGTAGTCATTCTAGTCTCCTCTCCTGATATCATCTCTGGGTGCCAGGAAAATCACCCAGGAATGTTTTGCCCAATAAACTTGGACTTTTATTCTTAATTCGGCTTGATCCTGCTTATTGCCATCAGTAGAGAGATTTAACATCAGGGTATGGAAACCTTTCACCAACAAAACTTAAATGGCACGATGCCCCTTGGCCTGCTTCCACTTCCTGTATAAAGCTTTCCTTCACAGAAATCTCATGACTCTGGAGTTCTTGAGTTCTCCACAGCCAGTCAGGCTTCACTTTTACAGCTTAATACAACAGCTTCTCACAGTCTCTTGCCCTCTCATGGCCTTCATGCAAAGACTCTCTCTATACACTGCCTAGCCTCTATAGCTCTCTAAAACAGAGGCCACAACCCTTTCACGCTTGCATCCTTTATACTAAAGCCATCAGCACATGGATAACACTGCCAAGTTTTGCTGCTATCTTGGGATGGAGCCTGGGCTCCTTAAACCACATTAGCAGCAGTTTTTAGTTGCTTTGTAGGAATAACTACTCTCTTTCACGGGGACCGCTCCCTTTATTCCAATGCACAGGATTCTCCTGAATCTTGATCTTAATCTCCATCTCTTTCAGCACAAGCCTTGGCCAAAATTCAGTTTAGTGGTCCTCTTTCTCTTAAAACTGAACATTTTGTATTTCTTTCTTCCCCACTTACTCTTTTTCTCTTAAGATCTGCATAACAGTCATTAATAACAACCCTGCCAGATCCAATATCACACTACCTCGAAATTCTCTCTGCCAGAGAAATTAGCGCACTACTTTTTAATTTAGCCGACAAGTTCTTAGGATAAGGGCAGAAAGCAGCCAGACTCTTTGCCAAAATATCATAGGAATGGATGGCCTCTAACCTGGAGGCTAATACTGTTCCTCTCTGAAATCACTTGAGTTGATCTCCATAGTTCAACTACTCTCAGCACTACTGTCTTCCAAGTTTCTACTCGGACAATCCTAAAGTTCTGAAGATAGCTTTCAATTGCTTTTCTAATCCAAGTTCCAAAGTCTTCCATATTCTCCAAAAAAGCATGGTCAGATTCCTCACAGCAGCAGCCCACTCTCTAGTATCAACTTCTGTGTTAGTTACTTTTCTGTTGCTGTGATAAAACACCATGACCAAGGCTACTTACAGAAGGAAGAGTTTGTTTGGTTTAAGGTTCCAGAGGGTAAGAGTCTGTCATGGCAAGAAAACATGGCAGCAAGCAGCAGTCAAGAAAGCCAGAACAGGAAACTAAGCATTTATATCCTCAAATGACATCATGAAACAGAGAGCACGAAAAGTAGGGGCAGCCTTTACAGTGTTACCAGCTGTGGTCAAGTGTTCCAATGACCAAGCCTACGGAAGCATTTCTCATCCAAGCCACCACAGACTCTTAAAATCAACATACCATTTTTTGAGATTTTCATACATGCATTTATGTATTTTGGTCAAAATCATCCCCCTCCTTCCCTCCAATTTCATCTCTATCCTTATCATCACTTTTCCCTCTCAATTTCATGTGTTTTGTTTTTATTTTTAACTACTGAGTTCACACAGAGCTGCCTTATGTGCACGGTTATAGAACCATCCACAGGGACGGTTGTTAACCTCTCAGGGACCACATCCCTAGACAAAACAGACTCTCCATCCCTCAGCAGCCATCAACTGCCAATAGCTCCTTGAATGGGGGTGAAACTTCACAAGCTGGAGTTTTGGCTGGCTTGAGCTCATGCAGGTCTGTGCAAGCAGTTACAGCCGTGCAAATTTAATGCAGCAAGGATTGTTTTGCTGCACATGTTTCACTACCATTAGGCTCTTAAAATCTTTGCACCCCTTACTCAGCCTTAACAAACAAATGTAACAAATTCACTGCCTCCATTCTCTCTAGAAAGTCTTTTAATAAATTCTCAGTATGTACCACTAGTAACTAAAAATCACATAAACCAGTGGGAGTTAAGGAAGTCAGGCCAGGCATGGTAGCGCATGCTTTTAATCCCAGCACTCGGGAGGCAGAGGCAGGCGGATCTCTGTGAGTTTGAGGCCAGCCTGGTCTACAAAGTGAGTTCCAGGAGAACCAGGGCTGTTATACAGAGAAAACCCTGTCTCAAAAAAAAAAAAAAAAAAAAAAAGTTGAAACTATGAAAATGAAGCCAAATAATCAGACAAGTCGCAAAAAAAAAAAAAAAAAAGAAAAGAAACTTTAATATAAATAGGTGGGCCATGGACTCAGAATGCTTTACATTTATCTTATAAAATAATATAATATAAAATATTTAGGATAAAACAGGTCATTTGTATGTCATTTATATTAGTTTTATTAAAATGAGTACCATCAGCCCTAGTATTAATTTTGTCTCACTGTACATATACAGACATGATCTTCATGGCTGTAGGTTTCACATCAACTGATATACACACACATACACAAATGACAGGAATTCTCCTGAACATGCTATCCCATTTACACATAACAAATCTCTGGGTCAGGCTCTATAATCCCTATCATACAGATAAGACAAGTAAGGCTTGGAGCAATTAAAGAGAAGCACCAGCACTCATTTAGGTCTGACTGTCAAGCTCCTTCCTTTATCAGTGGTTCTCACCCTTTTGAATACTGCATCCCTTTAACACAGCTCCTCATGCTATGTGAGAAACTGTAATTTTGCTACTGTAATGAGTCATAATGTAAATATATGTTCTCTGATGATCTTAGGAGACCCCTGTGAAAGTGTCATTCACTCCAAGAGGTCATGACCCATAGGTTAAGAATCACTGACCTTCACCTTTGTCGTCTGCATTTTCAAATATCTTAGTGGGTACTATAAACAGTAGTTTATATAATATCTACTATGTCCTTAGTAGGTATTATAAACAGTTCACATCTAGAATTTTTCATTCAGTTCCTACTGTTGCCTACTTTTCAAAGCCTTGGAAAACACCCTGCCTCAGCTTAGTATATGCTCAATATCTGAGTAAGACCTACTTTTTGGTAAAGCAACTCAAAACAGAGAGGCAGTGTGTGAAAGCAGGAATTCTGGAGCAAGACTGTCTTACTCCAAGTCCCAGCTCCACAAAATAATCTAAACATGGGCAAATTACCTATTATCCTTTTCCTACAGTCTGGATATAGTAATAACTGCTAGCTCACTGACTAGTGTTGTGATTAGCTGAATTATGTTACTTAAAGTAGTACTTACATCAGTATACACCTATAACAGAAAATTATGCTCTAAGTAAGCCACATAAAATCAAATAAATAACATAAGAGAAAAAGGAAATTCATAAAATTAAGACAAAAATCACTGTATACTACAATGATTTTGGGTTCTCAGGCTTTTTAAGTAGTCTTAAACACTGTAAAAGGAAGCCTCTACTATTTATTAGGCTAGACTTCAGGGTACCAAAAATCAACAAAATACTACTTCTGTTCTTGAATAGTTAACTTCCCTCTGGAGGACAGATGTGATTATAGTGTATTTGGTTAGGATGCTGATAGAAGCAGATATATAGAGAGTACACATTATGTTCAGAGCCGAATTACTTCCTGAAAAAAAAATTCCAAAATTTACGAGCTACAATACAACTTTTTAAATTTATGGTACTAAGCACATATAAGAAAATCAGTCTGGCCAGGCTAAGCACTTGGTAAGCAGGGGCTGAGTTCACGGCCTGATCAACAGATCAAGTGCTAGGACAGCCAGGAACACACAGAGAAACCTTATCTTGGGGGGAGGGGGACAAGAAAGAAAAAATAAAATCAGTCTGATGGGTGTAATGATGGTTAAAAAAAGAGGTTGTAAATGGAGGGGGGGCAAGGGAAGAGGAGAAGGAAGAGAAAAATTATGTAAAAGTATTTTAAATTAAAAAAACAAAAAGGAAGAAAAGCAGTTTGCTAGTTATAATAGAGAATCTTAAAAAGAGATTCTCTCCTTACCTTTCCATGTGCTGAAAGACACATACACACACAAAAGCATGTCTTGGGGCTGGAAAGACAGCTTAGCCATTGAGAGCAAAGACCATGCTTGTGAGAACCTGAGATGGTTCCAGCATCCACATCAAGTGGCGCAGAACTGCCTGGTACTCCAGCTTCAGAGGGGTCTGAACTGTACTATGCATATGCATAATTTTTAAAATAATAATAAAACATCAATTTAAGTAACAACAAAAGCAACAATTCAATAGATATCACAATACAAATATGTGATTAGCCACCATGAGGAACATAGTCAACCAATGTTCAAAATAAATCCAAAGGATCCAAGACAAATTGTATATTTCTTTTAAGCCTGCAGGCAGAGGTATGTAGAATATAGATATACTATGAAAACATTTTAAAAATAACAGTAAAGCTTTTTATTTCTGTGTACATGGACCATCTTAATCTACAAAAATATACGCAAAAAAATCTTCAAAACTGTTTCAAGAGTTAAATATTTTTAATGAAAGAATATGCTACTTAAGGAAATCTTACTATGAAACTATTGAAACAAATACTAAATTCATTGAAAAAATAAATCTGATATATATTACATATTTATTTATATCTGGCTTAATAAAAATGAGGTCCATCTAAACCATATGATCAAACAGCGTCAAGAAGTAAAGGGACTAGCCAGTGTGAAACTCCTGATGGGAAGTAATACTAAGCACGTGGCATCATTTACAAGGTATTCTTGTTCTTGGACTCTTTAAAACTAGTTTACAATCAACAGCTAGTTTAAGTGGGGCAGAGAAAAGAGCCTGTACTTGATTCCACCGGAAGGAAAATTTCTGACAAATCCAGAATGTGGGTCATTTCTCTCTTCCTCTCTCTCTGAAATGTCACTTTACAAAGAGGGGTTGGGTAGTCTAAATTAGAAGAAATCAAAAGAGTTAAACAAATGCAAAGAATAATCTCTGATGAGTTGCTGGTTGGGCAAGAAAGGCTGTGCACAACGGTCTAGAAGACCTTTTCAGGACAATTAGAGATATGTATATTAGATATAAATATGTATATTAGATTGCACTGAGGAGACACCGGAGAGATGGCTCATCAGTCAAGGGCACCGGCTCTAACAGAGGACCCAGGTTTGGTTCCCAGCATCCACATAATGGCTCACAACTACCTATAACTTTAGTTCTAGGAGATTTGATACCCTCTTTTGACCTCCACTGGCACCAGACATGTGCGCATACACATAAGTTTGTTTGTTTGTTTTTAAGATTACACTAAGGAATTACCATGTTGAAGAAAATGAATAATAGTATTTTACCCATGTGAAAAAGTGCCCTTGTTTTTAGACAAAGCAAGCTGACATATCAAGAGTAAAGTGTCACACATCAAGAGATTAGCTTCAAACGGTTCACCCAAAAAGAATAGACATTTACAAACAAAGCAAATACAGCAAACTATCAACAAATGTTGAATGGAGAAGATCAATACATGGCTGTTTAGCACTGACAGATTTTCTTTATGCTTAAATTGTTTGTTTTCATGATAGAAAGCTGGAGAGAGGGGAACTAGAGAGCTTCAGTTTTCCAGACCGGGAAAGACATAACCTAAAAGCTCAAGTGCAGAAAGCACAGTGCACTACCACAGTGCAGTACCTACTAATATGGGTTTGTCCCTTTGGCAGCAACTAAGGAGCAACACTCCACCTAAAACACCACTTAAATGATTCAATCTTAATATCTAATTATTTAAGATAAGCCCCTTAACAGCTAGTTCCCTCAAAACAGACAAACCAGGGGCATGACTAGACAACCACTCTGCAGTAATACCAAATTCAACCTACTTCAACAAATGTTTGTATTCTAACCAAACAGCAAAACAGTCTGCAAGCAATTCACCTGTTAACGCTATAAGTGTAACCTCTTCCCTATAGGTTATTACAAAGACAGTCAACTTGGGGCTGGAGAGATGGCACAGTGGTTAAGAGCACTGGCTGCTCTTATAGAAGACCCAGATTCAATTTCCACTACCCAGATGGCAGCTCAAAACTGTCTGTAACTCCAGATCCAAGAGATCTGACACCCTCACACAGACATCCTCACGAAGACATAACACAGGCATAATGCCGATGCACATAAAATAAAGCAAGTAAGTTTAAAAAAAAAAAAAACTTTGCAAAGACAGTCAATTATGAGTTTCCTTCAAGGTGTAATACATCAGTGAAATTTGAATACTATAATTGAGTATTTGTGGTTACATAAAGCTTCAATTACTCAAGAAAAATTTATCAGTATTTTCTTCTGTAAAGAGCTCCTGAACGGCTTACTTGCTAATCACACACTACAGTGTGGTACTAAAAGGAGAATTTTCTGTCATCTAGGAGAATTTTCTGTCATCTTATTAACTGGTTAGTAGCATTTTGCATAGATATATAAATCATGACAACAAATGATCACTTCCTGTAACATTCTACACAATGACTTTTGACATTAAACTCTGAGGTACTGCATAAGATAATACAAAATCACTAAATATTGCCACATAATCCAGCAACAAAGTTTTCAATAAGGAATTCTCGAGCAAAGAAAATAACCTGTGAGTTCCCCGTATATCACAACAAAATGCAAAAGTAAAAGATAACTCAAGAAATATGAAGTCTTATCAGGTATTTCTTCTTTTCAGTAAGCTGGCAAATTTGTGTTTTGTACAGTTCAGAGCCACTTTTTCACAAGTAATGTCTTTGAAAATTAAAATGACTGGGGACAAGGCTGCAATCAAATACATCCAACGAGGTAAATCAAAAAGTGTAAACGCTATCTATCCAGGTGTTTAGCATTTCCAGCCGGGGCAAACTATTCAGCCAACCTCATTCTCTAACGCACTTATTTTTGCAAGACGGAGAAACGCAGTCCTCAGAAACATATCTGTATATGTGAACTAAGGGCTTCCTCGATGACCACTTCCATGACCTTGGGAAGTTACACCTTTATCTCGCTGAGCCTCAATTTTTCATTTTCATAGCTGGCTGACTGCATACTCGTCTTTTGGAGCTAGGAAGATGAGACGAGTTGACATAAAAGCACACATAAAAGTGTGTGTGCACCTCGAGAGCTGGGCCACCTCTCCAAGATAAGAGGAAGCCAGCCACCTTCATCAATAACCTACCGCACCGACAACCCAAAGACTTTGGGGACTAAAGGCACCTCGGTGCCAGCTTCCTCTGCGATCAGCTGGTTGCAACCTTCTGGTTAGAATAAAATCCCCGCGGAGTACGAGTCTGACAGTTTCCCAGCCCACATCGCACTGACCTGGAGGCTCTGAGGTCAGCCCTAGCTTAGCAGGGCTATCCGCCACCCCCGACCCCCCTGCAGTGGAATTCCCGTCCCTGGGCCCAGTCGCACGCTGAGCCAGAAGCACTTACCGGCCGCTGGGCGGGGATCACGGAGCCGAGGGCCGAGAGGAGGCCACCGAGCTGGCCCCTCCGCCCCCGCACGGCCTGTCACCGCGCCCCCCAGGAGCGGCGCCTCACTGGGCCCCGGAGGCCCGAAGGGCCGCAGCAGAAACCGGGCGCGGGCCGGGGAGCAGGCCCAACCTGCTTCACATGGGGCAGCGGGCGCGCGGCCCGGGGCCTCTTTACCGCTTCAGGATAGCTGCAGTCCCGGGGCCCGCGGGGTAAGCTGGGCCGATGAGGAGGAAGCCACGGGCTCGCGTCGTCGGGGGCCGGAGAAGCAGCGAAGCGGAAGCGCCGGACTCTGGCACCGGATCGTCCGCCGTGGGTCGTCTTTGTCGCCGGCTGCGCCACCCGCGAACGCCGCGCCACCCTCGCCAGGCGATGCAGCTGAGGACAGCCGGGCCGCCACTACACAGAGACCCGTGATGTCTGGCGTAGCACGGCGGAGCACGTCACGGCGGCTCGCTCGTGTGCGCGCAACCCCTCGGCCCGCCGGGAGCGGAACCCGCCGCATCCGCGCGCCCGGCTGAGGCCAGGGAGCAGGCGCCTGCGCAGTGTCTGTTCGCCACAGCACAGCCGGCTCCGCCCGCCGGGGCCGGCCCGGCCCACCGACGGCGCGACGTTCCCAGGCTCCAGACGGGGTGCGCGCGCAGCGGAGCCTCTGTGTTCTGCGCCTGTGCAAAGCGTGTGCTGCCAGAGACGCGCAGACAGGGTTTCTCCAATGGGTGGCACGTCGCAGAGAGGCAGTGACTGTCTCCCGATCCTGGCAATCATCTGCCTCCACAGATTTCACAAGCATTTTTAAAGGACTTTAAAGATCATTGGCCTGACCTTAGACCACCGCCTAAAAACACCGTCGCAAACCAAATTTTAAGCGTTTTCTGGTTAGCCTAGTACGTTATCACTTTTCCGATTTACCCCGAGATGACTTGACATCACACCCCCAGACCAAAAGATAGTGAAATCCCTTTCACCAAAGCCTTCCCTTTCCCCCACTTAACCCAAGAGATAAAATACAGAATAACTAGCGGGCTAGCTAGCCCTGGAGGCCCTCTGTGGTGTGACTTGTACCCTGAGGTTTTTACACCACTCAGAACGGCAAAACACCCTCTCCGCCCCATCTTCTCCTCGCCTCTAGTACCCCTAACAGTTTCCTGTACCATTCCTCTTTGGTGATCAGTACAGTCTGATCTTTCCCACTTGAGGCAGATCACGTTTCCACATCGGTATTTGACATGAGAGATATGGTAGCTGATACACTACCCAAATTGTCGAGGGAGCTGACCTGACCACAGGCTCCTGGGAGCAACTGTTGAGTATTATCAACATGTCTGTGTCTCCTTCCAGAGATATCAACCGCAGAAAAACAAGGATGTTTGCTCCAAATATGTAGAGCTAAGTAGAAAATCAGTCTATTTCCATTACAAGATTTTGTTTTTCAACTTATGTATGGTCGGAAGCATCACCTCAGCTCCCTAACACCCCTTTATACAAAAAAGTCTGAATTGTTTCCTTGGGGGGCTTCACCCCAGCTCCTGGCATAAGCTCCCTCCCCTGGGAGTTGCCTCAGTCAAAACTCCACCTCTGAGAAAGCCCGCCAAACGGTAACCCCTCCCCAGGGAAGGTCGAGACCACCCCCACAGTCTATTTAGACTGTGCCCAAAGAATGAACACATGGTCTCTGGATTTCGCTTGGTCTCCCCTTATTTCTCTCTTCCGGTCTCCATGTTTTCCCCGGGGCCTCCCGGGAGCACTCCATTAAACATGGGCATCTTCAGTTCGGTCTGATTGGGATTATTTACGTCGGCTGAGGGGCGGGGGGGGGGGGACGACAAAGAGGGGTCTCGTCTAAGAGAAAATACTTAACAGTGTTTGCATAAAACCAAGTCTTTTTGTGGACCAGAGAGATGGCTCGCCCGTTAAAGGTGATGCCAGCCTGACAACCTGTATTTGATCCCCAAATCCATGATGGGTTGTAGATGTGCGTGTGTGTGTGTCTCTGTGTGTGTGACTTTTCCTCTTAGGTATTAAATCTTGAATTCTTTCGGGTTTTTAGTATATATAATGACAAATTAAGTTCAGGTGTGGTGGTACATGCTTGTAGTCCCAACATTATAGAGGCTGAAATGGCAGGATCCTTCGGGATTGAGGCCAACCTATGACATATAACAAGTTCCAGGCTGGCCTTGGTTGAATAGTAAGATCCTGTCTCAAAAGAACACAATTTGTTGGGGCTGGAGAGATAGCTCAACAGCTAATAGCTCTGGCTGCTCTTGCAGAGGACCCAGTGTTAATTCCCAGTACCCACATGGTGGCTCATAGCTGTCTGTAACTCCAGTCCTAGATAACGCCTTCGGATCTCTGAGTGTCAGGCATGCGTGTGGTGCACAGACATGCAAACTGGCAAACACCCATCCTCATAAAAATAAGTTTAAGACAAAGAAAAGATGAGATAATTGTAACACAGGATTACTTGCACTGTGGCAGAGGTAGCAGTGGAAAAGAAGGTGTCACAGGTGTGCCTGAGGAAGCAGGGGAAGGTTTCAGCCAAAAGGCATGATACCTGAATCTTCTGCTGCTGTATGACAAGTTACCATAGACTGCCAGAGGTGGTATTTTATACCTGTATCCAACTACTCAAGGAGAATTCAAAGCCAGCCAGGGTGACATAGAGAGATCACATTTTAAGAGAGAGAGAATAAAAAAGAAAAATGTAGATGGAAGTTTCTGTCCCACTCAGTCCTGAAGCCATGCAGTCCCAAAGAAACACACAGAGGCTTATATTAATTATAAACTGTTTGGCCTATTAGCTCAGGCTTATTATTAACTTGTTCTTACAACTTAAATTAATCCATATTTCTTGTCTATGTTTAGTAGCATGGCTTGGCACCTTTTCTCAGTGAGGCATTCTCATCTTGCTTCCTCTGCGCCTGACTGGTGACTGTGTCTCTGCCTTTCCTCTTCCCAGAATTCTCCTAGTCTGGTTGCCCCACCTATAATTCCTGCCTGGCTACTGGTCAATCAACATTTTATTAGACCAATATGAGTGACAATTTTTTACAGTATACAAGAGCATTCTCCCACAACAGAAAAAAAACAGACTTGATGACTTCATTTAATACCTGTTATTTAGCTCACAGTGTTGAGGTGAGAATTTTCCACCAAGAATGTCCCAATTGCTCCTCAAGATCTCTATCACAGGCTAAAATTAAGAGATCAACTGGACTGAATTCTCATTTGAAAGTTCACATCCCTTATCAATGCTATGGGCAGGATTCAGTTCCTTGTGGTTCCAGATAGAGACCCTCATTTCCTGGGATTTTTCTTGGCTCCATGAAGTCACTTGCACTCCTACCCCCTCTTCCCTGGCTACCAACAGAGAATGTTGTGTGTTCAATCTCTTCCTGACTTCCTCTTTTGCTACAAAGCAAAGGAAACTGTGTGTCTTGCCTTCCTTTCTGTTACTGTGATAAACTATCATGACCAAGGCAACTTAAGAAAGGAAAAGTTTATTTGGGCTTACCACTCCAGGGGGATGAGTTCATCCCCAACAGAGACAGCAAGCATGGCAGCATGGGAGGCCTGGAGGCTGGGGCGGCAACTGAGAGCTCACACCTTAAACTGCAAGCAGGAAGCAGACACAACAGATTCAAATGCCTGAGAGTCTTTCAACTCTCAAACCCTCTCCCAGTGACACAGGTCTCCCAGCAAGGCCACATCTCCCAGGCCTCCCCAAACTCCACCCAACTGGGAACCAGAAGTTCAAAGGCCAGAGCCTATGGAGGACATTCTCATTCAAACCACTCCACTGTGCTTTTTAAAGGGTTAATATATCTGAGGTATGGTTGATGGCAGTCCCTGGCTGCCAGTGTTGTTATATAATAATAAAATTGTAAACAAAGTTTTTATAATTAGGCTATGCTTATCTAAATAATATTCTATTAAAGACAACTTAGTCACAGAACTTCCTCAGATAACTATGCATTATGTTCACATTACTAAGCGTTATATGGGGTAAGTACGCCAGTAGACAGGATCTTCAGATTCTGTCCTGGGAATGGCAGAGGCTGAATTTGGGGAGACTGACTAGGACTCCCACATGCTACGATGGTTAAATGACCTAGAGCAAATCTATCACGATTTTTTCCAGAGCAGGTGACACCTGCTCTATTGTCACAAAATATTAGTAGAATGAAGCTTATTTTCAAATAAACAAAAAACTACAGTGCTTCCTAGAGGGAGACTTGCCCACAATTTTTTAACCTAAAAATCAAATAATTTAAACAATCAAGTGAATTAAACTTAAATTAATATTTACAATGTTTCTCTCTCCCTCTCTAGAAGCCGACTGAGGGGGACTGCTCACTATGATTCTAGCCAGTCCACCAACTACCAAAGTGCCTGAAAAGCAGACCCTGATTCTCTGTTAAGTTCAGCCTCTCAGGAAAGCAAGAAAAATGAGCAAGAGCCCAGTAGAAAGATGTTCGCCCATCAGGAAGCTCTAATGTACCTTGACATAGACACACCCCCTTCTCTGTCTCCTCTGGATCCTCACATAGGCTAATAACTCTTGCCTTTACTTCCTTCTTACACCTATTTCCAGACACCAGACCAGGACTTCCTTTTCTCTCTACATCTGACAGTGTAGATACACCCTCTGAAGAGATACCCCAACTGCCACACTAAACACCCCAAATTCACCTGGAAGAAGCCACATCAGCTTTTCTCTAGTTCTACAGTGGCTCTTGCAGGGCATAAGAAGAAGAGGTAGAAATTGGCTAGACAATTTGACAGTTCAAGAAAAGTATCCAGTTTCCTAGTTAGCCAAAAGCCAAAATTTCCCTTAGATCTCCTGGCAGTCTCATCCTTGCTAGAGACCAGATATGCCAAAAGTGCTTTGGAGGCCCAGGTCTCTGATGTGGTTAAATGACTCTAAAACCATCTTAGACCATCACTTACCATAACAATTTATGGCGGGGCTGGTGAGGTGGCTTAGAGGTTAAGAGATCTGGTCCCTTCTCTAGGGTTCGCTCCCAGTATTCACATGGCAGCTCACAACCGTGTGTAAGCCAAGGTCTGGGAAATCTGATGTCCTCTTCTGGCCTTCACTTCCACCAAGTATGCAAGTGCTGCACAGACAAAACACCCACAAACATAAAGAGGCTTCAAATGATCAGCATCTACTGTCTGCATTTGGAAAAAAAAAAACTGTAAAGAAGAGGGAATTTTTAGAAAAAGTCTTTTTCTATCAAAGTTATGGGGTTTTTTTTCTATCAAAGGTACTTAGCCTGACAATGATTCATAGTTCTTGGAACTCCTCTTCCTCTTTGTGCCAATTAACTAATTGTGTAAGATTATGAAGTCAAGCTCCGACCAATGGGGTTGAGTCACATGTCAGAGATTGAAGACTGAAGCCATTTTAACCAAGTGTGCTTGTCAGCTGTGCTTGGAATCTGCGGTCGTTTAGATGAGAATGGCCCCAATAAGCTCATATGTTTATTAAATACTGGATCCCCAGTTGGAAGGATTGTTTGTTTGAGAAAGATCAGAAGGTGTGGCCTTGTTGAAGTAGGTGTGTCATTGATGGTATGCTATTGCCAATGTGTTCTGCCTCCTGCTTATTATTTGAGATACGACCCCCTTATTATGTGAGCTGTGAACCCTCAACCTCTCCTACTGCTGTGTCTTCACTCTGCCTTCATAGACTCCAGCCCTTTGAAAATATAAGTCCAAATAAACACTTCATTTATAAGTCATAGTGCTTTATCACAACAACAGAAAAGAAACTAACTTGGAAGCTGGTACCAGAAGTTGAATGTTGCTGTGACAAGCCTGACCGTACAGATGTTTGGAAGAAACGTGATTAGAAACGTGATTGAATTCTGTAAGCAGGGTTTACTGGGCCATCCTTCCAGGAGATTGGCCGACAGTAGGACTGAGCACTGTGGACTGTGGATGCCCAGCTCAAAAGGTTTCAGTGGGGAACAATAACAACAGCTGGGCGGGAGACCATTCTTGTGACACTTTGGCAAAGACTGTGGCTGGTTTCTGCCATTTGTCCTAAGATTTTTTTGTGAGACTAAATTGGAAAATAATGGACTAATTTCTTCGGCAGGGGAGATTTTAAGATATCCTAACATCAAACCTATTTCACAGTCATTAATAATCTTATGCATTGTTACCCAAGGAAAAATAGAGCAGGTGTAGTTTGAAGAGAAAAAGAGCATCGGAAATTTTTTTTTAATAACCACATTGAGAATTTATTTAATACAACCACTAATCTAATGTTAACAACAAAATCTAAGCAATTACATCACAAAACAAGGGTTATATCCAGCAAACATGAATAATAATCTATACAACTTAACATTACCCCAGAAGAGGAATTGGATATAAAAGTTCTTATAATTTTGGTGCTGGATCCAAGGCTTGTGCTGAAAGAGCTAAGGAGATTAAGAGACCAGATCTGAAATGGAATTGGGGGTGTTGCCCTCAGGGAAGACTCTACCCAGATAAGCTTCCAACTTGTGAAAGGAAAAGACCTATGGGGCTTTCAGTTCTTATGTCATTCAAGGGAGCTAGGCAGACAGGCAGACAGGCCAATGTTGTTCTCATGGTTCTGGCTTTAGAGTCATAAAGGGTACAGGAGTAGAGAGGTTATGAAATCTTCCTCTGAGGTTAAGGTGTGAATCCCTGCAGCATGTGGCAGGCTGGCCTCTGCATGGCCACCACACCCAGAGAGGCATTTGTAAAGCTGTGAAAGTGGAACCTCGATTGCATTGGAGACCCCAAGATGTTCGAGGTGCCAAAGGTATGGGATACCTGCCAATGGAAGCTGCAGCCTGGTGTAGGAGGTCCTGATCTCAATTTTTTTGAGTGCTCAATACTCACATATCCACTGACTTTTTTTTTTGTGGGTTCCTCACATCTAGTCACTTCTTCCTTGTTTTTTGAGGTTTGTGGATTAGCCTCACGTTCTCCTCTGTGCTTCTGGTCCCTTCTCTAACATTTTTGGGGGTTTAGTGGTCAGCCCCTCATTGGG
Organism: Chionomys nivalis; assembly: GCF_950005125.1. Taxonomy (NCBI): domain Eukaryota; kingdom Metazoa; phylum Chordata; class Mammalia; order Rodentia; family Cricetidae; genus Chionomys; species Chionomys nivalis. The sequence continues at coordinate 49,797,449 of NC_080099.1, forward strand.
TGCCAATTGTTGAAAGGATCGCGGGGCCCTTTCTTTGTCCCAGCTGCCCCACTAGCTTACACCTGAAATAATCACACAGAAATTGTATTAATTAAATCACTGCCTGGCTTATTATCTCTAGCCTCTTATTGGCTAACTCTTACATCTTGATTTAACCCATTTGTATTAATTTGTATAACACCACGAGGTGTCGGCTTACTGGGAAAGATTCAGCATGTCTGATTCTGGCAGCTCCATAGCGGTTCTCTGTCTGCCCTTCTTCCCAGCATTTCAGTTCTGTCTTCCCGCCTACCTAAGTTCTGCCCTATCACCAGGCCCAAAGCAGTTTCTTTATTTAACCAATGAAAGTAACACATAAACAGAAGGACCTCCTACACCAGCAGCCAAAGAGTAGAACAAACCTGAGGGAGCGAGAGATGAATGTGACAGGCGGGAAAGCTGGAGAAAGCTAAGTCCTAATTTTTTTTGTTTTTTGTTTATTTTTTTTGTTTTTCGAGACAGGGTTTCTCTGTAGCTTTGGTGCCTGTCCCGGAACTAGCTCTTGTAGACCAACCAGGCTGGCCTCGAACTCCCAGAGATCCACCTGCCTCTGCCTCCCGAGTGCTGGGATTAAAGACATGTGCCACCACCGCCTGGCTTAAAGCTAAGTCCTTTGACATGAGCCTGGAAGCTACAGGTTTTGGAATTTGCTCTGCTGGATTTTGGTTCTTCTTTGAGCCAGTATTTCTCAATATGCCCTCATTCTTCCTTTTGGAATGGTAATGTATATACTATGCTATTGTATGTTAGAAGTGTGTAATTTGCTTTTTGATTTTGCAGGTTGCTATGTTACAATTCATAGATTGTCTTAAGTTTCAAAAGAAGCCTTAGACTTTTAAACTGTGTTGGGACTGTGGAAGACTATGGCAACTTTTGGAGTTGGACTACATGCATTTTGCATTATGATATGGTCAGGAGCTTAAGGGAACTAGGGAGAGAGGTGTGGTGGTTTGAATGAGAATGACCTCCTTAGGCGCATATGTTTGAATACTTGGTTCCCAATTGGTGGAACTATTTGGGAAGGATCAGGAGTCCTGGCCTTGATGGAAGAGGTGTTTCATTTGGGGCAGGCTTTCAGGCTTCAAAAGGCTCATGCCATTCCATTGTTCTTTCTCCTGCTTGCTGTTTGAGATGTGAGCCTCCAGATGTTTCTGCCATCATGCCTTTGTTCTGCTGTCATGGAGTTTAGCCCTCTGAAACCATAAGCTCAAATAAAATTTGTATTTATAAGTTGCCTTGGTCATGGTGTTTTATCACAGCAATATAAAAGTAGCTTATACGTGTTCTAATACATTTTTTTTACAAACGCACACACATACACAATTGCATTACCAAACAATTTTTGTTTTGTCTATATTTTCCTTTGTACAACAAGATTGTTCTTTGTTTCTAACACAGAGTGGAATAGTTGCTAGAGTTACGAAAATGCCTGGAAATGTTGAGGAATGAAGACATGAGCAAGGTGTGACTGGGAACGGCTGGAGCTCCTTAGCTGCTATTTCAATGATTATGTCCAGAATTCTGAAAGAAACACAGAAAGTAGTAAGCAATCTAATGATGTAACAGATGGAAATAAGGAATAACTGGTCAGAAACAGACATTAAAATCTTCCTTGCTGGGGTTGGAGAGATGGCTGGGTGGTTAAGAACACTGATTGCTCTTCCAGAGAACCTGGGTTCAATTCCAAGCACCCACTACAGACTACTGTCTGTAATTCCAGTTCCAGGGGACCTGACACCCGTGGTAAAACACCAATGCACCGAAAGTAAAATTAAAAACTTCCTTGTTAAATAGAAACAAGAATGAGGTGTCTCACATGCCCTGTGTCTTTATGGCAACTAGAATAGGATCACTAGTGAAATAAAACTGTAAGCAAAATACGGGAGACTACATAGTTACTTAGGTTGGGGTAGTATAGGTGTGCGTTGGCACATGTGCGACAGTGCACATGAAGATCACAGGGACAATCTCAACCTTCATTTCTCAGACACCATTCATGTGTTTTTTGTGTTTTCTTTTTATGAGCGGGGTTCTCTCACTGGAGCAGACCAGAGTGGCTGGCCAGTGAGCCCCAGGAATCTCCCCAACTCCTACTTTCTAGTGACAGTTACAAAACCCATCCCCCCCCTTTCTCTCATCTTTTTTAAATTGCATATTTATGCATTTAATTTGCATATTTATGCGGGTTCTGGGAACAGGCCATCAGGCTGGCGGTAAGTTTTACTCAAGGACTTATCTCCCCAACCATTTGCAGCTGTTTTTTTTAACCACTTCAGTTGAGATACAAGAACAAAGGGATGACCTAAAGATGTCATTCACAAATAAAGGGGAAAAAAATAAAAATTTCAAAACTTTGCAGACTGGCATGCGAGGAGTGAGAGAGCCGGTCCGGGGGAGAATGCTGAGAACAGAGCGTGGCCATGCTATCCTTTATTTAAGAGCTCAGTATCAATTCCAAAGTCGGCTTTTCCTCTTCATCCGGAGAAGAGACCCTCAAAACATGTCAGACATTCAGGCTTCTCTTCCCATACCAAGTTCAGAATGATGGGCCTTTAAGGGTGAGTGCTCACTGCCTCCAGGCTACCTGGAAGCTTAGCTCATCAAATTCCAAAGGAGAAGTGAACTGCACCAATCACGGCTCAGCAGCAAGGAGCAAGCCAACCTTGCTGGTATCTACAACCACATGATGCTAATTCTGCAAGGTGTGCCAAATACAAGAGCTCAGAGGGCTCCCTCTAGATTTCAAAGGATGTACTGACTAGCTTGGGAACACAGGGATGGAGCCACCACATAAAACTATTAATAGAAGGTTCTCACAGGAGCTGTGGGAATAGTGTTGGAAACAAATATTCTAGGTATCGCACAAAGAAACTCATGAACAAAAGGAAAATAACTGGGCGAGGCAATTCCTTTTTGAAAAAAAAAGGATATGCTAGGACCTAAACCAAGCTAGCAAGGACGCCAGGTAGGAAGTTCGCTTAGTGTTTACTCTAACTCAGTGTGACTCCTGCTTTCCGCATTGACTGTAGTTCAACTTCAGTCTTTTGCCATTGACTAGTTGTTTTGTTTTGCTTTTTAATTGGGGCAAAGGAAATGAAAGGAAGGGGTTGGTCACTCTAGGCCATCAGGTTCCCAGAATACACCTGGGCCTTACACAAAAGTTTTACTAGATGAGGGAGATTAAAATATTTTCATTAAAGTTTTACGAGGCACGGGAGACTAAAATATTTGAATTCCTTTACAGGACAGTTTTGCAGGGTGAGGGAGATTTATGGAATCTCAGCACCTAGAAGGTTAGCTCTCTTTGACAGAAAAAAACTCAAAGTATGATTACTGCTTTGGTGCTGGTACATCAGAATGGCAGTGCCTCTAATGGGTGCAGTGCCCACCTGGGAAAGCTGCACACTCCAGTGTGGTACCAACCCCAGAGAACAGCCACAAGGTGCAAGCTCAGCAAAGTCCTAGAAGTGGGGTGGTCTGACCTTAGAGGTCCAGCCTTAGCCCTCTAAGGAAGGAAGAACTACATTCCAGCTTCAAGGCTTACACTCTTCCTACAGGGTTTCATACTTGCTTTGGGTTACTTACACCTGGCTTCTGCCTTTTGGACTAGAAATGGCCCCCGTCACTGTCCCCACTGTTGATACTAGGAACGGATCATTTGATTTGGATTAGGATTGGACTCGGGCTGTGGAGTAGGTGTTGGAATGATCTTGAGACTTTGGAATTATAGAGATGGTGTAATCAAATTTTGCACTGTATAAGGACATGAGTTTAGAGGACCCAGGAGTGGGTGTTATAGTTGAGATATTGTCCTTAACAAAGTTATGTTTATTCTCTCTCTCTCTCTCTCTCTCTCTCTCTCTCTCTCTCTCTCTCTCTCTCTCTCTCTCTCTCTCTCTCTCTCTTTGGTATTTTGAGACAGGGTTTCTCTGTGTAGCCCCGGTTGTCCCAGAACTTGCTCTGTAGATCAGGCTGGTCCTTGAACTCAGAGATCCTCCTGCTTCTGCCTCCAAGTGCTGGGATTAAAGATGTGTACTACCACTGCCCGGCTTTTTAAATTTTTATTATTTTGGCTCTCTTTAACAAATGTAATTGTTCATGTTTGATGCTTTAATGAGAACGGTCCCCCTGGCTCCTGTTTGAATGATGGTCCCTAGTTAGTGGAACTGTTTGGAAAGGGTTAGGAGGTGTGTTACCAGGACTGGGTTTTGAGGTTTCAAAGCCCACACCATTCTGAGCCACTCTTTTTACCACATGCTAGCGGATCATATGTAAGCTCTCAGTTACTGTTTGCCCCAGTGCTGTACCTCCCTACCTGCTCCCATGCTTCACATCATGATAGCCATGGACACATCCTCTGAAACTGTAAGCAAGCCTCCAACCAAATACTTCCTTTTACAGGTTTCTTTGGTCATGGTGTCTCTTACAGCAATAGAAAAGTAGCTAAGACACCAGGTAACCACTCTGGGACGTGTGGGGCTGTATAAGAGGTGCAGGTCATTAGGACTCTCTTTCAAGTACTTTGGGTTTTGTTGTTGTTAGTGTGCGTATGAGTGTGTGTGCAAGCAATCAATGTGTGCTGTATGTGTGGTGTGTTGATATGTGTTGTATGAGTGATGTGTGTATATGCATGTCATGCGTGTAATGTATGTATATGTGTGTTGTACATGTGATGTGAATATATGTGTAAGTGTGATGTGTGTATATGTGTGTATGTACGTGCAATTGGGTTGCAAGAACATGTATGTGGAGGCCAGAGGTCAAGTACTTCTACTACTCTTCATCTTTAAAAGAACTAATTTTATTAGGTTTTTAATTAATGTATGTGTCACGGGTGCACACATTCACACACTTGAATGCACTCATGCATGCCTACAATCCCAGTACTTGGGAGTGGGGAGTAGAGGAGACAAGTGCATCCCTGGAGTTCATTGGCCAGCCAGCCTGGACCAGTCAGTCAGTGAGCTCCAGGCTCAGTGAAAGATGCTGTCTCAAAAAACAAGGTAGAGGGAAATTGAGGAACTATCCAAAGGGTAAAAATATCTCAGTCTGGAAAAGCTTGTGAGTCACCAACCAGCTCCCAAATCATGACCCAGAGACTTCTTATTAGTTATGAATACTCAGCCTTAGTTTATGCTCATTTCTGGCTAACTTTTTTTCTTTAACTTGTATTAACCTGTTTCTCTTCAACTATGTTTTGTCTTGGAGTGTTTTACATTTCTTTTCTTCTGTATATTTTGCTTTCATTGTTTCTTGTGTCTGGTTGGCGGGAGGCTGCCTGGCTTCTGGCCCCAGGAGTGTCCCTCTCTTTCTCCCTCATTCTCTTCTCTTTCTTTCCCTCTCCCTCTGTCTCATGCCTAGATTTCTCTTCCTACCTATTCTCTCTGTCTGCCAGTTCCACCTATTCCTCTCATGCCTAGCTATTGGCTATTCAACTTTTTGCTAGACCAATCAGGTGCCTTAGCCAGGGAAGGGAACAAATGCAATACATCTTTACATGATTAAACAAAGGCAGCAGAAACAAATGTAACACATCTTTGCCTAGTTAAAATAATGTTATACAACACTCTAGCATAACTGCCATAACAGATAGTTCCTATCTGAAACTTCAGAAGCAGGACTAAGGCCAGAAACTTACCCACTAACTCGCCCTGATATATCCTTCCCCACTTCAAGCCCCCAGTGCCACAGTGCACAGCCTCCATTTCCTCTAAAAGACTGCAGTTCTTCAGTTCCGATCAAAAGAGCAACCCTGCCGGGCGGTGGTGGCACACACCTTTAATCCCAGCACTCGGGAGGCAGAGGCAGGTGGATCTCTGTGAGTTCGAGGCCAGCCTGGTCTACAAGAGCTAGTTCAGGACAGGAACCAAATGCTATGGAGAAACCCTGTCTCGAAAATCCAAAAAAAAAAAAAAAAAAAAGCAATCCTGTTTCTAGAGATGCCTGTCTTCTATCTTTCACTTCTACTCCACCTCCATCATCCTAATCTGACAATACCCAAGGCCAACCTCTAGCCTGAATACACATGCGCACACACATGCACCCAACGTACATGAGCACATATTCACACTAACACATATATACACCCTTTACTAACAATACAACACACACTCAATGTTTAAAAATCAGTTAAAAAAATCAGTTTAAATTAATGATGATGACCTGTATCGTAGACATTGACTGAGTGCTGTAGGCTTCCTGGCATCCTCTGGGAACCACTGTATCTTAGACACTGACTGTATACTGTAGGCTTCCTGGCATCCTCTGGGAACCACTGTATCTTAGACACTGTGTGCTGTAGGCTTCCTGGCATCCTCTGGGAACCCCTGTATCTTAGACACTGTGTGCTATAAGCTTCCTGGAATCCTCTGGGAACCACTGTATCTTAGACACTGACTGTGTACTGTAGGCTTCCTGGCATCCTCTGGGAACCACTGTATCTTAGACACTGACTGTGTACTGTAGGCTTCCTGGAATCCTCTGGGAACCACTGTATCTTAGACACTAACTGTGTGCTATAGGCTTCCTGGCATCCTCTGGGAACCACTGTATCGTGGACATTGACTGTGTGCTGTAGGCTTCCTGACATCCTCTGGGAACCACTGTATCGTAGACATTGACTGTGTGCTGTAGGCTTCCTGGAATCCTCTGGGAACCCCTGTATCTTAGACACTGTGTGCTGTAGGCTTCCTGGAATCCTCTGGGAACCACTGTATCTTAGACACTGTGTGCTATAGGCTTCCTGGCATCCTCTGGGAACCACTGTATCGTAGACATTGACTGTGTGCTGTAGGCTTCCTGGAATCCTCTGGGAACCCCTGCAGCTTCTTCTCTTAGGGGTCTGATGGTCCACACTTCAGTTCCAGTTTCTATGGCTCAACAGCAAAATGAGGATTGTCTATTTTTTCCTTTTCTTCTGTTTATACATCTTGTTATTCTCTGCCTGTCCTAGTTAGGATTATTATTGTTGTGATGAAACACCATGACCAAAAGTAAGTTGGGGTGAAAGGGTTTATTTAGCTTATGCTTCCAAATCACTGTTGGGTATTGAAAGAAACCAGGACAGGAACTCAAGCAGGGCAGGAACCTGGAGGCAGAAACTGATGCAGAGGCCATGGAGGGGTTCTGCTTACTGATTTGTTCCACATGGCTTACTCATCCTGCTTTTTTCTTCTTCTCCTCCTCCTCCTCCTTCGTTTTGGTTTTTCAAGAGAAGGTTTCTTTCTAGCTTTGGAACCTGTTCTGGACCTCATTCTGCAGAACAAGTTGGCTTTGAACTCACAGAGATCCACCTGTGTCTGCCTCCCAAGTGCTAGGATTAAAGGCGTGCGCCACCACTGCTCAGCTCTTCATCTTTCTTTAACTTTTATTGATTCTTTGTGAATTTGACATCATGCATCCCAATCCCATTTATCTTCCTGTCCCCTCAAATCTACCTTCTTCCCATGCAACCTTTCCTCCAAAACAAAACAAAATTTAAAAAGAAATCCAAAAACCAAAAAAGAAAGAAAGAGGGAGTGGGAGAGAGGGAGGGTGGGAGAGAGAGAAGGAAGGAAGGAAGGAAGGAAGGAAGGAAGGAAGGAAGGAAGGAAGGAAGGAAGAAAGGAAGGAAGAAAGGAAGGAAGAAAGGAAGGAGAAGAATCTTGTTGTCTTGGTAGTTGCAGTTTGTCTGGTTGAGTCACACAGTTTGCCCTTTAGTCCGTTCATCTTGTTAAACGTTCATTGCTCTGAGTCATGATGGTCTGGTTTGAGACCTCTGACTTCTGCTAAACTACTGATACTAGTCTCTCTGGGCTCTTCTGGATACCCTGTTGTTGTCATGGAGACCCTGCAGCTTTGGAGCTGTAGATTTGTCCCCTTCACATGCTCCAGCAGTTCGTGGTTGCCGTGGGTGTTGGGGTGGGCTAACTCATAGCCCTGGTTCTGGGCTGGGCTGGGTGGTAGCTGGGTTGGCCAGCTGGTCAGCTTTCCCTCGTCATCACTACTGCCTCACCCAGTGGGGCCTACAGCAAGGATGGGGCCAGTTCTCCTGCTCCCAGGTCCTCATATCCGGCTCAACCACGACTCACACCACCAGGGCCGGCTCTACTGTTTTGCTTAGGCGAGGTACAGGGCCTTCTCTCTCGATTGCTGTAAGAGGCATACCAGTTTTGGGGTAGGGTCAGCTCTGCCGCTCTCTTGCCCCCCGGGCTGGCTCTCCTGTATCCCCGACAATAGTGTTCTACCCAAATGGGGAGCAGAGACAGTTTTCTCATGCATACACTGCAGCCCTTGAGGGGCGGGCTAGTTCTCCCACTCTCATGACCATGGGGCCAGCTCTGTCACCTGCCACAGGTGGCAGGGGAAGGAGAGAAGGGGAAGGCATCTTTCCCTCACCCATGCCACCACATGGCAGACAGGGGGGACAGGGTCAGCTCTCTTGCTCAGGTGAGCAGAGTCAGCTCGCCTGAGTCCCAGACAATAGGGTCAGCTCCAGTGTTCTGCCCAGGTGAGTCGCATGCCTGTGGCAGGTGGTGGGGTCACCTTTCCCAAGGGTGCATGGGGAGGCTGGGGGGCTGAGGGGCAGGGCCAGCTCTCCTGCTGCAGTATCCAGCAAGGGGCAGGACTAGCTATCCCAGAGTGAGTGAAGGGAGGGGCTGGCTCAGCACAGTCCTGGAATCCTGTGACACCCTGTGCTAACACTGGCCATGGACATCATTACAGACCCCAGTTGCAGCAGGACCATGGACCCAGACATGTCCCTCGGCAGCAGTCCTGGCCTGGTTGACACTGTAGCCCTGGGTGAGAGCATAGGCCACTCAGACCAGCCAGCATGGCCTTGGCAGCAGGTCAGCCCTCAGACACCCTTTGGCCTGCTGTCTTGTAGCACTAAGGGTCACTAACCCAGAGACAGGCTCCACCTACAGTAGGTTGGGCCCTCCCACATCAATCACTAATTAAGAAAATGTCTTACAAGCTTGTCTACAGCTAGATCTTAGGGAGGAGTTTTCTCAACTGAGGCTCCCACCTCTTCCCTGACTCTAGCTTGTATCAGTTGACATAAAAGTAGCCAGCACACTCCCTATTCCTTCTCCTTCTCTGCTTCTTCCACATCCTCCTTAGTTGACCACACTAGGTACTTTCCCCACATATCCTGACAACCTAAGAAGGTAATCACCAGTTATTCTCATAGGCAAAGATGTCAGAAAAAGGCTGGTGGTCATACTAGGCCCCAGAGACACTATTGGATCAGCCAGAAGACCTTGGGACCGTAGAAGCCACCTGGTAGAGGCCCTCATTTCAGGGTACACATTCATTGTCTAATGTCTTGGAGTGTCTCTCCATCCTGTCATCTCCAGCGGCTTCTCCCAGCACTAGCCCCCACCCCACTCCAAGCACTCCCAGCCTCTTTGAACTCTGCTCTCTCCTCATCCCATCATGGGAAGCCACACAGACAGAAAGGAGGGGAGAATGAATCATCTTCTGGCCTAGTTTTAGGTCTATCGGCTGTGATTAAATAGCTTGACAAAAAGCAACTTAGAGGGTGAAAGGGTTTCTGCTCAAAATCCCAGTTTATAGTTCACCACAGCGGTGAAGTCAAGGCAGAAACGTCGAATAACTAGTCATATCCCTTCCACAGTTAAGAGCAGGAAAATAAGCCCGGTGGTGGTGGTGGTGGTGCTCGCCTCTAATCCCAGCACTAGGGAGGCAGAGGCAGGCAAATCTCTGAGTTCGAGGCCAGCCTGTTCTACAGAGTGAGTTCCAGGATGGCCAAGGCTACACAGAGAAACCCTGTCTCAAAACAAAGCAAAGCAAACAAAAAGCAGAGAAATATGAACGTCCATTTGCTTGCTTGCTTTCGTTCACTTTTAGCTCTCCACTCTTCAAAAGTTCAGGAACTCCTGCCTAGGCTACTGTCTGAGGTAGGCTGGATCCCATATCACTGAACTTTAAGACAGTCCTCCATAGGGTTGTCAACCCAGTGTGGATAATTCCCATCGAGACTCTTCTCAGATTCCGGTTTGTGTCCAGCTGACAAACCTAATGCCTTCCTCTGTCAGGTTCTTTAGCCCCTCAACCCAGCACAATGCAGATCCTTCTGGGATTGTGCCCGGAAGTCGAACGACAAGTGTGATACTGGCCCTCTATCCCAGGCCAGCTAGCGGAGGTTACATAGGGGAGAGTGTGTCCCGAGAGGCCCCAGGACCACCAAGTCCCCAGTCCAGCTGTACTGCAGGAGCTGCTCAGGGCCCTTCCAAAGAGTGTCGTTCTCTTGACCTCCCTCGTAAACTTTCAGCTTGCTGTCTACAGGCCAGATGGTCCTACAGAAAAACACAGGCTTCCCTAAGAGGAGGTGTTCACCCTGTGCTTGGGCCTGAGGTGGAGACAGACCATCTGGGTAAGGGAGGAGAAGCCTCTAGTGACAAGCAGCCCTTAGCTCCATCCACAGCCTAGAGGGGCCCAAGGCCGCCCTGCTCCAGCAGCTCTTTCAGAGCAAAGTCCCTCTCCCTCACACACTGGTCACCCTAGCTCTTGGTTCACAAACCAGCCAATCAAATAGCCTTCATAGATGTCCCATGCCAGAAAACAACTCTGAAGCTTTCTGTTTCCACAGAGACCCAGATCTACCACAGAGCTTTGAAGATCACCCCTCCTCTCCATGCCTTCCCTACTCCATCCACTCCCTACCATGAACCTGGCTACCAAGTTCTTTGCTATGGAACTAGCTCAAGCTAAGGCAAAAGCTGAATGATGTTGTCTTAGTTAGGGTTACTATTGCTGTGAAGAGACACCATGACCATGGCAATACCGTGTTTTGTTTGTTTGGTTGGTTTTGGTCAGTGAAACAGCCCTGGCTATCCTGGAACTCAGTCTGTAGACCAGGCTGGCCTCAAAATCACAGAGATCTACCTGTCTCTGCATGCCAAGTGCTAGGATTAAAGGCATGTGCCTTCACTGCCCAGCTGACCATGGCAACTCTTATAAGGAAAACATTTAATTTAATTAAGCAGGCATGCTTACAGTTCAGAGGTTCAGTTTATAATTGTCATGGCAGGGAGCATGGTGGCATGCAGGCAGACATGGTACTGAAGAAGTGGCTGAGAGTCCTACATCTTGCAGGCAATAGGAAGTTGACTGATAGTCACACTAAGGGAAGCTTGAGCAAAGCCTGCCCGCACAGTGACGCACTTCCTCCAACAAGGCCATACTTCCTAATAGTGCCACTCCCTTTGGGGGCCATTTTCTTTCAAACCACCGCAGATGTCTACAAACCTATGAGCTTGGTGCATTACTGATTTCCTGTGACGGACTCCGGCTGTACCTAAACTCATAGCTCATAAGCCCAGGCTCATGGCTGGCCCTTAAGAACCTGTAGCCTGAGGTGGCCTAGAAGGTATGATATCTCAGTACAGGAAGCTGTATATAGAGAGATTGTAGTTAGCAGGGCACTGTGGTATCTGCCCTATTATAGTGCAGTAAGAAGACCCTTACCAGATACCAACCAAACACCGGCAATATGGGTGCCCTGAGGCTTCCTAGATTCCAAACTGTGAGTCAAATAAACGTATACTCTTGAAAAACTTCCCAGCCTCACATACTTTGTTACAGCAATGCAAAATCAGACTCTTAATATGCTCTTCCTAGCAAAAGAATATAACTACCAAATGTTATCCTTACAAAACTAACCAAAAAAAAAAAAAAACCCAGCTCCTATAGACCTCCAGCTCAAGCTCTCATTGGTCCTCAAGACAGGTACTTGCTGTGGTTGCAACTTGTACTCAAGGACAGTCAGGGTATGAGCTACAAACTTAAACTCAGCCTATGTGTAGTAATTATTTACCAAAAAAAAAAAAAAAAAGCTGCTCACACACACACACACAAATTACCTGTTTTATTATATTGGTGGGGTGAAGTCCTAGAGAAGAGGCCAGTGATAGCTTTGAACTTCTGGCAGCTGCTTAGCCTCTCTGTGATTGCACCATTCTTCTAAAGAATAGGGATGACAGGAGCCAACATTTCCCCTCCTAGGTATTTCCACAGAAGAAGTGAAGCTATGTGTTCAAACACTTGTATCTGTGTGTTCCATACTGTTAGTACAGCTCTAAGCAATTTGAATATTCACAAGCGGATTAACAAAGAAAGGGGGGGGAAATCAATGAGAACATGAACAGGGTTGAAACACAATGCGGCTGGTGAGATGACTCAGTGGATACCTGATACAGTGTTTGCCTCCAAAGTCCGAGGACCTGAGTGCCAACCCAGGTACCCACATGAGGGAGGGAGAGAGTCACTTCTGAAAGCCGTCCTCTGACCTGGAGCATGCATGTAGACATACACACACAGCTCAATGTAATCTTAAAAGTTAGCCAACAAATGCACTGTGCTAAATGAAAAAAAGCAGATAAAACATTACATCATATATGGTTTCATTTATATTAAATTCTCCTAAGAACAAGACCTATCTAGAGGCCATTGGTGAGCTGTCTAGGAAGGGTAACGAGGGAAACTCTCTGTGGAAGAAGCAATGTGTCTTGAAGGCTGTGATGTCAAATCTGTGTATGCACCTAAACCGGTCTCAAAGGTTTAAACTAAGCCGTAATAAAGTTGATCCCTCTGAAAAAAAATCACAAAGTCTCTGTAAAGATTAATGAAGTGATGTGTGTGTGATTCGGGGATGAATATACATATATGCAAGTTCAGTGTTGCCCCAGAGAGGCTTTCTAAGCTAATGGTTGTGTCTGTGTGCATATCTGACTGGGGCACTAACTTTCAGGTACTGCCCAGGGATCTAGGTGTTGTGCACCTAAATAAAATGAGTCACCAGAGACAAGTGCAGGTGCCCGTTCAGGCAGTCCCTGCCGTCAGGTGATTCCATGGTAGCATAAGTCCCACCCATGCGTGGGAAGTGGACACCGTTTCCCCGCAGAAGCCTCGGGCACCTCCTGCCCTTCTGATTCAGGGTCGGGCACTCACGTCCAGCCAAGCCGCCCTTGTCCAGTAATCCAGGCAGTAAAGTCCAGGGTGCCTGCCAAGCCTCTCCCTTTCTGCACCACCCCGAGGCAACTTATCTCATCGGGCGCCTGCAGAACCCAGCACCCACAATTAAGAATCCGCCACTCGTTGTTGTAGCGAGGGCTTTGAGCATTGAATCAATGAACCGGGGCAAGCTAGTAGGGGGACGAATGGACAGGAGAAGCAAGAAGGCATCAGGCCTCCCTCCTGAAGCAAGAAGCTGCATTTTATTTATATATATTATGTCTCGTTGCTGAGCAACCAGGCCTCGGCCCAAGTGGCAGGGAGGAGGGGTCTCCTGCTGCAATGAGCCAGGGTGAGTCATCCCCGAGTTGTTAGTTCCTCTGGGACTGGTGCACACAGTCAAGTCAGGCTTGGAGAGCAGACCCACCTGGTTGTGGAATTCCCAGATGGAACGGAGCCAGTTCCCAGCATCTCACCTGCTTGCCGAGAGCCAAAGCAAGCACACATACCAGGCGCCTGCTCTGGCGTTGGCTGAACTCTTGGGCAGGCCATTTAAGACGTCTAACTTTCTGAGAGGACAATGTGAGATGACATTTCAAAGTCTTACAGCGTGCGCTCCGTGTCCTGGTTAATTCACACAGCTGCCGCCCTCTCCCTTGGACAATCAGGAAATTCGAGTTCCAGGGAACGTTCACTTTCTCAGCTATGCAAAACTTATCCAAAGAAGCGGGGCTTCAAGCTCCATCTCCAGAGTCAGGCTCTGTGTGTGTGTATGTACACAGAGTATCTCTGTATGTATTCCTTTACCACGGCAGATATCTTGAGTTCTGCGGCTGAGCTTCTCCAGGGCAGTCTCTCAGAGCAGGAATGGAAACCTATAGAATTCTCCCTGCATTAGGCCAGAACGATCCCAGTCCCAGTGAGTGCAGCTGCCCTCCTGCGTCAGTTTGTCTGCCCACTGTGGGTCACTGGTTAGAGATGCCAGCCCCCCGCTGAATATCTGAGTCACCCAACAGTTGTCTTACAAGAAGGTCACATTGTCCAATTTTGACAGCTTCTGGCTACACGAACTGTGTTTAGGTCAATGGAGGCGCCAAGACTGGCTGTCACTTCTCTTCCGTCCTGGAAACATTTCCCCTGGTTCAAGGGGATGGAACCAGGAGCCACCGAGCCACATGCTCACCCTATAAGCTGAATTTAAACTCCTTGAGGTAGAAAGCCATGACCACCCTTCTTATTCCTTCTTTCTTAATTGTTTTTATTTCTAGCCTTTTTATTTTATGGGCATTGGTGTTTTGCCTGAATGCATGTCTGCACACCATGTTCCTGGTGCCTGTGGAGGCCAGAAGGGTGTACCAGATTTTTCTGGAACTAAAATTACGGACAGTTGTGACTTGACACGTGGGCACTGGCAATCCATCCCTGGTCTTCTGGAAGGGCAACAAAACATTCTTAACCACTGAGCCATCTCTCCAGTCTTGCTCCTTGTCATTCTTACCAACTGGTACCTGCTTTCCAGACCCAAGTCCTTTAGAACACAGGTACCCTCAGGAGCTGGTCCAAATGTAGCTCATCCTTCAAGTTTCGGGGACAAGCTTTCAGAAGCTGTGAGGCTTTACTGGTGTGGCTGAGTTGGGGAATGGAGGCTTCCTGAACAGGATAGCTCAAGGAGACAGGTCTCTGTTTCAGGCTCAGAAAAATGTCGTTACTGAGGCCGACAATCTACCATAACATACCATAAGTACCATAACAATACATGTGTATGCATGTGTACATTACTGCATGTGTACAATCTCACATATTTTGTGTAGGTGGATGTGCAGTTCACAGACACCCTTGGCTGTTATTCCTCAGGTACAGTCCATTTGGGATTTTATTGGTTTGGTTTTGTCTTGTCTTGTTTGAGACAGGGTTTCACTATGTTTCTCTGGTTGGACTGGAACTCACTATGTTGACCAGGCTGGCCTTGAATTTACCTGACTCTGCCTCTCAAGTGCTGGGACTGAAGGTGTGAGTCCCTACATCTAATGTCTTTGAGGTTTTTGTTTTGATTTTTGTTCTTTCAAAATAAGGTTTTTGTATGTAGCCCTGGCTGTCCCAGAACTCACTCTGTAGACCAGGTTGGCCTTGAACTCACAGAGATCTGCCTGCCTCTGCCTCCAGAGGGTTTGTTTGTTTTAATGTGGGTTCTGAGAATCAAACTTAGGCTCTCATGCTCATAAGGTAAGCACTTTACCAACTGAGCTGTCTCCTCCGCCTCTTCAGAGTAATACTATAAAAACGGGATCATTTGGGCATAGGATCCTGAGCCAAAGTCTAAGATGTCTTTGAGATTGACATAGGATATCATATGGCAAGAAATAAGGAGCATGCTCTGTGTGTGTAGTGTTGCCTTACGAAGCCATCAGGATCCAATCATGAATGTCTCTCTTGATGACAACCACCACCCTTCAACATTTCACATGGTGATTAAACTCTCCCCTGCAGCCCCTTGAGGGATCCTCCAATCATAACCAAGCCATCCAGCCATCCGTCAGCTTTCCTGAGAGCCTAATGCACCAGCACTAGGCACATCTCCACCACTAGGTTGCTGGTGCTTGACTGACTCCACTAGACTGACTCTCCATTGAAGGCATCTTCATTTTCCTTACCTTCCTCTGCCATACTAGGGTGTTTACTGAAAAAAGAGTCAAGGGACCAACAAATTAGTTCTGTTTTAAAGAGTATGGGCCTTCAACACGAGAAATCTGGGGCTACTGACTAAGGAAAGGCAGAAACACCCTGACTCTGGTTTAAAATTTCTTGCTCACTAAGGGAATCTGGTAAATGTAGCAAGGAAAAGTTAAAAAAAAAATATATTGAAATGAATGAGACAGGAATGTTGCATTCAGTTTGGGCATATTCTACAAAATACCTGGGATGAAACAAAATTTTGGACTGCTCATGTGTCAGAAAACGTAAGATATAGCGTTCTGTTCTTGTAAGGGTGAAGAAACATGTCACCAAAGTTCCTGCTGGAAAACATAGAACAGTAGGTAAATTATTAACTCAGAACATAGAACACTTCATATAATGATTTCTCATTTTCAATCTGATATTTCTCGTACATATTACTCATTTGAATTTGCTACAATAGCAACAAAGGGCTTGGCAAGTTACCAACACGGTGATAGATGTTTAACTGAATTCCTTTGCTCGTTCTCTTCAGTAAATAATTGCTTACCAGTTTGTTTTTTTTTCAACATTGATCTCCAGAATTGAATACGAATTTGTACAGCATGGTGTGATGCTGCTCCACTTGGCCTTAAACGACAATTTACTTAAATTACTTTAGACTTAGAGACACTAACTGTACACCAGCTCACCGGGACAGAATCACCTTCATTTAATATCTCGTTAGGTTATATCCTTTCCTCTCTATTTTCACCATGAATTTTACTTACTCTTAAATCATATAGGTATATTATTATTATTACTACATTATTATTGTTTATCATTTCTGTATAGTAGAATGCAGAAATTAAAATACTTATATTGAAATTGTCAAACATGTACTATTATTGAATAAAAATATTATAACATTATTAAAAGTTTTCACTGAAGTCACCTAATTTAGAACTATAACTTAGATATATTTGCTATCATTAATACTGTGGAAGTATTAATTATTAATAATAAAATTATTATTTAAACTAATAAATGGAAACCTATGAAAATCAAAAAAATCTCTTGCTCTGATCTGATTTCACTCAGCTCTTAACACTTAAAAAAAATCAACCTGGGAAGGGGCTTCTGGAGAGATGGCTTAACAGTTGAGAGCACTGACTGCTCTTCCAGAAGACTGGGTTCAACTCCCAGCACCCACATGGCAGCTCACAACTGTCTGTGTAACTCCAGGATCCAACACCCTCACACAGACAGACACGCAGGCAAAACGCCAATGCACATAAAATAAAATAAATAAATTTTAAAAAATTGGCCGGGTGCTGGGGCTGTGACTCAGTTGGTCTAGTGCTTGCCTTGCAAGGACAGATAAAGCCCTGGATTTCAGACACAGCACCAAGTTAACTCGGTGTGGTGGTGCATACCTCTAATTCCAACATTGCAGAAGTTCAAGGTCATGCTCATCATCATAACAAGTTCAAGGCCAGCCTGGGGTACTTGATGCCCTGTCTTAAAAAGCAAGCAAATAAACAAAATCTCAAAACCAAAAATCTTGAGCCTTCAAGATGGTTCATCCTGTTAAGGTACTTGCCACTAGGCTGGATGACCTGAATTCACATGGTGGAAGGAGAGAACCATCTCCTTCTGACTCCCATTTGCATACTATGACCCTCTTATACACACACACACAAATAGAATAATAACAAATGTAATAAAACTTTTTAAAAAATCAACTCAGGGAGCTGGAGAGATGGCTCAGAGGTTAAGAACACTGGCTGATCTCCCAGAGGTCCTGAGTTCAATTCCCAGCAACCACATGATGGCTCACAACCATCTGTAATGAGACCTGGTACCTTCTTCTGGCCTGCAGGTGTACATGCAGGCAGAACACTGTACACTAAAGAAAGAAAGAAAGAAAGAAAGAAAGAAAGAAAGAAAGAAAGAAAGAAAGAAAGAAAGTTATGTATGCACATGAAAATAAGTCAATCTTTAAAAACAAATCAACTCAGCCTAAGATGATGGTGCACTCCTGTAAGCATAGTACTCGGGAGGCTGAGACTGGAGGATGGCAAGTTTGAGGCTAACCCAGGTCTACATAGCAAGAGCTTGTCTCAAAACAACAAGCTGTGAGCATAGCTCAGTGATAGACACTTGCTTAATGTGTTTGGGCTCCAGCTCCAGCATCATATACACGTCCCAAATAAATAGCCCTGATAGCTTAAGTCTGATTCACCCTCACTAAAGCTAGAAATATAACACTATTTTCTTTTTCTTTTTTTTTTTTTCTTTTTTTTTTTCTTTTTTTTTCTTTTTTTGGTTTTTCGAGACAGGGTTTCTCTGTGGTTTTGGAGCCTGTCCTGGAACTAGCTCTTGTAGACCAGGCTGGTCTCGAACTCACAGAGATCCGCCTGCCTCTGCCTCCCAAGTGCTGGGATTAAAGGCATGCGCCACCACCGCCCGGCTAACACTATTTTCTTGACAAAAATCTATCTTGAAAACTCAGGTACACAGACTTTGTTGACTCCCCAAGGGAGGTCTTAATGCCTCTGAAGAGTAGATGGGGGAGGTGAAGGGGTGGGAGAAGGGGAAAAGGGGGGAACTGGGGCTGGTGTGTAAAAAGGAAAAAAATAAATAATAAATTAAATGAAAAATAAAAATAGCTTAAAACATAAAAAAAAGAAAAAACGGAGGTACATTAGGTATCCGCTCTTACTGTTGGCGCTTCAGTTTTTCATTTAGACAGTGCGAGCTCACCCGAGTCTCTGCATACTGAAGACACTGATTCCTTCACTGTAGGCTGTAGAATGAACTCTCAGGAAATACGCTATGCAGGACTGAGACTAGAACGCCATGCTTGGTAACAAGACTGAACCAAGATAGTGAGATCTTGTTATGGTTGACAATGTTTCTATGGTGCGGCCTGAACGAGCAAACCATTTCTCAGTCCTGGGGGAGAGGACCAGAGATAAGGAAAGGAAAAAGGTACGAAAGCTGGGATCAGGGGGTGTTGCATATGTGGATGGCTCGTGCTGAGCGAGTGTATTAGGAAGTACTGCGTCTCGTATGCAGTTTACAGGGGGAGATGGGACAGTCAGCATGACGCTGTCATAAAATGGGACGGAGTCAGCAGGAAACTCATCAAGTAAGGCTGCACAAAGGGGACACAGGCTGTCTCAAGTGTGACACAGACCAAGCACACGCTGACCTCGAGACTGATAGATAATTCCAGTCTCTTTGAGCGGGGAATGTCAGGTTAGTCCTGCCTGTCCTAGACTTCACTATGCAGTGAGTCTGGCTTCAAATTCAGAGATCCTCCTGCCTCCGCCTCCTGAGTACTGGAGTTAAAGACATGAGCCACCACCCTTGGCTTTGTAAGTGATTTTTAATTTTATCTCACTTTTATTTAGATTTGTTGCAGCTTAGTGGAGTAACACAGACATACCTAAAGTCAGCCGGACACTGGAAAGTTAACTGATGTTGCGTAGTTTGTACTGCATCTCCTAAATGCAACACCACAGTTTCTGAGCCTTTAACTCGGAGCTCTGATTAGCAGAACAAGCAGTCTGCACTTGTTGAGTAAGGGCCCACTGTGGAGGTGTGAGGGCTAGTGTCGTGTTTTAAGTTTAAATTACTGTGCTTAAGAGATCTATAAAACAAAAAGAACCCTCTAACGGTAAGCCCTGCTTGCCCAAGGAGAGATAACTTGCTGGAATTCTGGGGCTGTTATTTATGTAAGATAACAAGCCACGTGTTTTCGCTTCTGTAAACAAGGCTGGTTGCCCCAACTGCACGGGATGTGCCTGATTACACCTAGGCTGGAGGTGCAAAGGCAGAAAGTGTGTTGGGATGTAGGCTTGCCCCTGATTGGGTGAAGACAGTGCGTAGCCTGGTGGGTTTTGCTTCTCTAAGGCCCCAGCTGACGTAATTCAATGCCATACTCTGGGAATCTCAGGTTTGGATCTGGCCAGTGTTCATCATCCTAGCCTGTGTTTAATAAAGCTTGCTTCAAATTTGGCTCAAAGAATTGTGATAGTGATCTTATTCTCTCCAGAAGTATTAACAGAAGAAGCTGCAGAAGGTAGCGCAGTGACTATTACAAAAATGCTGCTGAAATCTGACCCAAAATTCTCTGCTTTCTATTAAGGGCCTGATACAGTTCAAGGAGAACCTGTAGTCTGAAATCACCCTATCATATACCATAAAAGTGCACAGCTACCATAACAAAGAGAGTCTGCCAGAGCAAGGGGGCTCTGAGAAGCAGAGGAGGAGCTTACACAATTGGAGAGGATACAATCAGTGCAAGTCATTTTAAAGCGTCCCCATTCTCTTAAATTGAGGGAATCCCATTCAGTAGCATATATAGAGGGTTAGGGCAGGCAGTGAGTCCACAAGTCCTATAGACAATCACATTGTCCAGCGCTGTGACTGACAGTCAAAGGTAAGGTTGAACCTTTCCTTTCAAAGATAATACGACAGGACAGAGCCAATGAGGGGATCCTAGGAAGTCCATCGCGTCTAGACCAGGTGGGTGTCTCCAGGACAAGTCTACCAGCACCCCAGGTCATCTACTCAGAGAGCATGACCCAAAGGGGAATTCAATTCAGAAACCAGGGAGGCACCCATCCAAGGAGGTTACCGGTGGGTGAGGAGTAGAGACCGGAAAACTCGGGTGATGAGTTGGCGGATAATGTTGTAGGGTGCATTGTTTCTGACTTCCCTTCGTAGGTTTGAAATGCTTTCTAACCTAACTGCTTGGGCAATGGATGTGTAACTAACGTTCAGGCAGCATCAAAGTGTATAAGAAACTAAGTCCTCTTTCAAGTCCCACTCACCAGGATTCCCTGGTCCTTAAACCAACACAAACAAGTACTCATTGCTTCTGCCGGTCCAGGGTCCATCTCCAGGTCAAAGGACTAGAAATAAATCCTAACAACTGAATCCAGACAGCCTCAGCAGGCGGGTCAGCTGTGAGGTCCTTCCCGTTGCTGTACGTAAGGACAGGGTTGGAGATGCAGCTAAATTAACAGAATGCATGAATCCCTGGGTTCCACCTGAGCATGCCATAAAGCCAGGCTGATCGTGAATGCCCGCAGTGCCAAGACTTACAAGGTGGAGCTGGGAGGTACTGAAGTTCAAGGTCGTCCCTTGGCAACCTAGGAAGTTAGGCCAGCAGAACCAATTCTACAGATTACAACCTATTAATAGGTCATCGAGTTATTAAGAGTTCATGATGATTAAAAAGAACTAAAATTAAACAAGGTTTTGTGAAACTTTGTTGCAATCATTGTAAAACTATTTTTTACTGCTGGCTGAAGATTAAAAGGAAAGTTTGAGAGACACTGCCAGATGCCAGCGTGGACTCTAAACACAGCGGCAACCTGGGTCACCAAGGCTGTCTGCCCTGCTCTGCAGATGAGGTCTCACGTCTCATTCCTGCAATAAATGCACAGGCCTGACTTCCGAGAAAGTTGCTGGGGCGACAAGCTGGTTAATGGGTAACTCTGCTCCTCCATTGGCTCCTTTCCAGCCCTCTCTCTGTGTCCCCCTGGAGCAGGACGTGGCGCGGTCAGGGGACACTGACTCACAGCTGACTCAGCGCGAGGCGTGCAGCCAGGGGGCGCCTGGCGGAGCCGGCTTTGTCCGCCGCTCTAGGAGGGAGGGGCCTAGGCGCGGAGGATCGTGGTTCTAAGGCCCCACAAGGGACAATTAGGTCGCGACTAAGCCCAAAGCATGACCTTAGCACACCGTGGTGGGACCGACACTAGCCAGTCGAGGCTAAAGCACTGGTCCCGCCCTTCTCCTGTAGATTGATCCTTAGAACGCAGCCAACTCGCTGTGCAGGCTAGGCAGTTCCTCCAGGGAGCTGGAGAACTATAGGGCACCTTCGACCTGGCCTGATTTATCTCTGACCTTTTAACTAGGTAAAACACAGTGAGAGAAACAACAGCATCTTCGTTTGCTTTGTAACTTCCCTGGTTAGCCAGGGCTGTGACAGAAGCCACAGGATATGAGTTTGAGTGACCAGGGTTAAAGATTCAGATCCAAGGCACACAACCAGCTACTCAGACCTTCCCCCCAATAATTCATAGTATTATATAACATATAATATATTACAAATATTATACACGAGATATAATGTAATAATATATGGTATTATATAATGTGTTTTATATAATGTGTTTTCTATAATGTAATGCTATATGTTATATATTTAGTATGTATATGTATATATTATATTTAAAATTTTATATATGTACAGAATATAGTGACCCGTGGCTGTAATTCTGGCACTGGGCAGGCTGAGGCAGGAGGATGCTGAGTTTAAGGATGTTGTGGACTACATACTGAGACCCTAGTTTTATGTTTCCTCCTGTCCTCTGATACAGCACTTTATTATTTATTTATTATTAGCTACCTAAGCTTTACATTAAAATGTACATACCCAGGTGTTGAAATGCATGCCTTTAATCCCAGAACTCAGCAGGCAGAAGCAGATGGACCTCTGTGAGTTTAAAGCCGGACTGGTCTACACAGTGAGATAGTGAGTTCCAGGACAGCCAAAACTACATAGTGAGGCCTTGTCTAAAAAATTATTACACACACACACACTCACACACACACACACACACATGATATGAGGAAGGAGAAAGCAAAGAATATTGGGAGGACGAAAGGAAGAAGAGAAAGAGTTTTACAGAATGAAGGAGAATACAAAAAGCCTTAGCTGACCCCTGTGATGGTGAATACTGACTATCAACAGGATCTAGAATCAGCTACAGGAGGAGCCGAGCCTCAAGGCATGTCTGTGAGGGGCTTTCTAGCTTGAGTTCACTGAGATGAGAGATGACCCACCTTAGATGTGGGAGGCACTAGTCCCTGCACTGGGGTCCTGGACTGAATAAAAATGAGACTTCAACTAAATACCAGCCTTCATCTCTTACTGCTTCCTGCCTGTGGACACAATGGGACCAGTAGCCTCAAGCCCGTCTCCATGCTTTCCCCAGCCACTGGAGGTGTGAGCCAAAACAAAGCCTTCTAGGAGCTGCTTTTGTTGGGTACTTTGTCACAGGAAGGGGAAGTAACTAAGGCACTGTCTCACCAGGCTCCCAGGCAACAGTAGAACATTTTCATTCTCCTTCAGGGTGGCTGTGATGGTTGGTTTTGACTGTCAACCTGACATAATCTAGAATCTTTTGGGAAGAGAGTCTTAGTAAGGGGTTGACCAGGTTGGCCTTTAGCCGTGTCTGGAGGGGACTGTCTTGATTGTGTGGATTTCTGTGGGAAGATGCAGTCTGTACTCATATAGCAGCATTCTCTGGGTTTGGGTCCCGGACTGTGTAACAGACAAGAAAGCAAGCAAAGTGTAAACTGCCTTTGTTCGTTCATGTCTCGGTGCTCTGAACTGTGGATGTGACAAGCTGCCGTGAGTTCTTGTTGCCTTCACTTCCCTACAACTGTGGACTTTAACCCGGAATTGTGAGCCAGATGAACCCTTTCTCAAGCTGCCTTTGTCAAGGTGTTTTTATCCCAGCCACAGGAAACAAACAATACGGAAGTCATCAAACTGAAGGCAATGAACACAGACGTTCTCTGACACAAAGTTACCCACCGCTAGTAAGCCCACATGGTAATGACCCCTGGTGCCAGTCCAGTGTGTTGGCACTTTCCCCTGAGAAGGGTGCTCTGGAGAAGAGGGTGTGGGCCTGGCCACACTTGGAAAACTACTGTGTAGGGATGGAGGCTTGGGTCTGTGGTGCTAGTCTCCAGGCCTTTTGAACCCTGTGTTCATCCCAAGCAGGTAAACAACCTTGGCTGTCCTTCACAGTGTCACTCTGTCCTTTAGGGCTCTTCCAAGATCCTCTGGTGGTTTTGGAGGAACAACTTAACATATTTGAACTTGACGGTGTCTGTGTCCATTTTCTGTTGCTATAATAAAATAGCGGAAACTGGCTAATTTACAAACAATAACAGCTAACCTGTGTGTTAGTTACTTGTTTAAAGACTCATTTTGGCTTAATTTTTCCCCTAAAGTTTTATTTTATTTTATGTGTATGGGTGTTTTGCTTGCATGTATGTCTGTACTCCCCTCAAGTCCCTGATGCCTGAAGACATCATCAGATTCCTTGGAACAGGAGTTACAGATGGCTATGAGCCACCATGTGGGTGCTGGGAATCAAACCAGGTCCTCTGGAGGAGCAGCCAG
Source organism: Chionomys nivalis (assembly GCF_950005125.1). NCBI lineage: Eukaryota > Metazoa > Chordata > Mammalia > Rodentia > Cricetidae > Chionomys > Chionomys nivalis. The sequence continues at coordinate 49,821,312 of NC_080099.1, forward strand.
AGCTCTCTCTCCAGTCCCTCTGGCTCAATTTTGAGGGTGCAGTTCATCATGGAAGGGAAGGCATGGTAGCAGAAGCTTGAGACAGAGGTCACATTGCACCCACAGTTAGGAAGCAAAGAAGGATGAAGTCTGATGCTCAACTGAGTTTTTCCTTCATGCTCAGTCTGGGACCCGGGCAATGGGATAGTACCTCACCCACTTAAGGTGGGTCTTCTTGCCTCCGCTAACTTAGTCTAGAAATTTCTTCACAGACATGCCCAGAGGCATGTCTCCTAGCTGATGCTAGATCCTGTTAAGTTGAAAACCAATATTAACCATCACAACCTGGTTTATGGTTCTGGCAGTTGGTAATGTCCCAGAGCACAGGGCTGACATTTGGTGAGAGACAGAGCAAGTGTCTGGACAAAGCCAGTCTCTCAGCAACCCATTCATTTGTTTGTCCCTGGAAGTTCAGTGCCCACTAACTCCTTAGAGTAGCTTACAAAAAGGGAAAGAAAGATTGTGAGAGAGACAAAGAGAGATTGAAAGAAAAGGAGAGGAGAAAGGAGGAAAAGGTGTCGAGGCTTTTTGGTCTGGCAATAATGATAGCCCCCTAAAGATGATTTAAAGAAGACTATTCTTCTCCCTTCCAGAAACTTGAAGCCCCCATTAAATACTTGTACTGTCTTGAGACAACTGGGAAATAACTCAGACTTTCCATTTTTGAAAGCTTCGGTGTCAGCAGAAGTCAAAACCTGGCCCTGACCCCTGTCAACAGAGCTGTGTCTAAGGTGGGCCAGATACACACTGGCTCCCATCTTTCTGTTTCCCTTGCTAAGAAGGCCATAGGAGGATGGAATTTGCCAGTTTCATATCTGCACTACTTGTCACAGACGCACACAGATGGGCTAACGTCTCTCAGTACCTGGACAAGTTATCTGTGTTGCTTCCTTCTGAAGTTTCACTAAAGCCTTGATAGAAACTTGATGTATTCAATCAAAAGTCTTAAGAGATAAGAAATTATCTTAGTTAGGGTTTCTATTGCTGTGACCATGGCAACTAATAAAAAAAAACAGTTTAGGAGTTTAGTCCATTTTCATCATGGTGGAACATAACGCTGTGCAGGCAGACATAGTGCTGGAGAAGTAGCTAAGAGACTTACATCTTGCAGGCAACAGGAAGTGGTCTATCTCACTGGACGTGACTTGAGCATATATGAGAAGCCCACAGTGACACATTTCCTCCAACAAGGCCATACCCACTCCAACAAAGCCACATCTCCTAATAGTGCCACTCTCGTTGGGGGCGATTTTGTTTCAAACCACCACAGAGCCATTTTTGTATTAGCATGATTTGTGGTAGCTCTGTGGTGTAAGAGGTTAGAACAGCTACCATTTGCCTCCCTGTATTTACCCAGGTTATTTCAATTATAGCTTTTTTTCGTTATAGTTACTTGCTTGATGGAGGGGTTAAATTCATCTTTATTGTAATATTAAATGTATAGATGTTTAACATGCATGCATGTATATACACTACATGAGTGCAATACCTGCATGAACCAGAAGAGGGCCTTACATCCCATATAACTGGAGTTACAAATGGCTGTGAACCACCATATGGATACTGAGAATTAAACCTATGTTCTTAACTGCTGAACCATCTCTCCAGCCCCTGTTTAGGAGGATTTTTGAAACAAGATCTCATTAGATATAAAAGCTAGGGAGACAGCTCAGTCAGTAAAGATTTTGCTTGCAAGCATGATGATCTGAGTCCAATACCCAAAACCCTGTTATAAAAGTGGCTGGGTGGGGGTGGCATGCATGTGTTCTCTGGTAATGTTGAAACAAGCAGATTCACGGGGGTCACCCGCTAGTCAGCCTAGCCAAAGTGGTGAAAGCCTGTCTCAAAAATTAAAAAATAAATAAATAAAAAGATAACTGTGCCCACTGTTTTTCTGTGATGGTCAAGGTTGTCCTCTGGTTTCTGCGTACACGCACTCATGCACACATATATTCAATAATAGTAATGAAATAAAAATGAAAATAAATGACAACATCTAACACTGGTGAAAATAAAAGTAGGAAGATGGACACTATAAAGTAATCTCACACTAGCTCAGAATTGAGTATAATAAAAGGTTCTTTATCTAGGGGTAGACTCACAGATCACAGTCCTCTGCACAAATGGGGAACAGGAACTGAATCCAGAAGCCAGGAGAGAGAGCACACAAGTTTTACAGCTGCGTTTATAGTATAAGAGACTATGCCCGAGTGGGCTGGTATCTTAAAGGGTATCGGCTGAAGGGGTTCCCACAGCACCTCCCCCTTTTGTCTAAATAAGAGAGCTCTAACCCAAACACAAAACTATACACAGTAAGAACAAATATCATGTATAAAAATTAGAATTATAACCAGCATAAGCAATAGCAAGCAAGAAACATATGCTAAATGTTCCAATAATTATCCTATCCCAAGGTGTCTATCTAAATCTTGTATTAGAAACGGCTTGGCCAAGTCATGAGAGGAAAGTAACTGTGACTATTTAGTCTTCAACCCCATTGAAAACCTGAGAAGGGAAATAATATTACTTGAGTAAACAGGAAGTGCAATCAAACAACTTCCAAAATGTGCAATAAGTGATAGAGACAAGTGGTTATCTGGGCAATCTCCCAAAGTCTCATTTGCAATGTTGGAGCAACCAACTTTGGAGAAGGCCTAGAGTAACTGATAGATCATTTTCAGAGGCAGAAAAATTTTCAAAACCATCTTACCCTACCTTGGCAAGGTTTGGCAGTCTTTTTTCTTGTATCCTGTTTATCCTGTCCAGACACTGTGCATTTTGTCAGTTATCGAGGCATGGCAATTCCTTGTCCAAAGGCCAATTTTGCCAAAAAGAAAACAAGCTCCAAGTAGAGTGTCTTTGGTTTTCAACATTCTCTCAGGAATAGATCAGTGCTGCCAGGAGCAATCATGTCTCACTTCAACAGAACCCTAAGTTATTTAAATGCCATCTTCTACAGTTCTTTGAAGTGGTTGAAGATTACCTATCTATTGCAGAATATAATCTCTATTTAGCTAAATAACCTAATTAATCTAACTATAAGTATGACAAGCATAGATGACTATTGACCTATAATTCTTAATACCTATATAGCTTAAAGACTAAGGCTTCATATTAGAATATTAAACAATCTTTAAACAACTGTGCAGCAAATGGGAACAATGACCTCAAAATGTAAACAATATATGTTTCTTGATCAGAGGTAGAAATGTATAGTGCAATATGATAAATATATCCCAAGATTATATCAATATACAAAATGTCTTAAGCAGAGCTAGAAGCAAGCATGCATACTGTTAGACCCCCAACTCTGGGATGCTAACTCCTCAGGAGGGTCGCCCCATGGAACCACCCACCAGTCCAGCTGATGCAAAAGCAGGAGGAATTTTATTCTCGTTTGCGCAATGGGGCTCCTAGGCCAGGTGAGGGAGAGAAGCCCCGACTAGCTATTATAGGCTGCTTTTAAAGGCAAAAAACCACATATTCAGGGAGGGGGGTACAGTGGGTTGTTTGTCAAATGCAGGGATTGGCTCATTTTAAGGGCATTTACTATGATTGGTTATGTCAAAGGTGGGACAGGCAGTTGCTGGGTCAGGCAAAGGACAGGGAAGTACCTGCAGGCTGTTGGAAAACACCTAACAGGGGCTGGAGAGATGGCTCAGAGGTTAAGAGCATTGCCTGCTCTTCTAAAGGTCCTGAGTTCAATTCCCAGCAACCACATGGTGGCTCACAACCATCTGTAATGGGGTCTGGTGCCCTCTTCTGGCCTGAAGGCATACACACAGACAGAATATTGTATACATAATATATATATATATAAAAGGAAAACACCTAACATTCTAGTCAACATGCAGGGTGGGATCACAACTAGTTCACAAAAACATGTTTTCTCTAGTTCACAAAAACGTGTTTTCTTCAATACAATATGACAAAATAACTACTGGGTGTACAAATATTGTAACATAAATAGGAGCATATTCAATATAATTTGAATTTGTATCACTATACAAGAATCTATACCAATGTAAATTGCCTATAAATAATAGCTCACAAGTATTCACTCTATTACTTATTATTAGTGTGAGTAAGCTCACACTAATCTGCCTATTATCCCATCCAATTTTCCTCTTTTTTTAATGAAAATACTGCTTGGCCTATTAGCTTATACATATTTATATCTAGCTCTTTTATCTTAACCCATATCCATTAATCTGTGTATCGCCATGTGGCTGTGGCTTACCAGGTAAAGTTCTATCCCACGTGTGGCGTCTGTCTCCTGAGGCGTTAGATGGCTTCCTATTGACTACCTACTCTTTTGCTATATCGTTTCCAGTCTGACTATATTCTGCCCTACTATAGGCCAAAACGGATTTTTTGATTAACCAATGGTTGTGATACAGCTGTGTATCGCTGAAGGCATGCATATTTTTGTGTAGCCATCTGAACTTGAAATAATGGTGTGAACATAAGCATGGAATCACTGCATGACTCATCAAACCCTTTCCTAGATATTTACCTAAGAAAAATGAAAATGTGTACTCACACAAACACCTACACACGAATGTTCTGGAATCTGTATTTAATAGGAGTCAACAACTTAGTGAATGAATAACCGACTGTGCTGTATTCATGCAATGGGGCCGCTCAGTAACAAAACAGAGGGACTGGTACGAGAGAAGGAAGCCAGTGGAAATAATGTCTCCTGAGAAGTCCACTTAGGCCATAAACCACAGAGGTGGAAATCAGATTGGTGGTGGCCGGAAGCAGGGAATGGCCCAAAGAACTGGAATGACAGAAATGTGCAATATCCTAACTGTAGACTTGGTTCAGCTACGGCCTTCGTCAAAACCAATTGAACATTACATTCAAATGGCTGATGCTGGGGCTGGAGAGAGGGACACCAGTTAAGAGAGCTCTTGCAGAGGACCCGAGTTCAGCTTCTAGCACTTGCGGGAAGCTTAAGACTGCCTGTAACTCTAGCTCCAAGGGATCTGACACCCTTTTCTGGAATTCCTGGGCATCTACCATCACTGGTGTATTAGCTCACATAGACATACATGCATACAGAGAATTCAAAAATACATATAAACAAAACAAAATGAATGTTTAAAAGGGGGGATTTTATTGCTTATAAGTTTGCTTCAAAGAATCTGACTTTTTTTTTAAAAAAAGAAAGTTTTTATGCCACTGGGATTGGCTCCATTGGCCACCCCTTCTTTGCTGTTTGTGGCAGTGTCTCAGGGTCTCATATAGGCCAAACTGTCCCCAAACTTACTAGTAGCCAAGGACAAACTTTCATTTTTGATCCTTTTGCCTCTATTACCTGAGTGCCGGGATTACAGGTGTGCTGTGCACCATCATTCCTGGTTTATGCAGTTTGGGCACAGACCCCAGAGGGCTTTTTGCACTGGACAAGCACTCTATCAACTGAACCGCACCTCCAGCCACCACCGCCAGTTGTTAACTGGACTCTGTCTAGTTTCTGTCCTGCCCTGTCTTCTCCACAACAGAACCAGGGATAATGCGTTCAGGAGAGCAGACACGGACTGACCAAGAACTTGGGGTTGGGGTAAGAGAGACTCAGTAGGCCAGTTGACCTTCTACAGACAGACCACTCTGCCAACCCTGCAAAGGCGAGATTCTAATGCCTACCAGCAGAGTGAGAGTGACCCGGGGTGTGTAGAACAGACTGCACTTTGACAAGACAGGACACGCCTGTCATCCCAGCACTTAGCAGGCTGTGTCGTGAAGATTGTCAAGGGCTGAGACCAGCCTAGGCTATGCAGTGAAACACTGTTTGAAAACGTAAAACCAAACAAACCACAGGCCCCTCCACATGCCTGAGGCGACTTGAAGTTGAGAGCTGCGAAGGTGGGACACTAGACAGCTGTCCTTCACCCTGCCCCCGACTTCCACAGCACTCCAGATAGCTGGCAGCTGTCTTTTATAAAAAGTGGTTTTCAATGTTTTTAGTGAAAATTTTAGTATGAAAATTATGGTATTTTCATACATGTATGTCGTTGTTTGATCATATCTGCCCTTGCACCCTTCCTTACTCCTCCTGCCTGGCCCTACTCCCTTCTTCCTCACTCAGAGTCCCCGTTCCACTTCCATATTATCCATCTATCGTTGTATCATATACTGCATATTTGTCTGTCTTCTCTCCGTTACCGTCTCTTGCTCTTCACCCCTCCCTCCCCATTGTCTCCTTTCTAGTCTCATGTCATATACATGCATATATATGTGACTTTCCTGTCACACATATGCGTATATGTGTATATACACAATTCTTTATATAAGAAAAAGTAAGTGATCTTTGTCTTCCAGATTGGCTTATTTCACTCAGTATAATGCTCTCCAACTGTATCCATTTTCATGAACGTGACATAATTTCACTCCTCTTATGGCTAAGAAAAACTCCACAGCGTGTAGGTATGTGTCACACTTTTTATGCACACCCATGTTGATGGACACATGGCTGGCTTCACATCTGGGCTGTTGTGAACAGGGCTCAAGAAACCCGGATGGGCAGAAGTCCATGCTGACTCAGCTTCCTTTCTGTCTACACCCAGTAGAGTCACTGGGCTTTTATATCCACAGATGTCCTTGAGAGAATTGTCCTTTGATCCTTTGAGTCAAGGGCCCTGTTTACTTTGCAGAAAACATTTAGTTAAAACTTTTAGGTGCTTTTAAAACTTTTAGGGATGGCACAATGAGTCTGTCCTCACAGACACTTGCTGGCAAGCCCCAAGATCTTAGTTCAACCCTTGGCGCCCATGTAATGGAATGCAGAATGAGGGAATCAACTCTCTAAGTTGTCCTCTGACTTACACACACACAGAGACACACACATAAACACAGACACATACACATGTACACACACATACATGAACGCATACTTGCATGCATACATGCGTGCACACATGAACACATACACGCACACACAAACACTATTAAGACTTTTAAAGAAAATGTAAATAGGGGCTGGAGAGATGGCTCCGAGGTTAAGAACACTGGCTGTTCATCCCGAGGTCCTGAGTTCAATTCTTGGCAACCACATGGTGGCTCACAACCATCTGCAATGAGATCTGGTGCCCTCTCCTGGCCTACAGGCATACATGCAGACAGAACACTGTATACATAATAAATAGATTTTTTTAAAAAATGTAAATATTCCAGCTGAAGTGGACATCTTATTCACCGGGTGTTACAGATGTATAGCCGAGGCTCAGGAGAAGGTAAGTAGTCCAGTCAGTAAGGAGCCATACTGAGCTTCGACATTGGGATTCTGATCCCAAGCTTTCAGACCACCTCATAGTTCATTGCCTTCCAAATTTTTTCTTTTCCCTTTAGGATGTCTTTCTTCCGTAAAATGGGTTCAAGGCTGTGCTCTGGAAATCACAAGTGCTTTGTCCCCACCAAAGTCCTGCTGGGATATTTGCTGTAGACTTGGTTTAATTGGGGTACACTTGAGAGAGACACTCCCATCAAAGTGGATCCGAGGGTCACTCCACACAGGACCTCGACCTAGTGCAGTATAGTGGCGGTGGTGGGGTGGTGAAGTTTCCCCCGCCAGGAACCTGCAAAGGGGCTCAATGGCTCTTGAATGGCTAGCGGCTGGTGACACAGAGCTCCAGGCCGGGCTGAGCCCCCAGGAAGTCTGAAGTCGTGAGGAGCTCCGCTGAGGAAGCGCAAGGATCTCCCCCAAGCAGTCTGCCTGGCCTACATGACTCCCAGGCTATGGGCTCATCAGTATCACGACTCAGAGGCCTCTGGGTTTGGACTTTGCCACCTTGGGCAGAGTCCAGCACGCAGGTTGGGGTCAGTGTGTGCACCCTGCTAGTCTTGCAATGAAACCGACCTTGTGAGTGCAGTCGGGAAGTAGTGGAAGCGGAGGGAAGCCGCTGACACCGGGCAGCTGCGACCCTTAGGCGTGGTCGGCCGCATGCTTGTGGGGCGGTGGCCACCCCTGGAGCAATAGCACCCGCAACAAGGGTTTATTTCACAAGTTCCTGGAAAGCTGGGTAGAACTGTTGCATAGAGACAAAATAAAAAGTTCTCCGGGGTGCACAAGCAGACCCTGCATTTAGTCTTTAATGGCTGACTGACTAGGAACTCGGTTCTCCTCTAGGAAGCCACCACAGCCCGCTCCCAAACAGCTACTGCCTCTACACTTGCTGTAAGTTTATTTCCAAGTACCTCACAGTCCATCTCGCCTCTGCTTCACCCATCCCAGAACTTCCCTGCTGCCTCCCACCTCACCTCCAGTGGGGAAAACTTGGGCAAACACGTCACCAGCCCTCCCTTTCCTCAAATTTCTGACTCCAGCCCAACACCTGATCAGCTCACTAAGATCATATTCCTCGGGACTGAAACAGAAAATCTGATTGGCTCTCTGGGTCAAACAACTTCCCCCTGTGCCAAGACAGATGGACCACTTGGAGCCAAGCTCCCAGTTCAGAACAAAGATTTTGTGGAGGAGCAGGGTAAAATCGCCAAGAGCCTTAGGGCAGGGAAAAGATGGCAGGTTCCCTGGTAGAGCCAGTCTCAAGGAAGGAAGGTGCTTGGGAAATGCTGACAGCTTGCTGAACATAGCAAGAGCTATGTCTGCCTCCCTCTTTCCCAGACATCTTAGCAGGCAGCGCTCTGCAGTTCTCCTGAGTCACCCACCCTTTTTCTCACTAGCTCACAAAGTGGCCAGGTGAACCAGAAGCCTTGTTCTAACCCAGGCCTGCCTCCCGCCAACTCCATCTATTTGGACAAGTAATGAAGATTTCTGAGAGTCCTCTCCTGTAGAATGGAGGGGACAGTAAGATGGTTTTATCACTTATGGCATCCTGGGTTTGAATAAATATGGAAATACTTTCGAGTGTCCTCCCCGTAAACAAGCTATAGTATGCTTGTTTGTTTGTAAAGGTTCCCATTCCGCTCTCAGCCATTCACTGTGAGGCTAAAATGAGACCATGTTTGCCAGGCTGCTCAAACATGCTCAACCCTCCCTTCCCCCATCCCTCTCTTCTAGACAATTTCTTTGATAGGCAGAGGTGAGCATTGAACATATGAAGCCTTGCAGAGCCGGGAACAGAAAAACTTTTTGTTTGTTTGTCAGGGGAGAGGGAGGTTCAACACTGAGGGCTAAAGCAAATATTTGTGGTTATGGATTAACCCAACTCCCAGACTGACATGGCGGCACCAGGACGAAATTGCAGTTTCTCCTTGGCCCACCCCGGTAAGTCCCCCTCAAGGCAAGACCTTGAAAGGCTGTGGAGGACTAGATGGGAAAGAGAGTTGGGCTGTGAGGAAGGGGGAAACCTTGAACCAAGGATCTCCAGGTTGACTGAAGCTTGGGGCCAAGGGAAATGGGGCCCAAACTCTCTCTAGACCAAAGTATGGATTGGCATTCCCTATAATTCAATTGGCCCTCAGGACACATCCGATTATGCAGATCAAGCGGGGCTCAGTCCAGGGGATCTCCATGACCCAGAGCCATCCTCAGAGGCCTCTCAATATCCAGAGCCCCCACTACCTCACGGCACCCTGTTCTCTAAGATGGAACCTATAAACCAGGAAGTCAGTGAAGGAGGAATGGAAGGCCGGGAGGGCCTGCCCACCTGGTCTTGGGGACAGTAGAGGCCTTGAAGGGTGACTATTGGTTTGAAGCACAGGTTAAGGTTCCAGAGCTAGGACCACACAGGCTTGTCCTTAAAACCAAACTCTGCCCTCCTCTTAGGTGTAGATAAGCTGCTCTTTTCCTCTGTGCTTCTGGTTCCTTCCCGTGAAATGGGGCTGGAAACATTAACGCTCACCTATTGGGTGATTGTAAACCTCGACCGAGCCAGTGACAGTGAGTGGAGACTGTGTGGTGTGTGTGTGGTATGTATGATGTGTGTGTGGGGTGTGTGGGGTGTGTGGTGTATGTATGGTATGTGTGTGGTGTGTGTATGGTGTGTATGTGTGTGTGGTGTGGTGATTTGTGTGTGGTGTATGTGTGTGGTTTGGTGTGTGTGTGTGCTGTGTGTGAAGTGTGTGTGGTGTGTGGTTTTGTGTAATGTGTGTGTGGTGTATGTGTGGTATGTGTGTGGTGTGTGTGGAGTGTGTGTTGTGTGTATGTGGAGTGTGTATAGTGTATGTGGTGTATGTAGTATGTATGTGTGGTGTGTGTGTGTGGTGTATGTTTGTGTGGTATGTGTGTATAGTGTGTGTGTGTGTGGTGTGTGTGGTATGTGTTCTAGTGTTGGAGGATTGAACCCAGAGTCTTAAACATGCTAAGTGTGTTCTCTTCTACTGAGCTGCAACCCCCCATCCAGTATCCAATACTTCTTTAGCAGCTTGGAGGAGAGGTGGGGAAGCTGGGAAGATGGCTCAGTTGAAAAAGTGCTTTACCTTATAAATGTGAGGACCTCAGTTGTAGTCCTAGAACACATGTTTTCTTTAAAAATAAAAAAAGTCATGTGTGGTGGCACACACTTAAACTCCTACTGCTAGAGATCAGAAACAAGCAGATCCCTTGGGCTTGCTGGCTAACCAGCCTACTTGATGAGTTCCAGGCTATGAGAACTTGTCTCAAACAACAAGGTGGAAAGTAGGCAGGCTGGTGCACCCCTTTAGTTTCAACGCTTGGGAGGCAGAAGCAGGCAGATCTCTATGCGTTCAATGCCAGCCTGGTCTACATAGCAAGTTCCGGAACAACCATGACTGCCTCAGAAAACAAACACACAAAAACTTGGGGAGAAAAAGTGGGCAATGCCCAGATAAGGACAGCCAAGGTCCCTGCTGGTCTCCACACTTGCACATGGCTGTGCGCGCACAGGGGCCTATTGGTCTCCACACTTGCACACGCCTGTGCACACACGGGGGCCTTCTGTGGGTCCCAATTCCAGCAACGCTATCCATTTTGCACTTAAGGCATGGAACGTCAAATACTGCTCTCTCTCTCTCTCTCTCTCTCTCTCTCTCTCTCTCTCTCTCTCTCTCCTGCCCTGCCCCCCCCCCCATGAACTGGAATTTGCCCTCAGGAAGTGACTTCTCTGTTTTCAGGTAGCTGGTGTGTGTCCAGCTCTAAAGGCCAAATGACTGTTTTGTGAACAGTGTAACCTACTCCCAGCCCCAGCCGTCACAGAGACAATGAGCACACAGAGGTGTCCTTCCCTCTCTCCCTCCCTCCCTTTCTTACTTTTTCTTTCATTCTTGTGCATGCGCACACACACAAGGGGAGGCAAGAGATAGATCTCAGATATTTTCTTCAGGACCTATTCACCTTGTTTTTTGAGACAGGGCCTTCTACTGGCCGGGAGCTGGTCAACTGGAGCTGGACAGGCAAGCTAACAATCCTGACTGCCGGCCAGCCAGCCACAGGGTCCTGCTTGCCTCTGCCTCCCCAGTACTGGGATTGCAAGAACATGCCACGGCACCTAGATTTTTGTTTTAACTTTACATGTGTTCTGGGGATCAGACTTAAGTCTTCATGTTTCTACAACAAGTGCTTTAGGGAGTAAGATGTCTCCCCCACTCAGGGACGACCCTTTCATTCCATTTTCGGGGGTTGAGGGCAGAGCAACTGTGGATGTCCTTGGAGCTTAGAGGCTCTCCTCAGACAGGTGTCAGCAGCTCCAGGATGTGGCAAGTCAGAATCTTCCTGCTGTTCCTGGCCGCCTGGGGAATTTCTAGCACACCTCTTGGTAAGACGGTCTCCACCCCTGTGCAAAACCCTCAGAACCTCCACTGGTTTCCTGTGGTGCCAGGGTAAATGGACCGGCTGTCTCCTGAACTTGGGTCCTTCCCTGAGTGTTCTGTCTACCAAGTCCTTTTCTAGCCTGCCCTGCCCATCCCAGCCCTCTCAGTCCTCTGCTACCTTAGCTCAGGTGGCCACGTCTTCCTCTACACTCACTGCCCAAGCCCCTACTGCATACCTCTGATCCAGTCCCTCCCTCTTAGCTCTTCTCCTCCTACCCAAGCCATCTCTCAGAACGGACTGACAGGTCTCTGTTCTCCAGGTGTCCCTGCTCAAGGGGAACAGATAGGAGGGTGAGGGAAATCAAGGGTGAGGCAAGCCGGGCTTGCTCAGCTCTGCTGGGAGGAGACGTGTGAGACAGATTTCACTTTGCAGTCTTAGTCTTTACTACTCTCATTTATTTATTATTGGATAGCATTATGTCAGGCTGTTTCTCATGCACACATACCTGCAGTTTTAAAAGCGGCAAGATCTGGCGTTGACCCGAAGCACTCCACTCTGCACAGCACACATTGTTGAGTGTGGCTTCAAAGGAAGGTCTGTCTGTTTGTGTCAGAAGATCCATGCTGCTGTTCTCCCACGGGGATCTGGGAACAGAGCAGTAGAGCAGGGCACAGCATCCTTCCTGGGATGCTCTGAATAATAATAATATAGTAGTAATAATAATAATAAGGCGAGGTCTTGAGGTCTTCCCAGGCTCTAGCTGGGGTTCTTCAGATCCCCCCTGGCTTCTCTTGGGTCCCTCCACCACATTGACTCCCATCCCAAAGCAGACCCAGTGTTCTCCAGCAGTGAGCGTGCCCACCAGGTGCTGCGGGCCAAACGTGCCAACACCTTCCTGGAGGAGATGCGGCCGGGCAACCTGGAACGGGAGTGTGTGGAGGAGGTCTGTGACTTTGAGGAGGCCAAGGAGATTTTCCAAAATGTGGAAGACACAGTAAGGCTACAAGACTAAGTTCAGAGGGCGGGGCTCAGGGGTGGGCTGGCGGCTGGATGGGACCTAGAGGAGCAGTGGGCATGATGACCACCATTGGGGATCTTCTTAGAGTTGTAAGAGTTGGTGGGTGCCAACCTTATTTAAAGGCTTGGTCAGAGCACTGGGGACTATAGGAACCAAGACCCTGAAATTAATGTCAGGGAAAAGAGGGTCTGGACACCTCTCCAGCGGTCCCTTCACCTCCACGCTGCCCCGTACCTTATGATTAGGTGTGTGACCAGGACTTTTTGTTTGTTTGTTTTGTTGTTTTGTTTTTCAAGACAAGGTTTCTCTGTAGCTTTTGGGGCCTGTCCTGGAACTCGCTCTGTAGACCAGGCTGGCCTCGAACTCACAGAGATTCTCCTGTCTCTGCCTCCTGAATGCTGGGATTAAAGGCGAGCGCCACCACCGCCCAGCTTGACCAGGGCTTTCTAATGTCTGTCCCCACAGGGCACTCTAAGCCTCAGTCAGTTGAGGTCTAGTTAGAACACAGACTCTGAGCCAGCAAGTCATGTCTCAAGCCTGGATGGTCCAAAGCGATCAGAACAATCTGTGAGGGCTTTAGATACTTTCCACTGAGGACGCTGCTGTGGGAGTAGATGACCGGCTGGGGAGAGTCCTGCTGCGTGGAAAGGGATGTTGTGGGGTGGGGAGCCAGGAGCACTAAGGCAGCTGTTTTTCTGAAAGCCCTTTCCACTAGAAGGAGGCAGTGCCTTAAGGGTGTCCCCTAGTAACAGTGCTGGGCCCTGACACTCTACCCTCTCTTCCCGCCACAGCTGGCCTTCTGGATCAAGTACTTCGGTGAGTGAGTCCCAGCCGCCTGGATGGATGGAGAGTCGAAGCTTGCTCCAGGGTCGGTGGAGGTTGGAAAGGAAAATGGAGGTACCCACATCCTCTACTGCCCCGTCCCTCTGTCTTTCACAGATGGTGACCAGTGCGAGGCTCCGCCCTTGGACCACAAGTGCAACAACCCATGCTGCGGGCATGGCACATGCATCGACAGCCTGGGCAGCTTCAGCTGCTTCTGCGATAAAGGCTGGGAGGGCAGGTTCTGCCAGGAGGGTGAGGGGACCTCTGCGAGGCAGTGAGGTGGGCTGAGGTGGGATCTGGAACTAGCAGGGCCACCACGAGCTGTCTGCACTCCTCTGTCGCACAGAGCGGCAATACCACGACTGCCAGGTGAACAACGGCGGTTGCGTGCACTACTGTCTGGAGGAAGGCGGCAGTCGGCGCTGCGCTTGCGCTCCGGGCTACCAGCTGGCGGACGACCACAAGCGCTGCAAGTCTACCGGTGAGCCCAGGCAGGCCTGCAAAAAGCATCTGGCCTAAGGCAGGCAGGGAGGAAGGGCATCCCCGAAAGCTAACACATCTTGAGGACCCAAGATAGGTAGACATACTCCGCTCATCACTTCCCGGACCCTGTATGTAGTCTCTCGTTTACTTGCCAACCTTCAGGCATCCCTGGACATACCCTGGAGCACAGCAGTCTTCTGTTTCCGTCTGTCTGTCTGTCTGTCTGTCTGTCTGTCTGTCTGTCTGTCTGTCTCTCTCTCTCTGCTCTCTGTGTGTCTGTCTGTCTGTCTCTCTCTCTGTCTGTCTCTCTCTGTCTGTCTGTCTCTCTCTCTCTGTCTGTCTCTCTCTCTCTCTCTCTCTCTCTCTCTCTCTCTCACACACACACACACACACACACACACACACTGAGATGACCTAGGAACCCAGTCATTAGTATTCCCCCCATCCACACTTCTGGGTGTGTTACTTCCTTGCAGAACCTTGGTTCTGCCTTCCTTTTAGATTTTCCTTGAATTTTTCTTTTGGATGAGTTTACTTATGTGTGTAGCGTAAGAAGTCAGAATAGCCAGGCAGAGAGGTCACCACGCTTTTAATCCCAGCACTCGGGAGGCAGAAGCAGGTGAATCTCTGAGTTCGAAGCCAGAGGAAGTACTAGGACAGTCTACACAAAGAAACTGTGTCTCAGTAAAAAAAGAAGGGGGAGGAGGAGAAAAGAAAAGAAAAAAAAGTTTTTAAGTAAGATAAAAATTATTTTAAAAAATAGACTTTCCCCTATAAAACCTTAGTAAAGTGTTATAATGATTAGTATTTAAATATCAAAAATTTTTTAAAAATGGTTTTGGTTTTGTTCTCAGACAGGGTTTCTCTGTGTATCCCTGACTGTCCTGGAACTCTATTCTGTAGACCAGGCTGTCCTTGAACTCCCAGAGATCCTCCTGCCTCTGCCTCCTGAGTGCTGAGATTAAAGGTGTGAGCCAACACCATCCCTCTGAGTTTAGAATTTTTTTAATTAAAAATGTTTAAAAAATAATCTGTATGTATAAAATAAATATTGGCCAAGTGGCAGTGGTCACACCTTTAATCCCAGCACTTGGGAGGCAGAGTTCAAGGCCAACCTGGTCTACAAAGCAAGTTCCAGGACAGCTTGGACTGTTAAACAGAGAAACCCTGTCTCAAAAAATCAGTCAATCAATATGTTAGTGTGTAATCTGTAAAAAATAGTTTTTTACACAATGTGATTATACTCCACCACACACACACTCTTCCCAGTTCATCCCCACCTCCCTCCCATCCTATTCACACCCTTAAAAAACAGGTATCTCAGGGGTAACAGTAAATAAAATAAGATAAATTTTAAAAGTTGAAATATGACAAAACTGATAAGAAAAAGAGCCAAAGAAAAAGCACACTCACATACTTGCACACTCGGGAATCCCATAAAGACCCAAAACAGGAAGCCATAGTATATATGGCTGAGGATCTGTAAGGTTACAGAAAAAGCCCTGGCTTCGCACTGTGAAAGAACCTCCAGCCGACTTGATTCTGTGTTGGCCATTTACTGCTGGGCATGGAGCCAACCCTTAAGACCTTAAGAGCGGTTTGTTTCCCCAGGAAGGTTCCCTTGGAGAAAACTTACTTTTCACTTGCAAATGGCTGTCAGTTGGAGACAGCTTCTGGTGTCTGTGTCCACTTCTCCACTCAGCTGGTGCAGACCCACGCCGGCCCCGTGCATGCCGCCACAGTCTCTGTGAGTTCATACGCTGTGTCTAGAAGGCCTTGATTCCTTGGTGTCCTCCATCCCCTCTGGCTCTTACACTCTTTCTGCCTCCTCTTCCACAGCTCCCTGAACCCTGAGGGGAAGAATTTGATGGAGACATCTCTTTTAGGGCTGAGTATTCCAAGGCCTCCCGTTCTCTGTGTTGTTGTCGGCCTGTTGGACTCTACGTCTCATTTCCTGCAGGAGGAAGCTATCTCTGATGATGGTTGAGCAAGGCACTGCTCTATGAGTACAACAGAATGTCCTTAGGAGCCATTTTATTGCTACATTCCTTTAGTAGAACAATGATATTTGGTTTTCCCCTAAGTCCCCAAGTCCCTGACCTATCTAGTCTCAGGTTTTTGACCACCAAGCAGCATTGGGTGAGGGTTCTGTCTCATGGAATGTGCCTTAACTCAGACATTGGTTCTTTGGCTACTCCTACAAGCTTTGTGCCACTATTGCACCAGCATGTCTTGCAGTGCACTCTTGTAGATGAAAGGGTTTATAGGTTGGTGTTTGCCTTTCCCCTTTGGTAGCATGTAGCGTGCCTTCCAGTGCCATGATACTAGTCCATAACAGGACACTACTTTACCTTCAGTCTGTGGAGAGCCACTAGTAGCCTTGGCAAAAAGGCTAGGTTGTTTGGAGGTTCCCATAGGACACCTTTGGCAAAGAACTCAATTAGATGCAGTCCTTTGGTGACAAGAAATGTCCTGTTGTACCTCTGTCTCCCTTATTATTTGGCAATTTCATTTAGATTGCCTTCATACATGTATATGCTATAAGAAGCTTCTCCTGTGCTAGGCTTCCACATAACCCCTCAAATGGCCCATAGTTTTATCCATCCCTCCTCATATTCCCCACTCCACCCCAACTCACCTGCCCATTTGATCCTCCCATTCCAGTTCCTTCCCTATCTATAACTGTCTATTCTATTTCCCCTTCCTCGGGAGAGCCAGCCCTCCTCCACAGTCCCTCACTCTCTACCTAACTTCTGTGGTTATATGGATCGTAGCTTGCTTGTCGATGACTTAACAACTGATATCCACACACAAGAGAAGATAGACCACCTGAGTTACCTCACTCAGGATGCTTTTCTTTAATTTTATTCATTTACTTGAGAATTTCATGATTTTATTCATTTATTTATTTTAGAGCTGAGTAATATTTCAATCTGTAAACATACCACATTATCTTTATTCGTTCACCCACTGACAAACATCTATGTTGTTTCCAGTTTCTGGCTATTATAAATATGGCTGAGCAAGTGTCTCTGTAGTGGGACAAAACATCCTTTGGGTATATGCCCAAGAGTGATATAGCTGGATCTTGATATAGATTGATTCCCATCTTCCTGAGTAACTGCCACACTGATTTCCATAGTGGCTGGACAAGTTTGTACTCCCACCAACAACAGACACGTGTTCCCCTTACTCTTCCTCTCGACAGTATGAGCTGTCATTGTTTTTATTGATTTTTGAGACCTGTGTTTAGAGCCATACAAAATTTTTAATTGGGTTGTTTCCTTGATGTCCAGTTTCTTGAGGTCTTTATACATTTTAAATATCAGTCCTGCCGGGTGGTGGTGGCGCACGCCTTTAATCCCAGCACTCGGGAGGCAGAGGCAGGCAGATCTCTGTGAGTTTGAGGCCAGCCTGGTCTACAAGAGCTAGTTCCAGGCCAGGCACCAAAGCTACAGAGAAACCCTGTCTTAAAAAACCAAAAAAAAAAAAAAAAAAAAAAAAACAGTCCTCTATCAGATGAGTAATCAGTAAAATCTTTTCCCATCCTGTAGCCATTTTGTCCAAATAATGGTGTCCTTTGCTTTACACATGCTTTTCAGTTTCATGAGGTCCCAGTTATTAATATTGATCATAGTGCCTGCAATATCAGTGCTCTGTTCAGAAAGTCTTTGCCAGTATAAATGAGTTCAAGGCTATTATCTACTTTCCCTTCTATCAGGTTTAGTGTATCTGTCCTTGTGTTAAGGTCTTTGATCTACTTGTAGTTGAATTTTGTGCAGAGTGCTAAATATAGATCTATTCGCCTTCTTCTACTTGCAATCATCCAATTTGACCAACACTATTTGTCTTTCTCTTTCCACCTATTGTGATTGAAAGTTTTGCTGGATATAGTACTCTGGGCTGGTATCTGTGATCTCTTAGAGTTTGTAGAACATCTGTCTAGGACATTCTTGCTTTTAGAGTCTCCATGGAAAAGCCAGGTGTTATTCTAATAGATTTGCCTTTGTTTGTTATTTTGTCTTTCACCTTTTTCAATTCCAGCTTTTAATATTTTTTTGTTCTTTGTGTTTGTAATTGGAAGTTTCTCTCCTGCCCATCTGCTTCCCAAATAATTTACTCAGAGGCTTAATATTACTTATAAATGCTTGGCCAATAGCTCAGGTTTATTACTAGCTGACTCTTATGTTTTACATTAACCTATATTCTTTATTTACACTCTGAAACATGGCAGTATTTTTATTAGCATGGCACATTCATCTCCTGCTCCCTCTGCATCTGGCTGTGACTGGCAGCTCCTCACTCTACCCTTTTTCCCATCATATCTTTACTTTGGTTGCCCCACCTATACTTCCTGTCTGGCTACTGGTCAATCAGTGTTTAATTAAACCCATTTGAGTGACTAATCTTTTTGTTTTGTTTTTTTTTTTTGAGACAAGGTTTCTCCGTAGCTTTGGAGCCTGTCCTGGAACTAGCTCTTGTAGACCAGGCTGGCCTCAAACTCACAGAGATCCACCTGCCTCTCTGCCTCCCAAGTGCTGGAGTGACTAATCTTTACAGTATACAAGAGGATTATTTTACAGCATTTCTTCCTTTTTGTCTAATTAAAAAGGATGGTTTTAACTTTAACATAGTAAGATTGTAAATGACAAAAACAGTTATCAAGTTAGAATTACAGTTACAATATCCAGGCTATTTGTATTTTATAAAATTAGATTTAAGAAAATACTCTATTATCTATCTTATCTTTGTGAGTCCAAAGTTTTGTACCTAATTTATCTTTTATCATAACTAAAGAAAACTATAACTATTTAGTCTTCTACCCCATCAAATACCCCAGAAGGTGAAATGTTACCTAATGACAAGGAACTGAAACTGCCTGAACAGTCACCCAAAGTTCCTCTGTAATGTTGGGGACTGCCTGACAGACTTAACATATTTGACAGACTTTCCTGTGAAGCAGGTAATTTTGAAGGACTATCCTACCTTGTCTTGGCAAAGTTTATCAGTCACCCCTTTTGCATCCTGCTGGTCCAGTTTGGACAGTAACTATGAGGCAAGGGCAGTTTCTTTGCCCATATTGCTAGCTTTTGCAAAAAAAGAAGACAAACTCCATACAGAGTTTCTTTGGTGTTCATCATCCTCTTTGAAGTAATTGTTGCTGCCAGGAGCAGCACTGTTCTCACTGTTGAGAAAAGTCTAACTTCCTAAAACATTTTAAATGACTTTGAAGTGTTTGAATATTGCTTATCTATCTGAAATATATCTCTGTATAACCTTGAAAACATACCTAACATGACTATAAGTTTGCTATGATAGATGACCATTAATCTGTATTTCTTAATTATATATTACTCTTTTTGTTTTTTTTTTTGGTTTTTCTGTAGCTTTGGAGCCTATCCTGGAACTCACCCTGTAGACCAGGCTGGTCTCAAACTCACAGAGATCTGCCTATCTCTGACTCTCACTGCTTAAACATAATACCCTAAACAAGAGTAAAAATATACATACAGTATAACAAAATTAACTTTAAATTTGTATCAATAAGCCAAAATCCATACCAATGTAAAATATGTAAGATTAACAGTTGTATTTAGGATTAAAGTAGATACAATAATCTACCCTTTCATCCTATCATTTCTACATTCTCCCTCTTTCTTTTCAGAACAAGATCCTTGAATCTAATCTCTTTGGTTAGTTTTTTCTGACCATTGTTCATAACAACTTGTAACCAACCCCCTAAATGATGATAAACATTCATGATTTATTTTTGAGAATATGGGCATAGTTTTCTAGACTATTTCCTGCTGATTGGGGGCACTGGGAATCTTTGAAGAACCCTGGGAAGATTTAGGATTATGGTCATGTCCTGACTGGAATATCTGTGGGTCTGGATCATCTCAATCAGCAGCCTTGAAGCTGTTCTGGATATAGAACTCAGAGAAAACTGCAACAGAGACACTCTCCAGAAACTTTGGATCATCTGGGTCATCCATTCCCATTAGAGATTTTTCAGGGGCTCTTCCTTAATCAAACCTGATTTTTCATTACCCAGAATGAATCCACAGCCTCTCATTTCCTAAAATTACATTTCCTAAAGTAACATATATTTTGACTTAAATTTTGAAGTCAAGATATTTTTAAAATATGTAGGTTGGTTTACTCTAGCAGCTTTCATAATCAAATGTCTCTCAGCAGTTATCATTTGTTCATTAGCAGTCAAAAAATGTAAAGATAATACATACAATACATACAGTATCCAGACTCTGTGTATTTCCCATCTTTATATGGCTTATTATATTTGTTTACTCAATTTCTTTTTAAGGACTTCCTCTATCCTCTTTTTGCTCTCTCCCAAGCCTACATATATTTTTAAACACACTATAACCTGTTTAGAGGGGGCTTTGCCTGAATCTATCTTTCCTGCATATCTCTTTCTTTTTCTAACCATGTAACTATTTAAACTGATAAGCAGCATGGCTAGGACCAAAGCAGTGCTTTGGTGATTGGCTCCACCCCATTCATTGGTTCTGAGAACTTAGCTTCATGGCAGAGGTGCCAGCAGAAACCATGTTTATCACCCTACTCTGAGAAGTTTCTGGGTCCACATCTTAATCCTAGAATTGTGGGTTTGTGCCCCACATTGGGTACCATATGGAATTGGAAGTTTCTCTCCCAACTGCCCACCTGTTCCCAAATACCCAGTGACTGCTTCCTGAATAATTGACTCAGAGGCTTAATATTACTTATAAATGATTGGCTGATAGCTCAGGCTTGTTGCTAGCTAACTCTTACATTTTAAGTTAACTCGTATGCCTTATTTATACTCTGCCATGTGGCAGTACCTTTATTAGCATGGCACATTCATCTCCTGCTCCCTCTGCATCTGGCTGGCGACTCCTCACTACACCTTTCTTCTTCCCATTATCCTTAGTCTGGTTGCCCCACCTATATTTCCTACTTGGCTACTAGCCAATCAGCATTTTATTAAACCAATTCGAGCGACAAATCTTTACAGTGTACAAGAGACTATTCCACAGCATATGTTTACTGTTCTTAGGTGACGAGGGGAACCCATTTTTCTGGTCCATTTTGTTTTGTGTTCTGTATGCTTCTTGTACCTTGATAGTTATCTCCTTTTTTAGGTTGGGGAAGTTTTCTTCTATAATTTTGTTGAAAATATTTTCTGTATCTTTTGTCTGGATTTCTTCTCCTTCCTATTATTCTTAGACTTGGTCTTTTCTTAGTGTCCCAGGTTTCCTGGGTGTTTTGTACCTGAATTTTTAAATATTTAATGTTCTTTGACCAAGGTGTCCATTTATTCTATCTTATCTTCAATGCCTAAGATTTTCTCTTCCATTTCTTATATTCTGTTGGTGAGGCTTGCCTCTGAGTTCCCTGCTCAAGTTCCTAAACTTTTCATTTCCAGTTTTCCCTCTGTTTGAATTTTCTTTATTGATTGTATTTGCACTTGTAAGTCTTGAACTGTTTTCTTCCCCTCATTACACTGTTTTGGTTTTCATGGATTTCTTAATGGATTTGTTCATTTCCTTTTTAAGGGCCTGCAGTATATTCATAAACGCCATTTTGAAGTCCTTGTCTGGTGCTTCAACTATGTTCCAGGCCGGCTGTAGTAGGGTTGCTGGGCTTCCGTGAAGACATATTGTCCTGGCTGTTGTTGGCTAAGCATCTGGATTTGGGATGATTGTAATGTTAAGTGGTGATGGTGTTCTCTTCATTGATTTCTGTTGCCCTTTCTGGTTCTTATGGAGTGCTATGGCTATGGGCTGCCTGGTAGTGAATGCTTCTGGGGTCCTGCCAGGTGTGGCCACTGGTATTCAGGGAGTTGCCGATGCAAGGTGGAGGCTGAGACAACAGGATGGTGCTGAGGGAGTCTTAGGAGATCTTCCTGATCTGCTGGTGGTGGGGCAAGGAAGGAGAGGCTACAATTGGCAGTGCGCTATAGAGATGTGGATGAGGTAGAGGAACTGGGTGTGGGGAAGAGGGGAGAGACTGAATGCCTGAAGGTTGTCCACCTGCTGCCTTCACCTTGAGATCATCTGGTTGGCACTCTCCCTTGCGCTTCCTTTGTTGTCTTTCTGGGTCTCTTACAACATTCATACTTATCGCCTCTTCTATTTTTCATATCTGACCTTTTTCCCCCCGAAACAGTTCTTGTATCCCAAGCTGGCCTTGAGCTCATTGTATTGCTGGGGATGTCTGATTTCCTCATCCTCCCGCCTTTATCTCCAGAGTTCTGGAACTATGGGCATGCACACTTCATTTTATTTGTTACCGGGTTGAAACTCAGAGCTTTAAGCATGCCAGGCAAGCACTCTATCACCCGAGCTTTGTCCCCAGGCCTGACTTTGCATTTTTTTCAGGGAACTATTTACAATTTTATCTTCTAGTCACTGTACAGAAACACATGTTTAAACTGGGTAATTTTTTAGAGATTTGTTTATTTTATATGAATAAGTATTTTGCTTGCATGCGTGTGTGTGTGTCACTTGCATGTCTGTTTTAATTGATCCCCTGGAACTGGAGCTATAGACAGCTGTGAACCACCATGTGGCTGCTGGGAATTGAACTTAGGTCTTCCAGGGGAGCAGCCAGTGCTCCCCAATGCTGAAGCATTTCTCCAGGTCCTAAACTTTGTATTTTGAAATTATACATCTCCAGGAAGTTTCAAGAAGTCCCCACGGGCCTGCCTTCCTGTAAGCTTTCCTGAAGGTTAGAGTCATCCGCAGACACTGGTTTCGGATCCTTAGGTCTGAACACTGCAGCAGGGTTTGAGGAGAGTGCCTACAAGGCTGGTGAGTGCGCTCAGTTGCCTTCCAGCACCCAGGAGCAGGACAGGCAGAGGCTCTGTCATTTTTGCAGCCTGAGGCCTTCTAGCCATGCCACTGGATCACAGAACTATCTGTAGATTTTTCTCATGGCCTCTGGTTCCCCTTCTGCAGGAATTGACCTCTTTAGGTGAGAAAAGGGGAGGCAAGCCATGAGGAGGGCTCCCCAAGACTCCCTTGTCAGCTCGCATGCCCCACCTTCTGTCTTATCTGTACTGCCTCCACCCCCGGACTTTAGAGGACTCCAGAAAGGTGCTGTCTGTGAAATCCCAGCTTCTGGGAACTTTGCTACCAGGAGAGACTTTTGCTTCTTGGTTTGCCAAGCCAGTTACTATGTCTACCTACTGGCCAGTTTCTGGAATTTCGTTGCTGCTGTCTGCTTTCTGTTCTGTCATTCCTCACTTCCCCTGCTGACGGTGTTCCTCCACTCCAGCTTAGAGTCTCCCAACTAGCATTCAACATTTCTAGGAGCAGACCTCCCAGACCACCAACCCCTGGATTTCCACGGTGTGCCCACTGCTATGAGAAGAGAGGTTTCAAAATGAATCGCCCAGAGCTGGAGACAGCTTGGCTGACAGCTCACACGCAGGCACAAGGACCTGAGTTTGGATCCCCAGCATCTGCATTAAAAAAGCCAGACATGGTTGTATGTGCCTGTAGCCTCAGCATGCTGCGGGGAGTGGCAGAGACAGTAGGATCCCTAGGAGTCACTGCCAATCACGCTCTACACTCAGTGAGAGGCCGTCTCAAGAATAAAGCATAGAAACAAGAAAGACACTCAATGTTGACCTCTGGCTTCTACATGCATGTGCAACTGCACACATATATACACACACACAGGCACATGCAGGGACACACACACCTTTCTGGGGTTGGAAAGATGACTCAGCAATTTAGAGTACTTGCTGTTCTTGCACAGGGCTGTGATTTACAAGGCGGCTCCCATTTATCCTTCGTTCCAGTTCCAGAGAATCTGGTGACCTCTTCCTGCCTCTGAAGGCACCAGACACACGCAGTGTGCCTAAATACAGTGTACTTGCATACATGCAGGTAAAACACTCATGCACCTTTAGAGAGAGAAAAATACTAAGCCTTTTCTCCATAATCTGCCCCCCTACTTTGAGATAGGGTCACATGTAGCCCAGGCTGACCTAAAACTCACTGTGTAGCCTAAGACGACCTTGGACTTCAGATCCTTCTGCCCTACTTTCCCAATGCTGTGGTTACAGATGTGTGTTACTATGCCTGGTTCATGCAGTAGGGATCTCACCCAGGGCCATATGTGTGCTAGGCAAGCATCCTACCAACTGAGTTATATCCGTAGACCCGTCCATGTAATTTATCATCTCCCTAGGAGCTTGGTAGCATCCAAACAGGAGCCTTTCCTTATATATCTTGGGGATAATCGATCACCCATAACCCTGGAGTATAATGAATCCACGATATCTTTCATCATCAGCTCAGGCACACTTAGGTAGTAACAGTGCTTGGCCAGTAGGTGGCACTATTTGATTTTGAGTCCCAAGCCGTACTTCGTGAATCCTCCGCGGTGGCAGCCCAGTCTACAGACAGACGAGAGGGCCCTGGGAGTCATGCCAGGGAGACCCTTTACCACCTCTCTTTTACTCTCAGTGAATTTTCCATGCGGAAAGCTGGGGAGACGGATGGAGAAGAAACGCAAGAACAGGGACACAGACCCAGAAGATGAACTAGAACAAGATCCAAGGATTGTCAACGGAACACTGACGAAGCAGGGAGACAGTCCTTGGCAGGTGAGGGCGTGGAGGAGAGACAGTCTTCTGGGACCCCTGCTGGCGTGAGAGAAGTGTTGCAGCTTGAGGGGACGGGGTGGTGGGAGGGAACGGAGGTTAGAGCTGGGGTTGGAGCTGGAATGGGCACGTGCAGGGAAAGGCATGTGTCTTAGTTACAGTTACTGTTGCTGTGATAAAACACCATGGCCAAAGAAATATGAGAAGCAAAGAGTTTGTTTGGCTTACATTTCTACATCACAGTTCATCAACAGAGGAAATCAGGACAGGGACTCAAGCAGGGCAGGGACCTGGGGATGGAAATTGATGCAGAGGCCGTGGAGGGGTGCTGCTTACTGGCTTTCCCTCCACGCTTGCTCAGCCTGCTTTTTTTCTAGAACGCAGGAGTCCAGCCCACGTGTTGCCCCGCCCACAATGGGCTGTGCCATTCTCCATCAGTCTCCACTTAAGAAGATGCCCTTCAGTTGGGTCTTACTGAGGCATCTTGTCAGCTGAGGTTCCCTCCTTTCAGATAACTAGCTGCTGTCAAGCTGACATAAAACTGGCCAGCACAGCATAGTGGGAGCAAGCAGGAGGAAGAGCTCTGGTGCTGAGGAAGAGATGGAGAGACAGAGCTTTTGTGGGTGGGAACTAAGGTAGGGACCATGTTTCTGGAGAAGGCACTAGTGTAGGAGAAAGCGAGAAGGGACCTGAGCATCCCAGCTTCAGTGCGGAGCAAACATTTACTTGTTTCTCGTCTTCGCCAGGCTCTGGAATGAGGAGCAGACTAGCAGTTCACCAATTTGGGGAGCTTAGAAACTCTGGAAATAGCTCAGTAGGATGAGGACCAGGATGCCCATCAGGACAGGGGCAGAAGGAGGCCTGGGAGAGGTGCCCCAAGCAACCTGAGTACCAAAAAAGGCTCCCCAGAGAATGTAAGGTCTGTCCCAGGCCCCAGCACGAGAGCGCTATGACGTGGGTATGGCGGAAGGTGACTATTGGAACTGCATAGGCTATGTCAGGAGGAGTCCCTGACACAGGCCCATGCCAGACAGTGTCACAAACAGAAAACACCGGGGAAAGACCTGAAGGCTATGTGTGCCAGTGGGACCAGGAACCCGGGGGAGGGTTGGGAACTACAGAGAGTCGGAGAGTTGGAGAGTCGTGTGAGGCAGCCTGTGATGTCACTTACAGGCGATCCTTCTGGACTCCAAGAAGAAGCTGGCATGTGGAGGGGTACTCATCCATGCCTCCTGGGTGCTGACGGCAGCCCACTGCATGGTGAACACCAAGAAGCTTACTGTGAGGCTCGGTAAGGGCGGAGGCTGGGCGGGAGCAGCCATAGGCCTGGGAGGAGCAGGGGAAGCAGGCTTGCTGTCCCAGGGTGCGTGATCCTGGCACTTATTACTTAGGCTCCACAGAGGACGCTTGGGGGACAGAGGTATCCTTGCTAGCCCCAGCTCACACTGGGACACCAGTCAGCTGGGAAATTTCTGGTGCTCATTTCAGATCTAGGTCCACACGTTTGTGAGGGGCATCACACGTCCAGGTCTTCTCCCTGCCACTCCTATGGAGCTCGCTTTGCGGGGGCCTCAGCACCCGGCCATGGTCAGCCCCCCGACACCTTGTGAGCTCCAGATAAACTGACAGGGTGAAGCTGTGCAGTGTTGGCCTGTCTTGCTAGCTGCTCCCCCAAGAGTCTGAGGGTCCCCACGTCTAGGCCCTACTCTGTAACCATTTCTGGAGGGCCTTTTAGCAGACACTATACCAAAAGGAAGAAAAGTGGGTCAAAGTTGTTCAGTTGAGTTCCCAGCACCGATGTAGAATCCAGACATGGTAGAGTATAATTAATCCCAGTGCCGGAAAGGCAGAGAAGGAGGGCCTGTGGGCCTGCTGGCCAGTCAGTGTAGCTGGATCTGTGAGCTTCAGCGTCAATGAGAGATTCTGCCTCCAATATAAGGTGGAGAGCAATCGAGGAAGGCACCAAACATTGACTTTTGACCTCCATATGCATTCACACACATGCACCCTCCATGAACACAAGCACATACATACATACATGCACACATACATATACACACACATATATACATACATACACACACACATACATACACACATGCACACATACATACATACACACATACATACATACATACACACACATACACACTCATACACACACACACATACACACACATACATACATATGTAAGCACTCACATAATAAAAGAAAGGGTGCACTGAGAATGACAAAATTGATAGGCTGTACACCACCTACAGTGTGGACAATGGCCTGTGGCCCTACTTCCCAGAGCCATCAGCTGGTAGGGAGGACCTGTCTCTTCTCTGTGGTCCAGATCATTCTTGCTAGCAGGGCCTGCCTGGGGCTTGCTGCTGCTCCCCCTTGAATCTTGCTGCTGCTCGTCTTTGGGTCTTGCTGCCCTGGAGCTGGTCTCTCCAGCAGGGTTGTTCTTTCTTCCCTTCTTGTCTACAGGAGCCTCTGGGTTTTCTGTTCTTTCGATCTTCGTTTTACTGTTCCATCTGTGAATTCTGAGTGCGGACTAGCCCCCTGCCCCTTAGGAACTTATGCCCAAGGGCCCACTATGCATACTCCTGGCAGGAAAACTCACCTTTTCTAAGGATCTGAGGTACAGGGACCCAGTTCAGGGCACCACGCAGCTGGGCAGCAGAAGCACCATGGTCAGGCAGGCTCCCCCAGCCTGCCGTACTTTGATAGGGTCTTTGCCTTGCAGGTGAGTACGATCTGCGCCGCAGGGACCATTGGGAACTGGACCTGGACATCAAGGAAGTCCTCATCCACCCTAACTACAGTCGGATCACCAGTGACAATGACATCGCTCTGCTCCGCCTGGCCCAGCCAGCCACTCTGTCTAAGACCATAGTGCCCATCTGCCTGCCGAATGACGGCCTGGCAGAGCGGGAGCTCACTCAGGCCGGCCAGGAGACGGTGGTGACAGGCTGGGGCTACCAAACCGACAAGGACAAGGATGGCAGGAGGAACCGCACCTCTATCCTCACCTTCATCCGTATCCCTGTGGCCCCACGAAATGACTGCATCCAGGCCATGAACCATGTGGTCTCAGAGAACATGCTGTGTGCGGGCATCCTTGGTGACAGCAGAGATGCCTGTGACGGTGACAGCGGAGGCCCTATGGTGGTCTTCTTTCGGGGCACCTGGTTCCTGGTGGGCTTGGTGAGCTGGGGCGAGGGCTGCGGGCAACTCAACAACTATGGTGTCTACACCAAAGTAAGCCGCTACCTGGAATGGATCAACAGCTACATTGGCAGCAAGGACGCCTCCCCGAAGGGCCAGGGTCTGTAGCACCCCTCCATGCTCATCCCTGGACCCCACTCCTAGAGTGAGGCTGGGCTAGTGAATACCACAGCACAGGACATTAAAGGGGCATCCAACAAACATGCCAACCTGAGTTCCTGTCTGTCTTTGCATCCTTTTTACGGGCCATTCTGGAGAAAAGTAACATTAAGTGAGCATCTACTATACACCAGGTACTTTACAAAAAGAACGTGCTTAACTACTCAAACAGTTCTGTGAGGCTGGGGGGATCCAGTGGGATCCGAAGCTGATATAACTTGGGGGTGGTGGTTCATAGACAGGATTTTTTTTGTTAATGTGACTCTAAGAGACTAGAACCTTTCTCGGGCCTTCAGAAGGAGCTAGTGCTAGCTGCAGGTCAGAAAAGCTCACCAGCGGCCTCCAGTAGAGGCAGGTGAGGCTCAGAGGGGCCATGTGGTGGAGCAGGGATTCAAACCAAGGACGCACCCCCAAGTTCAGCTGCTTCTCTTCTCCGTTGCTCCTGGGGGCAGCTGAAGTATGTGGGGTGGTGGGGATGGTGTGTGTGTGTGTGTGTGTGTGTGTGTGTGTGTGTGTGTGTATAGGTTGCATGCACATATGTACATATGTGTTTGGAGGCCAGAGGACAACTCCATGTGTTGCTTCGCAAACACTGTCTACTTTTTTTTTTTTTTTTTTTGACCTGGGGTCTCTCGCCGGCCTGAAATCTACACAGTAGGCTAGGCTGGCTGGCCAGAGAACACCCCCACACACACACAACCCCCCAGCTTTGACAAGAGGAAACAGAAGATCAGTAGCCCACTGGCAAAGTAGCCAGATGCCCAGAAGGTGATGCTCAGAATGACTTTACAGTCTTGTTGAAGAAGCTGTTCGAGAATTAAGTTATAAGCTGGGTGTGGCGGCAACACCTGTAGTTCCGACTACTCATGAAACTGAGGCAGGAGGATTGCTGCAGTCCCAGAGGTCAGGAGAGCCTGGGCAACATAGCAAACCCTTTCCCTTGAAAAGAGCAAAAGAGAAGGAAGAGGTGGAGTGTGAGGAGGAAAGAAGGGAGGGGAGGGGAAGAAAGGGGTAAGAGTCTGGTTAACTGCAGCCTATCTGGTCCTGGTGTAAGACCACCATAGAGCATGGCAACTCCAGAGTCCACATCCCTGAGCAGAACCGTCTCTCCCTTCCCTGCAGCCATCACTTTCAAATAGTTCCTCAGGATGAATGGGGCCTGTGAGCCTCTCCCCACTCCACGCTGTATCTCCTCAGAATGGATGGGGCCTGTGAGTTCCTCCCCACTCCAGGCTGTATCTCCTCAGGATGGATGGGGCCTGTGAGCTTCTCCTTACTCCGGGCTGTATCTTCTCAGGATGGATGAGGCCCATGAGCCTCTTCCTCTGCAGGCCAGAATGCAGATTGGCTTGACCTTTCCCAGATCTGGTATGGCTTTTTTTTTAAAAAAAAAAAAAAAAAACAAAAAAAGCAAAAAAAAAACCACCTATCAGTTGTTTTGGGGATGAGGTTGGAGGGCTTTTAGGAGCCACTTCTCTCCAATGTATGCTGTGGGACAATGGTTTTGTACCCTGTAAGGATTGTTATTTGTATTCTAATAAAATGCTGATTGGCAAGTAGCTGGGCAGGAAGTATAGGTGGGTCAACCAGGCAGGACATATAGACATATAGGGCAAAAAAACAAAAGAATTCTGGGAAGAGGAAAGGCTCAGGCTGTAGTCGTCACCCAGATTCAGGGGAAGCAAGATGAGAATGCCTCACTGATAAAAGGTAGCAAGTCACATGGCTAACACAGACAAGAATTATGGGCTAATTTAAGATGTAAGAGTTAATAAGAAACCTGAGATAATAGGTCAACCAGTCTTTAATTAATGTAGACCTCTGTGTGCTTTCTTTGGAACTGAACAGATGCGGGACCAGATAGAACAGAAACCTCTGTCAACACATGTGGGTTTGGGGAACCAAAGCCAATTCTCTTACCTGCCCAAAAAGGCACAATGGAGACAGGACTTCCATGAAAAAGCTAAGATAATTAGACAGTAATCTTAAAACTAGTACAGCTCTCTGTGGTTCTGAAATGGGCAGATAATTTTCTTCTCTGGTTGCAATGGCTAATTTTAGTTGTCAGTTTGACTGGGTTAGGGAGTAATCAGCTGGTATGCTCTTCTACTTTCGGCTACTATAATAAAAGGCTTGAGGCAGGCCAACTTTATAAAGAAAAGAGGGATTTTTAGCTCAGCATTTTAGAGGTAGTGCCATTGGTTTGGCCTCTTGGAAAGGCCTGGAAGCAGATGGTGATCATGGTGACACTGTGGTGGAAGATTTGTGCCGGAGTCATAGTGTTGGCAAGAAGGCATAGCACAGTTTGGGGGAAGGACTCATAACCACTTGCTTTTGTGATTACTCAGGGTGCTCAGGAGATTGAGGCAAAAAAATCACTGCCTTCCAAGGGTGGCGACTGTAATGACCTAAGGACCTTCCCCAGGAGTCACCTCTTAAAGACCTCACATCATCTCCCTGCCCTGGCAAGCTTCCAGCACGTGGACTCTTAGGGTTCATGCCTTGTCCAGACTATAGAGGCTGGGTGGGCCTGCTGGAGGAGATCGGCAGGTGTACGAGTCCGTGGACTGAATGGGAAGATCTGCCACCTGTGGGCTCTATCCAACTAGCCCTAGTAAACTAAGAGGAGACGGAAGGGAAGGGAAGGTCTCTCTCTCCTGCTGTTAGGACATTGTGTTGGGGTTCTCTAGGGTAACAAGTTTAGAGAATGAATCTGTTATCAAAGGGGATTTGTGAGAGTGTTTACACGGCAGAGACTGTGTAATCCACCAATGGTCCCAGCACACTGGAGAGGCTGAGAATCTGTTCAGTGCACAAGAGCAGAGGCCTCGGCAGTCCTATCCATGCTGGGAGGCTGGAGCCGCCTTCCCTTCCTCCTCCTGTGGAATTCTTCTACTTCCATGTCTTCTGCATCCATGGCCCGGTGAGTTTTATCCTCCCCAGTGGCTACAGCACTGAAGAAAACGTCTGTCTTCACCAGCAACCCTTAACTGCCTGTGGATCCTCAGGGAGGTTTAGGCCTCATGAGCTCAGCCCTAGTTTCAGGATTTTACATGTGGAAACCCAGTTTTCCCAGTTCCTATGTTGAAGAGGTGGCCTTTGCCCACAATCATGTGGCTTTAGCTGTGCGGATTTATTTCTGGGTCCTTTATAATCTAGTCCATTGGCGAATGTGCTCTTTCCTTCCCTCCTTTCTTCCTTCCAACCCTTCCTCCCTTCCTTCCCTCCCTCTCTTCCTTCTTTCCATCCTTTCTTTCTAATTTTTTAATTTTTTTTATTTTTCCATTCAAATATTTACACTTCCTTCCCTCCTCCCATTCCCCCACTCCCCCTCCCTACTTGAGAGAGGGCAGGGATCCCTGCCCTGTGGGAAGTCCAAGGCCCTCCCCCCTACATCCAGGCCTAGGGAACTGTGCATCCATATAGACTAGGGTCCCAAAAAGCCAGAACATGCCGTAAAAACAAGTACCAGTGCCTTTATCAACGGCTTCTCAGTCAGCCCCCATTGTCAGCCACAGTCAGAGAGTCTGGTTTGATCACATGCTCATTCAGTCCTGGTCCAGCTGGATTTGGTGAGCTCCCATTAGATCAGACACACTGTCTCAGTGGGTGGACCAACCCCTCACAGTCTAGACTTCCTTGCTCATCTTCTCCCTCCTTCTGCTCTTCAACTGGACCTTGGGAGTCCAGTTCATTGCTCTGATGAGGGTCTCTGTCTCTATCTTCATCAGTCGCCTGATGAAGATTCTATGGTGATATTCGAGATAATCATCAGTGTGATAGTGGGGCAAGGACAGTTCGGGCACCCTCTCCTCTGCTGTCCAAGGACCTAGCTGGGGATATCCCCGTGGACACCTGGGATCCCCTCCATCCTTTTTTTCTTTGTGCATGAAAATGCGTACAAAGCACATACTGACAGATAATCTCTTCAACATATGCACTGAGAAAACTGGATTTCCTATAGCTTGCTGCCCTGTCAGAGGTGTGTTTACCCAGGAACTGCACTCGATCCTCCAGCTCTGGAATGCCAGTGGCCTGCTCTTTGGCAGGCATTTTTGGCTTGTTTCTTGTTTGTTTGTTTGTTTGTTTCTGCTTAGTGTAAAAAGGTCTGTTTAAGTGCCCTGCTGGAGAGCAGAGTTTCTTTTCTTTTTTATTAAATCCATCTCATTTTAATTGTTTGGATAGAAATGTGCTATGCATTTCTCCCCTCCCCTTCCACCCTCTCTCTGCCCTCCATGCTCCCAATTTACTCAGGAGATCTTGTCTTCTTTCCACTTCCTAGGAGTATCCATGTTTGTCTCTCTTAGGGTCCTCTTTGCTACCTAGGTTTTCTGGGGTTGTGGCCTGTAGGCTGGTTGTTCTTTGCTTTATGTCTTTATCTACTTATGAGTGATTAGATAGTATATTTGTCTTTCTGGGTCCGGGTTCTCTCACTCAGGATGGTGTTTTCTCGTGCTGTCAATTTGCCAGAGCAGAATTTCCTAACGCAGCTGTATCCTACCCCTTTTTGTCAGCTTTCTTGGGCTCTACATGGGAATGTAGGCCCATGTTGGAATGCCAAAATATAGTTTGTTTGCTTTTTTTTACACTTTGGGAGCCCACAATCCAGATCCCAGATAAATACCTGGAGACTTATTCTCACTTATGAATGCCTGGCCTTAGCTTGGCTTGTTTCTAGCCAGCTTTTCTAACTGAAATTATCCCATCTACCTTTTGCCCCTGGGCTTTTCCTTTCTCTATTCTCTCTCTTTCCTTCTTACTCTGTGACTGGCTGAGTGGCTGGCCTCAACATCCTCTTCTTCTCCTTTGTCCATGCCCCCTTCTTCTCCCGAGCCTTGATTCCTCCTCCTATTTTCTCTGCCTGGCAGTCCCACCTATTTTTCTCTCCTGCCTAGCTATTGGCCGTTGAGCTCTTTATCAGACCATTCAGGTGTTTTAGGCAGGCTAAACACAGCTTCACAGAGTTAAACAAATACCACATAAAAGAATGCAACACATCTGTGCATCATTTAGCAGAGATATTCCACAGCATAAATGAATGTCACACATCTTCAAATAATATTCCACAACAGGAAGCAGCCTGCTCCTTCTCCCCAGGCCACAGCTTCCCAGTGGAGCTGGGTCCTTTACACAGCCATGTACCAAAGGAACCTCCTGCTGCCTCTTTCTCTCCCTTGTTTCAGAGACCTCCCAGCTGCACTTCATGAATGAGCGGCTCACCACGCTAAGTAGCTAATGCATTAGGTTTGGTGGAAAATAAGACCTTGCGAAAGCTCAACTTTGTTATGGGAGATGTCAGTTTGTAGTATGATTTATACAGCTGGAAGTGTCCGGAATAGATTCTGAAAATGTTGGACTTGTACTACGCTACAGGAATATGTTGGTTTCTAGAACTCAGATTTTTTTTCATTTGTTAATATTCTGTATAACAATCCCTGACTACCACTCCAAAGGAGGCTAGAAATTGGAGTTACATGAAACAGAAAAGGTGAAAAAACACCAGCGGAATCATTAATACGCATTTTTGGTTGGAATTTTTTTTTAAAAAATCCTTTTTCTGATGTTTATCCATCTCTGGAAGGAATGAAATGGTTTTCAGACATTTGGCTCGTTGTGGAGAGAGTATTTTTTCCATGCGGTAGAAACAGGAGTGCTTTTCAGAGGCCACACTACGTTAAGAGACTCTCTGTTGTTAGCCGGCATGTGGCGCACATCTTTAACTGCAAGGCAGAGGCAGCAGGATCTCCGTGAATTTGAGGCCAGCTTGGCATACAGAGCAAGTTCTAGGCTAGTCAGGGCTACATCATGAGGCCTCATCACAAAACAACTGCATATGGATCCAACAACAGGCCACCACTGAAACCGTCACTGTTGTGTTAGGTCGGACGAAACAGAAAACAGACTAGAGACACTGACTCAGCAACTGGACTGGCTGTTTCAGACATCAGTGGGCAGGCACAGTGGTAACGGAGTCTCTGCCAAGGGGAAGGGGATCCTCCTGGGGCTACATCCAGGCCTGCAGTAGAAACTGCTTTGCCCAGCTGTCACGATGTGAGTCATAGCCAACGACTGCGTTTGGCAATGGCAGTGACGGGTAAGGGACTGGAGTTTCAACACAGGGCTTCAGTCAGGGTCTGGTAAAGTTTGTCCAGGGTTTATTTCACTAACTATATGGAGACAAACTGCCACGGTTTTGCTTCTTAAGTGGTGACACATTTATCATTGTTGCTTCGTTTTTACTTTTTAGAGATTTATTTCATTTTGTGCGGAGTGTTTTCCCTGCATGTTTTTATTCCCCCTGCATGTTCTATGCACACCAGGGACATGCCTAGTACCTGTAGCCGTCAGAAGAGGGCATAGGATCACCTGGAACTGGAGTTATGGATGGCTGTGAACTACCACATGTGCTCTGGGAACTGAACCCTGGTCTTCTGCAAGAGCAACAAGTGCTCTCAATGGCTGAACATTTTCTCTAGCCCCAAGTGGGAAATTTGTTTTAACAGAATTTTCCATTCAAACATGTTTGCAGGGCGACAAAATGGCTCAGCGGGTAAGAACGCTTGCTGCACAAGCCTGGAAACCCAAACCCCACGCCTGCCGCCCCTGTGAAAGAGCCGGATGTGGTAGTATGTCTATAGTTGCAACACTCCCATTCCAAGAAAGAAGTGTCTGTAAGCTTGTGGAGCAGCTAGCTAGCCTGTAGCTAGCATGGCAGGAACAAGAGTGACCCTACCTCAAAACAAACTGAAATGGAGCTAACTCCTGCAAGTTGTCCCCTGGTCTCCACATACAAACCGTGGCGTACAAATGTCCACTTATACATGTAATCATATATAAACACACACATACGGAGCAGTAAAACACCATTTTAAAATGTTTCCTTATACTGCAGTGGAATAAAGTAGAAAAGACCAATGATTAGATACTGGTTTATTGATTCACTCAGCGATGCACTTGAAGCGCTGCTTGCAGTGCCTGTTCACCAAGCGTGACTTCACTTGCTTCCTGGAACAGAATGTCCTGGAGAAACAGCTGAAAGGTCATTGCCCTTCACATCCTGGTGACTGCCATATCTACTTCTATAAACTCTCACTTGCTAGCCCAGCTCACCTTATGGTTTGAGTACAAAATGAGAAGGCAAACTGACCCAGGACGGAAGTCTTCCAGTAGCTAGTCTGGTTCTGGACCACCAGTGAGAGCTCTTCCATTCTCATTGATGCTGGAATGCTTATTCCAGAACGATTCCGGCAACAGTATCATTTCACATGATGACACGGGGGCCGTTTATGGAACAGCGTGTGCTGATGTTTAAGTATGAAGCAATATACTGCTGGTAATGATGAGTGCATTCATCAGTCCCTGAGCAAAACTGCCAGATAAACACAGAGATTGTACTTTCATCTTCAATAGATCAGAGGAGTGTTTCAAAAGCAGTTAGGGCAAATATTAACTGAAACAGCACACACTTGTGGCTGACCAGACTTTCCTGCTGCTGCACAATATTGGTCTTCTCAGCAGTGTCAATGATACTTGAGGAAAAGGAGATAAAAATTCAGAAGTTCAAGCTTAGATTGGTCAAAATAGTAAGTGATTGCCTACTCAGCCGTATATGAGACGGCCGTATCACCCCCTCCAAGGCTCAGGGAACATCAGAAGGGGCAGAAATAATGTAAGCACCAGAGGATGCCGTGGAATGTTTTAGAACGCTGTCTTCCAGGAATGACATGGATGCTGCCTTTTTATTTTTTAATTTTGGCTTTTTGAGACAGGGTTTCTCTGTGTAGCCCTGGAACTTGCTTTGTAGACCAGGCTGGCTTGAACTCAGAGATCTGCCTGCCTCTGCTTCCCGAGTGCTGAGATTAAAGGCATGTGCTACCACACACCAAAATCTGATCGTGTAGGAGGGATGGGCTCACAAGGCTCCACCACTAATGAAGAATCTGTTAACCAGTCTGTTAACCTCTATTGAAGGTAGTTTTAACTGTTGCTGTGGAGGAAAGATATTTTCTTTAGTGGCGTAGCCACTGTTAAGGTGTCAATGCTCCTGTATAACCCCTTACCCAAGCTCAGACAATAAAAAACCCTAACAAAACTCATTAGGTCATCCCCACCCAAAAAAGACAGGGAAGTAGAAGAGGAACTAATTGGGAAGATAGATGGGTCAGAAGGAAAGGGTAGCTGTCTTCTTTAGTTTTTATTGTCAACTTGACACATAGAGACACCTGGGAAGAGGAGTCATCAATTGAAGAATTTTTGATGAGATTGGCCTGTGGTTTTGTTTTGATTGAT
This sequence comes from Chionomys nivalis, assembly GCF_950005125.1. NCBI lineage: Eukaryota > Metazoa > Chordata > Mammalia > Rodentia > Cricetidae > Chionomys > Chionomys nivalis. The sequence continues at coordinate 49,857,634 of NC_080099.1, forward strand.
GATTGGATGTGGGAGGGCCAAGCCTACTATGCATGTACCTGGGGGGGGGCATGACGACGACGATGAAGATGACGACACTAGGTTGATTAAGAAAGCTAGCTGAGCCGGGCGGTGGTGGCGCACGCCTTTAATCCCAGCACTCGGGAGGCAGAGGCAGGCGGATCTCTGGGAGTTCGAGGCCAGCCTGGTCTACAAGAGCTAGTTCCAGGACAGGCTCCAAAGCTACAGAGAAACCCTGTCTCAAAAAAAAAAAAAAAAAAAAAAAAAAAAAAAAAAGAAAGAAAGAAAGAAAAGAAAGCTAGCTGAGCAGAAGCCAGTGAGCCACCCACTCAGCAGATTCCTTCACGGTTTCTGCTTCAGTTCCTAACCTAGTTTTCCTGGGATCAGACTGCAACTCAGAACCCTTTCTTCCACCAAAACGCTTTGGGAATGGTATTAATCACAACATTAGAAACTAGAAGGGTAGGGGAGTTGTTAGCATTCAAGCATTATGCTGGCCCGCCCTTAGGATTCTCAACTGCAGCCACAAGAGCACTCCATATGCACAGGTGCTGGTTAGTACTCAGGCACCTACACTGACCGGCTCTAAGAGTCCTGACAGAATATGTCACAAGCCACCGCCATTACCTAGATCTCTCTCTGTGCAGAGGCCCCTATCATGTCCCCCTCTCTTCCACCACTCCTGTCTTTTCTGTTGCCCTCTTCCTTCCTTTCCCCAAGTAAACTTCCCACATGTGCTCTGTTGTATGGTATAAGTTTTGTTCTTGCCACTGCACCACACCACAGAACAACAGTAGCAGGCTCTCCTGGTGGCCCCCCTCCCACCTACAGGCAGTTTGAGACACAGGGGGATCCAGCTCCCAGTCTACCCACTACAGGCTCACCTTTCACCTGACCTATCGCTGGGCCCTCCAACCAACACCGGCACAGTCGGTAAGTTTCCCTTCTCCTGGTCAGTGTAACCCCTTCCTTGGATCCATGGGAGTGACTGCTGAGCGTCTGGCACCCCTCTGGTGTTCTTGGAGGTGGAGAACCTCCAACCACAGTCTTCAAGGATACAGCTGACCCTCATCGGCCACACTCACCTCTGGCCACTCTCTTGGGCATGCTTTCTCACATGTTGGCACCACCAAGTCCTGGTACCAGGTAACCATGTCTCTCTCTTTCAGGTTTGGAGCCCTCCGGCCCTGCTCTTTGTGTGACAACACGCCAGACAGCCTGTGCCCATTTAATTTGATCCTCCCTGAATCCCCGGATTCTAGGGATTCCAGGCCATTGGATCTTCCGTCTCTGCCTCACTCATGGGAACTGTGTCATTGTCAGGATCTCCAAGCTCCCCACTGGGACGCCTCTCAGAAAACCTCAGACTTCTACACTCAGCACCCAACTTAAGGGCTTCCTAAATTGTATACCTTTTCAGTCAAGTATGGACTAGATACTCAGTAGATAATCAATCAAAATATCTGCCTACCGATAGCCTGGATCCCAATCTTATACAGGACCTTTGCCAACTTTTGCCAGCAATTGGGCAGGTTGAAGGTGTCTTATATCCAAGCATTTTCTTGCCTTAGTTCCAAAGGCAAGAATCTTCCATTTGTTCTTCCTGTCCCCCAACTCAGCTCCTTCTAAGAAGTCTGAACTAGAGGAAACTTCCACTATTCGGGACCCGCTAACAAGCCTCCACTCTACTGATCTCAACATACAACTTCTCATCTTCAACCCCCAGCCGCTTCCTCCTCTCCAGTAACAGGCCGTCTGTCTGACTGTAGTACCCACTTTCACTCCCCCATTACTTGCTTCACTCCACTATGGAACCACCTTCATCTCTCTCTACCCAGTCCTATAGATGGAAGTTTCTGTCCCACCTGGTTCCACAGCTGCTCAGTCCCAAAGAAACATACAGAAGCTTACATTAATTATAAGCAGTTTGGTCTATTAGCTCAGGCTTATTATAAACTAGCTCTTACAACATAAATTAACCCATAATTCTTACCTATGTTTAGCCACATGGCTTGGTACCTTTTCTCGGTAGGGCATTTTCATCTTGCTTTCTCTGCAACTCGCTGGTGACTGACTCTCTACCTTTCCTTTTCCCAGAATTTTCCTAATCAGATTGCCCAGCCTATACTTCCTGCCTGGCTACTGGCCAACTGGCGTTTTATTAAATTAGTATGAGTGACAAATCTTTACAGTGTACAAGAGCATTATCCCACAGTATTTCCCCTTTTTTCTTTTCAAAACAAGAACTCTGAATCAACTCTTCCTTGTTTAGCTTTTTTTACTGACCATTGTCCATAACAACTTGTAACCAATACTCCAAACAAAGAAAAACATCCATAATCCATTTTTGGGTAATGTGGGCATGGTTTTCTAGGCTACTTCCTACTGACTAGGGCAACTGATAATCTTATGGAGACCCAAAGAAAGTTTAGGATTATGGTCAAGTCCTGACTGGAGTATTCTGTGAGGCTGGATCATCTCAGTCAGCAGTCTTGAAGCTGTTCTGGATGTAGAACTCATAGGAAACTGCAACAGAGCTGCTCTAAAACCAGTTGTAAAATCTAGTTAATAATAAACCTGAGCTAACAGGCCAAACAGTTTATAATTAATATAAACCACTGTGTGTTTCTTTGGGACTGAATAGCTATGGGACCGGATGGGACAGAAACTCCCATCTACAATGCATGTTTGGATGGCAGAGAACAACTCTGGGAGCTAGTTCTCCCTCTGTGACATAGGTCCCAGGGATCAAACTCAAACTGAAAAGCTTGTCTGAAAGTGTTTTTACTCACTGAATCATCTTTCTGGCCTCTAAATTACCCTTTAATAAAGATGTAAACTATTAGCCAGCCATGGCAGTGCACACCTTGAATCCCAACACTTGGGAGGCAGAGGCAGGTGGATCTCTGTGAGTTCAAGGTCAAACTGGTCTACAAAACAAGTTGTAGAACAGACAGGTCTACACAGAGAAACCCTGTCTTGAAAAGCAAAACAACAAAAAGATACAAATTATTTTTCTTTGAAAAAAAAAAAAAACCTCCATTTGTCTATTTTAAAATGCAGAAGAAAAAAAAAAACCCAGCTCTGGTCGCATACACCTGCTATTCCAGAATTCAGGAGGTTGTGGCGGGAATCATGAGTTCCAGGCCAGAACAGGGAGATCCTGATTTAAACAAACAAATGAATAAGATGCAGTAGAAAGAGAAGTTGTTTCAGTCTCAAATTACTACATGTAAGTGCATAATTCTCACCTATGCAAGTAGAATACTGCAAATCAAAGAAAAGTCTTCTCTAGATACTGATGAGAATTCTGTGGGTGTGTGCCTGATCTCCAGTGCTGGGTAGGTCAAACTATAGTTTCAGGATCTGATAGTTCCTCAGGTGGAACATGGGCAGTTCCTCTTAAGTTCCCACCTCCCAGGTTGGCCAGAGAATCTACATTCCTGGAATGTTCCAGAGCATCACTAGGTACGGATCCATCATCAGATAAGAAAGCTCTTTCGGGGCTCAGCACACCCTGAACCTCATCAATTATCTTTATATCTCACATCTACATCCCTTCTCTTCCCAGAGTGTACCTGAGTTGCCTGGGTGAGAACAAACCTGCAACTGTAGTCCACCTACACTTCTCCTTGGGCATTTGGGCTTGCTGTTGGGTTGACCCTTCTCTCAATGCAGTGTTTACTCTGGAATTCCCAGTCTTTACAAGTGGCTTCTGCCAGGGCTACTGTAACTGATTCAACCTGTGGATAATTTAACCCAACAGTGGAAAGACTGTAAGACTTTGCTCAGATCCTAACAAAAATCACTGAATTTGATGTTTGAAGACAACTACCTAACAATGTATGAGAATGACTGAATCTTATCTCTTGACCACTGTGCACCACTGAAGAGTTTCGTTAGGATTATTTGCTTTACTGATGTTGTGAAGTCTTCTATTTATCATATAAAGGGTGAATATATTGAGCAGTAACAGAAAAAAAATGAAAACAAAAACTGGGAAAGACTACAAATAGATAATTACTTTAAATGGTAAAAGTTTACACCATTTAAGAACAACTCTAAGAATGCATTTTAAATACTAGTGTTTTATACAAAACATACAACATAACCAAGAACTTTGGAGACAATGAATTAGTGTTAGGGCCAATAAGATGGATCAGTACATAAAGGCATTTGGCAGACAAGCCTGGTAACCTGATTTTAATTCCTGGAACCCATGTTCCAGGAACAAATGAGAGAACTGATTCCACAGACTTGTTCTCCAACCTCCGTACGTGTACTGTGGCTCACATGCTCTTTGCCACTATATACAACAAATACTAAATAAACTCAAAGAACTGACTTTTGATCTATGGAATGTCTGCTACTTATTGAGGGACTTTTGACAGAAGTAACTAACTTTGGCCTTATCTTTCTCACTTTTAAAAATGTAATGGCAATTACTTCTTATGAAACTGCAGTCAATGCCACCACATGGGACCTATGTAGTATGTATATAGCAGGCACAAGACAAAGTT